>NW_022990238.1:9394341-10048693 GCF_902827175.1 Gymnodraco acuticeps | reverse complement strand
TTCTCCTATCCACTATCCCTTAACCCCGTGACGTTTAACTCAGAGGTCAAGGAATAGGAGATAGGGTTAGAATTTAGGAGCTGATTTTTGGATTATCGGAACGCAACCCTGCTGTCAGACGATCAGCTGTGCAGCGTTATCACAAACGGATGTCGCTTCACGTGACGCTCCGAAGGAAAGGACGTCCCATTGCTCTTAAAACTCATTTCCCTGCTTCTCGTGGTTTCCTTGCATCTCTCCATGCCTCCCTGGTGGGAGGGACTAGACGCAGGGAAACGACGCAAGTGAGGGACGCAAGGAATCCATTTAACCGAAGTGAGAAGGACCCCCTGTATCGCTAATTATTGTCTTCACTCTCTTTCCTCTCCGCTTCTCTCTGCCACGCTCTCCTCTCTTCTTCTGTGTTTCTCTCCCTGTATCTCTCTCTCCTCTCTTTCGCCCCCTGTCGGCAGCGGTTAAAATAGAATCGTCCCGTCAAAATTGAAATCCCCTATTAAGTATTGATTATAGGTCCGGGTCCGTATAGGTCGGCGTCTGGGTCCGGATCCGGATCCGGACCGCGGTCCGCCTGTTGCCGACCCCTGGTTTAGGATATCACATTTTCTACATCTCCTGATCAGTGGCGGCGCCAGGGTATGGCTGGAGTAGGCTACAGCCATACCAAGAAATGGCTTAGCCCCACCTTAGCCCCACCTTAGCCCCACCATGAGAAATGATGTTAAAGTAAGCAAAATAAAGTCCGCCAACTCGCGCGGAGTAAATTACACAGACAGCCGTTAGTAAGATTGATTTCAGTAGCCACTAGTCTGGAAATACCGAAGACTATAAACTGTTTTGAAAACTTTTGTCACGTAGTGATCGTCTTCTCAATAGAACATCTTTGATAATGTCTTCTGGCCAATCAGAATCAAGATAACGGCGTGGTGTTGTTGCAGGAAGTCCCGACGGAGAATACTTTTGCGGTAGTACATCGATACAACATTACGTGTTGATAGAAATCAACACGTAATGAAATAAGACCCCACGGTTTGATGATTGATAGGTGTGTGGGCTGTCTTTCATTTTGACACACAGAACAATGGGGGCTATCCACCCTTATCCACAATGTAAAGTAATTCACACAGCCTCTTCCCTCTTCTCTCTGTGAGGAGCAGCAGGTTCAGCTTTCAGAACAAAGTAACAAAACACAAAAATGGCATTCATTTTTTTTTTTAAATATGTCGTGTAATAATAGATTTATTTATTTTTCTTCTCAAGAGAGTACCAGAATGTGTATTTTATGTTCCTGGGGGAGAATCCCCCCCAGACCCCTCTGCAGGGATTGGGTTTTCAGCATGTCAACTCTTTCACATGTGGAGAAATTGCAGGATTGGCTCCAGGTCGCCCTTTTTATTTACTACAAGACAAATGTGCCTTTTTATTGATATATTTCGGTTCAATTTGGATTGAGACAGGGAAATAATCTAAACCTCACGCATGGCGTTTCACTGTCAAGGGGGGCGATAGCGTGTATGTAATTACATTTCAAATACTGACTTGAGCCCCACCACTGTATGGGTTAGCCCTACCATAGATTACCCAACAAAAATACCCTGGCGCCGCCACTGCTCCTGATTACTCATGCAGCCATTCTCTACTCATAAATATGGCACACAGAATGTGAGAAATAAAACATCTCTATTGGTTTCTTGTGGCCTTGTCACTCCTGTAAGGACATAGGGAGAAGATTGTTTTGTCTAAAAAGAGGACATATTGTGGTCATTTTCAAATTAATTTGAGTGTTTTGTGCCTCTACTGTAGTGACCATCAACTGGCGGCCCGCGGGCCAAATCTGGCACACCAGACATTCTCATCCGGCACGCGCTGTGGCGCTGGCGGAGTGGTTAGTGCGTTCGCCCCTCACTCATTTACGTCTCGTGAGTAATGAGTCCAACAGAGAGGCAGCTGCTGCGGGACAGTAGACTGCGTACTGGGTAGCCTTCCCTGCCCTGACGAAGAAGTGATCCTTCGTTAGCGTGAAGAGTCTGCTTTATGTGCTCCGCAGCAAAAGTCCCGCTGCGAGGCTCCGGCGACTTCACAGTACATGCACCCAGGGGCGCCACCATGGATTTTGGGCCCCATGAAAATATATCACATTGGGCCCCACCACCAGGCCCAGGCCACGCCAACCAAGCACAATTGCTGTAACCACACCTTCAGAACCCAACCGACTCATTTATGCTTTAAATAACTCTAACTGTACAGGCTTGCATCTATCTTGTAGTCCAATACTAACTGCACAATATTTACTGACACTGAGCGGTGAACATATAACACTGTGCAGACGTGCAACATTCTGCTGCAGTAGAATTCACTATTTGATATAACACTAACATTCCTGACAATAGATCTCAATAGCCATCTTTTATGGTGTACATGCCTTTTTAATAACATTTTTGAATGGAACATTCAAAAATCAAAATAAATATAACTTAAATATACATTAAATTAAAATAAAGTGAACATTAACACCAATATTATCATTTATAAAATGCTATAACAAAAAAAATAACATAAGCAGTAGATTTTTAATTAAATATACATACCAACTACAAAATAAGCGGGTATTAAAGTGTAAACGGACAACAAAACGGAAATGGAAGTGAAAAGGCCTGATGGTGGCGCTAAATCAGAGCCTATCACCTGTTCTCAGTCTTTTTCTCATCATGCATCTGGTATGTAGTGATCCAATATCGTTACCATAGCCTTGCCCTTTAACAGTTATTACGAGCCCTTGCTCAGCCTTACTCACCAAGCGCCCAGCGCCTAGCCTTCTTACAGGCAAAGTCACTGATCAAGTCTTTGAAGTCCAGCTTTCTAGCCAACTGGCTTTCAATGGACAGCATGGCAAGACTGCAAAGCCTTATGGGAGGACAGGGCTGCGGAGCCTAAAGATGGATCTGTTGGTCCTGGCACCAGGGGGAGGGACAAGGCAACTGATTTAGTATGAATAGCTGCTAAAAATGTACCTGCATTTATTAAATGTCAGCTAAAAGAGGAGTGAAATTAAAAACCTCTGAATGTTCTGTGAAGATATTTACAGTACTTAGAGGTGGGGTAGGTAATTTTGGAGAAACCAGCTCGACTGTGCTAGAATTTGAAAATACACAACCGGAAAAAATCTGCCACTTCCTTACCGAGCCCCTCCTCCAACACACACGAACGCGCACATGACCAATGCGGGCACGAGATAAGTTTGAGCACAGATGGAAGGCTGACAGGCAGGTAGGCCATCCAGTTATTTTAGCCGGCTAAAGATAAGTTTGAGCACAGATGAATTTTTTTATGGATTTTTTGTCAAAGCACTTAAGATATTCATTGCTATCGGGATGTTAAGAGCATTCCATGCAATATAACAAAAAGTGTATCTCGAGCCGGTTTCTCAAACTTACCTACCCCACCTTTAATGTCAGCAAAACATTACAATTATTATTTACAATGGACTACGCTTAGCTAACAGACTAATTTCCACCACTCATGGACCACACCCACCTTTTCTTTTGAAAAACTGGGTGACAAACTGTCGCCCTTTAGTCCCTCTCTTTTGTCTTTCTCTCCTTTATTTTCTTTCTTGAAAGCCTGACTTTGTTAGTCGTTTGTACGTACACACGTAAGTACTAGCATCCCTCCTTACATGCTCTCACTCTGCTAAAGGGCCGGGTTGCATTTGGATAGTTTAAAAATCAGCTCCTAAGTTCTAACCCTATCTCCTATTCCTTGACCTCTGAGTGAAACGTCACAGGGTTAAGGGATAGTGGATAGGAGAATTCAAAAGAATTTAGGAGAAGAGACTGCGGTGCTTTAGAGAATCCGACTGCACTTTCACTATCTGACGTGTTTATGATGCGCCAGCGGACGTCATTTTGTGCGTCTGCTGCTGCTGTGGAGAAACTATGGAAACTACAGTTTTCTATACAGCGGACTACAACATGGATGTTTAATAAGAACGACGGACTCATCTAGAGACTGCACCGTGCTCTGATGCTGTTGCTTTATGCTTTATGAACAACAGAGAAACATATTCTTCATGACCAAAGTTGGAATTTAAATAAAAAAGTGAAACTTATGCTCATCACCCTCTCCCTCCGGTCCACATTAATACAAATGATTCCAATACGTAGCCTATGTACGGTGGCCCTGAAGTGCAAGACACTACAGCATTTCAGAAAACACCACAGCATTTCACATTGGACGGAAAGGGTATTCCTTTAGGGAGAACACTTCTTGTTTGTGATTGGACAGAGCCAGCCAGAGAATCACTGCTGTGATTGGTTGTTTTTTCTGCCAGTCAATAAATGACGCTTCGTGATTGGTCAACACCCGACAGCGAAATATGCCCCAACACATCAGCCGTTAGCACACACTCAGAGCTCACAGCTCCTCATATCTGTTCAGAAACGTGGACAAAAGTTAAACATGTACAAACCACAGACTGTCTATGTCATGGCGAATACAGTCGCTGCTTTATTTATGTCTGTATGACGTTGTTGTGAGTGTGGACGGAGCAGCAACAGGTTAGTTTAGCCTGATGGGTCCGATTCCATTCAGAAAACACGCATTTTAAAAGCTTTTCACCTGCCGTCTTATCTGCAGACTTGTCAAAGCGTTAATTCATGGTTTTTACTAACCGTTATCAGTATGTAGTTACTTCGGCATCACTTTGAAACGTGTATTACAATTAAATCACGGTCAAATATGTTCATTTTGTTGTAGTTGGTATCTCCCATAGGATTTACATGGAGATACGCCCCGCCCCCTCTCCAGCGCCACTTGTTTGAATGACAGGAGCAAACACAGCTGACTGCCGTGGTGAAACTCGAGCGATTAGAGCGATGCGAATATTGGGTGGTCTACCATAGTATTTACATGGAGATAAGCCCCTTAAAAACCAGGAATTAATAAAGCATTAATTCTGTGTTTACTCCTGTCATGCCCTATCTCCATGTAAATCCTATCGGAATCGGATCGATCAGGTTAAACTAACCTGTAGCTGCTCCGTCCACACTCACAACAACGTTATACAGACATAAATAAAGCAGCGACTGTATTTGCCATGACATAGACAGTCTGTGTTTTGTATATGTTTAACTTGTATATGTCCAGTTTCTGAACAGATATGAGGAGCTGTGAGCTCTGAGTGTGTGCTAACAGCTAACGGCTGATGTGTTGGGCCAATCACGAAGCGTCATTTCTTGACTGGCAGCAAAAACAACCAATCACAGCAGTGCTTCTATGGCTGGCTCTGTCCAATCACAAACAAGAAGTGTTCTCCCTAAGGAATACTCTTTCCGTCCAATGTGAAATGCTGTGGTGTTTTCTGAAATGCTGTGGCGTGTTCTGAAATGCTGTGGCGTTTTGTGAAATGCTGCGGCGTTTTGTGAAATGCTGTTGTGTTTTCAGAAATAATGTGGCGTTTTGTGAAATGCTGCGGCGTTTTGTGAAATGCTGTAGTGTTTTCTGAAATGCTGTAGCGTTTTGTGAAATGCTGTTGTGTCTTGCACTTCAGGGCCACCGTACGTATGATTATGAACTATGAAAATATCTTAAAATCAATACAAATATATTTATTATAAACGTTAGTCTTTAACACCTATCACTGTGTATATCACCATTCAAACATCTTTTAAAAGTTGAATAAACCCCACACAGCTCAGTAAAGACTGTGAAATGTTGACTTTATTTGATCATTTCAGTAAAAACTAACGTTCATATTTCTCTTTTTGATTATAATACTGATGAACGTTCAAAACAAAGCACTTTGGCAACTTACCACATACGTTTTAAAATGCTTAATAAGCACCGTAACTTTCATGAAATAATTTCTCCATCATAATCGTTTGTGTCGTCCGTGAACGGCCGACTGTTGTGTGACGTCAAATGCTGCGGCTGCAAGGCATTGTGGGGCAGCATTTTCTCCTCTCCTTTCGGTTAGGGAGGTCCAGTGGTTCCCAAGCTAAAGGAGGTTATAAAGGAAGTTTGAAACCTCCTTTCCTATCATTCTAGAGAATTCGAACGGCACTTATCATGGCTGCCACTGAGGGACTTCCGGGTCATTTCACTCCGTTAGGAAGGTTCCTAAGCTAAATGGACTATTCGACTGCAGCCCTGGTGATAGCGAGATGAAGCTTTAAAGCTTTCCAGCCAATTTGTTCGCAAAAGACTTCATCTCATGAGGCATCATCATGGGCTTCATCTGAACACAAACCCCCCTGTTGGTCAAAGTGTGTAAAACAGGCAGATTTGACATCTGAATAGTGTGCTGTATCTCATACCGAGTACCCAATGAGTAAAGCCTTAGAATAACTCTAAACAACGGACATAAAATCCATGTTTTCATGTTAACAATATTGTATTTATTCCAGTTTAATGATTGTGATTGAAAAGCCTAAGGAGGCTGGTAAACATTGCAAAGAGGGATTTGTATTCCTTAATAATATTTGTAGCCTGAGAAAGGCTAAACCATATCAAAGACTACATTTATTAACTAAGAGTCTGCTTTATGCGCTCCGCAACTTCAAAATGCTGGGCTATAAAAATCGCTGGCCCGCAAAAGTGTCTATTGGATACATTTTGGCCCTTGGACAAATGTAGTTGGGTCATTCTACAGAAACGGTGGAAGTGCTGTCACTTACTTTTGCAGACACCAAAATACATGACGTTGACCTAATACTCACATTCATTATATATGTTGAATAAATAGAGATTGTCTTTGCAATGGTACTAAATAAAAAATAAATAAAAAATGGTTTTATACGTAAATTGCAATTTATTTAAAATGCCAAGTTCAAGGAACTGCCTTGTCACTTTGATTATACATGGCAGTGGAGCCTATAGTTTTAATTTAAATACATTTCAATAAATACATCTTATTTATATAACATTACAAGCACTGAAATGGTAAAAAAAAACGCAAATTATTATTAATATCAAATAAATGTCAGTCACCCAAAATTACGTCATTGGTGTTACTGCTACACAAAACGCTTTTATTTTTTAAATAATGTACTGTCTCTGAAGTGCCTCCTGTAAGTGCAGTGGACAAAGACATAAGGAAAGTCAGATACTTCTTACTTTGTTTGTTAAAGGTGTCATTTTATCTTCAAATTTTACGTGCGTCTTTCAAGTCTGTCATTAGTGATACTCATTGCATAGCCCTAGGGGTGAACATTTGAATGGGAAAATGTATTGTATTGAAGAGTTAAACGATTTTGATATTGACTGAAGCCATATTTGGTCTGACACATTGCAGCCATTTTGTTAAAATGGTAGTGTTTTCTCCAAATTGTCACTGGTGTTACCGTCACTGGTGTTACTCTTCTTCCTGGTAACACATAACACCAGTGACATTTCTATACAAATAAGCTTTGTATAAAGTATAAAAATAATAAAAAAAGTAAAAATATTTTAAGCTCTACTTGTTGTGGATTCATCAAGTTAAGAGTTAGTTATTGCTATTTAACAGGTTTTAGATGTTTTTAGAAGGAATATATTTCAGCAGATTTGTATCACCCAGATTCCACCTTTTCTGTAGATTGACCCAGTTGGTGATCCCTGCTCTATTGTAACACACTACTGTTTATTTCCATGCTTTAATGTTCAAAAACCTCTTTATTTTTCACTGCCTGTCCTGCAGCACCTCTTTCACCCTCTGTCTGAAACCAGAGCACAGTCTGCTCTGATTGGTTAGCTGGCCGGCTCTGTTGTGATTGATCAACCGCTTAGAGATTTCCTGCCCCTTAACCTATCATGTACAGTGTGTTAGAACTTTGGGATTTTAGTCCTTGCAGTCCATTTACATGCACAAAACCCTGTATAACAAAGAAAAGGAAAACCTAAAGATGCATAATTGGGACTCTTTAAATGATCTTTTCTCGCATCACCTTGCTCTTTTCTTTAACTGTGTTTCTCGCTCTCTTATTGATAGCAATCTATTTGTCAACCTCAGGGTGTTGAAGATGGCAGTGTGGATCCAGGCCCAGCAGCTCCAGGGAGATTCTCTGCACCAGATGCAGTCTCTGTACGGTCAGCACTTCCCCATCGAGGTGCGACATTATCTGTCCCAGTGGATAGAGAGCCAGCTCTGGTGAGTTGTTCTGCAGCATAAAAACCTAATTTAGTGTGTGTGTGTGTGTGTGTGTGTGTGTGTGTGTGTGTGTGTGTGTGTGTGTGTGTGTGTGTGTGTGTGTGTGTGTGTGTGTGTGTGTGTGTGTGTGTGTGTGTGTGTGTGTGTGTGTGTGTGTGTGTGTGTGTGTGTGTGTGTGTGTGTGTGTGTGTGTGTGTGTGTGTGTGTGTGTGTGTGTGTGTGTGTGTGTGTGTGTGTGTGTGTGTGTGTGTGTGTGTGTGTGTGTGTGTGTGTGTGTGTGTGTGTGTGTGTGTGTGTGTGTGTGTGTGTCCGTCCGTGTGAGCATATTTTCACAATTGGCTCATTGTTTGCTATTTTCAACATCTTAGATTTCATTTAATAGCCACGTGCATTTATTTATGTGTGTGTGTGTTGTTAGGGATGCAATAGACCTGGAGAACCCACAGGAAGAGTTCAAGGCCAAGCGCCTGTTGGACAGTCTGATTCAGGAACTACAGAACAAGGCCGAGCACCAGGTGGGAGAGGACGGCTTTCTACTCAAAATCAAACTGGGACACTACGCCAGCCAGCTCAAGGTAAGTCTTTTGGAAATATACCTAACCAATCATGAGAACAGCACTTTATGCCCAGAAATATACAGTGTCTCACTAGCTAAATATACACTTTGTGGCTGGTTTGCAGAGAGAGAGAGTGCATGTGGTTCAGTACGGCCAGGGTTTGAGAACACACAAAGAACAAAGGAAGATTGTATATCAACTGCTTTCAGTTATTTATAAGTAAAATACCTTGATTTAATTTAGCTTAGAGTTTAATTTGATACTTTTTCTAATGGCTAAAAAGTAAAAAGAACAAAAAACACTGGATCATGAAGTACTGTTCAGTGTTCATACAATAAAATAAGCCGAAAACATCTGTGCATGATTATTTAAATGAGATAATGTTTTCACAAAATACCTTTTAAATAGTGTGGGAACATTTTAAGCAAGGGGTTGAAAGATACAACTGTTTGCTAGTAGTTCTTAGAAATAGCACGCAGTGGACAATATGCTTTCAGAACAGGTTGTATCCTCCATGAGGAAAACAAGAAGACAACCCAGTGAGGGCCTTGGTAGCCAGCCAGCGCTGCTATTTATGATCCTGCTCCCAGATCCGTTCTTCTGTTTGTCTTCTCCCCTCCGTGGCCAGAGGAACAGGGTGAAGGGGGTTGGCAGTGTAACATCAAACTGCAATCCCAAATTCCTACCACTCAGTTTTCCCTTCTGGGACTGTGAGCATATGCAGTACTGATGTGGTTGAGTATAAAATATAAAAAGTGTCCTTTGTGGAAATAACTCAAGGAAACCAAAACTGCTGATGCCCTGTGCTGTTTTTATCATCTAAGGTTGGTTTGTGTTGAGTTATACTCACAATTAAAGCAACTCAGCTGTTAAATCACTCTTTGACTTAAAACAGGAAACAACAAAAATATCGCAAACTGCCTTTCGCCAGAATCTTTTAAACTGAAAGTGAAACTGTGAATTGATTCCCTTCTCATCAGAGGATAACATATTACTGTAACACATAAACCACTCGACTCTGGAGTGTGCGTGACAATGTGTGTTCATGCTAATGAATGGTATATGAAGTGCGCCTTGCCTCAGAGATGGGTCTCATTAGGCTCTTTTAATGGCTCTTAGTGTTTGCCGTGTTGGCTCCAGAACTTAGCGAGCTTCCTTGATGCCACTAAATTGGCGAGTTCTGTGTGCGCCGGCCGCTCCGCTCGTCAGAGGCTAATAGGTCCTAAATGTTCTCCTTGTCTTTCAGAGCACGTATGACCGCTGTCCTCTGGAGTTGGTCCGATGCATCAAACACATCCTCTACACAGAGCAGAGGCTCGTCAGAGAGGCCACCAATGTGAGTAGGATGCATGTGTGTGCTGTAAAAAATATATAAACTGACACCCGTGTGCACGCTTCGGCTCATTTGTCAACACCAGACACCCACACTGAAATGTATCCTTGCTTAGACAAACACCTGTGGCTTCTCCATGCATTATTCATTTCATAGCCCTTACAAAGCCTGCAAGCACAAACAGAAGCTGAGCTACATAATGGTGACTGATTCAGAGGCTGGGTAATTGTGTTTCCTCCATTTATCCCCCCAGCTCTGCAGATTCCTTTGGATTATTTAAAATCAGATACCTAGGGAGACTCATACTTATTCAATCATGCTGTTTTATGGTTTTTAAGTAAACCTTTAGTATAGCTTCACTGCATAACTGTAATACAGAGGGTAAGAAACCATTTCACGGTTTATAAAAGGCACAGAGTTATAAAACCTTAGAGCCATCAGAGCATAAAACATGTGACTTTAACTAACTCCTGCGGTGAATTGATTTCCATTCACAACAGGCCTTTTCTATTAGTGGAATGCATATTTTGACTGATTCAATGTAGGCCTATCTGTATTTAGCCTGAACCTTAAGGCACTATATTGTGCTTGTTCAGAGCCTTAACTGCCCATGCAGTCTGCCTGAGGATGATAAGCAGATGCAATACTTCCTTCTCTATCTACAGTGTTCCCATTAGGCTTGTGGTCACTGGGGATTTCACAGTCAAATAGCCCAACTGACGCACGTAGTGGTCAATTCATCAAGTCCAGCTAGGTTTCAAATGCATGCTCCATCCCCCATAGCTATCCCCAATAGCTCAGGCCAGCCATTTCCCATAACAACCATCATAAACAATCCACTGACAGACAATACACAGGCCATGCAACCTTACCAATTACTGTTGCCAAACCCGCCATTTCCTCCGTGTCTCTCCGTGCCTGTCTCTAAATCGCACTTTGTTATTGACAGTCGAGCTCTCCAGTGGGCGGGATGATGGACAGCATGTCTCAGAAATACCAACAGATCAACCAAGCTTTTGAGGAGCTTCGACTGCTGACCCAGGACACTGAGAACGATCTGCGCAAGCTCCAGCACAACCAGGAGTACTTCATCATCCAGTATCAGGAGAGCCTCCGCATCCAGGGTGAGGCCCCAGGACCTGCATCTCATTACTGCTGCTGGGAGGAAGAGCTGATATTTTGACTGTGAAGTGACAGAAAAATTGTCAACAGTTCGATAATCGGTTATTCGACAGTTATCCATCATATCATTATGCCAAACAGGATTGAATGCTTCTAGATACATTTAGAATTTAAGATGGACAAACCATTTCTCAATTTGTCTCACTTGAAAAGTCAGTGGTTATTATTTAATACAAATTGTAAAACAAATTAAGAGTACTGAGTAGTTTGTGCTTTTTTTAACAAGGCTTTGAATCTTGTACATGTCATATTAGAAAATCAAATTTGAATAAAATAGATCATTCCTCACCCAACATACATATCACAGCTGTCTGTAATATATTGAATCCTGCAAATCAGCAATGGAAAACAAACACTTATACCTATAATCAGCAACATTTGCATAGGTGTGTATCAACGCCTAGTTGTTATGACATCTGCATGATCCTAGAGGTAGATATCCTTATTAAGTCATTATCACTTAATGTGGCATGTATGTACACTGAACGTGCGTAGGTTAAAGATTTGTATCTCAACTCCCTTTCCCTCACCCCTCCCCCTTGTGGATGGCAACAACCCCACCCCTCCCCAGCTCAGCTTACCAGCCTGGCCACGCTGCCCCCTGCTGACAGACAGCTACGGGAGCCCGCCCTCCTGAACAAGAGAGCCACTGTGGAGGCGTGGCTGACCAGAGAGGCCAACACACTACAGAAATACAGACTGGTAAGAACATGCACACCTTAAAGGTCTCCTATTCTGCAAAATCCACTTTTTAATGTCTTTTATACAAGTGTCCCCTCTGTGTAAAGAGATTCTGAAAGTTTCTGGAAAAAAGATTTGCTCACTTTTTGTCCTGATCCATTTATATAAAAACCTGTCTGAAAATGAGCTGATCAGATTCCGGCCATATTATGATGTCATAACGTTTTTTTGGCTTGTGTAACCACTAGCCCCCCCCCCCCCCCACACACACACACACCTTATCACCTGAATCTCCTCCTAGAGCACCATTGTGTTCTTTTCAACCAAATATCTCTCAGAGGGGCGTGGGGAGTGGCTCCTTATTTTCATCTGAAGTAACAGACAGAGAATCACCACTTTTGAGACGGGGCTGAAACAGAGGGGTTTATGGGATGCTAGTCCAGAGATGGAGTACTCGAGTCCTGGACTTGAGTGCCGATTTTCGAGTGCCGATTTTCGGGACTTGAGACTCGACTCGGACTCGCGCACTGATTGACGCGGACTCGATCACGCACGCACGATGACTCGGACTCGACTTGTACATTGACGCTCCGACTTGGACTCGGATTCGAGCAAGTTTTGTCTCGAGTCAGATGTACTCTGTCCTGGCGTGTGCACCTGCGAGGCGAGTTCACGTACTGGCCCCCGCTATTCCAGTCTAGAGATGTCCAGAGACACACCCCGCATCGTGCTGTATGCTTCATAGATTATGCTTTCACATTGGGAAAGAGCAGCGCAAAATGCTCGTTATGTGGAAAAAATATTGAAGAGAAGGCTCCGTAACACATTACTCTAAGGATCGAGTTCAGACATATAGGCTGTCTTGAATACTATCATCAGTAATGTTGTGATCAAATCAATACATAAAGATTCAGCTGATAACACGAAAGCACATGGCTACTTAACATGCAGAATGTCGTCATTGTGCATGCTAAGTAGCCATGGGGCTTAATCTTTATTGATATCATTTAAACATTCACTATAATAATTGTAGCGTCCCCGCGGCTGAATGAGACTCTCCAACTGATGGTAGGCCTATCTGTTTATTGCACACCCTTGCTTTTATACAATCATTACCAACGTAAGAACGTATGCCCTTATCAGCAGGTGCTAAAAAACAAATGCAACTATTTAGTATATTGTAGTGCCGTGAAAAGAGAGTCGGAGGCGGTGTATTAAGAATGGAGTTCCAATCTTTATTATCCATTACTTTCAGAGAGGTTAACACATGCACTGCTCTGCCTGATGAGCTAGCAGGAATGGCAGCTAAAGCTACAGGTGTTCCCCACTAAAGGGTCAGTGTGGCAACACAATAAGCAAGGTGAATTATGTCCAATAACGTGTCACCACACAAGCCCCCCCAGAATTCACACATAAACAAAATCAGCATGGCGGGGAGGAACGACACGCCGACCCCCACGACTCCTGAGCACGGGAGTCGGAAAAGTGACTCCCGCCTGTGCGGCCCCCGGAAGGGGAGGGACCGGAACAACCGGTCTTAAATCCGTGACAGGGGACGAGGCCGGGGGGCGGCCCCGTCACGGAGGTCGAGCCAGCACCACAGGCTGGTCCAAGTCCAGGTGAGCAGCCTTCACCCGGTCCACCGAGACGTGCTCGGCCTTGCCACCCAGGTCGACCACCAGGTGCTTGTCCCCGTGCTCCAAGACCCGGAAAGGCCCATCATAAGGGGGCTGCAGGGGGCCTCTGTGCGCATCGTGCCGGATGAACACGTGCTCCGCCGAGCGGAGCTCTGCGGGAACCTGGGACACCTGAGTACCGTGCTGAGTAGTAGGGATCGGAGCAAAGGCCTCAGCGGCGTCACGCAGGAAAGCCCGCTGGGCCGACGCCGACCAGGGAGCCGATGCATTTGGGAGGAAATCCCCCGGAACTCTCAGCGGCTGACAGTAGACCATCTCCGCTGTAGAACACTGCAGATCTTCCTTAGGTGCGGTCCGCAGGCCCAGCATCACCCAGGGCAGCTTGTCGACCCAGTTACCGTCCGTAAGGCCGGCCTTGAGGGCCGCCTTCATGGAGCGATGAAAGCGCTCGCAGAGGCCGTTAGCCTGAGGGTGGTAAGCGGTAGTCCTGTGCAGCTTAACCCCCAAACCGCCTGCCACAGCGTTCCAGAGCTCGGACGTGAACTGAGAGCCCCTGTCTGAGGAAATGTCTGACGGGGTGCCAAAACGACACACCCACGTTGCAATGAAGGCCCGGGCAACGTCTGCGGCTGATGTCGAAACGAGCGGAACCGCCTCCGGCCAACGGGTCGTTCTGTCCACCATGGTGAGGAGGTAGGAAAACCCCTGAGAGGAAGGCAACGGACCAACCAGGTCAATGTTGACATGATCAAACCTCCTATCAGGCACCAGGAAACGCTCCAACGGGGCCTTCGTGTGGCGGTGCACCTTAGCGCGTTGACAAGCCACGCACTCCCTGGCCCAAGTCCTCACGTCCCTTTTCAGTCCTTGCCAAACGAACTTCGCCGCTACCAAAGGCACCGAAGGTTTAACGCCGGGGTGTGACAGGCCGTGCACAGCCTCGAACACAGGACGCCTCCAGCTGGCAGGGACGACAGGCCGCGCCAGGCCCGTAGAGACGTCACACAGGAGAGTAATGCCCGCGTCGCCGAACACCACGTCCTCCAAGCGCAGCCCCGCGCTCTCCACCTTCAGGGCCTGGACGCCGGGATCTGTGACCTGGTCTGCCGCCATGCGAGTATAGTCCAGGCCCAACTGGACGGCACCGATGACGACCCTGGAGAGGCAATCAGCAACCAGGTTCGACTTGCCAGCCACGTGCTTAATGTCCGTAGTGAACTCCGATATGTAGGACAGCTGCCGCTGCTGACGTGCCGACCAAGGCTCCGCCACTTTTGACATGGCGAAGGTGAGCGGCTTGTGGTCGACAAACGCCGTAAATTTACGGGCTTCCAGCATGAAACGGAAGTGCCGCACGGCCAAATAAAGTCCGAGGAGCTCCTGGTCAAAGGCGCTGTATTTGCGTTCTCTAGGCGTCAGCTGGCGGCTGAAAAAGGCGAGCGGCTGCCAAGCGCCCTCCACCCACTGCTCGTGCACTGCGCCGACCGCGTAGTCTGACGCGTCCGTGGTGATGGAGATGGGAGCCGTAGATGATGGGTGTGCCAGCAAAGCCGCCTGAGCCAACGCGGTCTTGACCTCAGCAAAAGCGCCGTCCGCCTCTGCTGTCCAGTCGATCTCCTGGACGGGGGTCTTGCCTTTCAACGCTTCATACAGCGGCCGCATGATGTGTGCGGCCCGGGCGATGAAACGGTGGTAGAAAGTCACCATCCCCAGAAACTCACGGAGCGACCGGGCTGTGAGCGGGCGAGGAAACGCGGCAACAGCCTCCACCTTCGCTGGCAGAGGTGTCGCACCGCCCTTGGTGACGCGGTGCCCCAGGAAATCGATGTCCGACACCCCGAACTGGCACTTTGCAGGATTGATGATTAATCCGTGTTCGTTGAGCCGTGTGAAAAGGGCTCAGAGGTGGGACAGGTGCTCCTGCACTGAAGCGCTTGCGACGAGTATGTCGTCGAGGTAAATAAACACAAACGGCAGGTCCCGCAGCACCGAATCCATCAGGCGCTGGAACGTCTGAGCGGCATTCTTGAGTCCAAAAGGCATCCGCAGGAACTCAAAAAGTCCAAAAGGCGTTATCACTGCTGTCTTGGGAATGTCCAGGGGGTGCATGGGCACCTGCGGTATCCACACACCAGGTCCACCTTGGAAAACACCCCTGTACCGGCCAGATGCGCCGAAAAGTCCTGAATGTGCGGCACCGGATAGCGGTCAGGCGTAGTGGCGTCGTTGAGTCGGCGGTAATCCCCGCACGGGCGGAACCCGCCGTTCGATTTGGGAACGACGTGCAGGGGGGAAGCCCAAGGACTGTCGGAGCGGCGGACAATACCCAGGCGCTCCATGGTTGCGAACTCCGCCCTCGCTACAGCCAGCTTAGAAGGGTTCAACCGCTGGGCCCTGGCGAAACTGAAATTAAGAAGCATTTTCAGTGCACTATGCATGGGGCCCCCTTGAGGGGGTTTCCCGACATGTCGTTGCAGTAAATTAAAGGGTGTTTCATGTTGTCGTTGTTACCTTCTTAATCTTTTTTTATCTTTTTTTATTTATTTGGAAATTGTTACGTTTATTCTGGTTTGTTTTGTGTTTGTATCTTTTATTTGAAATGTATTTATTTATTTTATGTTTTGTGAGCTGAGCTGTGTGATTTTATATTTGATGTATCTCTCTGTACAGCACTTTGGTCTGGAGGTTTTAAAGTGCTATATAAATAAAGTTGGATTGGATTGGATTAATCTACTTTATTTGGGGGCCCCCTTCTGGTCCAAGCACTTGCCTGTTGGTAAACGGCGCCCCTGTATACACACACATTCAATACATACATACAGTATGATGGCTTGAACTAGTTGGAGAAATGGCACTGTTTGTCTGTAGCCAATGCCTTGAACCTCGGCAAAAATGGCATTAGAAGCATTAGAAAGTCAAGGTGAACTTGCGGTTAACTTGCGCACACAAGTAAATATATATGCACGTTCATTCTCACAACGCGTCAGACACAAGAAAATATACATTAAAGGGGACCTATCATGCAAAATGCACTTTGTGATGTCTTTTATACATAAATATGTGTCCCCGGTGCGTCGGGGAACTCACGCAGCGTCAGAAAATAAAACCCTCTCTCTTTTCCTCCGTACCCAAATCTTTTAAAAACAGGGGTACGACGAGCGGATACAGAGTTGCGGCAGCGGACCCACAGAAAATTGCTATCGGAAACAATGCCTGACGTGTTTTGGACGTAATCTCGTCTTTGTTTACATTAGCAAGCCTCGCTAACACTCAGAGCTAACCTGTACTGTAGAGCACGTGTTTAAAAAGCAGGAAATAAAAAAAGGAACTCACCTTGTGATAAACCCGCAAGAGAAAAAGCATTTGAGCTCCATACTGTTTCAGAAATAATCTTTCATGTGGTTTAGAACAGGATCGCGTTTTATCATAGCAGAATTTAACTTTATCTCCGGTAGAATGTTGATCAGGCATTAGCTCCGCCTCCTCTTTTATTATTTTTCAAACTAAGGACCCAAAATCCGCGTTTCTCTAACAGGGCTGCAAAAGAGGGGTATTAGCAACATGAGGCATGGCTACAATGGGTGAACTGTTTAGTATTTTAAGCAAAAAACTTCAGACATGTTTTGTATAGGTATGGCCCTACAATATATTTTTCCAATATAGCATAATAGGTCCACTTTAATTTACATCAGAATCAGATTTTTTTTTTTTTAACATGACAGGATAAAAGCAATGTAGAGGAACAGCACATATATCCCCAAAGATTAATACATGAAGACTTGTGACTCGGACTTGGACTCTTCTTGGGTGACTCAGACTTGGACTCGGACTCGAACACATGTAATGATGACTCGGACTCGACTCGGACACTCCTTGGGTGACTCGGACTTGGACTCGGACTTGGACTCGGACTCGACTCCGACTCTCCCTAGGTGACTCGGACTCGAATAGTGGGGACTCGAGAGTGACTTGGACTCGTGAATTGGTGACTTGGCTACAACACTGCATGCTACAATGGTATGTTTGGTATTTCGAGCCAAACACTTCAGAGACATGTTTTGTCTGCGACCTATAATATATTGATGAAAAACAATATAATAGGGGAACTTTTAAGAAAATATACTGTATGTGTGCGCAAGAGTGCAAATGTGTGATTGGAGTCAGCATCCATGTTTGTTTTTATGTGCAGGACCTTGCAGAGAAGCACCAGAAAACACTGCAGCTGCTGAGGAAGCAGCAGACCATCATTCTGGATGACGAGCTCATCCAGTGGAAGAGACGGCAACAGCTGGCGGGCAACGGGGGCCCACCGGAGGGAGGCCTGGACATCCTGCAGTCCTGGTGAGTTCTGGTCCACCTCCCATCAACATCACAGCTACGGGACTACCCCACACAGCACAGGGTCACTGGTTAAGGTGCTCTAAATTGACTACCGTTGAGTTTATTACCATAATTTATTGACTCCTTTTAACGCAAACATAGGCAGTCCAGGCCCTTTTTTTATTTAAGGCTTTTACTCTCTTATTTTCAGTTAAAAAAACTATCCCGGCAAAGATTTCAGTCATTTAAAACTATACTTTATTTAATATTTCCTAATCAGCTGCTGGAGTTGGTTCCATTGTCTATAAATAGTGAGGAAACATATTATGTCTGATAATATTATTCGGCTGATAATCTTATTTTTTGTGTGTCAGGTGTGAGAAACTGGCAGAAACAATCTGGCAAAACAGGCAGCAGATTCGGAGGGCAGAGCATCTCAGACAACAGCTGCCCATCCCCGGCCCCATTGAAGAGCTCCTCAACGACCTCAACAGTACTATCACAGATATCATCTCAGCATTGGTCACCAGGTGTGTGTGTGTTGGGGTTTATAACACCTTTCAAGGCTGAATATTGTCAATACAAGTTTATCAGCCCCAGCATGTGTGCGGGTAGGTGTTTTATGAACAATGCGTGAGGCATTGTCATTCCCTGCATTCAGTGGGTCTTTATGCAGGAAAGTCCTACTTACACAACCTTATTTGTGTTTGTGGTCAACAGCGAGATTGATATCCTTTTTGACTCAGTATGCACCCAGTGTCCTCTTCTACTTTTCTTCAAGATGGTTCCAGCCGGGAACATTGAGAAGACATGTTTCTGTCACAGCAATTCCTGATTGGTCACAGACAAGCTTGCCGCCACGCAGTAATGCACTGCTAACTCGCACAGTACAAACACAGGTTATGTGTCCTCAACAACATCCTCTTTATATTCCCCCTGAAGCCCCCGGAGGTTTCAGGCTGAGAATGGGAGAGTTTTGTGTTCATCACTTAGGTCAGCCGCAGATCAGAGGGCTTGAAGGCTCATTACATCAGTGTGTGTGTGTGTGTGTGTGTGTGTGTGTGTGTGTGTGTGTGTGTGTGTGTGTGTGTGTGTGTGTGTGAGTGTGTGTGTGTGTGTGTGTGTGTGTTGTGTGTGTGTGTGTGTGTGTGTGTGTGTGTGTGTGTGTGTGTGTGTGTGTGTGTGTGTGTGTGTGTGTGTGTGTGTGTGTGTGTGTGTGTGTGTGTGTGTGTGTGTGTGTGTGTGTGTGTGTGTGTGTGTGTGTGTGTGTGTGTGTGTTTCGGAGTGGCCTCTGAGCCTGCAGGCGTGATCATTAGGCTGTCTGCTATTGTCTCTCCTCTTGCTCTGTTTGTGTACATCAGAAGTCACCTAGACAGACAAATACCACCTTACTTCCATTTCCTTCACTACTTTATAGTTGTTTTTAAAGGCTAATGCTATCAAATCTGAAGGTCAGTACATGTGAAAGGAGGCTTGAGGAGACAGTAAGTTTGAAATTAGCATGTACACCAAACACTGCACTGTATGTGTACAGTGAACATGCAGAACATTTGTGCAGTCTTTTGAAAGTTTAAACATTTTGTAATGTATCATTCTCTAATTTAGACACATTCCATTGGAAATGTATGATACATTGTAACTAGCTACAACAAAAATACCCGCATAAGCAATCATGGCATGTACATATGAATTATTGCATGCTATTTCTGATGAAATACAACAAAAAGCCAGCTAATGATCAGGGCTTAGTTCCGTCACTCAGTCTGTCTCCCTTTGTGTCTCCACAGCACCTTCATCATTGAGAAACAGCCTCCCCAGGTGCTGAAAACCCAAACCAAGTTTGCCGCTACAGTGCGCCTTCTAGTAGGAGGCAAATTGAACGTGCACATGAACCCTCCGCAGGTGAAAGCCACCATCGTCAGTGAACAGCAGGCCAAGGCCCTGCTGAAGAACGAGAACACAAGGAAGTAAGTGCATTGCCCTGTTCATGTGTGGATTTTAAAACAGAGAAACAGTGCAAACCGATAGAAATGTGACCATATTGGAGGTCACACCCCTCAAATCAAAATGTTTTGTAGGCTTAAACGTGACCATGTCAACATTGCCAAAGTGTTACAGTCAGTAAAAATAAGTTTAGGAAAAGGTAAAACTCATATAATCAAAATAAAATAATGAACCCTTGGTGTGTTTTCATGTAGGTGAGAGACCGTGTTGATGTTGTTTGTGTATTTCTTTCTCTCCCCCATTTCTTCACTGTCCTCTGTCAAATGAAAAGCAAAATTGTCAACAAGAAAAAAATGGTTTAGTGTTTTTTTTCTGGGAACTTTAGCGAAGGGTTCATTTTGAATTTATATAGAAAAGTTACACACACAAATGCTGTAGCAACAACACATCCAGCTGTTTCCTGCTTTGTACACAACCTTTTAATTATACCTACCTTATTTCCTGGCGACAAGCTCCATTGGCGCCATTGAGATAACGATTCATAGTTTTGTTCATGGATTAGTTGATAATGGATGAACTGTAGCCTAGTGTGTTCCCAGACCTCACCACACAGACATGGCTGGAACTTGAACAATGCCTCAGAGGAATCTATGGTGTGGATGCAGAATCCACATTTAGCCTATTCCACGGCCTCGTTCCACATTCCTCCTGACAAATACAAAAACCTCCCGAGACTCTAGGTCAGCCAGGCAGCCAGTGGTTATATGGTTGAGCAATTCATCAGCTCGGCCTTCATCTGCTGCTGTTGCTCACACTCTCCCAATCTGCAGACATCTGCCTGGTGTTTGCTCGTCTAGAGAACATAGTGTCAGTTAACCCTTCTAGTCATACGAGCATGAACATCATTTCTACCCCCTGTTGTGTGTCACTCAGCTCCTGACGTCATTTTCTTATTTCATTTGTTCTGGGAGAAATATAATCCTCAGCACTCGAGTGCTTCAGTGCAGATTTACAGGTAATTGACTCACTTGTTGATTGTGTCTCTCCTTCAGTGACAGCAGCGGAGAAATTCTTAACAATAACTGTGTGATGGAGTATCATCAGACTACCGGCACTCTCAGCGCCCACTTCAGAAACATGGTGAGTGTTCCTGAGGAGAAGTAAATGAGAAAATCAGGGTCCATGGTTCAGTGTTAGTGTAGTCTACCTTTGCATACAGCTCATTGAGTTATTAGCTCACCAGAAGTATGGAAATCTATGGAAGATGTGCCTATATATGTCAGATACGTTTCCTTTTAAGGGAAATAGTTTCACTTGCACATTATGTAGGTCCTATAGCCTAGACTTATAGACTTACATTTCCGATTTTTCTTCTAGATCAATTGATTGTTCATTTGGTCTAAGAAAATATAAGAAAATATTGTTACATTTCAATTCCATTTTCTCAAGTCCTAGATGATAGGAAATATTCTGTTTAATATGATATAAAACAGAAAGGCAGGACATCTACATATTTGAGAGCTAACAGCAATTTCTGCCATTTTTTTAAGGGGAACAATTACTTTAATGATTAACTGAATATCAATATAGTGGGCAATTATCTTTCTTTCAATCGATTTAACAATTCATTGACTTATCTTACAGTTGTAGCTCTATATTTATTATTTCAATAACATTTTGTAGGATTTGGTAGCAGTGTTGAGCTGCACTTCATCATCCAGTGTGAGAATTTCTGTACAGTATATCCCACATAAACTGATGGCAAATCAGCAATGCTTTGCAGGATCAGTCCCATCACGTCCCAAAAGAACTCCATGAATTATTTACATGTCAGGTCTGACTCATGCATGCATGTGCTGTACATATAATGTGTACATTGTCAGCCTAACTGTACTATAATCCAGTGTTGCTCGGTTTTACTCATGTCATCTTTCATGTAGTCCCTGAAGAGGATCAAGCGATCGGACAGACGGGGAGCAGAATCTGTCACGGAGGAGAAGTTCACCATCCTGTTCGAGTCTCAGTTCAGCGTCGGAGGCAACGAGCTCGTTTTTCAAGTAAAGGTACAGTAAGAAGCCTGGACGCACAAAGATACTCTGCATTCTTACTCCTGCAAGAGGGGTTATCTGTTTAATTATTAAAAGCTACAAGTCACAAAACCTTACACAGCCACTCCCACACATACTGTGAAGTACAGTGCATCACATCAGCTGGCCAATCATACTCATTTTCCTCATCTGACTGATATCTGATATGATATCTTATGCCATATGTATTGCTTTTTTTATGTAACTGGCAAAATAATAAACATAACAAACATGAAAACGTATGACAACACTGTGTAACAAACAAACAAAGGTGACAAAAGACAAAATAAACTAAATAGGATTTCTCCAGTATTTCAAATAATTAGGTCAACATCATCTGTACATTCAAAAATGTTGATAGAAATTTAAATAAATTGAGCCTCCTGTATTTTGGGGATTATATAGCTGTCTATATGAGAGCAATGTTTCCCTATCACTTGTTTTGTTGTGCTTTTTTGTAATGGATATTTCTTTATCTGGCATTGAATTTACATATTTAAAAAAACGAATAATTGTAATAATTATCTGGCATGATTGATTAAAGCAGCTTTAAAATACATATTGATTTGCCAATCTGGATAATGGATCCACAAGTTTGCAGCATGTGGACGATAGAATAAAACTGGTTTCCTCTTCATTCTTACAAAAGCATATTGATGAATCTTAAATGTTTAGTTGCTTTTCAGTAGCAGTAATCACAACGCATATGTTGAATTGAAAGATTCCAGAGTAGGAATTTGTTTATTTAACTTATAAAAAAGTATTAGTTGTCACAGCATTCTTCCGCTGAACTGGTCTCCCCTTTTTCTCTTTGCAGACGTTATCACTTCCTGTAGTGGTGATTGTTCACGGTAGCCAAGACAATAACGCCACAGCAACCGTTCTGTGGGACAACGCTTTTGCAGAAACTGTGAGTAAAGGTTTTTTTGAGTGTGATCATAATTTCATTCAGACCTTTTGTATTAGTTTTTTATATTTTGTTTCTTAAATATTTCAAAAACAACTAAACCTGGCTGTTTTATGTACCAAATGTACCTTTGTTTATCACATGTTCAGCATTGATTTGACCAGTCAAGCACACACAGGCCTGCGACCTTGGGGGTCTGCGCGCTCTCTCTATATATTGGGTTATGCCTCCTTACTCCTGCCTGTTGGCGTCAGCCGATAGAGGTGTTATAGTTATTGGTTTGTTGTGTCTCTTCATGTAGAATGTTGATGATTCTCTCAGAGCTATTGTAGCTAAAGACGTGGGACTTGGAGGAGAGATCTTGAGTATTGTTTAGCCAGGAGCTGTGTCACTTTGTGTCTGCAGCAAATGTCTTGCAGCAATTCTCCAGTCATAACTTTCCCTAAATTCTTGATGTTGGCAATTAAGTCGAGCTCTCGTGTGTCACGTTGTGTTTTCGAGTTTTCTAACTTTCCATTACGTTGGTCAAATCAAATGTTTCCAAACTATTTGTTGTTGTTTTCTGACATTTTATAACATTAAACAGTTGCTGCCCTTTATATGAATAACTTTATTTATGAACAAGCTACAGAGCACATTTATTTCTGTGTACTAGATATTTGTCTATCCACATGGTAACTGGTTGATTGTAATGCATTGTGAGCTCACATATGCACATGATGTATCTATGACTATTTTTTGCATTCTGCTGTCGATAAAGCTGGTGTAAATCCTCTGCTGTCTTCTCTGTGCCACAGGGACGGGTGCCTTTCCTCGTGCCGGATAAAGTGATCTGGCCTCAGCTGTGTGATGCCATCAACATGAAGTACAAGGCTGAGGTGCAGAGTAACCGAGGCCTGTCTGAGGAGAACCTGGTCTTCCTCGCTCAGAAGGCCTTCAGCAGCTCCAGCAACAACCCTGACGACTACCGCAACATGACTATGACATGGTCACAGTTTAACAGGGTCAGTGCCAGCCTCTTCCTCTCCCCTTATATAAAGCAGAATTATCGTCTGTCATCATCAGTTAAACTTTATGGATTTCTTTCTGGGAGGGTTTTTTCCTCCTTGCATTGTTCAAACGCCTGAAGGCCACTTTCAGTACGCCGATTTCAGCCGCATGCTTGTTCTCCATGGGGTGATTTGCTATTGGCTATTCACACAGAAATATGTCATGCTCCATTTGCTGTGCCCTTACAGCTCTGTTCTGTAGTCAGCTTGAGTGAGAACGGCCCATTGAGGGCCAGGTCTTCATCTTAATGGGCCTGTTTGTCCACACAGTGAAAGGCTGGAGGCCTCATTCTCTGGATCACAGCAGCTTGCGATGGCAGAAAGCACACTTAGGTTCTCCACACACCACCAGTCTCATTAGATTACAGGAACATCAAGTTTCATCCGCTTCACAGACTGGTGTAGGAACTGCACACATACACACTCACAATACCCGCACATACAACATATACACAAGCAGCTGCATTCTTGGTAAATCATAAACAACTGGGATAAGGACATGCTGTTCTCTGTACTTATGGACTGGATGGACACTCGGGAACAGGAAAGCTTATAATATATGTACATATCCTGTGTGTTTTTAAAAATACATTTCCTACAGGAAAGCTTGCCAGGGAGGAACTTCACTTTTTGGCAGTGGTTCGATGGAGTGATGGAACTCACAAAAAAGCATCTCAAACCACACTGGAATGACGGGTAGGAAAAACTGCAGTTTTATTTTTTGGTTTTAATGTTAGGCTGTAAAGCACAGCAGAACACAAACATATAAGCACCAGCATTTTTTTCAGATTCACAGCAGGACTGCATGTCCTGTTCAAGTAAATGTCTCCAACCACATCAATCTTAACAACTCAGGCAATGTTTCACTGTCATCATTTTCCAAGGCAAACTGGGGAGCAAGACCTACTTGCCCTTGTAACCTAAGATTGCAATACATAAGAGAGGTGGCGAGGGAATGCACATGAACATTTTAATGTCTTTCTTTCTTCTTTATATCCCTCTCTTTTTTAGAGCCATTTTGGGCTTTGTGAACAAGCAGCAGGCTCAGGACATGCTGATGTCCAAACCCAACGGTACTTTCCTTCTGCGATTTAGTGATTCTGAGATTGGAGGAATTACAATTGCCTGGGTGGCAGAAAATCCTAACAAAGCAGGTAAGACATGTACATGTGTGTTATTGTCCCTCGTGGGATGTGCTGGTTTAAGGGGCCCTATTATGCTAATGTTCAGGTTTCATTATTGTATGTTGTACCTCAACTGTGACACACTACCGTTTATTTCCATGTTTCAATGTTCAAAAAGGTCTTCTTTTTTTTCTCATACTGCCTGAGCTGCAGTACCTCTGACTGAAACCCGAGCCCAGTCTGATCTTATTGGTTAGCTGGCTGGCCAGTGGATGTCCCACCACTTAGCCTTTCACTTACAAAGTGTTGAAGTGTTAGCCAATAGAAGCGCAAGTGTTATGTAGTGATGTCATTTAGTTACAGAAGTTAACAAGGAGGCCAATTGAAGCATTCCAGTCAGGGGGGAGGGTGTGTGAGAGAAACTTTGGAACACACTACAGCAAAGAGAAAACCCTGAATAGTAACAGTAACAGTAATAGGGCCCCTTTAAATGTTTTGATATTAAGTATAGGGGATTTAATCACAGCTATGGATGTACCGACTAACCATACACAACTTAATGACTTAATGTTCCTGCTCGTGCAAAAGGCAAAGGACAGGCTTTAAATCTAAACAACATTCTCTAAAATTGGTCTCTCAGCTTCTTTCTCTACAACAGGGCTCTCCAACACGTCGATCGCGAGCTACCGGTAGTTCGCGGGCAGCTTTTCAGTAGCTCGCCGCTCGATTATCGATTATAGCGTTGTTACGGGGGGTTATAATCGTTATACAACGTTGTAGCGTTGTTATTTTTGATTTTATAATGCTGTTGTAAAGACTGCCTTTTTTAACAGAAGACCGTTGCTAGAAGCTGCAGCTAGACTGCAGAAGTATTAGTTTTTTGTTTTTGAGGATGGAGCAATTTCACACACAGATATAGGGAGGTTAGACCTATACAATTGATTTATTATGGTTTATAATTTGTCAAGACGAAGAAGAAAAAGCTAGCTGAACTGTTCAGTGTCAATCCTGTGGAGATGGAGATGGAGGTTATACATCTCCAAAATCATGTTCAGCTTAAGTCTCAGCAAAACTCAGAACATTCACCAAGCAGCACTGAACATGTCTGCTTTATTTGGTTCTGTTCTCCAGACCTTTTTGAAGCAGCTTTTTCTGACATGAATGTCATGAAATCTAAATACAGAACAAGACTGACTGAACATTTAAATGACTATTAGAGTGAACCTAGGTAGGTACACTTCAGCATACACCTATGGTGGACTCCATGCAGCGCCATTCATCTCACTAACTGTAAAAAAGAGTGAATGCACTTATTTTACCATAAGTGCCATAGCTTGTCAGGTGGTGATTAAGGACATTTATGTGAATTCTCAGTGATGTACTCACTATGTGGGCCATAATAATATGTGAGAAATTTTCGTTTTCTTGGACCTTGATTTGAAGTTAAGATTTGTGATAAGCTTTAGGTATTGCAATTTCACACGTGTACAAAAGTATAGCTTAATTCAACTGATGAGTGCTATGTGAATAAATGTAAGCGATGTGATGCAAGTAGCTCTTGGCCACTTTCATTTTTTCAAAGTAGCTCTCAGATGAAGAAAGGTTGGAGACCCCTGCTCTACAACATCAAAACGCATGCTTGGAGACAGACTCCCTATGTCCCTTACATTGCTGAAACTTGGTTGTGGATGCTGTGTTTCTCCAGGTGAAAGAATGGTTTGGAACCTCATGCCGTACACAACCAAAGACTTCTCCATTCGCTCCCTGTCTGACCGCATCAGTGATCTCAATCACCTCCTGTTCCTCTACCCCGACAGACACAAGGATGAGGTTTTCTCCAAATATTACACCCCACCACTCTGTAAGCAACCTTATGTTTGTTCAGGCTGCTGTTACATTCAAAATGAAATACCACAGCCTCAGATGCTTTGTTGTGAGCGGATGTATTGATTGCAGTGTGACGTCGGCACTCAGCTGTCATTCTCTCTCTCCCTGTGTTTGTTTTAAAGCCAAAGCCGTGGATGGCTACGTGAAACCGCAGATCAAGCAAGTGGTGCCCGAGTAAGTATTACGCTTCCTGTTTGTCCTCCTGTTCTTCCCTTCCTGCTCCTTTCTTTATTCTCTGACCACCACCCTGCAGTTTTAACTCTGTGGCAACATTTAGAGTTAATCACCAAATATTGGATCCTGAATTCAGATCAGCTATTAGTTAGCTGTTACAGTTGGAGGAGGCCAATTAAGGACGGCCAGGGTTCCTGAGCAAGCTTGTCTTCCACTCATCATTAGAGTTAGGCTTGTTAGTTAGAAAGCCCCACTCCCTGCCTGTCTCCATGCTTGGTGCACCCGCAGAACAGTGAATGGCCATAATGATGCAGCGAGGCCTGGAAAACACGCTGAGGGTAGTTGCTTAGGCAACTGCTGAACATAGACTCATAGGCTTTTATCTTGGTTTTGTGTGTGTGTGTGTGTGTGTGTGTGTGTGTGTGTGTGTGTGTGTGTGTGTGTGTGTGTGTGTGTGTGTGTGTGTGTGTGTGTGTGTGTGTGTGTGTGTGTGTGTGTGTGTGTGTGTGTGTGTGTGTGTGTGTGTGTGTGTGTGTGTGTGTGTGTGTGTGTGTGTGTGTGTGTGTGTGTGTGTGTGTGTGTGTGTGTGTGTGTGTGTGTGTGTGTGTGTGTGTGTGTGTGTGTGTGTGTGTGTGTTTGCATGTTTGTATACAGGTTTACGACAGCCAATCCAGACCCATCAAGTGGGAATCCAACCTATATGGATCACGGCGCCTCCCCAGCACCTGTCAATCACCCTCACACCTACGGCATATACCCCCCAATGTGAGTCAACAAGTCCTTTAAACATATGAGGAGCGGAATGAGTGAGGGTGTGTGTGACTGTGCATTTTGTACGAGTAAAGAGTGTCTTGTTGCTCCAACTGGGATTTTTCTTAGTGATGTGCTGCCAGCTTGTCTGAGTGTGGTTTGGCTCCGCTCTGTGTCCTGTGGCAGGAGCGACTCTATGTTGGATACGGACGGAGACTTCGACCTGGACGACACCATGGACGTGGCGAGGCACGTAGAGGAGCTCCTTCGGCGGCCTGTAGACAGCCAGTGGGGCGGCCAGCAGTCCTGACCCTTGACCTTTTAACCCTCGACATCAAAAACAGACCCCGCCTCCCAACTTGCCCCTCACATTGACATTTCTCATGGTTTGAATTCCATTCATTTATCTTTTTTTTCAGATAGCTGTTATGTGAAATGTTAATAATGGTTGTGATTTTGTTTCTCTTCTGTTCAGCATGAGAGCATGCATGTCAGTGACCTCTCTTAGTTTTTATTTGTGTCCATAAGTGTTTGTAAAACAGACTAGGTATGAAGCCTACAATGTTACAGTGTTGTGATAAAGAAAAGAAAATGTTCATTCACATTGTGCATGCATTTCCAATTGATTTTGATCTGATTTAAAAAATACGCTACTGTATGAAGACAGTTTAACAGTTAAATGTCTTTATATTTTTTGCTTTGTAAATGGGTTATTAGTATTTTGATAGTGATATTGAACTTGCCCCTTTGACAAAAAAAAGAAACTTAAATGAAGAGTTTAGCTTTTTGCTCTAAACAACGTAATCGAAGTCGTTGCTCTGCAGAGTCCGTTTTTTTCTCGAATGCATACTGTATACACTAACCTAGAGGCAGAGTGACTCTTTGCTTCCTGCAACTGACAGCACACACATCAACACACAGTACACACGTGCAAGCCTATGAAATATTTATCTGATTTGTTCACCAGCTGAAGCCCAGACACGGGGGGGTCCCTCTGTTTCCCTCATCAATGCTACCTCGCATTATCCTACTGACAGTCGTCGTATACGATTGCTTCTGTGTTTTCTCTGCATCATATTCACACCAGTAGGTACGGCCATTGGGTTTTATTCTTGTGATTTGCTTTGTGAAGAAGATCTCCTTGCTGCCCAACGGGAAACTCTGTTGGCTTTTTTTATGCTTGAAACCCCCTCACCTATAATGAAGTCTGGCGGCATGAAGTGTCACATGTCGGGTCTGTGTTCCTGAGTATTCTATATTTTTCTGCCTATCTGTCCCTATGCTACGCAGAACAGATGTGGGCTGATGTTGCACGGCACTCAGTTGATAGATAGGTGCAAGCTTTTAAAGCTTTGCACAGACTCACCAGCACCTCATTCACGAAAAACAAACTATGTCTGCCGTTTGTTACTGCTCAAGTTGAATTTCACAGCAGGTTCCCTTTCTGCTACACATAAAATATAACATATAGCAAAGAATGAGACTATTACCCTTCCCCCTGCTGACATACACAATGTTGAATTGGAAATGTGTCCACAGCCTTACACCTCAGGAATTAATCGCTTTGCTTAGCTGATCTATAAGCCAAAAAGAAAAAGATCAATATATACAGAAAGTATGAATTTATTTTGTCTATCATAATTCTATTTTATTATGGTTTATTTGGCACTCCCCCTATTGAATGTAACCCCTTTGCATGGCCCTGTTGAGGATATACGTACATACAAATACCTCCTCAGTCTGAGCAGAAGTTTCAAGTCTCCTTTTACCAGAGGTTGAAAAAAAATAGGACACAGAGCAACTGGAAATCAGAGAAAAATGTATGATGTACTTTTGTGTTTGTCTGACAGACATTACAGTATTAAAAGTATTTCCTGGTCTCTATTTTTATTTCTTCCTCAAGGTTTTTTTGTATCTTGCTTTCTTTTCTTGTATTTTAAATCTCAAGCTACATGGGCAGTCTTGTGATATATCATCACCATTATTCCTAAAGCTTTGTTCCACTGTAGACTCTGTTTTGTTTCGATTATGTAGATGGCGCTGTGTGCTGTTTAATGTATGTGTACCATGTTCGTGGTTTGGGTTCTCACTTGGAGGTTTTTCCAAGATGAACAGCTCATGAGTTGAAAAGAGGAAAAATAAAGTTTTATAAATAATTTTAACTCAACCTGTAGAAGTACAAAAGATTTTTATGTCACTACAAAATAAATGCTATTTTTTAAATGTGGTAAATCAACCCAGTTAATTGAATCCCCGAGCAGAAGAGTGGCTCTCCAGATTCTCACGTGGATTCAGCAGGAGTGTTGTGTGTAGCAACTGGATCGTATACAGTGTAAGGGAATCCTTGAACTGTCAAAAGACATACTGTCCACTGCTTCGAGGTAAGTAAACATGTGAGTCCGGGACAAATATAAATATATAATTTTTTAAATGTAACAAACTCTTGCATTTACCAACACATTGAGTGAGGCTCTGAATGAGTCAACGTGTGGCCCAGGAGAAAACGTTTTTCGCGGGCCTTTTCAGTCCTTTATTTTGCATAGAAACCCATGCATTTAAGAAACCCCAAACTATACTTTAGTACACAATATTTATGTTACTGCAATAGCTTTAACTAACAAACCATTGGAGCTTTCATCCCTTCTGCAGAGTAGTATTTTATAGTGTGCTATGTAAAGATGTATCAATATCTTACAAGCAGTCAGTCACGTTTCCTACAGTTTTTGTACAATAGTAAGTAGTTTCACAATAGATTGGTAGACAAGGTAAACAAACAAAATGGTACAGAGTGTACACTAACGTCCAAGCATCAAAAAAGGATGTTAAATGTACACTGCATAACACTTTAACTCTTCTTCCAAGCCCATATATTTGAAAACCCTTCATTAAAGGATTGCAGTTGTAAACAAGATATATGTGCATATGGAAACCTCTGACATTTAAGACCTCACAATTGTTTCTTGTGTAGGGAGGTTTGTTTTGAACAGTAGCACATGAATGCAACATTCCTGTCTGCAAAGTGTTTGAAAACTAATAATCTTATCTCACCTATAGTAACACTTAAAGGCAGTGTACAATTCTCAAACAGTAGCATTGAGGATACAAGTTGATTTTCTTGCCGCAATGAAACTGTATAATGAAATTGTTGTATCATGATGAGGTGCTAAAATGGTTACCAAATAAGGAATATACTTTGGTACATTTGGTTTAATTTAAAGGAGGCCATTCGAAATGTGATTTGTGGAAGCCTTAACGGTAGCCTACCTGAGCTAAACATTCAAATGTAATGTTGTAAATGTGTAAACTGGACCTGTGAGAAATCCTGACATGAGAGAGGGTAAGTATAGGAAGCCCACTTGCGTCTGATCACTTTATTCAAATGCAGACCAGTAAGCTGCTTGCTGACACATGTTCCGAAGCTCACTTCTGCCACCTGCTGGATATTATGAACATCACATGTTTTGTTTGGATTTTAAATCAAATGTTAACCTGCCCAGTGTCATGGGAAAAGCGATAAGAAAAAGAAAAGTTCATTATGATCATTTTCAATATGATGTGACCACTTATCGCTTCAATTATTTGTATTATTAGGTTATACTTTAGCTTTTTAGAGACAACAACTAATTAGCCTATGGTTGATTACTTACTGCATTCATGCCTTTATTCATACATAATCTGCAGGCTACTATAGCATTAGCTGAACGTGTGCAGGTCAGAGAGTGTACTGAGTGCAGAGGGTTCCTATAGGTCAGTCAGGTGGTTGCCTGGATACAAAACCTGCATCCATTACAAAGGCTGCAAACACATGAGGGAGAGCTGTGGGTAGCACCTGAACTGAGTCTCATAGAAGTACGTCAAATAATATGATATATTATACTATAATAATATACTTTATAGAGTAGATTGTCCAGTATCCCATTTGATCAAAATTACATTATTTCAAACAAAAATGTGCCTAATTTGTTTAATAATATACTGAATAGCCAAAGCAGATTGTAAATGATAACAATGTAAGTATATAATAATTCAGATTTAAGAAATGATGAAAAATAGTTTGTCAAAAAAATTAAATGATACTGTATGACAAGCATAGACATGCTTAGTGTAACACCAAAGTAAACAGAAGTATTTATAGAACTAAATATATTCTAACAATGTTGTGTTACGGTAATTGTGAGAGAAATAAAGTGTGTTGTTCCTCCTGACTGTGAGAAGTTATGTTTTTGTTTTTTTTGGCTGTAATGACAACGTCAGTGCAACTTCAGGTAATTATGCAAAGTTGCTGTTGCTGTTGCTCTTATAACTTTAAATTAAGTGTCATTTTGGTAAACAACTTTTAAAACCTCTTTGATCATGGTAGAACAGTAAAGCTGGTTAGATAATATATAAACTTGGATTTATTACATAACGTATAGTTACGTAATTAAAAAAAAAGTCTAAATATGATATTTGGCCTCAAATCATCTGAGGCCTGGCGCCCCCACTGCGATCTTTGGCGCCCCCCCAAGGGGGGCACGACCCCCAGGTTTGGAACCACTGCTCTACTGGACTCTATGGGTACTCCCCTTGATCATATCATGCAAGCATTCATCCACTGAGACTTCTATAGACGTAGCCGGTCCCGGGGCGGGCCTACCTGAATGCGCGCGCATCTCACCGCATAAAAGGAGGCCTCGCCTCCTGACTGCCATCCTACACTTCTCTTCAGCAAGCAGCATAGGACAGACAGGACCCCTGAGTAGAGGGCTCCGCCTGTGTTTATATAACAAGGGTTACCATACGTAACCCTTCGTTATATCTCTCACAGGCTCGATGTACAGTATACACGCGCTGTCGTCCCACAACAACACTGTTCCATCTCACTGTCTCTGACAGGCTTTCTGGTTAGCAGCTGCTGCGTTTCACTCACCCCTCCTCGGTCGTAACCGTGGAGAAAGTTGGAGCTGCGGCTGACAGAGCACACTCTGACGCGCTTACCCCGCAGAGGTGTGCTCGGAAAACAGCGCTGAGGGCTCTCACCCTCCGCCCATAGACGAACGGAGAGAGCCCTCAGCCCCGTATGGGCTCACTATGCACCACATCTCCCGAGTCCCTAAGGAGCACGGGGAGAGCGCAAGTGCCCCATGTCCCACACTCAGACACGCTCACCTCGTGAAGAGCCCCTCCTGCCCTAAAGCAGGGGGAAAGAGTCCTCCAGACTCTATGGGCCCAGTGCACGCCACGTCCCCCGGGACCGGGGGCCCGGGAAAACGTAAGCGCATTACGCCCGGGACGGGGTCAGATGCCCACTGACCCACAGCCCCACTCCCTCCTCACCAGTCAATCAATCAATCAATCAATGTTTATTTATATAGCCCAATATCACAAATGTTACATTTGTCTCAGTGGACTTCACAGTTTGTACAGAATATCAGTATGACAATACGACACCTTCTGTCCTTAGACCCTCACATCGTACAAGGAAAAACTTCCGAAGAAAACCCACAGTTTTAAAGGGAAAAATGGGAGAAACCTCAGGGAGAGCAACAGAGGAGGGATCACTCTCCCAGGACAGACAGACAGATGTGCAATAGATGCCGTGTGTAAATTGAAAAGATAATACATTTGCAACATAGGTAGTCCAAATGTTTGGAAATGCATGTGTGTATAATAGGAAGATGAATCCACGAGGATATCCATCCAGGACCTATGATCCAGGACCACAGCCACGATTCAAGATCCAGGGCTCGCGATGCAGGACACAGGACCGCAGGATCATCCATGACTCCGGATCCCAGCGTATATAGACACCAAAAAGAAAGACATTTGGGGAAGCTGGGTTAATCGGAACATGAGAGTACACAGGTATAGACAGAGAGAAGGAAGAAGTAAGATGTCCCCCGACAAACTAAGCCTATATCAGCAAAACTAGGGACTGAATCTAATCAGCCCTAACTATAAGCTTTATCAAAAAGGAAGGTCTTAAGCGCACTCTTAAAAAACGGATAGGGTGTTTGCCGCCCGAACACAAACTGGAAGCTGATTCCACAAATGTGGAGCTTGATAAGAAAAGGCTCTGGCTCCCATTGTACTTTTAGAGACTCTAGGAACAACCAACAACCCTGCATTCTTGGAACGCAATGCCCTAGTAGGACAGTAGGGTATAATGAGTTCTTTGAGGTAAGATGGCGCCTGCCCATTAAGGGCTTTGTAGGCGAGAAGAATAATTTTAAATTCTATCCTGTGTTCTATAGGGAGCCAGTGTAAGGCAGCCAGAACAGGAGTAATGTGGTCCCTTTTCCTAACTCTGGTTAGTACACGAGCTGCAGCATTTTAAATCAGCTGAAGCGACTTGACTGACTTCTTGGTACACCCTGATAATAAAGAGTTACAATAATCCAGCCTTGAAGTAACACATGCATGGACTAGTTTCTCTGCATCGTTTTGAGGCAAGATATGCCTGATTTTTGCAATGTTACGTAGATGGAAGTAGGCTGTCCTTGAAATTGATTTTATGTGGGCGTTAAAGGATAAATCCTGATCAAATATAACACCAAGATTCCTTACAGTCTCACTGGAGGCCAAATTAATGCCATCCATAGTTAGTATATCCTTAGATAATTTGTTTCGTAGATTCTTCGGGCCAAGTACAATAACTTCAGTTTTGGTCGTGTTTAACATCAAAAAGTTTAAGGTCATCCACGTTTTTAAGTCCTTGAGGCAGTCTTGAATTGTATTTAGATGATTAATTTCATCAGGCCTGATTGATAAATACAGTCCTGCGTTGCCCCAGCCTGCCAGGCGTTTCTTGGACAGGGCTTTCCCGGTCACCCCGCCCCCGAAGCAAACAAACTGTTACGATTATTGTGTTATGTCACGTTTTCTATGTCTTGGTTTGGGTGTTTTGCTGTTCTCCCTGTCATGTTTTCCTCTGGGTATATTGTCTGGTCCTTTTCCCTGCGTTTTTTCTCCCGTCGTTAGTTTCCCTGGTGTGTCTAGTTGTCTGATTGTTTTCACCTGTGGCCCTTGTGTTTCTCCTCCCCTGCCCGGGTGTGTCTCGTCTTGTGATTACCCCTCCCTGTATTTAGTCTTGTCTCTTCCTGTGTTCAGTGTCGGTTTGTCGTGTGTCATGACTAGTTCGTCGGTGAGTGTTCTGTTTTGTCTTTGTTTATCACCTAGCCTTGAAATAAAGGAATTTTCACTTTAATCTGCATTTGGGTCCTGCCTGCTTCACACACCGTAACATTACGAACCGACCTAACAAATGGACCCAGCAGATGATCCATGGGAGGTAGAATTACAGCCTTTTACCTTCTATCTGGCTTGCTGCTTCGATTGGTGGAAGGGAGCGTCTAGTGTTCGGCAGAAGAGGGCACCGGTTGGCAGCAGAGAAACTATGTTTTGTGGAGTTCTTACCTGACTGGATTTTGGACTTCCTTGAAACATGTGATTCCCGGCCTGCTAGCCCCAGGCATGCTAACTCCATGTCTCCCAATTCCCAACCTGGCACCATACGCCTTGGTGGGTTCGAACCGGACCTTACAGCCATGATTCTGGCTTCAATTCCGGCTCCAGAGCCGGCCCACACAGCCATGGTTCCAGACCCAGTTCTGGCCCCAGCAGCCATGGATTCGGCTCCAGAACCGGACCTTACAGCCATGTTTCCGGCTCCAGAACCGGACCTTACAGCCATGTTTCCGGCTCCAGAACCGGACCTTACAGCCATGATTCTGGCTTCAATTCCGGCCCCCGCAGCCATGGTTCCAGACCCAGCTCTTGCCCCAGCTGCCATCGTCCCATCTCTGGTCCCCTCTCTAGTCTCTTCTCGAGTTCCCCCTATAGTCCCTTCCCAAGTCCCTTCTCTAGTCCCTTCCCTAGTCCCTCCTCAGTTCCCTCTCCAGTCTCCTCTCCAGTTCCCTCTCCAGTCCCATCTCAAGTTTCCTCTCGAGTCCCCTCTCCAGTCCCCTCTCGAGTCCCCTCTCGAGTCCCCTCTCCAGTTCCCTCTCGAGTTCCCTCTCCAGTTCCCTCTCGAGTCCCCTCTCTAGTTCCCCTCTCGAGTCCCCTCTCTAGTTCCCCTCTCGAGTCCCCTCTCGAGTTCCCTCCTCTAGTCCCTCCTTTCTCCTCGAGTCCCCTCTCTAGTTCCCCTCTCGAGTCTCCTCTCGAGTCTCCTCTCGAGTCACGTCTCAAGTCCCTACCCAATGTCCTGGTCCGTTGGAGGTTCCGCTGGGGGTCCTGCCAACTCCATGTCCTGTCCCGTTGGAGGCCCCGTCGACTACTCCTCTGCCGCGGGTCCTACCAATCGTATGTCTGTCCCGTTGGAGGTCCCGCCGTCTACTCTCCTGCCGGGGGTCCTGCCAGCTCCTTGTCCTGTCTCGTTGGAGGTCCCGCCGACTACTCTCCTGCCGGGGGTCCTGCCAACCCTTTGTCCTGTCCCCTTGGAGGTCCCGCCGTCTACTCTCCTGCCGGGGGTCCTGCCAACCCTTTGTCCTGTCTCGTTGGAGGTCCCGCCGTCTACTCTCCTGCCGGGGGTCCTGCCAATCCTATGTCCTGTGCCGTTGGAGGCCCCGCCGACTACTCTCCTGCCGGGAGTCCTGCCAACCCTATGTCCTGTCCCGTTGGAGGTCCCGCCGACTGCTCTCCTGCCGGGGGTCCTTCCAATCCCGTGTCCTGGTCCTCTTCCGTGGGGGATCCTGCCGAGGCCTGTCCCACCAGCTCCGACACCGGGTCCTGCCCGGCCTCCGGCGCTGTCCCGTCAGCGCCTTCCTGCCCGGCCTCCTCAGCTGTCTGGTCTTCGCCCTCGAGCCCGGCCCTCTGAGAGCCGCAGTCTTCACCCTCGATCCCGGCCCCCTGAGAGCCACGGCCTTCGCCCTCGAGCCCGGCCCCCTGACTTTCCCGGCCGCGGCCCTCGCCCTCATGCTCGGCCCCCTGAGTTCGCCCGCGGTGGCCTTCGCCCCTCCATAACCCCCACCTTGGACTCTGTCTTGCCCCCGGGCCGTCCGCCCGAGTCCCCCTTCTCGGCTTCTGCCTTGCCCCCGGGCCGTCCGCCCGAGATCCCTTCCGGGTCCTCCGCGGTGCTCCTGGGTTGTCAGCCCAAACCCGTCCTCCTGACCCCCTCCACCCACCCTGGTGGCCCTAGTTTTATGCATTCAGGTAGGCCCGCCCCGGTGCCGGCTACGTCTATAGAAGTCTCAGTGGATGAATTATTGCATGATATGATCAAGGGGAGTACCCATACTGTAGAGTCCAGTAGAGAGCGGAGCCTGTGAGAGATATAACCAGCTGGGTGGAAGGAGAACTCTGAATGTGTATCTCTTCACTATTTAAAAGTAGAAATTGTTGTATGACTTCTGCTGACTCAAGGATGTTCTTATCAGTATTCAAAGTTTCAGTTGGTTGTTTATCCTATTGTTCATAGCCTTGGTTTTTCAGGGACAGGTTGAACGTTTCTCACACATTGGTAGCTGTTTGGGGATTTGTACAATTTCACAATCTCTTTACTCCAGAAATCAGAGGAATATCCTGCCAGGCTCATTGGCTCTCCTTGTTATAGGGCCTGAATTGTATCTAACTGTATCTAATATAAGTCTTAGTGCCAGCCTTACTTATATCATCAACATAATGGTAGTCATTATTTCACAAACAATAATGTTTGTTTCTTCAAAGTGTCTTTAAAAACGATTTTCTAGTCAGATGTAGCTTTTGGCATTTTGTATTGGTCACATGGACAGTTTACACTGAGAAGTCAAATATATATAACACCGATATTGATATTCCAAACCCAGTAGGATAAAGTCTCATTTACAGTCTTACATTTTACATTTTGGTTTGAAAATACAAGAAGATAAAAAAAATCACATACTTGGGTATTTATTTATTTTGTTCTAGCTCATCGATGCCATGTCACCACCAGGTGTCAGGAAAGTCCAGTGGATCAGACACAATAATATGGGGTGACATTTTTGTTTTACACAAAAAACTGTGTCTCTGTATCTGCTGTATATCTGTATACTGCTTCTTAGGGTATCCAGCTGTATGACTTTACTGGTGCTGCCAACACAGACTCAATAATTACATTTATATAAAAAAACATTTATCTGTAAACAACACTTCTGCTTTCTGCTCTAATAATTCACTTAACATTCTAGCCTGATCATGTAACTGATGTAACCGATGGCTTTCTTTGACATTTAGAATAAAAAGACAAAAGGCAGGGGTAACCATTTTTTAGCATCAGTACATATTTAAAGAAAATGGCTCTCCAAATCCTGTCCTACTTGCCTCTTCTCCACCTGAAGTAATGCCCTTGGCTTTGCCCCTGCTATTCAGTCTCTAATTTTGAATGGTTTGTTATTTTTATTAAGTTGTGTCAATTAAGTGAATACACCATTAAATCAACAAGTTATGAAAGAGCATACAGGGAAGCAAGGACAAAATACAGTTCAGTTTGACCACATACTGGCAATTTGGTTCTAGTCAAATATAAATTGATATGTTTCAATGATGTAAATTGTGCCTTTTAAACACACATGATTCAAAATATAGACCTTTTTCCACACAAGTAATGTGAAGAAATCTTGTTTATCATCATGCAAAATGTCCAAGTGTTAGTCCCTGTATTGAATAATGGGCATGTCAGTTAATTTAAATAATAGATTCCTGTCTAATGTTTTCATATTTGGTTGTGGTTCCTGTTTATCTACCAGATTTTATGCAAGGTTCTTGTTGGACTGATGATCACATGGGGAGGAGCAGGAAGTGCGGTGGCAGAGCTCAGGAAGACCCTCCCTCCGCTCCCCGGTTGTGAGCAGCAGGAACTCCCTCTATCAGCATCCAAATGTAGAATTCACACACATATCTGTGAGAAGTAGATTTGTGTGGTTTTATTTTTTCCGTTGCAATACCCTAACAAAAATCCCCACTGTGGGTGAGTGTGGTAGGGGCAAACCCACACTGATCCCATGGGCCCTGGAAGCACCAGGCCCACAAAAGCTCTGGTGTTTGGTTGGTCGAGGATCAACAAGTGTCAGCACAGAGCACCAGGACCACAGAAATATCCCAGAGAAAAAGGCAGAAGTGGTTTGGTATTAAGCTTTTCAACCTTTGTTTTAATCATTTCTTGTAATGTCTTAAAATCATTCAGGATGACTGTTACAAAACCATTCCTGAAAGCCTATTTTTCTCTTTCCTTGGTTTCAAGAGGGTTTTCCTTGCTCTCCGAGAGGCTGTCAGAACCGAGTACCAGCGCCACAAAATCTCTGACTGTTTTTTAACTAGACCGCAGTGAAGTGAAGTCTGTCCATGATTGAATGAGTAAGCATCTGAGTGCTAAAATGACACCTTTGGTCGGTAATGGGTATGAGATTTACCTCTTTCAAAATGATCGGGTCCAACAGTGATTCTGCTGTTAACACTTCGTCATTTATTTACCCAACTTCAGGGAATACCATCTTCCTTTTTGGATGTTCAATAAAAGCCAGTATAGGTAGCTCTTTCTCCAGCTATACTATCGACTATGGGCAAAACAAGCTGAAAAAAGGGTAATTTAAAAACAAGTGAACTATAACTGATGCTGGAGAATAAGGAGAAGTAAAGGTGTGAAGGAACACATTGAAAAACACTTGGCTTTCTACAAAGATCTTGTGAGGTAATAAATCCTGAACGTTTGACTGGGTGACCCTGGCTTCTATTCCCCTGTAGCCAGCCGGGATTAGTAGATTGATCAATAGCCGACTGTCATCAATAAGACAGCCTGGCTCCTGTTGATGGGCCCCGATGAGGCCTGAAGGTATGAGGATGGAGATCCATTGGTCTGATGCTGACAGCTCCTTCAGCCCAGGGAGTCAGGAGGGAGCGGTGCCTACAGCAGACTTCAATGAAAAACAACAAGGGTGTTATTTTAGGGTGACACTACAATTTTAGAGTGCTGATGCAGCCATGTGTTTAGCATTTTCTCTCTGACTTCCTGTCTAATTTGAGCTTTTCTAAGCCTAAGTAATGTAATGCTTTACTGTACACACAGTATTTGTGGGTGGATGGAGAGGCCCACAAGAAGGCTGACTGTGGTCACATTTTGTGGACTCATGTGAACCAACCCAGGGGGGTTTAAATCCACATGGAGCTAATATTTGGAGACTGGCCGTCAGACTTTACATATTTCAATGAGACAGCTGGACCAGGCGGGGAGGCTTTTAATGTAGAACTTTTGCTGAATTATTTCTAAGAATGCATAATACATGATCCTGGAGATCACGAGGGAAGGAGGGGAGGGGGAGGGCATGAGATTCCTACCAATACCAGCAAGCATTACATTCCTTCATCTTCTCCTCTCCTCTCCTCTGTCACGTCATACATTCACAGATTGTATTAACTTCTCCCTCTCACTGTCCTACCCGTCCTTGAGAAGTATCTGGGCTCCAGCGGTACTTCTGTATGTCATTCTCATTCACAGGACTCAATGTGATTAGAGAGGCTGTGTTTTGGCTGCAGATTAAGCCACTTATCACGACCAAGGTCTGTGAATATATCCATGTAGAAACACCCTTGAAAAACCCCTAACTTCTTCAGAAGGTCTCGCCCTCTGACAAAACACATCCGATGATTACATCGTTTACAGTAATCCTCTGTGTCATGTGGGCGTTGCTTTTTACCAGAAATAATGTCCCTATTGTTTGCAGCATTTACATAAATGATAACAAACCTGCAAAAAGGAATCAAGTCTGTCCATGATGTAAAGACATCACTTTGGCTCTCATTAGGCTGGCCATATTTGACAATTATAAACAGACGCTGAACTCACGCTGTCTGCGTCACATGATTCCTTTCATACAAATTGGCTGTGATTTGATTTGCTTCCTCAGTGGGTTATAAATGGGGTTACATTTTTCCATCTTACTGGTCATGTCTTATCTGATGATAGGTTTGCCCTGACATTATTGTTGCACAATTGTAGCTTATTTTGGCCTCAGAGCATGTTCAGTTTTCTGGTATGCGAAACATATGCTAGTTTAATAATTTACTCTGAATGCAACAGTAAATGACTGGGACTAATATCTACTGTTTGCACTGTTGTTTCCTCCTGCTGATTGTCTTCAAATCAATACCTAAGAAGAGGGGAGGTGGGGCGGAGGAAGAGCAGTCTTGCATCTTTGATGAAGAGTGATACTGTGAAATTACAGACGAGCGTGTTACTATTCTCCTTAGCACATTTGACGGGTGAAAACAGTTTGTGGTGTAGCAGGTGTAAGCTGGATCTAAATCATTAAAGTTGTAGCACCTGCAAGATGAAAAATATCTGTCTTTATTCTTTACTAAGGAATTGTACTGCTGTGTTTAAAAACATTACATTGGAAACAAGGGCATACTGTGTCCTCCATGTAACACCAGAAGCCAGGCTAAGAGAAAGTCAAGTTTATTTTATGGTTATTACCAATTTCTTGGCTTTACAATACAACATTTGACAACCTGAGGAGGAGCAGCGGAGGAGGCGTATACTCTTCCAGGACAAACATACATGAATTAGATGTAGTATACAGAATAGTCATGAACACAATATCCAACAATCATGGGTGCTCAGGGTTGTACATTTTACAATCCAAACCTTTAAATCAAACCTTGAATTGAACCGTCCTCCATGTATAACTGTCTCCTGTTGACCATGAGAGGACCAATTATTTCACATCGTTTTTTAAGAGGACGAAGTAACATTCTAGTAAATCAGCCCATTACAAGCTTCCACTAGAATAAAGTGGGACAACAAATGAAAATGTTTTTAAGTAGGCCTAGCTGTGCTTTCTAGCGCCCTCTGATGGAGGGCAGTTAGTTTGTGGGTGAGTTACAAGCTCTTATTACATCTAAGATCGGCTAATATTGATGTTTACGTTTCCTCTGATACAACTATAGAGTTAAGAGTGTAAAATAAATATTATAATGTGTGGCCATGAACCCACACATATTCAATACAGTCTGTTTGCTATACTGGAAGGATGGTGCGCGCGCACGTCAACGGTGTAATTGTACATGCACGCGCTCGTGAGAACATGCGTTTTGGGGCTTATTGCGGTTGCGCTCTCGCTGTCTTGAATTTGTCCCGCGGATGCATGAGAGGGGAAGCAGGCAGAGCAAAGTGAGCAGGACGAGAGTGGCTGCGCACAAAAACGGACGTGGTGAGCAGAACAGATTTTTCAGGACCAGGAGACGAGAGTGCAGGCTGAAAACAAAAACGACAGCAGCAAACCCTCAGCACAACTCTGTTTTCCAGTGTTTTTGAGCACACGCCCCCAGAAATCTAATCGGGGGAGGTCGCGTGCGGGGTCCACCGTCTGCTCATTAGCTGCCCGGCTTCAGACGCTGCTGCGCGCCCCATGATGGACCAGCTCTGGTGATCCGGAGAAGAAGACCAGTCGCCCTGGACGTCAACAAGTCCACAGTGCTTTGAGAAAATGGGCCGTTTTTACATTGAAGAGGGGAGGGCATTGCTGTAACACCGGCGGAACATGGCAGGGGTACACGCTTCAGATGTTGTGTCGGGACATTTTCTGGATCCTACCCTCGGCTCCCCGCAAGCCCAGGGCGCGACCGATACAGCGGGAACCCCCGGAGAAGCGGCCGCGCTGACTCTCACCGGTACCCGGGCGTACTTGGACGTGTCGGCCGCTGCCCACGGGTACGGGGCCGAAGGAGTGTACACCAACGGACGGTACAGGGAGCACAGCAGTCCAAGGAGTGGCAGCCGTGATAATTCCACTGACAGGAGTCAGGGAGCTGGAAACATACCTTGCGGCATCATGAAGGTTGGTTGGTTCAAACACTTAATTCTCCTTGTCAACGATTGTCAAGGTGACACAAGGGGAATTTGCTGAGGGACTGTGCCACACTATAGCGCGTAAGCACAGTTTACTCCAACTCTAGTCCAGACACTTTCAGGGGTACTGCTGGGTCCCAGAAAAGGATTTAGCCCAAAGTTAAGCACAGGGAGATAACGACTGAGGGGATTATCCCCAATGAGTCTTAATGTCCCCACTAATAGCAACAGCAATATATTACACTCATAAGTACTAATGGTAAGATCCTTCCTTTGGCTCTGCTATAGTTTGGGTCCTTCAAACTCACTTAAATTAAGCCGAGCATCTAAGTAATATTTCATCCTGAACTAAAGCAAAAGGAGCCTGATCATTTGATTTCTTAAGATTCAGTTGCTAAAGCTGCAGTTACTGCCAAAACAGTGAATGTGTAATAGTTGTCGCTTAGGTTTAGGTATTACTATAACATTCCTCTACTGTGAAGATGTATTTAAAGAATAATAAAACATTTTGTATAGTTGCAGGTACATGCAGGGTTAATTATTTTAACACCTGCATATTTAGAAGTAATATTAGGTTTGTCTGAAACAGATGGTGCATAGCATTAAGTGTGCTTTAAACTATAGCCTATTATAAATCTGATTTGTGGACCATCTAACTCAATTTATTCTTCGATGATGAATCGTGTGATGTTCATATTTTTAATGGTTGCTCAGCTTTTATTAGTGCTCCCATTACTGTAGGTTAATTAACTGATCTTCATCACACCGACATAGGCAAGTTGGCAAGTTTCCTCATAGTTTTATGTAATGTTACCCCATGATATGCTTTTAAGTGCACACAAATGCATTGTTTTTTACAACTCAGTGTGCACTCGGTCATCATGACAGACTGCATCATGTGGTCCTTGGTGGAGATGCAAGTATTACGTAGGTGGGACACACTGGAGCGTTTCTGTCATATCAGACCTAGTTTGCTTAGCAACTGACACAAAACACCGGCTAATTCTTTATTCTCCCATTATTGTATTCCCTTTGGATCTGGGCAAACAGCGCATCCTCCCACAAATAAAGTGCATGTTTGAATGGACGCAGGCACTGACATTGGTTTAGTGTTGTCAATGCAAAGGTACCATTTGTTCTTCTTAAAGAAAGAGATCTTGAAATATCACATGTCTTGAAAGCAGTATATCCCTCCTCTCCCTCCACAAACATCAGTCCACCTCTGTGAAGCTCATGAGCAAAACATGACAGGAAACACGTGATTGAAACAATGATTCCTGAACGTGATTGATAACAATTCTCCAAAGACTAATTCTGTGAGTATCGTCTTCATATAACGTTGGAAAGTGATCCTGCTGAGCTTTGGCTGGCGCAGTGTGATGAAGCGCAGCAAATTCTCTTGTATTTCCGCCTAGAATAACCAGGGACAGCTCGAAAAATGAGTTCATCTGTGGCGATGCACGAACACATTTACTGTACCTGAGGCTGTGGCGATGTGTAGTTTCCATAACCAAGCAGTGATCTCACCACACTCGAAGGCAACAATCTGGTCGATGTATTTTCAATACAGAAGAATCCACATACTGCAGGCGTTTGAGTGTATTGAATGGCATGAACGGTCTGTAGACTCTTGTCACTCGAGTGTGACCCTCTAGAGTTGTGTTTAATGACCCCAGTAATGATATACTGTCTTAAAAGTGAACCGATATTTCCACATCTCTTTTTCTTATGCGGAAGACCACAATTTTGGCTGATTACTAAACGGATGCAGAGATGCTGCAGGCTGTTTACTAGGTGGAATTCCCTTCTTTTGTGTTTCAGCTGTACTTCAGACAGTTCAAACTCTTTTGCATATATTAAACTCTACTATATTTTTGAAATAATTTGTATTCAGTCTTCCAATCACCGCACCAGCATAACATCTCCTTTTCGGGGCCAGTTTGAAAGGAAAAGTCCATCAGCTATTTCTTGTTAACGTTACTCTGTTTTATGTGGCTTACCTTGTAGAGCAGGTTTGAGCATTTAACAGGTTTCAAGGTGAAACCCAGCCTGAAATGGTATCATTCACTACTGTCTGATGTTCAGCACGTGTCTAAGTAAGGTTCGATTTCCCTGAGCACCTCTACATTGCACGTAAGGGTTACACAATGATACATACTGTTAGAGCAGAGCATGTTGGGAAACTGGGTCGGCCACTCTGTAGAGTTGCTTCATGTATAGATTTGGCACAGCGACCCACACTTGAGCCATGCTTTTCTGTCTGTGTGTGTGTGTGTGTTTTGAGTGAAGGTTTAAAAGGTGAAGGGGCCACAGTTTCATGGGAATAGGGAAGCAAATGAGCAATTACTGCACTGCATTACCTCATTAACTTGGCCCTCAGCAAGCAAATCTTAGAAGAGTGGAGTTTGTGCGTCCGTCCCTTAAGCGGGCGTGCAACTTTGTCCTCTTGCCATTTCCTCAGCGGGTTGACAGTGTCATGGTAGAGAGGCTGCAAAGTGGCTAGAGGGGGGGTGTGATGCAGCCTCGTTATGTAATCTGGACTGTGGACAGCTGCAAGCCCGGCTCCAGCCTGGCTGCTGGGTGGAGGGGACTGGCAGCCAACACAACTAGGGAAGGAGCATGATTTTATCAATTTAAGAATGATGCTATTGTATTGTTGTTGTATTGTTTCTCTCCCAAGCATTTCCATATATATATATTTTTATATATATATTTGTCCTTTCTTCTTTCTTATTCCTCTTTTAAAATCCTTCACCTTAGCAGCATTGAAGGTCAAAACTGTATTTTCAGAGATGACCAAGAAAATGAAAACAGGTCAAGGTTAAGAGTGATCCGAAAAGAAGGAAACAACAATGATGTAACACTTTAAGTTTCCATCAGGAATGGAAATCAATAAGGATCACAACATTATGATACTGTAAGGTCCTCTCTCACACCCACACTCTGCCTCCATGAGTGGCAGGATATCAATCCATCTTCCAATCCTTGACCTCATATAATAGATTGGAGCCAACATGACCCAGTGTGCCCCCTTATCAGTGTACCGGCATGCTCAATAGGAGACATGCATGATTGGCTTATGGAGGGGTCAATCCTGTCGACTGAGAGTGAAGCTGAAAAAGAGAACATCTTAGAGGAGGGGGTGATACTTTGATTTTCAATCAGTTTCAAAAGCGAGAGATTCATCTTATTTGTATTCAGGTCAACTACATTTGTTGGACGGGACATTGAGAAAAACCATGTTCTTGTCTCTTAAAGGACAGAACATTCCAGGGTTGAAAAACAGGAAACACGAGGTTTCATTTCTTGCATCTCCAAAGCTGCCTCCGGTGAAATGATACATGGAAACAGGGAGTGATGTCAAACAAGTGATGTCAAACAAGCACAGGCTGTGATATGCTCTTTCCAATCTCAAACTCATCCACCTCCGTTCACGAACCATATAAATAGAAAAAGCAGTTCAGTACTGTTGACCACCGCTGGCCCTGATAACAGTTGCCACAGATCACGCCAGAGACTCAGCAGAGGAGTGTGTCGCAGTGTCAAAGCTGTCCATGCAGACAGGAGTGCCCAAGCTCGATGGGTGAACGGTCATTTTATCGGAATGTTCCTAGAAACTGGAGGAGTTCTTCGTAATGACCGGAGAACCCATTATAGTATTACAAATATCTGGGGGTGGGTGGAATAGTAATAGAGGAACTTGATATAATGTGAAGGTGTACTCTGGCACCAAAGCATTGATTCTGAAGGAATTAATAGACCCTGTGAAAAGAATAGTTCACTGTGCTCCAAATTTGTAGTGTGACATTAACTGTGACGGAAATTTGTCAAGGAACCACAAATATAGCATTCGCTGTTATTTTAAACCGCTAATAGCCAGTTGCTTCACATCCAAAACAAAAGTGTAAATGGATCTGCAATTGCATACATTTTTTGACTGATTAACATTCAAACCCTTATCCAAATAACTTTGCATGACACGTTGGTTGCATTCCAACTCCCTTTATTATCAATACCACCTTGGGTTTGCCCGGACCTCTCATACTGGCATTTGTACCCAAACGATTATGTTAGCTCCTCAATATCCAAAGTGCTTAAACCCACTTTTGTGTGAAATCATTTTTGCAATGAGGAACATTAGGTTTAATGATGTTGGAGCAGGAAGATTAACTTGATAAATTGTCCTCGATTATTTGTTCTCTGCAGCCTATAAATGCTGGATACTAGATCACATGTTCGAGGCAGGTGTGACTGTATGGCAATTGTTTTATTAATTGGTGGATTCAACAAATATATGTTTAAAGTCACCAGCAACTAGTCGATTGTTAGTGTTTGTGAGTTGTATTAGTGTCAGTAGTGCCAGCCGACTAAGAAAGAAAAATAACAATTACATTTATTTGTTTGCTCCAGTGATGTGTTTCTAAAGGTTTACTGGTGGAAAAAGATCATGTCATTTAGTGTGTTTTTTCCCCCTGACATTCCAGAGTTTATTTCAAACCTGTAGCTGTAGGGGATATGTCAGACGGCTGAGTTACATTGCTCCCGCTGATGGATCCTCCTGCCAGCCTGCTCTGCTTCTGGCTATTGTTTAGCTAATGTGAGATTTGGCTGATCCTCTGGAGGACGTAGCACCGCTCAGTACAAGCCTGAACTTATAACACTGATTACATTTAGTGGGATCATGTGAGATGATGATGATGATGATGATGATTAGAATTGGAATACATGCGTATCTACGCCTCACAGCTCATTTTACAGGTCGATTTAAAGCTCCCTCCAAAAATGTCATTCAATATGGATAGAGATCCAGTAAGTTGGAATATCATGCACATCTCTTCAAGGGATCTTAAAGTCATCCCACGCTTCCTGCAGCAACTCCACAACTAAACGCTTAGATATTTTTGGAAAACAGAGATCTGCAGAGCGTGGAAAAGGAGGAGGCAGAAGATGTGAAGTGGTTATTACAGACGTCTGGGGTGCAGCTGAATCATCGCTTGCTCTCTTGGCTGCTACACACAAAGCGGCAATCTGCAAATGACAAACATCTCAAATAGGCCTTTTTGAATCTGAATCCACAGCTTAGCGTCAAACAGGGAGCAAAATAATCAACAGTTTTATGAAGGTCACTCACCAACAGAGAAACACTAAGCTCAGGAGCCACAAATGCATTCCTAGAACAAGAGTGATTACCATCTCTGCTGAGAGAGTTCAAACAAAGACGAGGTAGATTTATGCACGTTTGACATTTGTATTTGGCTTGTAACTTTAAGGTATTTGATGGACTTAGTAAGTTTCTCTTGTCTCTCCAAAATGGTGTTATCACTAGAAGCTACATCACTGTAATTTGATAACAGATAAGAGTAGAGAAAAGGAGGGAAAAATCTAAACGATCAGTCACAGTCTAAGTTTCAATTTGTGACTGAGGATAGAAGGGTTTTGAAGCTTTTTATTTCTCATTTATGTCAAACTTTTGAAAAGTCACCCTTTATTTACCGGTAGCTACAATTTCAAAGCCCTACTGCTAATTAGCAAACACTAGACTGAACTAGTGCTGCACGATTAATCGAAAAAAGATCGTGATCTCGATTCAGACACCTATGCGATCTCATTTCTAAATTACGGCGATCCTATGACGTCATGCTGATTTTTTTATTTTTTATTATTTTTTATTATTTTGCTTCTGAATAATACCAACTTGCAATGTCAATCATACTTAAACGATGTAAAGCAAATATACTCTATACATTTAACATTAAAGTACCATGATCGCATGCAAATGGTAGTGTCTGTCTCTCCTCCTCTCATGCAGTGTTAACGCTGCAGCCACTAGTGTTGCCAGTTTTTGCGGAAGGAATACAACCAGGTCTATGAAAACAAGCGCAAAAGAACATGAGCACTTTAAACCTATATATGTCGGGTCGGCTATTTGAAAATAACCTATCTACAAGCTCACAACCGCAACAACCATTATTACTTACTACCAAGCAACTTTACAGAAAGATAAGCCCAATTGTGGCTTATAATAAGTATACCTGGCAACACTCACTGACTGCAGCACGTGAGGGCAGGAGCAGGCAGTATGTTTACAGAAGCGTTAGCATTAGCACTGATTAGCAAAGAGTGACGAGAGCGACTAGTAGTACAAGAAAAACAGAAATGAGTGACACAGAAATTAGTGACGAGGAGGTCGAGGACAATGACAACAACACCGATGAAAATCTCGGTGGCGACTCTGGCGAGAGTGAGAGGGAAGTTGTGCTTGTGCTGAAAAAAGTAGATGGACTGTGCTAGTAGCTAGGCAGCTAGGCTTTATTTACATTTATTCTGAAGCTGTAACTTTATGTTCTGTTCCGTTTTTATATTCAGTACTGACTGCAGTATTTAAATTAATCCTTTTGATTCAGTGACATTACTACTCAGTGGAGTCTAGCACTTTGTTTAAGTTTATGTTTTTTTCAGTACAAGAACCTTTAAGTGCAGTAGTTGAACTGGGTGCTAGCCGGTTAGGCTTTTTTTTAATATTATTATTCTAAAGCTGTGAATGTTTTGTTTTTATATTCAGCACTGTGGTGAGGTATTTTGAGTAACTCAAGTGCATTCCTCCCTGTAACAAACAGTTGGGTGTCCTGTCACTGTGGACAGTTTACATGTTGTTATTATAAAGCTGCAAAAATTCAATTTGTTATGTTCAGCACTCAGCAGCAGCAATATCTCTATTTTAGTTACTGTATGTTTTGTTACCAGAAAGACTTGAGTTTAAGTCAAGCACTTTGTTTAAAGCCACAGTAGTTGGCTGTCAAATTCATTTTTAGGGAGGCCTGTGGTGCAGTGGGTTGTGAGTTGGTATTCGGATCAGGAGGTCACAGGTTCAAACCCCACTGCTGTAGTCAGCATGTCGTTGTGTCCCTGGGCAAGACACTTCACCCCAAATTGCTCCTGTGGGGATTGCCCACAGTATTGAGTATGTAAGTCGCTTTGGATAAAAGCGTCTAACAAGTGACATGTAATGTAATGTAATGTAATTTTAGTTACTCTATGTTTTTGCTACAAGAAACTGAGACTTGGATTTAAGTCAAGCACTTTGATGTTGATGGTGTCTGTTTAAAGCCACAATAGTTGGCTCCAGGTGCCACATTTTGAATGTAGTAATGTTTGTTCAGTATTCAGCAACTACAGACTAAAGACAAAGTTATGTTTTTGTTACAAGAGAGACACATGTTGTCTGTTTAAATTCATTGTACTCACGTGACGTCTAAGAGTAAGAGTGCAATAAATATTTTAATTGAAACGATGAGAATCGTGTGAGAATCGTGATCTCAATTCTTATGGAGGAAAATCGTGATTCACATTTGAGCAAGAATCGTGCAGCACTAGACTGAACCAACAGCTCTGACAAGGATTTGGTGTATTTGACTGTCCCTTCCTTTCAAGCTTCCCCTTGTTGAGAGATGACAAGAGTTCCTCTTGTCTTGTGGCCATCAGTTTCTTGTTTCATGGGGGCAGGGTTGTCCTAATGGGCCTTCTAATCCTTCATTAGTACAGTTAAGGATAATGGCTTAAGCTGGAACCTAAAATACCCATGAGTCAAATTGGGACCTAGGACAAAACAGCTATTTCAAACCAGAACAAATGCTTTGATTGGACAACACCTGATCTGGGTTAGGGTTATGCCTTATCTTTATGGGGGAAGGGTGTCGGTATTATACTGTGTGGTCCTCATTACGGAGAAAAACCTGTACAAGACATGGGTTTGAGCAGGAGATGATACCAGAAGGGTCTCCCAAGATAGCTGTTGTCATTTGAAGGACGAGTAACACTCTATCTTTGTCAGGCTAGTAACTGGTGTCTGATGGATGAATAGGACAATATGTCTGTGATAGACCCTGCACCTGGTTCTACTCTGCCATGTTTTTTACTGCCTATAAAACATGCGGCACATCTTCTCAATTACATTTTCTTTCTCTGGTTAATGTGCAATATGACAGGAAGGGAATGTAACGGTCCACTCAGAGGAGGGCTGTGTGACTAAGGATGATGAAACCGCTTGCAATTGTAAAAAAACAGTTTAACAAAATAAAAAATGTATGTGCTCATTTAAAAAAAAAAAAAACGTTACTTTCTGACAGCCATTTTGAAACGTGTAATAGCCCAATTATCTAATATAACATTTAGGAACTATTCCTACATTCAAGGCTTTGAGAGTCAAATGTAATATTTTGCTCAGGATTACACAAAAAAAACAACTGGCCGGATTCTCATTCAACTTGGTGGAAGGGCGGAACATCAGCCAAGGACATATCTATTACATTTAGGAGTATCCTAACAACAGGGTGGACATTTTTCATTATCATTTACAATGCAAGATAGGGCGTTTCTGCTCAAAGCATGTGGTGTCAGAATAAGCCTCAAAATTTGTTCCCAACTGGGAAACATGTATCGGAACAACTATCAACATGGTGTTGTAACGCCCTGAACATTAAAATACAACATGGATATCGAAGTCGGAAGAACAACTTGCCAATTCGGGAAATAGGACTGCCCGGGTAGCCTGTGTGCATGCAGCATTGGCTTTGGCTAAGTTCTGTCATTATAGTGTTCATTTTTTTCTGTCACGACGTGTTGTACTCGGGTCTCAGGTTTCACATTCTGTTATATTACTTACTGTTAGTGTGAATCCTAGGTTTCCCCCAGGTAATCCCACTGACGGGAAGTAAACACAGGAGCTGTGGCAGGCTTAGATTCTTTGGGTTTCTTTCATTACAAAACTTAATTAAAAGGAGCACAAAGGCATGGTGGTTACAGGTAAAACCAGTGGCCATTCTTCACTGGCCTTGCTTTATTTACTCAATCTGTTTGGCCTGCCTGAAGGAACGCACTGTCTTCACGTCCGCACCACTTCATTCTTCTGCTCCTTCTCCTCTTCCTCCTGCTGCTGCTGCTGCCCAGGGTGGTGTGGTGCAGCCATCACTGTGCCTGAGATCATAACAGAGGGAGAACAATTAGTAGAAAAAGGGTGGTGTGATGGATGAGTTAGGACGTGTGTGTGGTGTTTTGTCTTTGTGCGCGTGTGTGGTCACTTTCAGTCGCAGTCACTGATATTGAAAGTGACAGCGGTGAATGTTAATGGTGAACGTTGCAACATTCTTTCAAAGTGCTACAACGGCTTTCCCTAATCATGACAGAAGACTCAGTCCTTCAGACCTGCTCAGTGAGAGTGTACATAATGATGAGGGAAACCTCTAATGGAAGACGAGACCAGAGAACTGCAGGAGGAAGGAAGTGATGCAACTTGACCATATGACCTTGTGGGTGGATATGCACTAAGGAATGTCTAGTCAAGCAATATGTAGACACTTCCATCCTCTGTGCGTTTCACACTTAATCATGGGCAAGAAAAGTTCTACTGCTGGAAAATAAATCACAATCATTGATCACTAGCCTCAGTTATCTCTACTTTAAAGTTGACCTGAAAGCACAGACGACTGCCCATTTTTGGTAGTTTCAACGCAGGTTAAATCGGGGTAAATCGTAAAAAGTGGAAGGTTGTTTATGGAGGTTTGAACTTCCATAGATTTGAGCTGAGTCTTCTCTTGTGGAGTTACTACAAAAAAAACAACCTCCGGCTGTCTTATGCCGTTTGGTTTCTATATGTTTCTCTCTTGTCAGTGCGGATGCCAGTGTTGTTCCTGGGTTCTGTCTGCTCTGCTTTGCTTTTATTGCGTTGTTCCCCTCTTGTGTTCTGTCTAACATCAGAACACCATGTCAAGACCCAGCCAACCATGAACTTCAACTTATTTATAGATTATATCATCGCAAGCTTGATTTTATATTCACCCAATGTGAAAGCCGATGATCACAAAGGCTTTTTCAGGTTTACAAAGCAGGGCGGCCTGCTTTGTTTGCAAGATGTTGCTAATAGTTATCATTATCGAATCATCAGTATGCAGCGTTCAGTCACGTAATAACTGCTGGGTGTTAACCACAATACTCCTACTCTTGTTGTAGCTCTTTTTGTTATTGAAAAACTTTATTCATTCCTTTTTTTTATTTCATTCAATATCTTGACAAAGCTTTTTAGCCCAAGGCCAGGGTGAATGGTGATGTTGTTGAACAATGTGCATCAGTGTGTATGGAGACACCTGTTGTATTCGGATGTCCTTCTACCATTGTGGCTCATGATAGGTAAACAAACCTTGCCAGGGATTCACACATGGGACTTGGGTTTTAGCTTTCTTCTTAGCCCTGGCACTGATTTTCACAATGTTAGTTTTCTTTGGAAAACAACCTCAGCATGTGCAGAATTTGCCTAGAAAATAAAAGTAAAAGAGGAGAATATCATTGAGGTTAAGCTCTTCCATTCAATCAATTTTCTTTTCATGTTGTCGGTGAGTGTAGCATCTGCCCACATGTTAAAATGTTTTAATAAAATCTCATGTGCCTTTATTGTTGAACCACTCTTGAAAGTGCAACACCTACACAAGCTGCTTTACCTCAAATATTTTATAAGTTGCTTTTTCATATCCATCAGTAATTGCTGTTTATCCCAAATGTTGCGCAGGCCAGATGTTAAACTGGATTTTTATTGTGGCTTTCGTGTCGTTATTCTTGCAGCCTGTGACCCAGTGTGTGTCGCCCTGGGGTGTCTTACTGCAGGCTACAGTGCAGGCACAGGCATGTCACTCACACATTCCATTGGTGCTTTACACACACACATACACACACATACACACACACACACACACACACACACACACACACACACACACACACACACACACACACACACACAGCTAGCATTTCATCTGCATCGTCAGCTTGTTTCTCTGTGGCTTAAACAGAATACATTATTTACAGTTTCTTCTTCAGGGCTCCACTAAATCACTCCTTCACATTCTACAAGTGAGTTTTGAGGTCAGCGAGGGAAAGCTCTATGTCTGCTTTGGTGTTTTTCTCTTCTGTACAGTACATGTGTCTAGGTAGTTTATGTATGTTTGAAATAGTGCTATGTGTGTTGTACTGAAAGCCCTGGGTCATCCTTGAGAATAAATAAAATATGGGTTTGGGGATTGAAAGCTTACGGTATGTGCAGGGGTCTTATGCAATCTCAGCTTCTATCTGCTCTGGTCTACGGTACCAATGTCCTGCGCATCCGTTTTTATATTTATGTTTTCTCTGATTCAGTTTGTGTGTGAACGGGAAGCATTGCTGTGACTTTGGAGTGGGATTTTATGTGTGTTGCGGTCTTCAGAGAGATAGTTCCGGACTCTACGGTCTGAAATGTGATACTGTGCAGCGAGCTTTCCCCCGGAGCTGGGAAAATAAGAGAGGGGGGAACATAAAAGACCCTGTTGACAGAGAGGGAATTCATTGATGTTGATTTTCTTAACAAAAGTTTAGAAGCATAGTAAAATAAGTATATAAGTTTTGTAGAATACCACGTTTTTTTTAACTAATCAAGAAGCATATACACATTTAAAAAATGGGAAAACAAAGAGGAATTGGGAGATTTTCAGCTTGTTTTGTGCACCCTATCAAAGAAAAACACAACAACAGCGCTAATGTCGATGCAACCGTTACCTTTGCATAGGTACACCGCAGTGTGACAAATGATGCTGCCTAAACGCTAAACTGGAATGATTATCTCTTCCTTTGTGGTGGCTGGAGCTCCTGCCGAGCCTCTCTGTGAGAAGCAAACTGAGTCAGGAAAGGGTCGATAAAAGTCAAAGAACAATGGCAAAACAAGTGGTGAAAAGCCATCCTGATTTCCTAACTTCCAAATTCTGACCTTTTGACATTCACGGAAAAAAAAAATCATTCATGAGCTTTGTTGTCTGAAGATCATCCTGGGAAGATCAGCAATAAACTAATGCATGTTTTGAAAAGGATGATCGGGGTTTAGTTGCTCCTTAATAAAGATGTTGCTGTTATTGCAGCCAACTTTGAAGTCTTAAAATGTAGGATTCCCCCCCCCCCCCCCCCCCTGAAGTACTTGAATGCATCTGCAAGGAACAGCTTTTTAATGAAATGGAACCACATATTATTGATTTGTAAAGCTTTATATCACAAATTGCGCATTTTTTGTCAGGGGGGTATGAAGACTGTACATCATAAGACTCATAACTGCAGCAAAATACGCTAATAATGTGGCTTCTATGGATAAAAAACACACTAATTCAAACTAGATATTCATCTACCGTGGTTCAATAACAACAAATTGTGGTTTCCTGGAAACAAAGGACTCCAAAAAGAACATGCACTTTGTAGTTAATGGGCCAACACCTGCCAAATAACAAGCATGGCCCTTAAATAAGTTCCTAGTGGCAAGGTGTCCTTTCTGTGGGCACCTTATCAATGCCACTGCGTAATGTCACATTCCAATTAGTCTGAACAGAGCAAGGTTAGTCAGAGTAAGTGGCAACAAATCCTGAGCACAGGGTGACCTATTTGTCTGCAGCCTTGTCAATTTGTGAGATGCACCCATTGTCATGGGCCTTTTTTTAGATAGAAGCAGAGGTATAGACAGGGGTGCACATAACTTTCTCAGTGAGGTACCTGAGTACCTGGAGTCAGTGTTTGGTACTCCAACTTCTGGCTCCACTCAAAGTTATTTGATGAAGCCTTCTGTATCGCGAGGGGGGGGAGGGTGGGGTGCTAGTGGAGTACTTCAGTAAAGTCGACGGGCAGTGGAGTACTTAGGCCCCGGCCACACGAGGACGAAAACGGTCGTTTGCGTTACTGTTTAGTGTCATATAGACCGTTCGGCCACACGAGGACGACCGAATACGGCACTAAACGACTGCGGAAACGATAACGGGTCCCAAGGTGGATAGAACGGCATACGCAACGCTCTGGGGGGTCCAACGGCTCCATGTGTACGCCCTATACGATCATTTTCTGATAATGATGAGGCAATAGCCCCAACTCTCCCCACCTCTGCTGCTCACCCCCACGTCAAAGTAAACTGCACACTGAATTCAGATTATTTATCTTTCTCTCGATATGGACATAAACGCGAGTGAAGTCTAATCTGACAGGACGGAGACACCTCTCAAACTACCTAAACTAGTTATAAATATGTTTATTTTTACTGTCGGCCGGGTCACTCATTACTGGATCAGCTGCTGCATGAAACAGATACTGACGCTGTCCGAAGAGAGGGAGGAAAAAGAGAGGCTCCATGTATTTTATAAGTGTAACTTTGAGTGTATGATTGTGTGAAAAGGTCAGACACTCGTACAACAGGCAAGTCTGTTTGGTAATGGAGAATTAAGGTCACTGTGTATCTCTGATTGTCAGTGGGTGCTGAGACATAAAATAAACATAAGAATCTCAATCTAATTAATTGAGAGCTCAACATTGATCCTTTCCAAGGATACAGCTATTCTTAAAGCATCACATCCAATTCATTTATAGCCGTTATAGTTGGATAGTGTTCAAATAAGTGTTGCATAACAATTACAATAACCTACTTCCTGCATCAAAGATTTAATAGCCAGATATTTGACAAGAAGATTTTTAAGAGTTCAGTATTTAACAGGAGTCCTGCACATAAAAAAATCAGCCCCATGCTGATCAGCAATAAGCGATCAATGCCCAGAATTCTCTGTAGAACGCTGCTTACTAGGGATGTAACGGTACCAAAAACTCACGGTACGATAATATCGCGATTAAAAAGTCCACGGTACGATATGTATCCCGATATTGAAAAATAAAGACAAAAAATGAATTTTTTGTATTTGTTTTTCTTTATTAAATAATAAATCTGATTTGTACATCATTTTAGTAGGATAGTAGTATCAAGGTTATCTTTTAGGAATATGAGCATGTCCATATTTCCAGGTAGAAGCTGGGATGTTTGGGCGTTTACAATATCCCCTGCTATGGAAAAAACTCTCTTGCTTGGTACTGATGTTGCTGGGACAGAGAGATATGCTTTGGCCATGGGTGACAGCAGTGGGTAAAACTGTGCATTGTCTCTCCACCACTTCAAAAACAATACCGTTTTTGCCAAGAAGGTGAGGCTTATTGACAGGGCGAGATATAAATATACTGTTGGTACTTGTCAATGTCTCTAGGTATGTACATGTAGCCCTGTAAATACGATGTCCTTTTGTGTTATCTGTTGTTTTATGTTCATGTTGTAACATACTTGCTGCCATGTTGGACAGGTCTCCCTTGAAAAAGAGATCGATTATCTCAATGGGACCATCTGGTTAAATAAAGGTTTTTAAAAATATATATATTAAAAAAATATATATATTTAAAAAAAAAAATGTAAATCGTGGTACGTTTTGTCAGTCTCACGACGGTATTGAGACATTTATTTACCGCGATATTCGATATATCGTTACATCCCTACTGCTTACCAATGAAAGGAGGAAAGGGAGGCAGTCTGAGATAGTGAAACACATTAAAAAGGCAGAGGGATTGAGATGGGGGAATAGAAGAAGTGAGATGGCACGGTCTGTTCTACAGCTATAGGCCATTAGCACCTTCGGTTGGCTGTAATCATGAACAGCGAGCATTCCTCCCAGCAGCCCAGTCACGAAGCAGGAGGATGCAGAGAGACAGGGAAGGGAAGCTAGGATGAAGGAAGAGAGTGAAGGTGCGATGCCATACATTTAGCATGTTCAGGCTTCAGTGAAGCCACAAGGGTGCTTCTTCCTGTCCTCATTTAACTGAGCTGATAGACGGAAAAGTGGATACTGGTGTAGGCCTTTTCTCTCATCCCACAGTATGTTTGAACAGACAAAGGCAGCATTCTCCAAAGTTGTTTCAAACAGACAAATGCTGCTTGTGTGAGGACTGAGCGTACCCTGAAAGACTTTGTGTCCTGATTGTACAGATAATGAAACTGATTACCGTAGTTGTGCATTTTATCTGTTTGTTTGAGTTACAACCACCACAATATGTTAGTCACACATTGGTTTAGTTGTCATATTACTGTGTTGAGTTTAGGGCTGCAATTCTTATTATTGCAACTCTTATTTTTTTTATTACAAAGTAATCTTATTTCTTTTTTCTCAATTCATTTTTGTCCACACTACTGTTCTATAAGACAAGTTTAGACAAAGCATAATGAAGATAGTGGGTGGCTGTAGACTGTCTGCTTATGCCACAAGGAATATTATTTGTGCCAAATGTATCTTTCTCTGTTTTTCCTCATTTAGTTTTCAGTTTATTCAAGTCACATGGCTCACCCTAATTGTTTACCCAACATGCAGAGTGCATGTCCTCCACATCCAATTAGAATCCAAATCAGCAGAAGCCTTTCTCTCAGCTCACATGGGGTATGAATACACATGCAAACTTATCCACTCCTAGAGTTTATAGGTTACTGTTTTTGTACAGTTTTCCAAGTTGTAACTTTGTTGTAATGTTTTTGCAAGGCAATCAACGAGGAAATCAAAATAAGAATGTAATATTAGCTTTGCACCTTGAGTGACTCATTGGGGTCATTATAGGCAGATAACTGGACAAAGTAACTAGGTCATGTCCATGGAGGGCAAATGCAGCACCTTTTTTCTTCTTCTAAAAATAGCTTTTTGGGAGAACAGATGCTCTACATCATGTTAATTTTATATAATGTATTTAATAACGTTTTAATTTCTTATTTCCCAAGTGTACAGATGAGCTAAGATCACAACTGTTTGTTATATCTCGTAAAATCTGTTAAGTTAATGTTTTAAGTTCAGTCTTGTATCCTGTTTTATTTTGTAGTAACCTTTCCTTCTTGTTGCAGATTACCTCACTTCCTCCCCTTGTGTGTTTTCCCTCCACTGATTGTCGACTCCGCCCTAATTGTCTGCACCTGTTCCCCCTTAGCCTGCCTATATATAGTTTCTGTCTCCCTTGTCTTGTTGCCAGTTCGTTTCGTTCCATGTGCCTGACTGCCAGTGTGAAGTCCATGTTATCTGCTAAGAGCTAAGAACCAAGGTTTTGGAATTTACTTTATCTTTTTGACTTTTGATACTATGTTAACCTTTTCCTCGTAAGAGTGTTTTTTGTTATCGAAACCTGTTACCTCTACGGAGAGCTCACAGTGTCACTATTTTTTCAGTAAAGACTTTTATTTGTACTTTGTTTGTCGAGTCGTGCTTTTGGGTTCATACTGGTTTGCCTAACCGTGACACTGTTGTTACCAACTGAAGATTGACTTCTGAGGAAAGTAGGAAGTATTTCAGGAAACTGTTGAATGTGTAACGGTTCAGTAGCGCACCCTAACCCAGAACCAAGACCAAAGAACCAGACACCAAAAGGGTGATATTCAAAGTTCAGCTTTACGTGTGGTAAAGAGTCAATACAAGACAGACAGGGGAGAAAAGGTACGCAAACTTATCTAGCTAGGAATCAGGCATGGGGCAGGAGTCCAAAAAAGATCAGTCAGGCAGAGAGGATAGAAACAAACACAACAATCTGGCTGAGGATGAATGGGAAAGAGCCGGTTATGTTGTATACTGCCAGCAAAAAGGGGAGACAAGAGTGCAGATGGACAAGGAGGTCAGGTGAAAGGTTGAGAGGGAGGGAGTGACCATAATGAAATGACAGCACTCAGTATAATATGTCAAGTAGGGCTGGCGTTGACCCAAGGTTCACTCTATTTTGTAGCCTAAATTAATTATAAAAAGACATAAAAGCTGTTGAAGCACCTGCCGTTATTGTGATTTCTTGTTATAAAACAAGCTTTAAAGGCAAGGGGATGAACCTGCAGTTATATCATTTAAAAAGAAACAATTACGTTATTTATTAGATTATTGAAAAATGACAATTCAGAATTGTTTTCACTAAAGTGAGATGCATGGCTTTGCTGTTAAGAGACGCCAAACTCAACCAGACCATAATTTGTGTGTGCTCACTGTCCGAGGGAGCTCTGCATGCCCTCTCTCTCTCTCTCTCGACCGACCGACCGACCGACCGACCGCAGAAATAATAATGGATCAAAAAACACTCTTCTCGCTATGAACACGGTCGTCCAACCGGTGACAATTTAGGCGAATAAAAGCATATTGACCAACTGAGCCCTAGTAGTTGTCCGCCCTGAAGGCAAGGGAAGAGAGCACATAGCAAATATGCAACTTGAATCAGGGCAACGCTGTGAACGAATCTAGTGAACAGGAAAAAAAGAGCAGACCCATCTAATTCATGTCAGTCATCTCCATCACCTTTAGGTAATTAGTATTCACAGTGTATTCACAGACGCCTCATGCTGAGATTGATAAAACTCCCTCAGGTCTTGCATATGTGCCCGGGTGTGGGAAACAGGTGTGCATTTCCTCATTTGCTTACATTGCTTGTGGCTGTGAGAATGTGTCTGTGTGTTGTTGTTTATACTGTAGAAGAAGCATCCATAGTGCTCACGACAACGCCGGCCCCTGTGGTGCAGCCACTCTCCTACCTGCCACTTACTGCAGACTCCAGAGACCCAGAGACCCTTATAGTGTGTGTGTGTAGTTTTAGGAGTATTTGTTGGTGTTGCTTAAAAACACCACCCCGGACCCATACATCGGAACTGAAAGGCTGAGAGAGTGTTGGATAAAAGAAGAGATGAAAGGAGGGGAAGCATAAAGAAAGAAACTGCATTTGCAACTGCAAGAGGTGAGGTTTATTTTCATGCTCTAGAAATGAGGTAGTGGAAAACAAACAAATTGAGAGAGAAAAATGCAGATCACGCAGAACGATAGAGAGTGAGTTGGTACAAGTCTGGAGAGGTCAACGTGAACGCTGGAGGGAGTAGGGGTTGTTGACATGACAGAGAGGTAGCTATACAGCTTGATGTAGAAAAATGGGAAAGAGGCGGAGAAGAACTTTTGGGTGGAGTGGGAGCGCTGACTGTCATCTATATCTTGAGGCTGGCCAGGCGCCATTAGATTAGCAGATAACGGTGCTGCAATCCGATTAGAGGCTAGTTTATCAAACAGTGATACAAAGAGCAGTGGAGTGGAACACAGGTGAAGGCCAAACTGCACATCCCAGGGCGCCTCCAGACTACAAGCACAAGTATGCAGCCAACCACATGCACACACACACACACACACACACACACACGGAATTGCACTGTTTGCTAATGTTGTTAAATGCTTTCCTGTAGGAGTTTGTCCTTGTAAGAGGATGTGCCGTCCGTCCCTCCCATGCCCCAACTCACTGCCAGAGAGAGATAGAGGAGAGGAGGATCACATTTCCCGGAGTCAACGCTGCATAGGTGATATCGGAACCTGGCAGTTAGCTATCAGTCATAAGTATCTGCCCAGCCCGGAGCGCACTGAGCACCTTCACCATCCCCTCCCCCACTTCAGGTATTGATTTCAGACTGACGGGAGTTGTGATCACCAGCGTAGATGTGGCAGTGTGTTTGCCAGGCTCTGCCTGTATGTTATGGCTGTCATGTATGTAGGGCCATTACTGTGCTTGTCATATCAGGTCAATTGCTATGTCCCTTATTGAAGGAGCTCTTGACTGGAAATAAATTGAAATAGAGGCCTGCACTGTGGAAATGCGATATTGACGTAGCCCAGGCTGTAAAACGAAAGTGTTTCCCTGCAGCCTCTGAGCGCTGGAGAGGCCTCACCCGCCTACAAGGCCCCGGCATTCAGTCATGAAAAGTAAGAGGGGCCACACATTTATGAATTATATTAAGGTTAAATAGGACACTTTATATTTAATGTATTTAATAGGCACAATTATGGGTTATATAGTTCACATACATCAGTTGCACTCTATATATAATAGTGTGTATTGGCAAAAGATGACAGTATAGAGACAACCAACCTGAAACAGGGTTTCCCACACATAGACTTTACTTGGGCGGGCCGCCCAGGTATATTAAACGGCCGCCCAAGTATATTTCGCGACCCATTTAGGTTTTCCTTTTTTTTGTATCCGTCCGTGACCACGACGCCATCTGCGATCGATGAACTTGTGGACAATGATCCCTCGCTCTACGCCTCCTGTACCAGTCTCGGACTGGCCATCGGGAGGACCAGGGGGTTTCCCGATGGCCTGGCCTGTTACTGTAAGTGGCCTGCTGGCCTGAGGATTTTTTGATTTTTTTGTAAGTATTGTGAACGCAAAGCTGCGCAAATGTGGTTCTGCCTCACACAGGGTGACTGGCTGTTTACATGATGTGGCCTGCCAACATGGCCACTGTCATACAGATCATAAATCAAAGCCCTTGATTGGTAACGAAAACGAACCGAATTCGATATCAAAAAAGTCTTCCGTCCACACGCAATCGGCACTAGAAACGTGTGTGTCCTCACGAGACTGCTCGACCCGCTGGAGACGCTGTAGTACATATACCGGGCCTGTAAGTGGCGCTCTACTTCCGCCACAAAATACACCTAAAGCAGCGAAGAAGACTTCATGAGCATGCATGATTGCCATGGTTGCCCTTCAGTTTATTCTCCGCGGTGGATTTAGCAGCGTGGGGAGAGGCAGGGGCCAGGGCTCTGGCTCTTTTTCTCCCTCCCTAAGGCAAGCGTGTGCTCCTGCTGTAAATCTCCCCGGTAGTCCACCAGCAGATGAAAAACACCCACCTCTCCGCCTCTTCCAAGGGACGAGGGAACCGTGCGGCAGAGTTTCCGTTATAATTTTCTTTCGCCGGTCAACATGTCCGTTAAAGTTTAAATCTTCCGGACAATATTATAAAAGTGCCGGTCAAAGGTGTTCTTTGTTATTTATTGAGCTTTGAAACAAATGAATAACAACTCTATATAATAATATAAGAATAATAAACGGAGTCTCTCTTTTCCTCCCCCTCTCCTGACAGCCCGTCAGTATTTTCGTTATCAGGAAATGATCGTATAGGGCGTAATCACGGAGCCGTTTGGCCCCCCAGAGCGTTGCGTCCGCAGATCTACCCACCTTGGGACCCGTTATCGTTTCTGCGTTTCCCTGATGGCCTCGTGTGGCCGAACCGTCTCTCAGGGGTGCCCACACTTTTTCAGCTTGGGAGCTACTTTTAAAATGACCAAGCCAAAAAGATCGACCTAAAGGGCCGCCCCTTCCCAATCTGTGTCGCGAGCGCGCGGGGGGGTGCTAGTGGACTAAACGGCGGAGAAACTGTGGCGCGCTTACACTAATTGCGCCGCATAAGCACATAAGCTTGCACATCTTCTGGCGCAGACTGAAAACTCATCTCTTTCGACTCCACTTCGAGCGATATAATTACTAACAAATAATTGCATTGGGATATATATTTTTTAAATCTTCCGGAGCAGAGAGAGGAGCTGTGGATTATTGTTATTGATTAATGCATCAGTGTTTCTCAGGGTCAAAAACACTAAACTCACAACTTAAAATGAAAGCGTTTAGTTTATTTAATAAACGAGCACATGTTCAATGTGAAAAGTGACAGAAGATTAGTTGCAATGTGGTGCTATATATAAAAAAATATATATTATTTTTTTTTTTTAAACACCTTCAATTTCAGGGGGGGGCGCGGGGCTCCGTTGGCGGGAAGCAGCGTCCCTCCAAGACAATGGTAGGGGAAACACTGGATTCTGTTTTCTTCAAGTTTGTATCTTGTTGGTCGAATGCACTTATTGTAAGTCGCTTTGGATAAAAGCGTCAGCTAAATGCAATGTAATGTATGTAATAAGCGCATAATAGTGCACTGCATTTGCGCTTCAGATGAGGAGGTGAGGCCCCCTCATAACTGCATGAACCCGTATGGCACAATACAACTCAGACTGGCTTACCTGTACGTCAATCAAATGGCAAATGCCATAGTAAGGAATGGATGGATGATAGGCTAACTTTTTTCAATGCCATGCGATCTACCCACACTACCTTTGCGATCAACCGGTCGATCGCGATCGACGTATTGGGCACCCCTGGTCTATATAATAGAGAACTGTAGCGGATACGACCCGTATCGTCGCCGTGTGGCTGCAGCCTAAGTTCTCATTGGATCTCAAACGGTTTGGTCACCATTTATGTAAACACATATTTCCATTTGAGGGGGTAGTGATTAGTAAAATATGCATGAATATAAAATAAAAAAAGTTAACTAGGTGAAAAAAGGATACATTTTTAAAACTTGTTGGCTGCTGCCTCAAAAAGGAGCAGGGGGGAGAGGAGGGAGACAGGAGAGGCTGATTCAGGAGCACAGACACACTTACAACTATAAATGAACCAAAAATAAATAAATAAACAAGTTTCAGTGTGTTTTCGTGTGTGTTGGATAAGAAAAATACAGTGGTGCACAAAAATGTCACAATAAACGGTAGACATTACTCCCTCAAAAACCATCCGAGTTAGGAACATCTTGCCATGGTAACTGAAAATTGCAGCCCAAAGAAGGTAACGTTTAGCTTAATAGACTGTGGACAAAGGTCATGAGGCGTCTGTGTATTATTATTCCATGATGATTCAGAACCGGGGAAATGGGGCCTTATCTCTTCAGACATAGGAAAGGGATCTGAACCTGAAATTGGATGATGAGGAGTGGAAAAAGATTTGTAAGAACCTAAAAATTGTCGAGGGATGCAAAGGTTGCCTCATTACATTTAAGATTATGCATCGCTCCTCCTGGACTCCCATGAGATAAGTTAGATCTCTTAGGTTAAGAGATTCGCCCAACTGCTGGCGATGCAGGTTTAAGGAAGGTCACCTTATTCATGTTTTATGGTGCTGTGACAAAGCCCGGATATTTGATAATCCATGTGAGATGTCAGACAGCCATATTCAGTTCAGTTCTGGATATTTTTTTCCGGGTGGTGGATCAGTATCAATATGAAGAAACAAACAGGATGGGTCCAATCTAGTGTTATGATTAGCAGACAGATTCTTTTTTGATGGGGTAATTTCAGTTCAAGAATGGCTGCTGAGTAAGCAGCATTTGAAAATATGTCCTTTAAATTGGTATGGCAGATTGGATTGAATTATTATAAAAATAAACCATTAAAAAACAACATTTAAAAAAAGTATATCTCGCACCTCTCTGAGAGCTGAGGCAGACACAAGCTGGGGGTTTATTTCTATATTTATTTTATAACAGTTGATTTTGTTGGGTAAAATGACAACAAGTTTTGCTACATGAGTAAATTAAAATTGCTAACTCTGGCTGGGTTTTTCTATGTGTCCAGGTGACTCGTACTGAAATGAGAATCTTGTAAAAGATTATAGTAGTGGTGTGAAAACATATTGCGTGTGTGCAGGTCTGAATAACAAATACAGGTGAATTTCCCAAACTATTCCAGTCATAGCCTCGTCTGCTATCTGAGCGTGCAAGCTTGCATATCAATGAGACATATCTCTTCTAAATTCCCTCCGGTTTGTGAGATATATGATGGAGAAGAGGCATAATTTCACACCTCCAGTCATTATCCATTGTGGTTCACTGTTCCCCTAAACAATTGATGTATTCCTTGATTGAAGACTGGCTGTGCCATCGAATTGGTTCAACCTGTTATTTTCCACTTTAGTCATCCATCAAACTTCATTCTGCCGTTGATTAAAGCTCATCCGTATCAAGCAGGCTTTGGTGTGGGCTATTCTATCATTAATGATGTGGTGAAAAGCCATCCTGTAATGACACCCTATAGCCTCGTCAAGCCTCAGTCGTATAAACAGAACAACTCCTACATGCCCTTTATGACAGAGACCAGGCCGTTCCATTAGCATTATTGACGCTTGAGCAAACTATAGTTATCATTGTATTACATTTATAATAGAGTGAAATCACTGCAGTTATCCATCACTACGAACATTTTTGGAAAACGTTAAGTTGGTGGTACCAGAAACATACATGAACAACTAAAACACTCATATAACCTTTATAAATAATCATGATTGTTCCCGTATTGTTTTCAATCCAGGCATAGTTTTGGCTGCACATTGTATGTCTAATTGCAGCTTTGTCTGGTTGTAGGAGAATGACAGAAAGTGAAAGAGGATGCTGCTGGAAATGGTTTTCTCTTCAGTTTAGAAAGCAGAAGAAAAAGTGGCTAGTCGGCTGTATTTATGTGCGCGTGTTTGTGTGTGAAAGAGAGCCAGAGAGAGGCACAGTGAGGTAATGCCTCATAAGGTTTTCTCTGCTCGTCTGGCTTTGTTTTGGAGGGACAGGGGTACATTGGGTGGGGATTTGGGGGGAGGGGGGACTGCTGGGAAAGGCCCAAACAAAACAGCAGGAGTTGGGTTGAAAATTACAAACATGCAACCCAAAGGCAGAGAACATGACAAATGTGCACACTCTGTGGTCGATATCCTTTTGACTAACTGATGTGAGACTGTGCAGGCTTGCTTGGGTGAATCTTGCTTCATGGTTTGCATGCTTGCATCCTGCTGACTCTGCACTCAAAGAGAGAGAAACAACAAGAGAGGGAGTCTGTGAGCGCACTAATGTCATGGCTGCTGCTGAACTCTTCTAAAGACAGTTTTCCATCACTGCGTCCCCCCTGCATCCCTGTGATGTAGCACGATGTGATAGAACTGTGTGTTTGTGAAACTGAAATGAATTCTGACAGATTAATGAGAACATCAAGAGAGTTAGGAAATAGGATTTAATTATTTTTTTTATCTGTTCTTCCAAACAGAGATACCTTTTACTTTATCTGTAATCTGCCCTTTGCTGGAAAACGCAGAAGCAAACACCTACAGCTCCTCACCTCCTCTCAAACTTCATCAGTCTGTGTATTGATCCCACTTTTATACACTGTTTGGACAAGGTAAAAACAGGATGACTCATTTTGCCGTGTCCATTGTTTTCCTCATGCACCGGCGCCGCGGTATGCACTGAGATTGGCGTCCTTCAGACCACCTCTGCACTGCTCAGGAACTGCATGTACTCAGAGAGCGGTGCACAGCTGCTTTCAGTTCTCTTCCCCTGAGCGGAGCTTCTGTCTCACCCACATCTTTTTTTCCTGGCTGATACTCATCATTCCAAGCTTTATTTCCCCGTAAAATCAATAACATTTCCCCTTAGAATTAAATGATACATATAACAAAATGCTCATAGAGATTTTGCAGAAAATAGTAAATGCTGAATGTGCCAAACGTAACTTAACTATACAATTTTAAATCCTCATTAAGTTTTACGGTGTAGCATTTCTTCAGATATTCGTCTCAATGACGCTTTAACTTGGTCAAATATATACAAAAGATCATCAAATATATATATATATATATAGCCTATAGGCCTATATATATTAATTTGGTGTTAGAGGCGATAAAAGTGAAGTATAAATAGTTTATACCAGAGGCAGCGAATGCTTGTTGCTAACAGACTTCGTTTCCACGTTTCCGGAGACTTTCCCTGTCCTTTGTGTAGGACCGTGTCGTTCCTTCCTCCGCCGGCCCTTGAGTTGCTGACCTTCTTTGAGTGTAAATTAACACATGAAAACATTGCTTAGTTGCTAGGCAACCAGGCCATTCTATTAACCTCTTTGTACATGTCTGTCTACATTTCAAATTAATGAATCGTAGAAGGAATGCTGGATGAAAACATCTACAGTATATTGGCCTGGTGATGATGAGAGCAAGTATCATACAATAGAATTCAACAGCACCAGAAACTCTAGGCTCCAAAGTGACTAAAGTTGAATCATCACCTCTCTGCTGCACTTGTCTAGTTGCACAGTCATTCAGAGAGCTAAACACCACTTCCATTTAAAGGTTGCAGGCATGGAGTTAGAAGTTTTCACTGCAAGCAACTTTAAAGGGGCCCTATTATGCAAATGTTCAGGTTCATTTTTGTATTTTATGCCTCTTCTGTGACATGTTTACATGCTTTATTTTCCTCATACTGCCTGTGCTGCGCACCTCTTTTCACCCTCTGTCTGAAACCAGAGCCCAGTCTGCTCTGATTGGTTAGCTGGCCAGCTCTGTTGTGATTGGCCGCTAAGAGCTGTCACGTCCCTTCGCCTCATGTAGAGCAGTGACCACCAACTGTTTTTTTTATTTTATTAAATGTTTTGGACCTCAGGCCGGAATCGAACCTGGCTCTTCGCGGGCGGTAGTGGACTGTTAAAGGCGGAGACTCGCAACGGTGGTGGACTTTCATAGCGCCGCTGTGCCGGACCCGCTGGAGCCGGACACGCTGGAGCCGCCGGTGCCTCGCAACGGTGGGTGTTTGCGGCGGCGGATGCGGTACCGGCGCAGCGGTGCTGTGAAAGTCCACCGCCCCCCTATGCCAGAGCCAGCGGCCCACCGAAGGCAGCAGCCCACCGGGAAAAGTCCTGAATCTCCCGATGGCCAATCCGAGCCTGCTCACACACACACACAACTGAAACCAAAATAATTTACAGACATATGTAAACATCTCTCATACACACACAACAGCGTTGCAGTCGGGAAGAAAAGCAATGTGGAGCGGCACCTCACTACTTAATTTAACCGTGACACTTTTCAAAATCCCGTTTGTGTCCCCCCCACTTTACAAATAGGCCTATGTTTATTATTATTTTCTAACGCAAGCCGTCATCGCCACGGAGGAGCACACAGCCTCTGTGAGCGAGCACACCTTTATCTATTTAATATAGCCATAGTTGTAAAAAATAAAGTAAGAAATCATTCCAATGTGTATAGGACAGTAAAAAAAGAAAAAACAGTTTAAAAGGGGAGTGATTAGTCAAATATGCATAAATAAAAAGAAAGAATGCTAACTAGGTAACATAAGATAAGAATAAACAAGTTTAAATGATTTGTTATTGGTTGTGATCATATTCTAAAGATGTTTGGATTATTGAAAAGTATAGGCCCTACAGCTCTCTTTCATATGAGTGTTGAGAGCTGTATCCATAAATTCATTTTGTGCTCAAAGTGCACCAGATGCCCCTGATCAGTAGCGTGGCGTGGGGTAAACATTTTAGGAAGCCTTTTTTTTGGGGGGGGGGGGGGGGGGGTCAGTTAATGTAATAACGTAACCAGATGAGTTATAACAGCGCCCAGTATAATTTTACACAAATTGTTATCATACAGATGCAGAATTTGCACACACCTGTTATCTAACCGACAGGTCCGCACGCACTCTCCGGCCGAAACTCTCGTCTTATTAATTTATGCATTTTATTATTCATTGATGCAGCCAATCCCCCACCATGCATAACCAGCTGCTTAATGCGCAGTGCAGATTCGGTAATGAATAAAAAATAAGCATTCATTCACAAACTAAATCAGGAGACTTTTACGTTCACATCAAAGTATCAGTAGGCTACGTGTATGAAACACATGACTTCAAAAACAGTTAAGTGCAGAAACATTGCATGCGATAGTCCACCTTCTCTTCCCTTCCCTCTCACACACGGCAAGTGCAGCAGCAGTCCTCATCTCTGTTAGCTCAGTCCTTAGTCCAAAAGTTAAAAAAATAGCAAAAGCTTCGTAAAATTATGTTTTACTAAATACTCTAGATCTCCACCCTTCATAACTGCATTTGCTAATGTTGCTAATTGCTAACAGCGGTGATGACAGTACGAAGTTGATGCGATTTGATTGGAGTGATTAGTCAGGGCCAGATCCCTAGAACATTATGCTAATTACAAAAGTAGGCGGAGCTTAACGGTCCAAGAGGATAATTTGTAGAGCAGGTCAAGACGGATAAGTGTGCAAAATTCCAGGTTAATCTGAATTACGGTGCGACTTTGTAAATGTTTCCGAAATTGAATTTTCATAGGTGGCGCTAGCGAGCAGGTTGAATAATTTGAACCCTTTGACTCCAGAATATTGAATTTTTCACCGGTACTGGCGTCCGTGCAAAATTATACAACTTTTGAAGCATCCTAAAGACCTCAAAAAGAGGAAACGCCAGTACTATAATAATAAGAAGAATTCCTCCAATAACAATACGTTTCCTCGCACTTCGTGCTAGGACGCCGTGATCCAGCGACGTATACGGCCCGCGAGACCATTTGGTTTGGCCCTTGAGGTAATTTATAAACACATGCAAAAAAGAAAACAATTAAAGAAATCTAGACCGCAAAATAATTAAACAAGCGAGTGCCTGTTTTTCCTGGCAACGATCATGGTCCTTGAACACAACACGAGCCTAACGTGTCATCACGTGGTATATGTCTCGTCTGACTGGGGTGCAGTGCTGACGGAGAGCACCAGAACGCCACTCCGGGACTTCAAAAAATTGCAGTACCCATAAGTCCGGAGGCTACACATGCTGCAGTTTTTGCGTGGCTGTGTCTTTAGTTGTAAGCCCAGTGTCGATCTGTCATACTGATCATACAGTCAATAACTTTGTTGTTATTAGCATCTGGTTAGCTAGCTATGCTAACGAATATAAGAAGCTTTTTCTCCAACCAGTGAGGTAAAGGCACATCTTTATATGATCATTATAGTTATCAAAAAACAAGAGAATAAAGTAAACAGGTATAAAATACTATATGACAGTAAAAAAAAGTTGTTATTAATAAACAAGAATACAGTTTGAAAGGAGAGTGATTTGTAAAATATCCATAAAGAAAAAGTAAATCTGCTTACAGTTCTGTTTCATATGGATGTTGAGAGATGTATCCATAGATCTCTTAATTTTGCTCTCAAAGTGCACCAGATTGATGCTTTCAACTTCAATATTTTAAAAAAAATCTTCCCGGGGGAGCAAGCCCCCGGACCCCCTAGAGGAGGTTAGATCCCCCCCACTTAAATCATGTCCATGGATAGGAAACTAAATACATTTGCACACATCTTGTGTCCATATCTTTCTGTTTGGGTGGTCACGCCACAACCGTGCACGTGAATGCGTGTGTGAGTCATGGCAAGATATCTGGATTAAGAGGTTGCTTTTTCTTTGCACAGCATGAAAGAAAGGCCAAATGAATGGACTGTGATTTTTAAGCAGAGGTCAATAATTTGTACGGCCCTCTGAGGATGTTGAAAAATTGAAATGGCCCTTGAGAGGAAAAAGGTTCCCCACCCCTGCACTACAGGATATAAAACCTTCCAAGCCATGACCTCTGCCTGAAATCAGGACCACTCAGAGGAGAATGCAGCACATCAAACTGGAGTCAGGAGTGTGAATAATACATTTTGGCCAAAACAAATAGTTGCTTACCAATACAGTGGCTGAACAATGGACACCAAAAAGTGAAAAACAGAAGCATAATTGTGCGAACAACAATTTACAAATATTTACAAACAACTATTTACAAAAAAGCAACTATTTACAAAAAAAGCAATACAGAACTCTAGGGCATCCAGGAGCCTAACCATTTTGAAAAAAACAAAAAGGTTCCTTTGTGAAAGGGACATCCTCTTCATCTGTTTCCTGGGCCCTAAAAATCAGAGCAAGAATAGGAACAGTGGTGAATAAGGGGAGAGAATACAGTTGGGAGCAGACTGAACAGAGGACATAGCAATATTCATGTTAAAATGTTTGCACAACAAATATTATGGCAATTTAGTTTATATTGCATTTTAATAGATCAGTTGTCATACCATGGTTGGATGTGCAGCATTTGGATGCTCTAATCGATCCGAGAAGGGGTTCCGGATGTATGGCTTCCCTAAGGACGTAGAGCGAAGGAAGAGATGGATGGCAATTGTCAACAGACAAAACCTGTGTCTGACAGAGGACAACAACAGCAGAAAACTCTGTCATGTAAGTAATGTTCACAGAGGTGACATGACTTGTTAACATTTTAAAGGGCATCATATTTCCAAGTGTAGAGAATTATGACTCTTCAATGACATTTGAAGTGTGCAGTGGTAACTGATCAAACCTACCTACCTACCTACAGGTACACTTTGAAGACGACCAATATATTGGCAACAAATCAGGAGGAAATTTGAGGTTGAGGCCAGATGCTGTTCCAACAGTATTTATACATCGGCCTAAGCCGAAAAGGAGGAAATCCACGTCAAGGAGTATGCCTCCAGCTGTTAATGTCAGGAATGATGACCACACCTATTATGGCACATCAAACATTGGTATGATATATGAAGCTAACAATGTTTCCCATGTTATATAATTCAAGGATAGACTACACTCCTAATGCAACCTTCAGATTATACAGCTTCAAAACTACCAGGGTTCAGGGATTCTCTGAAGATTAATATACCACATGTAGATAATCATAACAGATTTCTTCATACTTGTTATTGTTACAGAGATTCAGGGAGATATTGAGGTGGAGTTCCAAGGGAATGAAAGGGACATAACAGACAGAGAGAGTGAGACAGATGTCAGCAGACTGCCAGGGGCCAGTATGTCAGGGGCTGACAATCAAGAGGCCACCTTACCAGAGATCAGTGTGCCAGGAGCCAGTCAGTCAGTGGTCAGCTATGAAGAGGCAGTTTGCCAGGGTCAGGTGCTCCAGGGACCAGACTGCCAAGGGCCAGTTGTGACCGGGCTCACGTGGAGGATCTAATGAGGCAACTGAGAAGGGAGAGATTACTAAGAAAGAGAGCAGAGAGGGGTCTGGTAAACCAGAAAAGGATTAATTCGGCATTAAAAAAAACACAATTTGATTAATCTAAAGTTTCAAAAAATCTTCAATACAGACCAAATTAGAGCACTTGGGCAATCAAAAAAAGGTGGGATACGGTGGGGGAAAGAAACCGTGAAAAAAGCAATACAACTAAGGTTCTGTTGTGGCACTACAGGATATAAAACCCTCCAAGCCATGAATATGCCTCTGCCTGACATCAAGACCATTCAGAGGAGGATGCAGCACGTCAAACTGGAGCCAGGAGTGTTGGGGGAGGTGTTTGATATGCTGAGGCTGAATGCAGATGGCATGAGTGAGATGGAGAAGAAATGTGTGCTCACCTTGGATGATATGTCCATCACCCCTAGCGTGGAGCTGCATCTGGGAACAGGGAGGCTGATTCAGCAGATAAAAAAAAACAAAAACATAATCAATCTAAATCCTGCTTGTTAGTTACCCAGCATCATTGATATATAAACTGCTAGCGATTAATTACTGAAATCTTACCTTCAAAGCTGATGATGTCGCGCTAGCTAACTAGCAGGCAATGCTAGCAAAATTGGTTGTAACAACCAAGATAAAATATAGATAATTACGCTGTGCATATACAAATGAAGACCAGTATAAGCATCATAAAGGGCCTCTGATACAATATAGACAGTTGACAATTCAAAAGAGTTCGATATTTCAGCAACTTACCTCTGGAACTAATCGACGCGCCGTAATGTAAGTGAATGAGGTCCAACGCCCAAATGACAATATTTGGAACTATTTCAATGTCCATACCCCGGAAATAGGCGCTGCCATTTTTTACAACGGAGGTCTATGGGAGTGTCGTAACTCTTAGTATCTCTAGGGCTCTGGTCAGGGCCATGCCAAGGGAAGCCACCCGCCCTCTTGCTTCCCTTGGCATGGCCCTGACCAATCACAGGTTGGCAGGGGCATGACGGTAGCCTCATCTGATTGGTCAATCCATCAATTTCTTTTCACCAAGGGATGCCATGACATCTTTTTGTGTTAAAAAATCTTGTGTCTTTTCAGTAAACATCTTTTTGTGTGTTGTAAATTGTGTAGCCCTACTCAATATACAACTTTAATCTACATTCAGGCTTAATTCATTCAACAATATTCTAGAGATGACAATTGGTCTGGTGACGTTCCCATGTATGGCCATTGAGGGTTATTGTAAATGTAAATAAGAAACCATGTATTATTCAGTCTTCTTAGTATCATTTAATCTTTTCAGTAAACATATTTTTTACAATAGCAATATATCACACAGCCCTACTTCCTCTAGTGAGTGTGGTCAGTGAATATGAAGGTGCTGTAATGCAGGTTAAAGAGCTGCCACTGTGCAAATAATAATGCAACAAGGAGAGAACCACAACTTCCGGGACCAGGACAGACCACAGGTGCTGGTAATCACGCCTTCTCTCCCTCCTGATTATCTTGCAACTGAAACTGAAAAATGGAACAGCAGACAGGGAGAGGAGGCTTTTAGTCACCTGATAGTTATGCACTATCATGTTCTTGTGGAAAAAAATTAGCACACCAACTCTTTATTACTTTTACCTTTCCCCTTGTAAGTTGCTGTCCCAACACTTCAGGGAGAACACATAGTCTGAAGAAACTCTCAACTCTGGGAATGATGTTGTCCCACAGGTCCACATCACGCACAATTCTCTCTACAAAGAGGTCATTTTTAGTCCAGACAACAAAGTCGCAGTAGTCAACGTCAACGACGTGGAGCTGAGCCTGTACTTGATGGTAGTAGGCATGTCTCCTGTCCAGCTTCACAGTGCCCCTATCGTTGACGAGACAGAAGCCCTGTTCTCCAGCACACAGGCGAAGATTGGCCTCCTCTTGTTTGCTGTGTGGGCACTAAAAGTTCAATGAAAAGAAAAGCAATATATTGTACTGTAAATAAGTGTCTGCAGCTCAAAATGTATTGGGAGAGGATCCCCAGACTCAGGATCACGTCACAATCCTATACTTACCCACTTTACTGTAGCACAATACTGAACAAATAACTTACCTTTATCTCACAGATACCAGTTCCATGGCAGGTGCACGTGACACCTCCGTCTGGCGACGCTCCCATGTATGGCCATTGAGGGTTCAGCCAAAGCCCGCTGTCTTTACAGCTGAAACCCTGGTGGTGCAGACTTTGTACTCCTTCATACTGATTTTGGGCAGTTGCCTCGTAGCTGTAGCATCTCTGGTGTCCTATACTGAGGTAGTGGTTTAGGTAGCTTGCTCACAGATTTAGGGACAAATTCTCTTTAATATGGTTCCCTGGACATCAGTGCAGCACTTCTTGGGGAATTTCTGCTCAAAGTCTAAACTGCATATACCTCTCTGATCCTCGCTCCAATTTTGAACCCTGGACTGTGGGACGCTGAAATGTGTGCTTCTCACCTGTCCTTCCAGCAATGGCATCATCCAGTTTTTGCTTTTTGGATTTTGCAGATGAAAAGTCTATCATCGCAACTGGAGCAGCAGGAATCTGCACATGTGAGAGACAGACCAACATGTATGTGAACATACATGTAGGTGCAGTGTAACAATGAGACAGGCAAGGACGGCATGAACAGCTGACTGACCACTGGGGTCTGAATACCTTTTTGACATGTGATGGCATTAGCCACTTGCACTTCTCAGTGGTGTAGGATGCAGTCTCTCTCATCTTCACACCTGCTTCGATTGCAAACAGAACTGCTCCAACATGTGAGCAGGATTCTGACAAACTGTATAGACAGAGACATACTAGAATAACTAGATTGATCGTAAAAGCTAGTAATGGTATAACATTAATATTATAGCAGGCATTATTTTGTCTGAGCTTAAGTGTTGTGTCAAATATGCTTTGGGTTGGGATATTTATTTTATGACTTACCCAGCCATACAGTTAGTGTGCTGTAACAACCTCTCCATCTTCTTTAGCTACAATCCACGTTTTTAAATGGTGTTTCTCCAGACCTCTGGGAATGGTTGACCTACAAAATTGAAGCTCCAGTTAACAACATACATTCAACAACATCAAGCCATAGCTAGCTAGTATAGTTATGTTACGTCCCCAGCTCGTTTCGGGGTAAAAGGGAAGCAACACATAACCAGATGGTCTTGGTAAAGAGGTTGTTTTTAATATTAACCTCAACATAGAGTGATATAAACAACGTGCAGGCTGTTCAAAGGCTCTGAGCTGTCTATACACAACAGTACACAAAAACGAAGGCCACAGAATATCACAGTCACGAATCAGGACACTTAAGACAGAACTGGTGAGACGTTTCGCACAAGTACAACGCCGTCACCAAAACACAATATATCCTAAGCTAAACACATACACTCACATCAATATCCTAAGTACACAACCACCATAAGCACCCGAGTTAACCTCTGTTAACAATATCGTAAGGACACACACATAAGCACCAATAACACACAAACATTCTGAGGTATGGTAGCATGGCGTCCTAGCACAGATCCAGCGCCCCGAATGTCAACAACGTCGCAGCTTAAGTAGCGTCATCAAGAGGAACGAAACAACGTCGCCGACGCGGTAACCATAGTACCTACATGTAATCATAACACACACACACACACACACACACACACACAACACTCACAGGCCAGTTAATGCTGAAGGCAAGGCGACAGCCGTAACACTGCCTTACATGAGTCCATGTAGCTAAAGTTAGCTAGCTAGATGTCTCCTAATAATGCTACTTAGAGGTAAGAAGGTATAGCATTTGGACTACCTATGTTGCAAATGTATTATCTTTTCAATTTACACACGGCATCTATTGCACGTCTGTCCGTCCTGGGAGAGGGATCCCTCCTCTGTTGCTCTCCCTGAGGTTTCTCACATTTTTCCCTTTAAACTGTGGGTTTTCTTCGGAAGTTTTTCCTTGTACGATGTGAGGGTCTAAGGACAGAGGCTGTCGTATTGTCATACTGATATTTTGTACAAACTGTAAAGTCCACTGAGACAAATGTAACATTTGTGATATTGGGCTATATAAATAAACATTGATTGATTGATTGATTGATTGATAGGTAGTTAACACTCACCCGGGCAAAAACAAGGCGACATTTGTTTAATGCCTTTTTGGTGCCGAGGTCATTCACCCATCCACACACGAAGTAGTTGAAAGCTTCCAGGCTTTTATACGCTTTCATTTGGCTAGCCGTGTAGTATGAGGTATGAAGGACGAGGTAGCTGGTGCTGGTGATATCCATCGCCTCGACAGCGGGCAAATCTGATAAATCACGAGAAAAGTTGCTCTTTTTCAGCTGATACGGATCGTATCCGATGTGTGCTGTGATTTTTTCACGATATCTGCGGCGTGCAGGTTCATTTAATTGTTTGACATAGTCGGTGTCCTCCATGATTCCTGCGTTGATGAATGATTGCGTTTTCACTTCCTGACCTCCACTTGAATTTCGCGCGTCGTAGAAGTATGGGCATAGATATTATATGTCTCATAATTATTTGTGTGAACATAAAAATAATTTGTGTGTAAATATGTGATTTGTAAATGTAAAACAACATCCACAAATACATTTAAAATATTTGCAAACTCACAAATACATTTGCAAGTGTAAAACGGATCTGCGAATACGCTAAATATGTTCACAAATAAAAAAAAGATCTGTGAATATCTCTTTAACATTTACACCTTTCGATCAGACATTTGTGAATCCATTTTGTATTTGTGGACCAAAAATGCGCTTGCGGATCTCAAATCTCTGTTCACGGATCGTCTTTTTACACACACGGAATTTTGAGACATATTTTCCGCCGGTCTCGGCTAAAATCTACTCGTGTCACTCGGTTATTTTCGGAAACCACGTGATGGCCCGCTGTTGACGACATTTCCGCATGATTTCAAAGTAAGAGCATGATGGTTTGTTTAATGCTCTGTTTTTGTATTATAATGAACAGCGGAACGTTAGATGCATTCTTCATCACCATCACCATCATCATCAGGTTATAGTGATACAGTTAGTTTGTGTTATTGGTTCAATATAGCATATATCGAGCACTTTCGTTGATGTTGAAGTGCAGGCTATACGCCACTTTCGGGTCCCGTGGGGAGCAGCTGGCAGCGAAACAGCCCAGATAAAACTCTTTCTTCATTGTTTGTTGTGTATTCAGTCAAGCGGGTCGAAGTTACAAAGCACTTCACATCTTATTAATCGGCCTAATTGTACCTTACCAGTGCAGTAATAAAGTAATCTGTAGAAAAGCACCGTATTTAGGTCAGGGTTATGGTGATAAAGAATGCATCTAACGTTCCGCTGTTCATTATAATACAAAAACAGAGCATTAAACAAACCATCATGCTCTTACTTTGAAATCATGCAGAAATGTCGTCAACAGCGGGCCATCACGTGGTTTCCGAAAATAACCGAGTGACACGAGTAGATTTTAGCCGAGACCGGCGGAAAATATGTCTCAAAATTCCGTGTGTGTAAAAAGACGATCCGTGAACAGAGATTTGAGATCCGTGAACAGAGATTTGAGATCCGCAAGCGCATTTTTGGTCCACAAATACAAAATGGATTCACAAATGCCTGATCGAAAGGTGTAAATGTTAAAGAGATATTCACAGATCTTTTTTTATTTGTGAACATATTTAGCGTATTTGCAGATCCGTTTTACACTTGCAAATGTATTTGTGAGTTTGCAAATCTTTTAAATGCATTTGTGGATGTTGTTTTACATTTACAAATCACATATTTACACACAAATTATTTGTATGTTCATACAAATAATTATGAGACATATCTATGCCCATATAGAAGTCACGTGACTGAAACCAAGCTATTTCGGCTGGCCTCCTCTCTCAAAAGTGAGTGCACTATACTGTTTCACCATAACATCTAGAGGGGCGCTGTTTCCCTCTTTGTAAAATACTCAATGAGAATGGGGGAGAGATGGCAGCAACACACAGCACAGAATAATTACCGAAACAAAACAAAGTGTTTTTTTAATTTATTAAAATGATAACTACAGTCCGAAAAAACAGGGGAAGCCTGGCTTGCCCTTGGCCTCCAGGAGAAAACGCCACTGTCTATTATGCTTTTTTGGGCTTTCCCTTTCATTTATTGTGTTATATCGTTTATTGACATCACTATGTAACATTCACGCTAATATTGGCTATCTATTGGGGCGGGAAATCTCTAAGAGGTGGACCAACCACAACAGAGCTGTCCAGCTGACCAATCAGAGTGGGCTGTGTATTCAGACAGTGGGTGAAAAGAGGTGCTGCAGTATTAGAGCTTTTTGAACATTAAAGCATGTAAACATGTCTCAGTAGAGGCACAAAATACAAATATGAACCTGAAAATGAGCATAATTGGGCCCCTTTAATGTCTGTAGTTACCTGTAGTTACCAACACATCTGCTGTGAGAAAGGGGTGTTGTGACCTTGTGAAGTTTTTATAATTTTTGAGAAAACTTTTTTTTTTTTTGTCTAACAATCCATTGTTGTTTTATTTTGTGCATGATGCTAAGCCTCTATGACAAAATAATGCTCCTTCTGTGAGAATTTAGGGTATTGAGACCAGTTTCACAGTATTTGGGAAATATGTGGGTGGGAATGCATGCTTCTTAGTCGGCACACAATATGTAAGCCATTAAGCTGTTACATTGCATAGTTGTATGAATGCCAATAGGCTATGCTTCTCCTAGAGAGAAACAACGAAACAGTTTAAAGGCTTCTCATGACAAAGGAAATCAGATCTGGTCACTTAAGTGCTTGATTCATAACTTTTTATAAAATCTTGAGAATATACTTGTCTCCAATTTAATGAAGGTAATGGTCTGTAAACATCTAGTTTGTATTGGACCTTTTTATGTGTGGAGGGCAGGAAGTTTTGCTTTTGTGCAAATTGTGGTTAAAAATGCCTTTTTGAAATGAACAATTATATGTAAATGAAAGCTCATCATTCAAAACCACTGCCTGCCAACCATGCGTTATCATGTGTAACAGAGCTTTTTATTCATCTGCTGTAGTCCCTGAACTCCATAACCCAGGCATATCATTTCAGAATCCATGAATTACCATTTCATTATTGTGTTGACAATTTCCAGACAAAGAAAGGACTTTCGGTGAATCTTGTTTCCTGCTCATAATTTCACTGTTATCTGTCACAGACGTGTTTGTGAATAAAATAAAAATGCTATGCCGAGCTTTCCTGAAGAAAGGTCAGCGCTGATGAATTTCAGTTACTCGCACACCAGAAATTGGCAGTCGATCGTAATCTCAAACACAGTCAACTGCATTTTGATTGACAACACAGCGCACTTGTAGCTCATGAGAAGAAATGTTTGTGTGAACACCGCGATGCAGATGGAGCTGTTAGGGTGTGGGTACTGCTCAGGAGGCATTTGTGAAATCAATACAATGCAGAGCTATGATTAAGTGTTTTGCAAGTACATACCCTGCTACTCTAGTGGAAAAACTATATGAAATGTATGTACACATGACTTTATGTTTGTGTTGTTTTGCTTCCTGTTTATTACAGCAGTGAGCAAAACTTCATACCAGGAAAAACACAATGTAATGTTTGCTCACTGATGACATCTCATAGGATTATCCAGTTGTTTTTCTTCTACCATCTTCATGTTTGATCAGATTAGCTGCAGAGCATTTGCATTATGGTATGTGTATATATGTGTAAAGTGTGTGTTTGCTTGACACCTCTTGTCCTTCAGGTTCCCTCCCAATGCAAACAGAGATCTAAAGGGACAAGATTCACATATACATGGGACATACAGTAAAATGGAGATAAAAGCAACGGAAGAAGGCCTTACGTACTTCGTCTTACATCCATGTAGGGAAACTTCCAGTGCTTTTATTATTATCTTGCTGCAGAGTCACAATACTTTAAATCCCCCCTGCACAGTAAGCCTGTGGAGCAGTGCAGAGCTAGCGATGGTCCTTAATGAGTCTAGTAAATCAGCCAGGTTCCTTGCAGATGCAGCATGTTAAATCACAATAAGCGCTTTGTACAGGAAGTGACAAAGGAACTTCCACTTGCACGGCCCAGTGATTCAACAACTTCTGGTAAACAGCACAGGCGGAGGGAAATAACAAAGATGCCACACGACTGATGGCCTTTTAAGCTCTGGTGAGGATGGAGCATCCCACAGATGGGTCGGTTAAGATCTGGACAAGACAAGGAAGGGAGTGGTCGGGGGGGGGAGATCACCGTAGGATGTGACCGTCCACTGGACCGGCCTCAAATGCCGCTGAATTCACTAAGCTGGAGAAGACCTATTGTTTCACAGAGAGACTGTCAACCCCAAAACCATCTGTACTGTAACAGTGTTGATTTTTCAAGCTCATTTGCTACGTGTGTTAGCATACTAGCAAGATATGTGTTTTTGTTATCAGGGTAGAAAAACGACTAGGTCTTCCATTGTTAAATGCGGAGTGTTTATTCTAAGCCACGGCTGAGCTTGATCTGTCACTGCAGGGGAAACTGTTTATTTGTATAAATGGAGCTTTGTGTTGTGTTTTTCTCTCCCATCCACTCCCCGCCCTACGAAGCTCTCAACCGCTGTTCTGACCCTGGTTCCCCCCTCCAAGCCCTTGTAACAACCACACACCCCCGCCTGGTATGTCAAAGCAGCTACCCCACAGTTAGATTTTCTCTTTCTCTTTTTGAAGGACATCAAGTACCACACTCAGCACTTGCATTTCCTCTCCATAATGAAGCAAAAACTCAACAAAAGCCTTTGTTGTCCTTGGAGAGATGTGACTAATGCTTTGCCTTCGGACACAGCTTTTACCATTTGAAATAAGGCCCACATCAGTGATTATAATCTGTTGTTTTGGATGTTCTATTCCATCTCTAAATATTGTTAACACAAATGTTGCTGAGAGAATGCGAGATGGGTGTAGGCAAGCTGGAAAATCTTCCCCAAAGAGATGCTTGTTTGGGCAAAAGGCAGGAATCGGGCCTTTATAGCTCCCCGCAGAGAGTGGTAATGACAGAAGCTGGGGGCCCGGCCGTTCAGGTCCTCTCTGAGACTCTGATGTGGTTATGCTGCACGAAGTACGGTTTCTGTAGCTGCTCGTTGAAGCCTACAAGGTTTTTCTTGCTCCACAGGGAGCTGTAAAGTTAACCACATGAAGAGATAACACAACAGAGGACCAAAATAGCCTAACAGAGCTTCACTCATGTAAACGACTCATTTTGGTGCTTCCTCTATTTGATACGGATTTGAGTTTCTCCCTGAAGCTTTGAGTTAGTGTGTTTATGTGCAGTGGAATCTAAGTAGATCTACATTGGCTTGTGTGGTTGTGCTAAGATGATATTTTGAAGGCTGCATTGCAAATCACAATTCATACAAACACAAAGGGTTTAGAATAATCTCAAAACGAATTTGACTTTATTTGAGCCATGCCGTAGGAGAGGCTGAGAGTCGATGCTTGTTTTCCTAAAGAGACTTTGTGATTAAGGAAAGTAAACTTTTTCTGAGAAGCGTTTGAAATGGTAGTCTTGAGGAATCCCTGGATTGTGGCTGAGGCACTCATCTTTCCACAAGTTTTTCCTTTTTACAATAATGCAGCGGATTGAGTTCCACATCCCGTCAACTGGCAGTTTTGATATCAAACCACTCATGGGGATCAAGTCGCTGAAGCTTACATACATTATGTTGTGTGATTTGGGCCCACTGCATCTGTTCTGTGAGGGTAACAATCTTGCCTAAGAAAAAGGGACAGCATGAGAAATGATGCTGCTTTAAAAAGCTTGCTAAAGATCACGGTATCATAAAATAAAAACACCATAAGAGATTTAGGATTTTGAACTTTCGTTTTCTATTCCCTCCTTCAACTTCAAGTGACCTTGGAGCAACAAGAGCGCATCGACTCCAGGATAGATATGTTAAAGGTCACCTATTATGCAAAATCCACTTTTTCATGTATTTTATACATAAACATGAAAAAAGATTCGCTCACTTTTTGTCCATTTACTGTATAAAAAATGAGTCTGAAAATGAGCTGATCATATTTTGGCAGCTTTATGATGTCATAACGATTTTTTGGCTTGTTTAACCATTAGCCAATCACCAACCAAGGTAAACCCCCCCCCCCCCCCCCCCCCCACACACACACACACACACCTTATCACCTGAATCTCCTCCTCGAGCACCACTGTGTTCTTTTTAACCAAATATCTCAGAGGGGCGTGGGGAGTGGCTCCTTATTTTCATCTAAAGTAACAGACAGAGAATCAGCACTTTTGAAACAGGGCTGAAACAGAGGGGATTATGGGATGCTACAATAATCTGTTTGGTATTTTGAGCCAAACACTTCAGAGACATGTTTTGTATATATCTGAGACCTATAATATATTGAGGAAAAACAGTATAATAGGGGACCTTTAAGTTTAATTTGAAGGCCAGGACTTTTTTTTACAAAACTGGGTCAGCTTGTATCAAAGAATATCAGCAGGACTTTCTGACATATCCTCTTTTTTCTCCTGCTGTTCACTTCCCTCCCAGGGAATCCTCACCCCCCCCCTACTTCGTGAAGCTAGCCCTAAAAATAGGAAAGGTGGTTCTCCCTGTTGTTCCCTCGCATGTCAACCTCCGTCATTCTTCCTGAAGAGACACCCATGTCTTTCCTCTGCCAATCCAACACTAGTTTCAATCCACCAGGCTTATCAGTGCAGGATGGTCCTGATGCTCCTCACTGCAGTCCTGTCAGTCTGGCTCCAGGCAAACACAAAGGTCACCTTCACCCAGAGCTCTTCTGCAAAGTGGGCACATTGTACCACTCTGTCCTCCACCCTCCCTTCACTGTGCATTCACAGCACCCACTTCCTCCCATGTCCTACATTTGTCTCAGTACTATGAGTAAAAGCTAATGAACTGTTAGTCAGCTCAGAGGCTATTAAGCCGAGATCCTCTCCCAGTTTTGACCAGTTATCGCTGGTCCGTCTTTCAACCTGTGGGGAAACAACTATTCCTTACTCAAGCAACTGTAGCAATTATACTTCATACAAATACATTATTAAAATCCTGCATTCAAATGACGCTAGGGGTGTAACGGTTCACAGAAGTCACGGTTCGGTTCGTACCTCGGTTTGGAGGTCACGGTTCGGTACGGTTCGGTACAACAAGAAAAAGCAAAAAAAAGTCCCAAATGCATAATTCCAGGTTTGTTGTTATTTATGATTGAACAGTAATGCAAGTTTCAGTTTAAAAATAAATAACTCTTTTTTTAATAATGAACTGTATTAAACAGTTAAAAACAAACCATACACAGTACACTCAGATGGCCATATTATCTATAATAGCTGATGTCAAACAAAAAGGTTCAATAAGCTGTAAAGCTAAAAAGAATGTCTTGAAAATATGACATCATAAATAATAAGAAAGTGTTTTAAGAGTCGTTGAAAAACATATGCCAAAAGCTTCCGTTATTTATTTTGGTCTCACGGCTTTCATTTCTATTGGTTTATAAAAACAGCGGGGATAAGCTGTTGAACTGCTGTTGTCTTTTGCCGGGCTCCGGTGATTGGCAAATCTGGGTGATGCCTTCTGATATGATTTAGCATGTTTGGCGTGTGTTACCATTAGCATACCGCACCGCTGTAGAACAACGGCGACACACCGTCCTCGTCCGATCCACCACTCGTACACTCCATCGTTATTGTAGTCCACAGGGAACCCGAAATGTTCCCACACAGCTGATTTAAAAGAAGCAGGTGGGTTCTAGCTCCTGTGTGTTATCTGAAATCGCCATACTAACTTTTCTTCTTCTTGTATTTTGTTCGTTTTGTTGTTGTTTCTTCTTGTTCTTCATTTGTTGTTTAAGGGCGGCTGGCAAACAGCTTTTAGGCGCAATACCGCCCCCTGGATTATATATAGTGTAGTGGATACTGCCCTGAATGACACTTTTTTCCCACTCATAAAAAAAAGGCGTATTCGTCGTGTGACTGCGTGTGCCGAACCGTGACGTCCGAACCGTGACGGTACGGGACGAATACGGATACCGTTACACCCCTAAATGACGCAGAATGGCCCTTGGCAATGTCAACTGTGTTATTGCATAATTGGATTATTATAACTCATCTGTTAATGTGTAAGCAGTGTTTCGGGGTAGTGGGTTGATATGGAGCTACTTTTGGTTACATATTTTATTCACTCATGTTGTAAATATTGCTATATAAATAAATGCAATATAGTAAAACGTACATTTTCTGTGAAAGGTAGTTAGAAAGAATTTTGAAGTAATTGACATTGAAAATACTCGATAATAGATATGTACTTGCATCTCAAATGTGTACTCACCTGCAGAACTGGAGTAAATATACTCAGTTGCAATACATCAACTGGTATGATATTATTATAGATGTAATGCAAAATGTTCAAGGCCACAACATTCATGGTCTAAGTATTTTCAACCAATGAAGTGGTTTCTAATGGAAAGAGAAGGAGTTGCGTAAGAAAGCTCATGGTCCTGCTGACCAAAGAGAAGCAGGGTTCTTTTTTCTATTGGAACAGTCCATGGTTTGCCAGCCTCCTGACGAGACAGAAGGAGCCCAGCCAAGGATCAGGCTCACAGGGATTATTTATAGAGTTGAGTGGGCTTCACGGACGCAGGCGTGAAATGTGTCAAAGAGAAAATGCATCATTGATCAAAGCCTGCTCTGAGATCTAGTTTTATTTTTGCCAAACGCTGAATAGAGACGGGGGTTTGGAAGAAAACAATGGCTTTTACTAAAGGCTCCATGTGTGCCGAGCTGTAGTGCAGGCTCTCCTGCCCACACACACTCCTCTGCTCCTACACAGGTGACTGGACTGCACTGAACACCTGCCAATATTAGCCTCCTCTTTCTCTACTCCAGCATCCAAATAGTTTCTGAGCTGTGGATGTTAAAATACATACATGGGGGGCGTTTGGAGAGTGAGTGTGCTGCACCTGGAAGCAGGTGTGTGTACCTCCAATGAATCAATGTCCGTGTGAGTGTGTCGGTGTGTGTAGGTGTACATAAGAGGATTGTCAAACGAATTGGCATCAATTTACAGATCGTGTGGTTTGTCCTTTTGTGAGTTTCTCTTCAATGTACCTTCAAAAGAGATGGAGAAAAATACAGAATTGCTTTCAAGGACAGAATGTGGTTGTTGTGGTGTGTATATGTTTGTGTGTTGACCACAAGGCACATCTGTCGGAGGACAGAGCAGGATGCTTCTCCTCCTTTAACTCCACCACTCATTGGCCCCGACCAGGGAGTAGAAGAGAGAGGGAAAAAAGTGAGGTGAGGAGGGGAGTGTAGCAGAGGTGTCCTATACTGCAGCAGCAAAGCTCTCTGGTGGCAGGCGGGGGGGCACTTCTCTCTCCTCGCCAATCGCTGCATTGCAGGCGGCATTCAAGGTTATGCCTGCGCGGCCGCATTGACAGGCTGAGGTATTGAGGATGCCGGGGCATGCAGTCCCAGAGACAACGATTGAGCTGGGCCTTAAAATACTGCATTTTTCTTCTTTTACACTGCACAGATAGTATGTCTCCTATTTCCCTCTTTCTTTCACAGTTGCCTGTAATCTTTTGTCAGACGAGCATTGTGTCTGAGGTGGAGGGTAAATGCCGCGGAGATGTGTGGCACATGGACTGGCAGGGTGACATTTGTTATTAATCAGCTTCCCGCTCATCCTCAGCTTCTCGTTGTCTGACTGTGATAAACATGTCGGTGTCAGCCACGATGCAGCACTGAGGACTGTTTATGGTCAGAGAGGTCCCGTGCAAAGTTTCATTGGAAGTGGATCAGAGGAAGGCTATATCTGGTCGCGTTGCACATTAAACCCACTGCAAAATTCTCACTTCCTGTTCAAAGTGAGTTGTAGTCTAACATAGACATGTAGAAAAATGTTCACATCCTCTGTGTGTGCGTGCTAGTACCCATATGAATTCCTCTGGCTTCCTCTTTTGTTGCACCCGGAGCTCAGGCAGACGATTCATTGTGAGAGGGTTTAAAACAGCCTGCTGCTGTCAGATGTTATTGAGGAAGAGATAGATCATTTTCAACAGGATGGAATCATCAGCACACCACCAGTCTGACCTTAATTGTTTCCCAGTATAAATCTGATCTCTTTATTGGTGCTATATGAAAGGATATAAAGAGACCTGGCATTAACATCCATTTTTGATATTCTGATAATAATGGATATCTCTAAGTGCGTCAGTACATACCTGGTGTTACGATGTGGGCAGTGTCGGCAGAGCTCATATATATTTTATCTTGAGCACAGAGCTCATACGAGCAGGTTGGCACGTGTAATATCTGCGCAGAGCAACGAAACAAAAACCCGGACACATAATCGACAGTATGATAAAAAAACATCCAAAACACAACATTCACTCTTTCTGTAACAATTTATAATATTAATGTTAAGAAAATATTTGATCTCAATACCTCCTTTTTGCATCTCGAGTGCATACACCTATACTTACAGAAGCAAAATAATAAGAAGAGTACCCTTTATTAATTCAGTTTTACAGTTGTCCATTTGTGATTGGGCCTCCAATGTTTCATGTTGATATCAGTTCTGGACAGGGCCAGACAGAGTGAGAAAATAAATAAATTCAGGAACTAATAGATGCATGATTGAGTGATGGGGAGAACGACAAAATAGGAAAGCAAACAATAGAAAGTAAAAGGAGATGACTGATGAAAAGACCCAGGTGTTAAAGCACCATAATCAACCAATATCCTTTCATTGCTCATCATAGAGTGATGGGCAAACACACTTTGATGTCACACTCCACAAACCCTGCCAGTTTTTGGCAAACACAGCCACAGATCCGGTGCCTGTGGAGGAAAACCATTTTGGGAAATGAGAAAACACAGTGGTAATGAATGTAATGAGAGGAATGCTTTGAGATCAAACAACACTGTTTAATTAAAGCAATGCAGACCACGAGGGAGTACTGAACATAGTTATAGGAGTCGATGAGTGTCGCCGGTTGCGATAACTGTCAGGGACTTGGCACACAGCTATCAGAAAGTAAGCATAAGGCTGTTGTCGGAAGAAAACCCTGCACAAAGAATAAACTCCAATTCTATTGACTCTCTTTACTTTATTGGCAGGGAAGTGAAAACTGTTGTGCTCCATGTGCTGTGAAATGTGTCTTTGGCTCATGGAAAATGTATCAACATGTGATCAAGAGATACAAACATCGTAGTGTTTTCTATTACACAGGAAGTAAATAACCTACTCATAAAGACAAAATAATTAACTTGTTCCTACGCAGAAGCCAAACAAATACTCACAGTATAATTTCAAGTATTTCAAAGTTATTCAAAAATGTGCAATGTGCAACACCAATGTGTAAAGGTCCAGACTGCAGCTTTAAGCAATGGAAACCTTTGGATGCTTGAGAAGATTAAGATTTCCATCTGACAGCAACAGTGTGCCATGTGATGAATAGATTTATCCAAAGTTCCTGACAGCGCATGACAGAATCAAAGGAGGACGTGTGAGATAAAAATTCTGAATATTAATTGATTAAACAACCTTCAAACATCCTCTGCTAAACCAGTCATAACAGATGAGAGAACATTTGGAAGGGAATCCAGGGACAAACAAACCCTTCCTGGGTTCCCCCCCCCTCTCTTCTATTTACAAAGATTACTCTGTTATTAGTTAACAATGCTTCTACAGAATTACCAACATGACCTGACAGACACACAATCACTTAGAGTGAGTGGGAGCCGACAGCAGACACGATGCCAACGGACGAGGACCAACACACACCGATAAGGCCGAAAGCTGACTGTGAGGAAATCTCCTCAGTCAACTGGATGTGACTTGACCCTGCAAAAGACTAATTATCCCTTTGTCTCACTCCATCATGCTTAGCAACACGCAAGCACACATGCAGTCCAATCTGAGCTTATGAAATGGGTTCTGCAGGAAATAATTGGCCCCATCGGTGACGAGAGGCGATGGGAAGCAGCTGGGGAGAGCGAGGGCGTTGCGATGGAGAATCCACCAGAGAGCCTGACATTGTGTGCATTTGAATGTGCATCGAACACGGAAAGGTGCCATATGATTTATGACCAAACCTGAAGATATAGCATACTGAATGTATTGAGTGGTCCCATGACGGATAGTGGAAATAAATGGACTCTTAAACACGAATGTTTTGTGGCTGAATTATCTAAGCGGAACGGCAGCACTCGTTGCTTTTTACTGTGGTTCCACGGCTTGATAGCATTGACCTACAATCTCAGTGGGCCAGTAATTCGTGCTCTTCAGATGTTCAGAGTTCTCTGGAGAATTTCACCTTAAAAAAGGAGCATGGAAAGAGTGTTGACATCAGAACTGGGGCTTTATCTTCAAGGTAGCAGAAAGCACAATGGACCACCCTGATGAGAATAGGGGTGTTTCTCAATGTCGAGGACGCTTGCTTGGTAGCACATGTCTTCCGAGTCACTTGCTTCAGAAGCGAGGCAAGAATCCATCCTAGCCTCGGAAAATGAAGAATTGTGGAACAGGCTAACAGGTGTGCGTCATATGCGAGGCCCCGTCTTAAATAGAGCGCGATTTCCGCCAAAGATTTGGAAATTGGTCCGTGCGCAAAGCATTGTGGGGATTTTAAGACCGCGGATTCTACACATGTGCAGCCTCTAAATTTCTCGCTACAAAGTACGCCGGCCTCGGTAGAATTCCAAGTATGCTGGACATTGGAACAGTCCTTCGGCGGCACTCGATGGCGTAGTATGCTTGAAATAGCGGCTCTGGAGCAGCCTTCCTCGACATTGAGAAACACCCTAGGTTGATCCATTCATGCTCACCCTTCCATCTTGTATCCCCTCTCAGACCTTCAATTTTCTTGCCTATCAAATATTACGCTTTGCGAAATATGATGGTGAAGATGGTGAGATGAGTTGCACGATTTGCGGCTAAGTAAGATTTAAAGCAGTCGCCCACATGTGACAAACAGTGACAGCCAGACTTCTCTCTCCCCCTGACTCTCTTTTCCCCTCGTTTTTTTTCTCTCCATCCCTCCCTCGCATCTCTTATTCCGGAAAAATCTGTTTTGAATTTGGAGACGCTTATATAACAATGCCATCCTGCCTGGCAAAAATGTTACCGACATTGTATTTCAATCAAAATCAAATCAAATCAAGTTGTATTTATATAGCACATTTATAAACAATTTTTGGTCGAGCCAAAGTGCTGTACATATAATAAAAATAGCCTACAGTAGAGACACTTTACAGCAAATACAACAGCACAGCATGTTCAGAATATCAGTATGAGAAAAACGTATTTGTCTCTCCATCACTCTCCTCCTTTTCCCCCTATGACAATTCAGCTTTTCAATTTAATTTAATTTGCTTTATTGCCATTGAGGTTTAACAGCATCGCCAAAACAACTAAACAAATTAAGTCAGCTCATTAAACTTCTCTCTTTCTCAATTACCGTCAATCACTCATTCTTGCACATACACAATCTCAGCATACATCCACTTTACTCTCCGATTCTTTCCCAGATTTCTGGAGTAGAGTCTGTTAGAGGCTGAATAATGTCTTCCTTAACTCTGCGCGGCATGATTCAGATGTCAGTTTGAGTAACCATCTTGGATGTTGGATGGGTGGGGCCCGGGGGTAGACATGGGGAGGGGAAGGGATGTTCTCAAGATGACCTCCCACCTACCTCATGCAAGCACGCTGGGGCTTACTGAGCTGTGAAATCCTTCAAGGCTCTTTGGCTCTTCTCGTTAAGTGCTTCTGAAGTGAAGGATCCCAAAAAAAGACAACACTCATGACTATCATATGAACTTCACATGTCGATTTAGATTGTGCTGTAATTCATAATGTATTTGAGAATTCATATGAAAAAGTACAGATACTTTTTCATTCATATAAAGATTTAAATAAAAAGTTGATTGAAATAGTTGAAATGATTCAACCTGGAGACGGTGAAGTATTGCTTAATCTTTCATCCAGAAAGCACTTGCATGAACGACAGCTACTTTTATGAAAATCATTAATCAAAAAATAAAGGGGAAGATATGTTTAACTGTAGGTAATGTCAGAGATTGAAAAAGTGTTAGCTACTCAGAATAACACAGGGCATTTTGACATATCGCTTTAGCATCACATTTCTGTAAGCATGTCTTTGTGGTGTCTGTGAGTGTTTGATTTCTCAGTGTTTGACATGTCAATATGGGCATTTGTTGTGTAATGTGGCGTAGCTGTGACAAGTCGTCTGTCAGCATGTCCTATATGTGTGTAGCCACTTATCCTATGATCCCTCAGCACACATGCAGGCAAAGACAACACAATATACTGTGACTCACATCTTGGAGAGTACGTCATCAAGAGGGCTCTGCTCTGTTCTGACTGCAATACCCACGCTCCCCTGTTGCCTTATTCTCACTGCATACACACAAATGACACAGTAACTCTGTGGGCGAGAGGAACTTAGCTGTGCCTGACTACTTTCTGCCGACCCCTTTTTTGGAGTGGAGATATGATAGGGGATTGTTTGAGGTTTGGTGGGATGGGGAGGAAGTGGGCCAGTGGGTAGTGAAAGAGGCAGTGTGTCCAGCGTCGCACAGGAAGACCCGATTCATACTCCATGTGTTTAAAAGCAGGTTGAAAAGCTCAGCACACTGCTCAAACCAACAGTTTATAGTCCAATGGCTGACCAATATGCTCTTTTGAACTTTCAAATGTTGAGCAAAAGCAAAAGGAGTTTTTAGTTTTTAGTTGGTGCTTTCTGACATTAAAAATCATCAGGGAGCCGAGGAAGCCATTTCAGTTTTTTATTGAGGTGCTTGTGTTGCAGCTTCATTGGGCAGGCATTCCTTTTTTTATATAGTGCTGCACTCCAGGATCCAGGACAGTGCAGAACAGAAAAGCTAAAACAAGATCAACATTATATTGGTTTAGAGAGGAAATAACCATAACATCGGAATTATGATTATTATAGTTAAGAAGTCTCTGAAAATAGCTTGTCTATTGTGCCCTGCAGTACCATTCTATAGAGTTATTGTTTTTGGCATACTCCACTCAGCGGGGCTCTGCAGTGTAACAGGCAACCTGAGAGCTCATGTAGCATTAATTGCCTCCCTGGAGTTAAGTTCCCCATGTGGTACTGCTCATGGTGCCCAGCGTCAGGGTGTGACAACAGTGACGGGAGGTATAGCGAGTGTGACATATACCACCGCCCTTCAGAGGAAGTCAGTGGACCCACTCTCTGCCCCATCCACAGCAGCTTCACCCTTACATCAGGGAGTGTTTGACCCAGCCCCGGGCGGCCACAGCACAGGAAAGGGGATGGGGGAGGTGTGGAAGATTACCGAAATACCCCCACTTCACAGCTGCAACAGGCAGCCTAGCCAGAAGCACTGACACACACACACACACACACACACACACACACACACACACACACACACACACACACACACACACACACACACACACACACACACACACACACACACACACACACACACACACACACACACACACACACTCCCACACCCACACCCACACCCACACACACACACACAAATACTGACATCTCTACCATGAAAGTCCTCAGGGGCTGTGAACAAATGGAGAGTGCAATGTGGTTGATCAATGGAAAAAAGACAGATGCGTGTAGGGGAATACAGGGGATTTTAAAAATAAAATGACCCTAACTCTAAAATGAAAAAGTTTTTAAAAAAAAGGTTGGTCCTTATCTTTTGATATATGTGAATACACAGTTCACCCACATATTTCTGGCAAGCCAAGAGATAATTTTCTTTACCTCTAGATCCCTAGCCTTATGATTTTGAATTTAGATTCAATAAGAATAATTTAGTAGTGTGTGAAGCAACCCCTAAAGATACGTTCTGCCTTCTTGTTTTGATTGAGAGGCTGGAGCTGAGCAGCATGTCATCCTACCTGGCTTTCTAGTTAATTGTAACAGCATGTTAATGAGACACAAGATTACCCTTGCACTCCTTGACCCCGTGTGGCTCCAGCACTTCCGTAAAGAATGCCTGGAATCAATCAGACCTGAACAAATCTCCGTCTCTTGCCACTTGCTCAGTCTGCGTTCTATCTCACAGCACTTTCTTCAAATATCCCTAATACCACATTGATTTTTGCATACTGCAAAATAACAAAGCAGATGAGTGACCAACTGTGTTTTGGGACTTTTTTCTCAAATAGGCAAGAAACGTTTTTCCTCATACAAGGCTAAAAGAGCTGGATAGTGAAACAAAAGAACATGACATTTATGTTGTTCTGTGATCTCTTGACAGCATCCTCCAGATTTATCTTCAACTACAAGCACCATGGTTGTGGGCGGAGGAATCAATGGCATAAAAAAAGAGACAAAGATGGAGTTATTTTAAGCCCATATGTTACCTCTGTGAAAGTGTAGGAATTGTATTGTCCCCCAGCTGAACCAATAGCAACCCCCTTTACCCTCACAGTCTTGGCAAGGGTACATGCAATACCATGTGCCTGTAGGTCTTGGCACTAACGATTGCATGCAAGTACATCTCTGGGGGGAGGACATAAATGGTTGAATAACTATTCTAACACATAGTGAGCAATGGTTTTGACCTGGGTGGTCTTAGCATCATCAGGCCACAGCACACCATCTGGTGTAAAACAATGAAGCTACTGACTAGATTTTCCAAAAGCTATTTCCATCACATTGTATAATGATATGTATCTTTACTACATATTTGTAAATTATGATTTTGAGTTGGGGGAAGAGATGAGGTCGTAAAACAAGGGCAAAAGCAGAGAGCGATCATGTCATATCTTCAACTTTGCATCAAGTGGTGCTCATTAACCGCTGTAAGGTGTCGCATGTCATCTGCCTCTGATCGTCAGGGGGAAGATGGATGTTCCAGATGGATTTCACTGTGATTACAGTTGAACCACGCTCAGGACAGATCCATCAGACCTAGGGGGAAGACATGCTCACTGCCCTGTGGTTCCATGCTATTTCAAGCTTTCTTTCTTTGAACTAAAGATGCTAAACAGACATGAAACAAGGAATATTGGAGGTTTTGCAAGAAATCAAATGACACCACTGAAAAAATTGTATTTAAAATAATTTGTCATCTGAATTCAAACAATGACTTGAAGACTGGAATATTTAATATGCAACAGTAAGTTGGGGTTGGGTTGAGTTTAGATTTTTATGTTCTCTTCTATGTGGTTTGCATTATTCAACAAGTCTTTTTTCCAAGCCCCAACCAGGCCATTTGCATTCAGGCTATCTAGCTAACCACGACTTTGTGTGGAAATAGGGCAGTGTTGTCTGTCTGCTTTCTGCCAGCCAGGCTCATGACCTAAAAGCTGAAAAAGTGCAGCATTGTCAGGTGGTGTGTGACAGGTGATGTTTGGCACATCTGTTTTACTTATTTTTATTTTACTTTGACTTTTGCCTTGGATATAAAGAGAAACATGTCATTGGAATGGGCATGTATTTGCGCGCACATGATGAGTATTTAACCACATATCATTTGCAGTTATAAGGTAACTTGAAGCCAATTTTAAGCCTTAACTTTGTCCGAGAGATAAACCCTTGTGACTTGAGCCAAAGCAAAATGGTATCTCCAGTTGTGTAACCCATCATTAGAGCAAGAAGTCCTGTTTCAAACAGAAACAGACCTCATGAATAACAGCATAATCCAATTTGTGCAGAGGAAAGCCCCAGAAGTGAATCTACCCTTACATAAAGTTGTGCAATTTAAAAGATGAGGAGAACAATAAGACAAGGAGATATGCATTTTAGCAAGCAAATAAGTATCTATGATGCTTTTAGCCTTGTATTATAATAAATCATGGTTGTTTTTTGCCATGTGCACAGTAAACCTGTACTGTTCAGTACACTGCTGTTTCGTGCATTCAGTTACAAAGTTTAACCATGAAATCCTTGTCTTCCCTACCACCCCATCCCTATTCTTTTTCCAGGATGGTTCCAAACAGAGGCAGGTGAGGAAGAAAACAGTGTCCTTCAGCTCAATGCCAAGTGACCGCAAGATCAACAGCACAGCTGCTTGCATGGCCTTCATGATGGAGGGTTGTGAGATGAAGAAGGTGCGCTCCAACTCACGCATGTACAACCGATATTTCCTGCTGGATCCAGACATGCACTGGCTCCGTTGGGAACCATCCAAGAAAGATTCAGAGAAAGCAAAACTGGAGATAAAGGGCATTAAGGAGGTGCGTTTGGGAAAGAAAACTCCAGTTCTCCGCAGTAATGGTCTCTCAGACCAGTTCCCTGATGAATGCGCCTTCTCAATCATCTATGGGGATAACTATGAGTCCTTAGATTTGGTAGCCAGTACAGCCGATGTTGTCAGCACCTGGGTGATGGGCCTGAGATATCTGGTGTCTTATGGCCGGCACACAGTGAATATGGTGGAACCAAGCCAACCGAGTCTTCGAACATCTTGGATTGGCTCAGTGTTTGAGCTGGCAGATATGGAAAAGGAAGGACACATAGATCTGTTCAGGGCCACCCAGATAATCAAGGGGCTCAACCCTGGTATGAAAGAGTCTAGGATAGAGCTGAAGTTCAAGGAACTCCAGAAAGCTAAAGACCAATATGGAGAGGCAATTAACATGGACACCTTTGTAGAGGCCTACTGTGAGCTCTGCACACGACCAGAGATCTTCTTCCTAATGGTACAGTTCTCCAGTAACAAGGAATATCTGGACAGTAAAGATCTGATGCTATTTGTGGAGGTGGAGCAGGGTGTGGAAGCAGTAACAGACGACATGTGCCGGGAAATTGTTCAAAAGTTTGAGCCATCCGCCGAAGGTAGGGAGAGGGCCTACCTCTCCATTGACGGCTTTACACACTACCTCCTCTCCTCTGAATGCCACATTTTTGACCCTCAACACAAACGTGTGTGCCAGGATATGAGCCAGCCTCTTTCCCACTACTACATCAACTCGTCACATAATGCCTCACTTCTGGAAGACCATTTCTGGGGATCTGCAGATATCAGCAGCTACATCCGAGCTCTAAGAATGGGCTGTCGCAGCATTGAGGTCATTGTATGGGATGGCCCTGATAATGAACCAGTTGTGTATGTGGGTAGTTCTGTAGCCTCACATCTAGCTTTCTCTAAAGTCCTGGACATCATAAACCAATATGCTTTTGAGAGCTCTGAGTATCCCCTGATTCTCTGCCTGGTGACCCATTGCTGCATCCCTCAACAGAGAGTCATGGCACAGCATATGAAGAAGATTCTTGGGGACAAGCTGTGTGTTGAGCCCCCAAACAAGGAGGACATATACCTCCCCTCCCCTGAGAAACTCAAATGTAAAATCCTCATCAAGGGTAAGAAGTTACCGCCCAACTGCACTGATGTTGAGGGTGATGTGACGGATGAGGAGGAGGGTCTGGAAATGTCTCGAAGAGTGGGAGGAAATGAGAAGGACCAGCTCAATGGATTAAGCTACAAGAGACTGAGGCTGTGCAGGGAGCTCTCTGACCTCGTAACTCTCTGCAAGTCAGTCCAGTTTAGGGACTTTGAGATCTCTAAGAGAGACCAAAAACATTGGGACATCTGCTCCTTCAATGAGGTAGATGCAAACAGATATGCCAATGAGTTCCCAGAGGAATTTGTCTGTTATAACAAGCGCTATCTCTCCAGGGTATATCCCACACCAATGAGAATTGATGCCAGCAACATGAACCCCCAAGACTTCTGGAAGTGTGGCTGCCAGATAGTAGCCATGAACTACCAAACCCCAGGCCTCATGATGGACCTCAACCTTGGCTGGTTCAGGCAGAATGGTAACTGTGGGTATGTTTTGCGGCCAGCCATCATGAGGGAGGAGGTGTCCTACTTCAGTGCCAATGCTCGTGACTCGCTGCCAGGCGTGTCTGCTCAGCTTCTTCACATTAAGGTCATCAGTGGGCAGAATCTGCCCAAGCCTCGTGGCTCTGCAGCCAAGGGTGATGTTGTGGAGCCCTACATATATGTGGAGATTCACGGCATCCCAGCTGACTGTGCTGAACAGAGAACCAAGACTGTGTCTCAGAATGGTGACAACCCTATTTTTGATGAGAGTTTTGAATTCCAGATCAATTTGCCAGAACTTGCAGTACTGCGCTTTGTCGTGCTGGATGACGACTACATTGGCGATGAGTTCATTGGCCAGTACACCATCCCATTTGAGTGCCTACAGCCAGGCTACAGACATGTCCCTCTACAATCTCTGACAGGAGAGTTCCTACCAAACACAACTCTTTTTGTCCATGTAGCCATCACCAACAGGCGGGGTGGAGGAAAGGCTCATAAGAGGGGTCTGTCAGTCAGGAAGGGTAGGAAGGCCCGGGAGTACACCACCACCAAGACCACAGGGATCAAAGTGGTGGACGAACTCTTCAGAGCTTCCACCCAGCCCCTCAGGGAGGCCACAGACCTCAGAGAAAATGTGCAGGTAAGTGACTACACACTTAAAGTACTAAACATTTATCATAAAACCATTACAAATGACACATTGGGTTGTGTAGAGCAGGAGATTTACATTTTGCAAAAGGTTATCAATGTTGATAATGCTGTACAGGTAAAATAGAGTAATAGATCACTCTTTGTTACTATTGATGGGTCCAAAAGTTTAATTAAATAATTTAACATTTTACTGGGTAAAGACAGCAAAACTTCAGATCCCAGTGCCGTAAAAAAAGATTGGTTGCACTTGCCTTCTGCTAACTAAATTGGATGTTCAGTGGGTAAATGGTTTACCATTGGCAATATTGCAGAGCTGTTCCTTTTCTTCAAACTGCATAACATCTTATACTGCTGAGGCTTTGCTGGAGACAATGACAGCTCAAATCTACTGTATGCACTTACAGGTTTTGCCCGCAGGCACATCATTTCCTTAACAATCTCCATAGAAATATTGTGAACAAAATATGTCATGTTACAGTAGATTCTTCATGTTTATTTTTCTATTGGGTTTAAAGTTAAGATGTGAAAAGACAGAAAAGCCATTTTCACCAAGTATAACCACATAACCTTTAATTGCTTCAGTAGGTCAAAACTGATGTAAGTGTTTCTGGTTGGGATCATTTTAATTGTTGTGGATATAGTCTTGTGACTAATTGTTCTGTATTAATGTAGTACAAGAGATCGGTAATAAAGTAACATTGCTCTACAATTAGGAGGTTTATGAATAGTGCAATCATTAATGAGGGACAATTACTGCCAAAGGGAGAAGACTATGTTGCTAGGCACTTAGTGAACCAATTTTTAAAAAAAAAGAAAATGAGAAACCGCAGCATTGAATTGTCAGATGCCCTGTAGCAGAAGCCTTTTAGTGCATGTTTCTTTTGGTTTGTGATGACTGAAGGGTGTGGTACGATGATAGTTTCATTTGTTCAGTACACAATTATGCTTTGGTGATATTCTCAATGTAAATGGTAAATGGACTGTACTTATATAGCGCTTTATCCAGTCTTTAAGACCCCTCAAAGCGCTTTACATACTACATGTCGTTCACCCATTCACACCCATTCATACAGAGCAGTGTACCTTACTCTAGGACCTAACATGCATACACATTCACACACCGTTGGCCATGCCATCGGGAGCAACTCAGGGTTAAGTATCTTGCCCAAGGATACATCGACATGCTGACTGCATGGACTGGGATCGAACCCACAACCTTCTGGTTGAAAGACGACCGCACTCCCTCGCAGCCACAGTCGCCACTATGTTTGTTAATGTATAACAAAGTACTTTGGCAATAGTTACCAAACAAGACAACTTACATTATGACGTTTTCCCATAAATAATGGGCAAAAATAAGACAAATAACTCCTCTGGCTTCTTAATGGCTCACTAAACACAAGACACAACAACACTAAAATCAGACAAGCAAATAGTAGCACATTAAAGGTCACTTAAATGTATGTAGCTTGAATTTTGTAAGAATATTGATGTTGCCTGAGTTACTTTAAAGTGCATCCCTTAGCTCAGAAGCTCAATATGGCTGAAGAGAGGATGGGATTTATCTGCCAGGTTTTTGACCTGCATTCCTCTTGATTATGTACGTCTCACTTTCAAAACATGGTAGCAGGTAGTAGATTCTGATTACTGATTGTCTTCTGTAATTTCCTGCCTTAACCTGTCTCTTGTGCATATGTGACCATTGCAAGCTTAACAAAATAAAACATATAATGTTGTCAAACTCATCATGTTTATCTGAAGCTAATGTAGCACAATCATTTGTTGTGTATCCAGGTCATAAATACCAAGATCTGTCCATCTGTCTTCAGTAAGCCGAACCTCCGTCTAATGGCACAGCAAACAAAAAACCAGAACAAACTAAATAAGCAGAGATGCAATCAGAGAGACTCTGGTATGCTGTCAGGCATTTTTGGGTTGTGGAAATAGTCAATGTTCAACAATCCAAGAAGGAGAGAAATAGGATCGTGTCCGGGAAGTGAAATTGGGAGGTGAAATATTACAATATTTGGCCAAATTGCTTGTTTGAATAATCTAAATTATTGACAAATTGTTACCTCAATTGTTTTTCATGAATAGGGCCATATCTATGTTTGGGTGTGAGTCCCCATGGGACCATTTCATAAATAAACATGAAATACGGCTCTCTGTAAAGTCAGCCCTGTAAATCTGACTCAAACTTATCAAGCACATCCTTACTTTTGTAAAACCCACCTTATCAAATATGTATGCAACTTGAGAAATAACTACAGGTATCACCTGTCACCGCTGACTCTTAAAGCTGCTCTGTTCCTTTGAAGCAGCTCTACTTATTAATGGCCTTGGAAACTAATCTAATTTATAATACAGAAAATGTCACTATACAATTTAGATGTGAGTCGGCATCTTTTAACCTGATCAAACAACACTGGCACCGCAACCGCTCCACAAACCACAATTTCCTCAGGTTTGAAATGTAAATTTTTCTTTTTGAAATGAAGAGATAAAAGTTACGGAAAAGCAATAAGGAACAAGGTCTTTGCCTTTCAAATGTAAAAAATGGATGGTTGTGAGAGCTTTGTAGAGACCAGCTGTGTGGAGCCTTTAATCTGAAAGGAGCTGGAGGGAAGAGGAAGGGTCGCTGGCCAAAAAGCCACAAGGCAACCACAAAGCCAAGTCTGGAGGCTTTGCCAACCCTACTTGATTAGACGTTAAAGTGAGAAAGAATGACCTTGTGTACTCAGACTCACACAAATCCCAAATATCACATCATACAACCTTAGCCATGAAAGCAATGCACACAGAAACATATTTAGATGTCACCGCTTAAAGCATTATTTCACCTCACTAAGCTCTTTAAGACTCCTCTATCCTTCAACAGCAAAGCTTACAGGGGTTCTGCTATTATTAATAACATAAATACTAGTGTCTAGGACTATTTAAAATAGCAAGGAGATCTATGAACATTGACCAGTGGGCAGATATGATAGGTTGCCATGTTTTATATGTGGATCTGGGCAGCAAATCAATTATTTCCGTGGGAACCTTGAATAAAGTCCAGAGTGCAGCAGCCCATGAACTGTAAGTGTTGATGGAGGTGTAGCAGAGCTGCCAGCCTGTGGTTTATTTGATTTGCTACACACAGCATGTGTATGTCTGTGTCTGTGTGTGAGTTTGTGTGTGTGTTCGTGCCATCATGGTCACATTCACCACCACTCAATACTGTGGGCCAGAGAGAAGAGGAGACAGATTGAAGCAAAAAGAGAGAGCGAGAGGAGCAAACAGAAACAAAAGCTGTGTTGTAACAAGACACAGAGCTCTCATTTAGGGAATGTTAGAATGGGAGTAAAGTGAGGGAGGGAGTAATTAAAAACACAAGCCTCTCATTGGTGAATTTCAACACCATAGCTTGGTAACAGTATGGCTTTTATCGCACAACAGTTAGCGAAAAACATTCAGGCATGCAGTTTCATACATACGTGCTGGGAATCATATAAAGCTAAATTAATGCTAATAACATGCAGTCATAGAGGCTCGTGGTTCAACTTCTCACACACGCATACATAATCACACACAGGGTTTCAGAGCTGTCCCGCTTCTACCGTGTTTCCTCTCATGGCTCTGCTCTAAGTGGTGTTAACTGTAGCAGAGGCTAAGCATACAGATGCCGAAAGCGCCCCTTGGCCACCCTCTTCGTCTACAGGAAGGTTGGGCGCCGCACTGACAGCACATCCTCTGGGGAATGGTGGGGGCAATGGGGGGGATTTTTCTGCAGGCCTGGAGGTCTATCCCAGGGAGACGGCTGGTTCCCACACTGCAGACTGTAGAGTGTGTGGAAGGATTCCCAAGTACCAATTCTAGTACCTGCTTTGTATTTCCGAAACTCTGGCAGTGGAGGGCTTGCTGCTCACAAACATTGCATCTGCTCTGTTGTGAGAGTTGTAGAGAAAACATAGCAATATTAGCCATTATCAGGGCTAAAACTATAAAAGCACTGAAATGCAGTTGAAGAATCGCCTTATTGTAATTTTGATTAGGATGCGATGATTTGACAATATGATAGAATGTAGAACAACCATTGAAAGCAGTAGTCTGTTGATTTTAAATGTGAAAGGGCAATACAAATATTTTATCAATTAAATCCATAATTTAGTGAAATAATAGTGACCTCAATGTTGACATAATTAATCGTGACTATCAGTTTGGCCATTATCGTGCAGCCCTAGATTGATGGCAGTTCAGCTCTACTAACTGACCTACAGCTGCCCCTGATGAAAAAATAAGATTTGTTATCAGTGATACATTCAACAACAAGACAAGTTGATATATTTCTTTATTTGTCTAGCAGCAGAGAGCTTGAATGGCCTGCGGTTCATGTAGAAACGGAACGTAGGGAAAATAATGCTTCTGTAATTACTTAACTTTTGTACTAAAGACCTTCAGGCTGTGGTCAGAGGCTTGGCTCCGGAGCCAGGGGGCTGTTGAATGAGCAGACTGATGTTATAGGAGACAGATAGTTTTACTGTCACCAAGACAAACACTCGCTGCTGTCTTATCTCGTTTCAGCTCTGAGGGAAGTATCAAGTTGCCTCTAATTAAATCGACTCACTCAAGGTTATATGCAAAAAGTGTTAGCATTATTTGCCATTCTATCGGGCCACATCACCTCATTTTTCAAGCAAAATAACCCTACACAAATTAGTTTATTTGATTACAGCAAATAGGTTCAGAGCACAAGGATACTCAGGATGTTAATGTGTAATTATTTATTTGAACTGGTCTATTTAACACTTACTTTTAATTAATACTGCTCCTCAAAGCAACTTAATTTAGGAAACATGTAATAAATTAAACCAAGATGACTCAAATGCAGCATACAAAGTTAAATCGTTTTATTTAGGCCTTTTTTAAGTGCTTTTACCCTATCTCTTTCCTTCATTGTGGATGTTTTCTTTCCCAGAATGCCATGGTGTCCTTCAAGGAGCTCTGCGGCCTGACCCCGGCCGCTAACATGAAGCAATGTATCCTGACCGTGTCTACCTGGCTGACGAACAGCGAGCGGTCACTGAGGGTAACGCTGGACCTGAGCGAGACCTACCCCACCATGGAGGCTCAGGGTCCGGTTCCTGAGCTGCTGCGCAAAGTGTTCAATGCCTATGACATGGTAAATACAACGCACAAACACAAAAGAGTGAATATGATGCTGTCAGGCAAATAGTAATGCTCACACTGTTGGGAAAGAATGACAATGGAATTACACACATAAGCATTACTCTAAACAAGTATTTTCTTTAAAAATTAAACCGGTTAAAGCATTTATTCCTCTATGTTTTCCAAGGCTGGACATTGTTGGTTTCTTTCTGTTTTCCCAAATCAAAGGACTCCATTGTTTCGACCGATCTACTTGTTCATAGTTAGCACCATAGCTACCGCTAGCAACCAGGCTAACGTAACTATCAAAGCAAGGAAGAACTGTACAAATCCTATAGAAATTAGAAAGTCAGATTTTAGCAACATGAGGTAAGCACAGTAAAACAGCCGGTGGTTTTAGTAAAGCAGTTTTCGCTGCTTACTGATCCAGCTTAGTGAAATCTGTCTTTGTCCCTCTTTAACTTTTTTCAACCTCATTCAACAAGGTTCTTTTTCGAGTAGAACTTCCAGAGCTAACATTTCTCAGGCTGTTTCACTACCTAAGAAAAGCTACTTAAAGGTAGGGTAGGTACGTTTGAGAAACCGGCTCGAGATACACTTTTTGTTATATTCCATGGAATGCTCTTAACATCCCGATAGCAATGAATATCTTAAGTGCTTTGACAAAAAATCCATAAAAAATGTCATCTGTGGAAGCCGTAGTACTGTAAAAAGCACGACCAATCATTTTAGCCGGCTCGGCTAAAGTAACTGGATAGCCTACCTGCCTGTCAGCCTTCCATCTGTGCACAAATTTATCTCGTGCCCTCATTGGTCATGTGCGCGTTCGTGTGTGTTGGAGGAGGGGCTCTGTAAGGAAGTGGCAGATTTGTTCCGGCTGTGTATTTTCAAATTCTAGCGCACTCGATCTGGTTTCTCCAAAATGACCTACCCCAAGGATTCACAAACCTGGATATGTTTAACATTCTTAATTTAGCTAAAGCCATCACTTAAACCAGACAGATTGTCATGATGCAGCTTCTCATTTTATAATCTCACATGTCTTTCTCCATCCTGTCACCTCTATTACAAGAACATTGCTTTTGTTCACCACTTGACATTGACATTCGCCCAAGAGTGGGATGGAGGACTGTAATTAGTTATCACCTGCTGCTTCCTCTTCCATCCTGTGAGGCTTGGTGGGAGCTGGTGAAATGGGTCAGATAGAAACAAGGTTGTTGCGTCCGCTCTGCTCAAGTTGTGGGCACTCTCGTTGCTGATGCCTTCGCAGGGTTGCCAACTCTCACGCATCTGGCGTGTGACACACGCTTTCACTCTCAATCTCACGCTCTCACGCTGCCCAAACTATTCTCATTCTGATAATGTCTTCTGGCCAATCAGAATCAAGATAACTGCGTGGTGTTGTTGCAGGAAGTCCCGACGGAGAATACTTTTGCTGTAGTACATCTCTATACGTCGATACAACATTACCTGTTGATAGAAATCAACACGTAATGAAATAAGACCCCACGGTTTGATGATTGATAGGTGTGTGGGCTGTCTTTCATTTTGACACACAACAATGGGGGCTATCCACCCTTATCCACAATGTAAAGTAATTCACACAGCCTCTTCCCTCTTCTCAGTGCCCCTTTCACACCAGCGCTTTTTCAGCTCCGGCTCGGAGCTGGAGCCTGAAAAGCGCCGGTTTTTCCTGTTCACACCGCAGCGGCGCCGGCTCTTAGCTCCAGAATCCGGTTCACTTCCAGCTCCAAAAAATTGTCGGTCTAGAGGCAAGAGCTTCGGAGCTAAGAGGTGGCGTCGCTTACGTCTCTCTTACGTCGAGGCGTGCAGGAAACTAAACCCACCTCCCCTGAACATGGGTCAACTGTCATGCCTGCCTACAAGCAGTAGTGCTTATAAACACACTTTATAAAGTCAGGCAACACTAACCAGGCTTCGTGTGATTCTGTTTATTTGTACCTTACTTTGACCATCCGTTCACTGTTATTGATCATTGTGGAGAGAGGCAGACGTGTTGTTTTGTATTATAGCAGCTATCGGATGGAATCAATACATGGGCTGCACAGGTTGTCGTGTCCGACTATCACAAGTAGAATCATAATAAAAATACGCCGGTAAAATGTGCCTGTAGAAAACGGTTTATGCCACAATAGGATAGCAATAGCAATAGTCAGTTTAGCTTCGGTTGCTATGCTAACATCCCCCATTTTATACCAGAGAAACTTTCATAACAGCGTTGTGATGCCAAACAGCATCAATTCAGACTGACACACATTCACTTAGGCTAAGGGGAACTGGGGATATGTATCAGCTGCTTGTGTGAGTCGGACAGTGAATACTTTAGAGCGGCCGCTGCAGTGTGAGCTAACCGGGAGGTAACGGAGGAGAATAAACTCCCGTGGAAGAGCAGCCAACACTGCTGCGGTCGGTAAATGCTGCAGAAACACATTAATAAACAATGAACCACGGCACTCTGGAGCAAAGTATAAGGTTGGATAAGTCGTTATTCAATTTATTCTGGCTTCGTGTGATTAAAAGCAACACGATCATTGACCCGACGCAGTTCCCCCGTTGTTGTTGTTGTTGTTGTGAGCGCCGTAATGCCGTTGGGGAGCAAATCAGCGATGTAAACGATGACGCAGCAGCGGCAGCACCAGTCGGGCTCTGGGCGGTGTGAACAGAGCGGGAGCAGAAAAGGGAAACCGGAGCTGAACCAGAAAAGCTCTAGCTCGGAGCTAGAAAGGGAAAAGCGCTGGTGTGAAAGCCGCATCTGTGAGGAGCAGCAGGTTCAGCTTTCAGAACAAAGTAACAAAAAACTAAAATGGCATTCATTTTTTAAATATGTCGTGTAGTAATAGATTTATTTATTGTTCTTCTCAAGAGAGTACCAGAATGTGTATTTTATGTTAGTATTTCAAAAAATCTCCTGGGGGAAAATCCCCCCAGACCCCCCTGCAGGGGTTGGGCTTTCAGCATCTCAACTCTTTCACCTGTGGAGAAATTGCAGAATTGGCTCCAGGTCGCCCTTTTTATTTACTACAAGGCAAGGCAAGGCAAGGCAAGGCAAGTTTATTTATATAGCATTTTCCAACACAAGGCAATTCAAAGTGTACAAGACAAATGTGCCTTTTTATTTCATACAGCTCAATTTGGATTGAGACAGGGAAATAATCGAAACCTCACGCGTGGCGTTTCACTGTCAAGGGGAGCGTGTATGTAATTACATTGCAAATACTGACTTGAGCCCCACCACTGTATGGGTTAGCCCTACCATAGATCACCCAACAAAAATACTCTCTCGCAACTGCCGACCCATATTGCGCAAGCGCAGATCTAAGATCCAGTAGAAATGATAATGTATAGGCCTCTCACGATAATTAATTTTGTTGGATACATTTTCCCGGAAATTATTGCGATAAACGATAATATTGTCGGCACCGTTGTATGACCATTTTAGACCACTGACATAATGATAATATATAATAATAATTCAAGTACATCCTTTCCAACTGCTAGTCACATCCTCATGTAAATGGCAATTTATCGAGTTCATTTTTATTTATCGTACGATAAGTCAATTAATTGCTTATCAGGCACACAATAAAACAGTGGAAACAAACATGTGTTTGACTTTCATTAGTGAATGAAACTTTGTGCCCTTTATCTGTGTCCGATATTGTGTATTTGTATATATTGTATATATATCCTATATATATGCTGAGGTCCCGCTGCTGACACGATAGCAGTCATTTCGTGCGCATATGTGTAATTAAACCCATGATATCAAAATCTCACTCCAGCCAGGTACCCAAAGTTGGCAACCCTGCCTTCAGTTGTGACGTAGCGAGTGACATCAGGAGAGCAGAAAGTGCGTCTCCAAATAGAACCTGCTTGGGCTTTTATGAGGCCTCACGCTTGGCAGGAGGTTTGGTACTGTCTGAGCAACTCACACGCTCCAGTCCACAAAAGAAAACGTGAAAGAAGAGCAGAAAAGTAGAACCGTAATCTCTATTTTATCATTTTAGACGCTAGAACATGTATTCTCAGGTTTCACCAAAAAATGTTGTCTCTTTTATCAACCTACAATAACAGGTTGTATCATTGTTACTGACCTGGTAATTGCCTAGAACTTACACAAACGAAGTACTACAACTTTTTCTCTATATTGAACTACTTCAGTGGTTGAATAATAACCTATGGACTTGTCTTGAGGCTTGGGCCTGGTCAGCTGAGTCTTTGTGTTTGCTCCCCAGAGATTGGCCTGTTGGCAGGCTCCCCGCACAATAACAGAGGGCCCAGTGTGTGGAGTGTGTGTGAATGCATGTGAGCTCATGGCTGCCAACACTCGGCCATTTACTGTACCACATCAGTGAGCTGTGCGTGTCCTCATTCACCCCCGTGTGGGCTGCAGCCAGCAAACGATGTAACCCTGAACTTAATAAAAGGGTCAGCGCACACACACACCCACACACACACACACACACACACACACACACACAGCTTTAACACATGTACAGTTATGTAAATGCACACAGTTACGTTTCTTCCATTGATAACATTCCTTTCGTAACCATTAAGAAAATGTTGGACCCAGATGCTTAAACACAAAACCACCATTGTGTACAGACCTTAATTGTGTTCATACTGGTATGTTTTAATTATTTTCTTTGGGTTGATATATTTAAAGTGTAGCTAAAAGTCTCTCAATACATAAAATATATTGCTGAATTTAAGTGAGATTCTGAGCTTTTTCTTTGACTCGTCATTTTGCAGTGCAGCTTTAAGACATAAAGCATTTAGCATTCAAGACTTTTCCTTGCTGCTGTTGGAAAAATAATTGCGTTCACTCTTACAGTACTCAGGGTTTGCTTCGGTAAGAAATAAATGATTGGAAATATAGGTTTATTAAGTACTTAATAAATAAGGCATCAACAATTCTACGTATGATTTTCCTTTAGATTCCTATCTTAAAACAATCACGCTTTTGATGGGACTGTCCAAAATGAGTTCACCTGACAAAACCTTTTCACACTTTCACAAACCAGTTCCCATGAGGATATCAAAACATGAAAAGGCAGGCATGTACACACACACAACACGAGAGTCCACTTCCTGTCTCCCCGCTAACAAGGAGTGTGAAACTTCATTATGTTCCTCCTCGATGCTGCGGGGCTGCTGCAGCTGCTCCTCCTCAGCCTGGGATGCTCAGGGGCTCAAACTACACAACAATATAGAAAGAGTAGAGGGGAAAATACAAAGTTACATCTCTTTCATGTGTAACCAATAAATATGTGATTTCAACGCAGATATCCAGTTTGAATCAACTTTTCATATATGCAAAGGAATGTGATCCTGGTCACTCATTAAACATTAAACCGTTCATAACCTAAAAGCACATAATTTTAGTTCTTACATGAAAACCTGGAACCATTTTTGGTAACATTTAATTAAATATTGAAATAGTTGCAGAGGATTTTTCTATCAATCAACATTCAATTAATTATTTCAGCTTTTATGAATAATAATTTACTCTACACACAGAGGTAGATTTATAATAATAATAAATTGTATTTATAGGGCATTTTTTTGATAGATATTTAAATGCATTTATAAATTACAAAAACAACATACCTACATTTTAAAATACAAAAAAATGAATGACACATTAAAAGCAGTTCTGTATGGATGAGTTTTTATTAGTGATTTAAATAAGGACATATTGGTGAATAGTTCTGGATGTACTGGAGTTTATTGAGTAATTTAGATGGAATTCATGTTCATATACTGAGAGCACAGTTTATATAGCTTACTAGACAGTCTTGCATTAGAACGTTTAGAAAGCAAACCTGCTTAACTTAGTTTATTGCAAGGCACTTTAGTTATTATGCAATAATACTGAACACCCTTCCTTTAATTTTCACATTTTATCAAGCTTTATCATGATCTGGCTTACAAGGTGAAACAGTCCTGTACTGTGTCTAAATGACAGATTCATTTGAAAGAATGCTCTTCGTCTGATTATGATCTTGCACCAATTAAAGTGATCAAATAAAGACATTTATATGACAGCTACACCCGATAAATTGAGTTAAGGCTGAATTGTAATGCAGCGAACAGCTCAGCCCAAATAATTGCTGTTGAGAGGATCAAATGTGGCAACACCTCTCAGCACAGTGCTGTGTTCAGACCCCAGTATGATTCAGAGATGTAATGCAAACTAACATGACGTCTTGTTTTTTCTTCTAGATGATCCAAACCAGCAGAACACTGATCGAGTCAGCTGACGTCGTCTACTCCAAGCTCACACAAGCACAACGGGCAGGTACGTTTCATTATGGGATGAGTCCTCAGACTGCAGCATCCCCATCCATCCTCTACATCTTCTGCACTGCATCACAACTGGATGCCTAATCCAAGCATAGGAAACACTTTTGATGATTTCATTCTGTTGTGAGGATTCTTCTAATTTATGACATTTCACAAAATAAGCAGTTTTGCCTTGAAACACTAGGAGATCTCTCTGCTGTGAGGAAAATGACTGTATCAGACACAAATTAAATTACCTTACTGGCTTGTTTATTTAATATCATGAAGAAAAATGTAATCACAAGACACAAAGCAACATGATTTTGCTCTGATTTTTGGTCCACATGAATATGCAGTTTTCAAACGTACTCTGTGTCGTGTCGTCCTGCCTGATAGAATGTGCGTGTGAGTGTGTCAGCATCAGCATCAACAGCAGTGGCTGCTGTCGATAGACCAGGCCATCTTCAGTGAGTCAGCGTTGGGTAGTATGTCAGTGGGCAAGTGAAAACAATCAACCAGCCACACAGACAAAGGGCTGCAGGAAAAGAGGACAGAGAGCATATACATAGGAGGACAGTGTGGGATGAAAGGGGAGGAATGGCCAAACAGAGAGAAAATAATGGAATTAAGGTTTTATCAGTTTTTAAAAAAGGGTTTCTCAATGTAACAGGTCCAGCTTTTTAAGTGGTAAGGATACAATTCACCATAATAACACCATTTGGAGAGATATTGCTTCAATTCAAGAAATCCCGTGGCTTATCTTCTCCAGCCTCTTTTACATACAGCAATCATTTGTTCTCATTTGCTTTGTGACCCTACTGTGCAGCAAGGCCTCTGCTGTAAACAGGAGCATAGTTTGAATACTGACATCCTAATTCTGCATGTCTATACCTCACATTCGCCCTGTAGGCTTGTCACCACACATACCACTGAGACAAATGTGAAACCTACAGAGATTCAGGCCCAATGGACAGAGTGTAATAGCTGGTTAAAACACGGCAGCCATATGTAGTTTGTGTGTTGTGTATGATAAACCCAAGCAGACATGGAAGGTTCACTCACTGACACATGCCAACCCAATATCCTGAGGCCGATAAGCCAATTTAAGCCCGCTATGCCCAGCATTACTCCCTGGTGTCACACAGAGGCAGGCATATGTTCCCTCACCCCCACCACAACCAGCCAAGCTGATATTCGTGCTGTTTAATTACCAAGGGATGCAGGTTGAACGCTGGGGCTTCAATCAGAGAGCTGTCCCCTGGTTTTGAGGTTCCCCAGACCGGAGCTGGAAGCATCTTCAAAGGCGATGACTGCAGAGTTAAGCAGATCTCAAACCGCACACAGCCACAGCTACCCTCACATCCGCGTCAGTAGTTCCACACCGGAGGCTGATACTCGGTTTACTGCTGCTGTCTGGTGAAAACCTACAGAAATGTGAGAATTTCAGGAACTACATTAAGAAAATCACCCTTGTTGTGTGCCTCGAAAGTATGCATGTTGAAAGTAATTTAGTTTTAAAGGGCCTCAAAAGCCCAGGGGTTGAAGTGTTTTCCTTGAGAAGCTTGTAATCCTTGCAATCCAATTGAAGTGAAAACATGGATATTCCTAAATTTGGAGTTACAAGGTTTTCACAGCATTATGTAAGAGTGATACAATGAGGCAGAGGGTTGGAGCGATAGCCCTGAGGGGCCTCAGCTGCATGCCAAACATAGCACTTTCCCCCCTGCCCACTCCCACTCTCCTGCCCCCAGCACTCACACACAAGCCTCAATCCAAACCCCTGCCATTCGCAAATGTACAAAGCCTGTTCATTCATGCTTCCAGACATTCTTTGTTGTTGTGGTTTGGATTACGATACTTGACACTGGGAAAAAAGAGGGGAAACTGCAGTGTACAGGGTGCCAGGAAAACAGATGTCCAAGCACTGTTTACCAAAATCCAATTACTTATGTGTAAAAAAGCAACATAACGTAACAAACTGTCTCAATTCAAAAACTGGGAAATGACAGTTCTAAACTTTTAATGAAAAGTAAACCTGTTGGCCTTAGTGAATATACATTAAGATTAGCTAAGAATAAAGAGCAAAGTGAGTCTTCAATTATTGTCCGTTCATAATCACAGAAACAAATAAATGAATGTGTCGTTGCATGCGATGCTTGAATATCAATTAAGAGGATTTCAAGATAGGAAAAATGCTTCGATGGGTAAACTATGATGCTTCATAATGCCTCGGTAAATCAACATTTTTTGATCTGTTATATTAATCTCCACCCTGCATTAATAAAGTAATAACCTTCCAATATTAGCTCTTCTGTCCTGCTTCTCCACTCAGCGTGCCCTTTTCCCCCTCCATCTGCTTACTGTACTGTCTCATCAGATCCCTGCTGTCTGTGTATCTGCTGCTGCTTTAGCTTGCAAATAAACAGAAACGTTTCAGAAATACTGGAGAATTATTTTCAGTGTGAAACACAACCCATTCTACCCCTTTCCGTTGTCTTTGTCTTGTTAGGCCTCTGTCTTTCCGTTCATAATAGGCATCTTTTATCCTCTAGAGAGCAGAAAAAGCATCGAGGACATTGGAGTGAACTCATGACTCCCCGACAAAATTCGACATCTCTGTGATGGCTGCCAAAGCATGAATTTACCTCTTTTGAAAGACTGACAAGCACTGAATGCACCCTTCGTAATAAAATATGTAGAGACTGAGGATGACAATAGCAACAGCCTGAGAACAGACATGGAACGGAGAGTGGAATCGAGAGAAGACGGGAGAAATGTTGAATTTGCATGGAATTGTAGGGTTTGTCCCAATAATCAATGCGGAAGCTAAAGGTATAATTTTGGTGTAATGGCTGCATGTGAAGTTGAAAAAGGTGCTATCAGGGAACAGGCTGCTATCATCGGAGACAGAATATGGGATGGGGTAGGATCATAGACTGTATATATATGATGTGTATGTGTGTATGCTGTGCAGCTAAGCTTAAGGTTTTTGATTGGACCTGACATGTTTGCCCGAGCCATTAAAAGTGCGTCCCACTCGTCAGCAAGACGTTGTCGTGACAAAGCCATAATCGCAATGACACACTGGTCTGAACTACCCTCTATCCTCCTAATTTTCCTTTTAAAATGTAAGTAACGTGAAATGAGTGGCAAGTTCTCCACTCATACAGGAGGGGAAGAGTAACTGTGGTTTTGGGTTGCTATGGCTCTTAATTCCCTCCTCCCTCTCCTCTATCCTTCCTGTATTCAGTTTCTGCCCAGTCATTATTGCAGCTAATCAGTTTAATTTGGGCAGTGAAGCTGACGTGTTGATGAGGATGGAGAGGTGCAGCATGATCCCCCCCCTGGGCACTATTGATGGCTCGCCATCAGACACACTGCTAATAGGAACCAGATAGACAGCTGGGATGCAAACTCTGGCACCTCCAGATGCTACCACGGTGTGTTGTGTGTGTTTGTGTGTAATCACACTGGCTGATGTGTCTGAACGCATATCCAACCTGTCCGTGCATGAAGTCCACGACTTTCACTCCTTATGCTAACTAGCCTGTGGCTACCAAGGATTTTCTCAATTTTAAAATTGTAACTTTGATTTGAATATTTTCAACATAATTTTCTCTAACAATGAGAAGATCCGGAGTAATAGATGCTAGTAGAGCTTCAACAATTAGTTGAAATAGTTGATCAACAGAAAAGTAATCACCAACAATTGTAATAATCAATTAATCATTTAAGTACTTTTCGTGCAAAAATGGCAGAAAAAGCTTTTTTCATACTCAAATATTAAGATGTCCTGCTCTTCTCTCTTTCATATCATTTTGAACTGAATACTGTATGTGGGTGTAAGACTGACAGAACAAAACAATAAGAAACATCAACTTCGACCTTGACAAAGTGGGATGGGCATTTTTCAGGCGCGTTCACACCGGAGTACTTTTCCCCGTACTTTTCCTATTTAGTTCCGTTAGTACCCCTTATGTCGCGTTCACACCAAAAAGAGTACTTAGTGCCGGGAACTTTTACCCCCATTGTTAGTGCCTGCTAGAGAGGTGGTACCAAAAAAGTGCCAATTTCTATTGGCTGGGCGAATTGCAAACCACGCCCCGTAAAACTCTGACATTGTTTTTGAAGCCGCCATTGTATTCGCTGGCATTAGCATTATTAGTATTAGCATTAGCCCCGTGCAGAAACGCAGGGAGACTAACTTATGGCAACACAAAAAAAAACATGGGAGCGGTGGAGACGAGGAGGTGTCGGCGTTATGGCAATTTACTCGGAAGGCTTCAGTAGAAGCTGCTGGGACTCCCAGCAGCTTCTACTGAAGCCAGTCCCCAACTCCGGGGACTTCCGGCCGGGGACTTCGGGTGGCAGTATACGCCGTGAAGTGGTTTGCGGCCTGCCAGTAAACACAAAGCAGAAGAAGACGAAGTGACGTCAGCGGCTTCATTTGCCTAATCCTCCCTCAGGGAAAACTACTCCGGTGTGAACGTGATCGGTACTTAGTGCCCTGGGGTACTAAGTGCCGGCACTAAGTACGGCAAAGTACTTGGTGTGAAAGAGGCTAATAATTAAGAAAAATAGGCATATTGATCGATAATAGAAATATGAGTTAGTTGCAGCCCTAGATACGAGTAAAAGAGTAGTTACCTTAAACAGGACGCAGGATTTAAATGGGCCATATTGTGCTCATTTTCAGGTTCATATTTGTATGTTGTGCCTCGACTGTGACATGTTTACATGCTTAGAGATGTCCCACCCCTTAGCCTATCACTTACAACGTGTTGGAGCGCTATAGCCAATAGAAGCAATAGAGTGTTACATAGTGATGTCACTATGTTACAGAAGTAAACACAGGACACCCATTGAGGTGTTTCAGGCAGTGGGGGGGGTTTGTGGGAGAGAAACTCCAGCTGGAGGAAACTTTGGGATTTTAGCCTTTGCAGACCATTTTCATGCATCAACACACTACAGGAAATAGAAAACACCCAACAAATAATAATAGGGCCCCTTTAGATTTCTTAAAGAACGTGCATCAATGTGTATTTTACACTTAGGTTGTTCATGCTGCCTTGAACAGGTGCAACTCACTGTATACATTTGTGAGCTGCTGCCTTCCTGCAGGCCTGACTGTGTTGATTTATTCATGACTCTCTCTAGCTGACCACTCCGACTGTTGGTATGGTTTGACTCCATGTGGACTCCATTACCATACAATCCAAGGGATAAAGACATCTCCCTCCCTTTATCTGCCTTGGCTTTGTACTGCCATTGTTTCCCCGGCTCATCAGCAGCTACAAATCCCATTCTCCATTTGCAATGATGATATTCTGTCTGGGCCTCTGCAGTGTGAAACTTGATAAATTAATGAAATCCTGATCCGACTGTATCTCTTCCTCACCCCCTTTCCTATTTTTGTTTTTTATCATTTCTTTCCATCAGATCCTGTTTGGATATTCTGTTTGATTTTTTTGTTATTTACTTTTACTTTCGTCTCTCTCTGCCTGTAGCTGTCCATTTTCCTTTGCTTGTGTGTTTGGATGATAATAGGAGCTGCTGCAGGATTCATTACAAAGAAAAAAAAGCTCTATGCAGGCACTGTAAATCTTACGGTGGTGTGTGTGTGAGCTTTTGTGTTTGCATGAGTGTGTCTTGTGTTGTCCCCTCAGTCCTCCTGTCTTTCTCTTTCCAGTAGAGAAGCAAAGCGTAAGATCCTGTCTCATCGGAGTGTGCCATGGGGGCCACATTGTGTTTATTATTATTATGTTTTAAGTGACAGTAAGGAATGGCAACTGTGGGACTGTTGGGGAAATGAAATGCTTAATAATTGGGAAATGAAATGCTTGAAGAGGCTGTTGTGAGATGTTTCGCCTCCAGCTAATTTCATCTCTCATTCAGCTCTCTGTCTGCCTTTCTCCCCAACTCCTGTGATCGCTGGGCTCTGCTCTGCACCAGCAGCGGCCCATTAACTGCTCCAGATTACAAGATCAAATCAGCCCTAAACCCTGTTAACACAACTTTCAGGCTCTGAAAGAGATATTCTGAAAAGGCCTCACATCACCTATTATATGGAAATTAAAGAATTACAGAGGTCCTGGGCTTTTTTGCAAAGTTGAGTTTCATGTGCACTGAAGGCCAGAGATCATATTTCCTGTATGAATTTCTTGATCTCTTGATCCGTTTAAAGTCGGCTGCAGATTATTTACAATAACAATTTATAATACAAACATTAACCATTATGTCCTGGTGCTGGAATTACAATTTGCATATGTTTGGTTTGGTTTAAAAGGAAACTGTGTTATTAACGCATACAGTATAGGTAGTCTAGATCTGTAGCCTTAACAACAGGAGTTTGGTAATACAGGGATTTGTGGTGAAATGTAGGACTACCCTGAATACGACTTGTTTGGGCTTTGAAGCTATAGTGAGAAATATCTTGAAACTTCAATAACCTTTACACGCACACACCTCTACACACACATCAAACAACACTGTCTCTAAAAATAACTAATAATAGAGTCTTGATGATTTGTAATGAATAATGTGGGATTACTATTCCATAGTGTATCATGGACTATTTACAATGTTTTAGTATTACACTACCTATTTTTATAATTTATACATACAAAAATACATGGCAACATTCAAAGCATTCAGGTAGGACCTAATTTAAAAGTTAGAATTTGATTGTCTACACTGATCTTGCCTTTTAACATTAAATTAGATGAGGATGCGTTTGTATATCTATGTACAGTACATTAACTACCTTTTTAAAAGTCATATGTTGTTGTAGTGGGAGACAAAGCTACAGCACAACTAGTGTATTTTGTAAACAAAGCATTAACTATTAAGTCAAATATTGATTTTTTTGTAAACTTTTGCGCAATATGTGTCTTCATAGGAGTAAATCACAGCTGGAGTAGGACACGGTCAGTTGTTAGGGACAGACTGGCAAGTCCGAGTCATATGGCTTTAGCCCAGAGGATTAGTTATGGCCTGCGTGGAGCTGGACTCCCTGATAGATTAATTAAAGGTTAGCCTGCCTCAATTGTACCCCATTAGCAATGCAGCACATTGTATGGTAAACTGTACTTGAAGCCATTAAAGGGGCCCATGAGGAGCTGGCTAGCAGTCTTTTATTCTGCATACTTTGCACACTGCAATATTAAAAGGTGACTTAAAGAGCATAAACATTTCCTATTAGTACCTTCATTAAGGATTTCATGTTTTCACTTCTGTTTTTTGTATTATTGGTTAGTGGGATAAGTTGGATATGTGTGAACAGATTTCAATTAAACTTGGAGGAAAGTTAAGTTAAACAGGTATTTTGATCACATCTCATAAAAGAACAAATCTAGAAGCATAGGCGCGTTCACATAGCAGTACTTTTCTCACTTTAGTTCCGATATAGTTCCGAAATGTTGCGTTCACACCAAACAAATCCGGAACTAAAATTAGTTCATGAGAACCTTTTTACCCCCTTTTACCCCCTGCTAGAGAGCAAGAACTTTCGTGGGAGAAAAAGGTTTCTATTTCTGATTGGCTGGGAGGAAATCAAACCACGCCCCGTAAAATTCCCAAAAAGTGTTGTGAAGCCGCCATTTTATTATCCTCGCATTAGCATTATTAGCATTAGCCCAGCGCACAAATGCAGAGAGACTAACTTATGGCAACACAAACAAAAGGAGAAGCTGCTGGGAGTACCAGCCAGTCCCCAACTCCGGGGACTTCCGGCTGGGGACTTCGGGTGGCAGTATACGCCGTGAAGTGGTTTGCGGCCTGCCAGTAAACTCAAAGCAGAAGAAGAAGAAGTGACGTCAGCGGCTTCATTTGCCTAATCCTCCCCCAGGGACTTATTCTGGTGTGAACGCGATCTGTACTTAGTTCATGAGAACTAAGTTCTGATGAACCTTTGTGGGAAAAGTACTGCGGTGTGAAAGCGCCTATTATGGTATCCAAATCGTTACAGCACATGCCATAGAATCACAACTTCCAGTCCAAATCCCACCTTGAAGGCATGGAAACCCCCCCAAACACACACACACACACACACACACACACACACACACACACACACACACACACACACACACACACACACACACACACACACACACACACACACACACACATTTCTGCACTGCATGTTTTCTATCAAATAAAGGCGCCCTGTGAGACTTTCTTCCAATTTTACACATAAATCACAAAAAATGAACTGATTAGATTTGTCAGTCGGCTAATGTCGCTGTGTCGATGTGTTTTGACAATTTCACACAAATGTCTAATAGGATGATATGGTGTGTCTGTACCCAGGTCTGGACTTCCATGAGGATCTGCATCACATCGGAGCGAAGGAAGGTCTGAAGGGCCGCAAACTGCAGAAGGCGATGGAGAGCTACGCCTGGAACATCACCGTGCTCAAGGTGAGAAACACTGAGAAACACTGAGAAAACCACAGCAACAAAGGCCCTTTACTGTACTATACACACCTCTAGTGCTGGCTCATACCTTTGATTGATGTCAACATGTGAGATTATTTTCCAGACTATAATCAGAGGGATAAGAAATGCCAGATCCTGTCGCTGAGATTAAACGACATGGTGTTTTAAGAACGCTCTCTGGGCTAGTTGTATATGCCTCTACTCTAATCCCTTTATCTCTTAATTAAATGATGTTGATTTCTGACAGTGGTTTATTTATTTGCTCATCTCACCATCTTGACAACACACGATAGGATTGTTCACACTTGTTTGTAGACATACACTTACTCCTCATGAGGGTACATTGCACATGCCCTGAAGATGTTGCTCAGCACTGACCCGGTGAGATAAAGTTGCCCATGCCTTAATTTCACCGCCCCGATGAACACTAGTGGTGATTGCAGCACTGATAAAAACAGCACATGCTGCTCAGACTGCCCCCTGCACAGTACGCCTGTTTTTCTGAGTAAGGAAAAAGCAGCCAGGATATTTGTATCTCATCTCATCACCATGAAATCATTTAGTATTGAGTGAAGAAGCTCCCTTGGCTGAGCTTTCTGCTTCGGTGTCAAGTTAGGTAGATGTTTGATTGCTTGATTCTTCTTTGCCTTTTCATGCCTGCTTTTTCAGACAGTGAAAAGACATTAGGGCTGAAAGTAACAATACGTTTAAGTGAGAATTAATCCATCAGCAATTGATCGATGACCTGATTAATAGGGCTCCATTTAATGATTGATTCCATTATGTAATACTCTGCAGATTCATTGTTTTGTCTTAAAAATATAAAAAGATATAAAAAATGTCCATCCTAATATATAAAATACAAGGTGATTGTCTTTGAATGTCTTGTTTTTGTTAGCTGGAAACAGGGTTTTATGGCGTTTTGCATGGAAAAATACGCTGTTGCTTATCGAAATAGTTATTTAATGATTATTTTTCTTTCAATTAACGAATGGATTAGTCAACCAATTGTTGCTGCTCTACTGATTTATATACAATTTAACACATTTGTTTTAAAAATTCCCAGAAATCAGTGCAACATTTTTTGTTTTATTCCAACAGTCTCCATATCTGAATACATTTAATTAAAATGATATAAAACAGTGAATTATTAAAAGCTGCAAATGCTGATTTTAGGGCGCAGGAAGCAGAAGGTTGATAAATGAATAATTGTTGTATTATTAAAACCTTAAAAGTATTTCAAAGTAGTCAAGGTAATGGATATAGCTCTAATAAATCAGTGCTAACTTTTGTAGCTCTTCACACATACAGCAAATAACATTGTGCTGCACCACGGTTTATCTTAATTAAGCTTCATTGCACCCTCTAGAATTGGGAAACCATGTGCTTAAGTAGAGCAACAGGTGGACCCGTGAACATAATCCCCTTTGCTACCCCCACCCCCAGTTATACCCATCACCCCTAAGCTCAGATCTCCTCTCATCCCTGCACTGTCACTCCAAACACACACTACCCTCATTCGTCCATCTTTTTTAATATCCACATTCTCAACATGAATGCATCTTGGCGAGCACATTACCCCTCCTCCTCCTCTTCCTCCTCCTCCCATTCTTCAGTTGTAAGCCGTGTCTCATACTAAACATTTGGTGAGAGCCTGGTGCGTGTTATGCCAAGGCTGGCAGCCATGCAGAATTATTTCACTTGTCATCCTCTCCAGATCCTGGAAACACTCGCTGGTAGATGGCGGGGAAGCTGTGAGGAAGATAGAGCGAGAGAATGTGTATTATCCCTGTTTCCAAAACCACCTTAACAACATTAATTTGACCGTTACAGTCAGATCAAAGCTGTCATGGTGAATAAGGGTATTTGCCCATTTCTACTAGTCATACCTGTCACTCATCGTACCTGCTGTCAAGAGAAAAGCAACAACAGAGCGACAGAAAGAGAGGCTGTGAAGCATACTGAGTTACATTTTGAGAAGAAAAACAGGCTCCGAAAACATGGACTCTAGCTGTCTCCCTATTGTCAGTTTTTACTGTAATTAACTATTGTTTGAGGCAGTTTGTTATATAACTAATCTGCTAAAGTAGCTGCGATTTTTCACCATGACTAAGGCCCCTTTTATTCTGACAAGAAATGATTTATTCTGTTTCACTCTTGAGTTTAGTTATATGTTCAAGAAGGGAATTTATAGAGGCCATCAATTGTGAACCATAGCTGTCACTCTCGCTGATGTTCGCTTCCGTACCACTTTATCTAGATAGAAAACCTTAAAATAGTCCACAATAAAGGCTTCTTTCAAGGGGATGGACTGATTTTGATAAATAAGTAGGCGATAAGGAGAGATTTTAATGAGGATATAGCAAGGGGATTTGCTCTTGCTCATGCTTAGCCCCCTGTGGTGAGCTTGAGGCCAGCTGTAAGGGTGAATGTACTCAAATACGAGTGCCATCGTGATTTGGCTCTGGCAGCACAGAACCAGCTTTTCGCTGTCTTATTTTATGCCTGGTGAGTCATGACTTACATAATTCAAGTTTTTTTTTTTTTTTTCAAGCATTTGACTTATTCTTGCTCGTATGTTGCGTGCCGGAGTGGCTCAGGTAAAAGGCCACTTGCAGCGTATTAACATCACCTGGGAATAAAGCGCTGAGTGCAGGGCAGCACCTTTACTCTTTCTACAGTATGTCAGACTGTTGTGCCTGGATGTTACCATTTTCAGTAAAGTCTGGTGCAGAGCGGTCAACTTCTGCCTCTTCAGGTGGATGTCACAGCGGGTCAAACCAGTCCAGAGAGTCCAGAGTAAAGTTCAGTGGGAGGGAGGGAAAGTATTCAGGTTCACAGATCAAAACGTGCCTGTGAACAGATATTAAAGGGATGTCGGAGTAAAGACAGGCGGAAAGAGAGGGGGGGTGTGGCAGGCATGTGGTCAGATTCCTTTTTTTGTTTTGGCCAGTTCTAATAATATAAGCACCTCTCACACATATAAATGTCCTGCCTGTGGAGAAGTCGACCACATTTCCACATGGCAGAGACGGCTAGCTTAAGGTGGCAGGCAGCCATGGCAGCAGCCCACATTGACTTGACAGTGCTGTAAAGCAGGATGCCTGCCCTGACCACTTCCTCCACATATGGCAGGAATTCGTCTCTAGGGTGCTCCCAAATAAAGACTAGAACTGTAGTATAACATTATCACCATATGACAGCACTATCCACCAGCTGAGAAGAAGTATGAAGGGCTGGCAGACAACCAAAGGCCTTCCTTCTGTGGCTTGATACTGCCCCCTACTGCATCTTATGAGTTAATGCACCATGGAATAAATGTTTCCCTTTACATCAGCAGTACAATACATATACAAACATTAAAGAATAATATATCTTTTTTTAGATTTTAACAATGACATTATAGAATATCAAGTGTTTTTCATTTGAGATACAAATAAATAAATAAAAATAAAATCAATGAAAAATAACAAAAGGAGGTTGATTTGGGCAAAATATGAATGTTCTGCCAAATTCGCTGCAATGTTCATGTAAATGTTTTACAAAGATTTCATAAATTATATCATACCAGTGCCAGTCCACACACCGTATTTTTGTATCTTATCGGGACTTGAACCGGCGAAACTCCGGTTCCCAAGCCATGTCCCTACAGACTGAGCTACTACCGACACATGAAAGGCCTTCCTTCGTCTTCTTTTTTATCCAGCAGCTACAGACAATATTAGAAACAAGTGTTTTCTGTTTTAATATTTGTGGATATTGAATGTTGAAACACAAAAATGTGTTTGTCCCAATAAAGAAATGGTGTTACTTATTCTGTATATATCTTGTAGATACTGTACGACCTATAACACTTTTAACTGATATTTGCCTTTATTTTCATTTTAATCAACAGGGTAAAAGTCCTTTAGGGATTCAATTATATATTTTTTAAACAGACCAGGCCAATATGGTAACACAGAACTCGCTCTAGCTATCTAACTCGCACACTAAGCTATCATGAGGTAATGTATATCAAAGGTGTTTCCTGCTTTTTTTGTCACCCTATAACCTGATATGTGTTGATAACCAAGCAGTGTCTCTCTGTGTCTCCCCTCTCTCTCTCTCTCTCAATCTCAGGGCCAGGCAGACCTGCTGAAGCACGCTAAGAGCGAGGCGCTGGACAACCTGCGTCAGATCCACTGTGCCGCCCAGTCCTGTGGCCTCAGTAAGAACGGAGCAGCTTCCCCACAGCTCCAGCACCATCCTCTCCGCCCGCCGCAGCAGCAGACACAGCCACAGGCCAAGACCCAGCCTCCTCCACCTCACCCGCCCCAAACCCAGCCCCCAGCCCCAACAGCACCTCAGGCTTATCACCATCCCCTTCCCCAGGAACATCCCCAGCAACACCCCCAGCTGCCAGCTCTCCCTTTGGTTCAAACTCTTTCAAAACCACCGGCCTACACCCAACCTCCGCCCCTAACCCAGCTCCAGTTTCAGTTTCAGAGCCAGCAGCAGAGGGCAGCAGGAACTCCGGAGGGCGTCTCTGACAAAGAGCTGGTCAGAGACGACCCTGTGGGATCCTGCTGACCCGCAGCCTGTGCCAGCAGAGAATCCTACCCAAAGAGAGACAGGGAGGGCAAGACAGAGATGGGGAAGCAGAAGGATGTAGTGGAAAAGAAGGGGGGCATTAATGAAAAGGACATGGAGGAATTGGCTGAGAGAAATAAAGAGATGATGCTGGGGAGGAAGACTCGCCGTGTTAGAAGCGAGACGCAGGTCTGAACGGGTTTCAGTTAGGGCTGAAAGAGAGAAGAAAGAGAGACCTCACACTGCAATCACACATCTCTAAACTGGAAAGACATTTTTACTTCTCTCTGTCATGGATGTGGAAAATATATTTTATCTGAGCCAGGAAGTTGAGGTCTCTTCTGTTTTCTCTCTTGTGAAAAGCCAAATGTACGGAAGCCTGGAAAGGCCGAAAACAGTTCTAGTGATCTGGTGACATTTTGTCAGCATAATCTACATAGGTTCTGAAAGTTCCTTTGTTGCCAGGTTTTAGTAGTAAATATAGGTTACACTAAATGTTTCGCTAGGCAACATTTTTTTACATTTCATTTAGCTGACGCTTTTATCAAAAGCGACTTAAAATAAGTGTATTCAACTTTTTATTTTGATCAGGATAATTTCTTATGTCTTTGCTCTTGTAATACTCGTTTAACCCACACGAGGCTGAACTGCTCTATTATATGTTTTAAATAGCACTCAAAGCATTCATGTTTTCTACCAGGTATGTTTTCTCTATGCAATTTTAACACAAAATGTAACAAGTTGTGTAACGTTACTCTCATTTCTTTCTTCCGGCTGAAAATGTAATTTAATCTTATTGACACATTGTTTTGATTAGACAGACAAAACCTTACCTGGGAGAAGACATGAATGCTTTAAGTATTATGTATAACATGTGGTAGTGGTACACTGTTGTAGTCAAAGGAATATGACAACAAAAAACACAGCAGAATTTATCCTTAACAAAAACAGTTTGACATGCCAAAAAAAAAATTCTCACCTCACCTGTTTCACAAATATAAAGGAAATGTAATTTTTTTAAGTAAATAGTGTTAAAGGAACTTACAAATAAATAATCCTTGATAACCTGTTCTTAACTCATAAACAAAGTAGAATAAATTGTCAGATCATAATTAGAAAATGCACTAACAGATTTGTTCCTATCCTCTCAGGGCTTCCATACAAAAGGGTAACAGCTGGTGACAAACCTGTCGTGTGTTTCTGCAAAGGAATGTTTTGAAGTTGGATCAGTTAGATATCCCTGTCTCTCTCTGGGCACTGCTAGTTACATGCCCCTTCATGATGTACTCTAGCTCTGTTGGTACAGGCTTTACCTCACATTGGCACTTTCTGCCACAAATTTGCCTTTTCATTTCCAGAGACTCCTCGGCATGTCTTTGAGCTTTTATTTTTTTAATGCTCACACTCCTTCTCTTCGATCGTAGACGTCATGCTAAGTGCAAACCCTCCTTTTGACGACGAGGAAACCATGTTAATTTTAAGTGCACAACATAGAGCAGCTTGAGTAGGCTAAGCTCTGTAGGCGTCACAGATGTCCTTTTTAGCACAAACCAGGAAGCTGTAGAGCCAACATAGAAACCATCTGCAGCTGCTGATGTGTTCAGTCACATCGATGCTCTTCTCGCATCCAATGCTGTTGTCCATCGAGTCCCACACATCTCCGGTGTCATTCCATGGGATTTCAGTTCTTCAGCATTCCTGGACTCTCCCCACAGGGTCTCCTTGTCTCCTCCCCAGGGGCTGTGTGTGTGACGTTACGTGAGTCAGTGTTTTGGTCCCCAGGGTGGAGCTAGCCCACCTCCGTAAGTGGCACAGCTCACCAGCCAATCGCAACTGGAATACCTGACCCCTGCCTGTTAGAGGTCGGAGGTCAACCAGAATATGGTACTGCTGTCAATAAAAACACAAAATAAAGTGAATCTAGATGTAAAATGTATGTAAAATGTGCGAAGGGAACATATATTGCTATATTAATTATTGCAGACACAGACATTAATGATTGATATTATAATAATTGTTGTTAGTTCTATTGATATTCTTTTTTTTAACATTACTTCCACATATACAGTGATTTGATTCCTGTTGTTCTGTGGTGCGGATAAGGACAACCAGTGCATGTAGGAGCAGAGCGAGGGATAACTGGTCAGCGCCACAGCTCCAGGGTCAGACAATAACCTGATGTGTGTTTCACTGCGAAGTGAGTGTGGATTCTGTGAGAGCTCCTGAAAGTGGCCCATTAAAACTGGCTTCATTGTTTATCCTGTCTCCTGTTGTTCATTTGTCTTTGATGACTTTTAAATGAGCATACTGCCAATTCTAATGTATTCCCCTTCATGCTAATGCCCATTATCTGTATTATCTGCCCATTATACTTGAATTTCAGCAATATTTGAATCAGTACCTGGAATTATATTTGCCTGAAAATAATCTCAGACAGTGACTGGGAGGTAAGTCACTTTTTAATTGCGTTCAAACAAATGTCAGCAGCGCTTGAAAACATTTTAAAAGCAGCTTTCACAGCGGATCTAAAGCAATCAACGAAGCTTTCCAAAAGCTAGTATTGATTGCTTCTTATGCACTATGATACACTGTTCATTCTCTTTATCTAAAATGATTTTCCTATCAATAAATCAGAAGGATGCCACTCTTTTAGAATGAATGAGTGTGTTTATGTCGAGCAATGCTTCCCGTTGTCCATAAGATGGCAACATATAATAAGTGAATGAGGATCTGTAGATGAAAAGATGAAAAACAACAAGTCAATCATTTCTTTCTTTTAGTTATCCGGTTGTGTTAACTTATTAAAGTGCTGGTAGTCGGTAAGAGTTACAAGCTATTTTAAAAACAAATAATTCTTAAGGTTTTAGGGTCTTTTTATTTGTTGGTTGGATGTATCAAGTGTTCGTTCAGCCCACTGGTGAAATCTCTGAAGGAACAACACAAAAACAGGTCCTGATGCGTCAGTATAGACCTTTTGTATGTGAGAATAAAGCCAATGGAACCTCATTAGCATGACTTCCGAATGAGCTTGTCATTAGCATTTTGAAAAGGGCATCTGGGCTGTTTATATATTTATATTTTTAGAACTTGTAGTACACATTAGCTAATTGACTTCCATCTCTCACCAGTCATCACAAAGATATGTCGTCGTAAAACGTTGGCATGCGGCCACAAAGACATACCTGTAGCTCATTAAAGGTCCAGAGAAGTGCCTTGGAGACGGTCGGCTGCAGAAGACTAATTATGGCGTCAAACGTGACATCCATCCTTCAAATGAGCAAAGCACACAATTGGTGATAAGATGTCATGGTTTTTGTTGGCTTGGATGACGTCTTTTGGCTCGGACACCGCTGAACCATAAAAAGGCCTTGGACATGAGAAGAGTAGAAGACTACCCTCCACACAAGCCACGAGATGCCTTGGTTCCCCTCCAACTTGCAGAAAGCTGGGATGCAGACGTCTAACAGGGTAAGAGCTAGATTTTTTATTTAAAACTCAGTGGTTGATTTGTTTGATATCACAAATGTGTGTGTTCTTTAAACTAGCCTAAGGTTGCTTACATTTCTGAGTTTGTTTGGGGTCTTTACTGTTCATTTTCTTATGCATCCCTTTTATATCCTCATCAAATCTGTTGTGTGTCCTTAAGTTTGATGCATTATACAACATTTACATTTTATTTTATTACAATCGAGCATTTTATGATTGAAACCACAGGGCTTGGGTTGCATTGGCAGGTTTTTGCAGGGCGAGTATCATAACAAAATATATTTTTCTATATTCAATCAATGGATCATAACTGAGTAATTTTAAAACCCACAAAGCTGATCAGGCATGTAGTCAAAGGGAAGCAATGTTTTTATTATAATTTCCCTAATAATATAATTGTAATTACTTTATTTATAGCGTCCTTTATGTCTAATGATAAGGGTTACAAATGAGTATAGGCTATAGGCTCTGTGATCTTATGTCTCTATTTGTATAAAACAAACGTTTGGGATTTAGGCAAAGGCATGACTATGCCCACATGTGAATGCTGTTAACATCATTTCAGCTTGATATGATTTTGTTTATGTTGTATGAGAGATTAAGGTTAAAGCATGCGTATAAAGTTCAGTGAGTCATATCCTTTAAGAAGGGATTAAAAAAGTGTTTGGTACGATACCACTTCATCATAGTTGCTCATGGTGATACTCAGTATATCTTTGAATTTAGACCAATTTAGTATTTTAAGAATACATTTTCATTTGAAATTCTGTGATTCATCGCTTAAGATTTAACCAGCAACATTTTTAACATGATGTAAGCCATAACAATACTTAACATTTGAAAGACATGCAGATAAATAAATCATTTTATAGCTTTCCCTGCCAACATACTATATTCTTGTATTGGTGTATTGGGTGTTAACTGATCTGGTTTTCCCTGCAGAAGGTCCTGGTGCTGGTGGTGATGCTGCTGCTGTCTCAGCTGGCCTGTGAGGCTCACAGCATGTCTGAGTGCTGCAGACAGCCGGCCCACTCCTGTCGCCTCTACATGTTTCTGTGTAGCCCCAGCACCAATAACCTTGGGAGACCCCTCACAGGGGACACTTCTGCTGGTATCCTCACTCTGGGCAAACGGAGGGAGGACGAGCATCGCCTCCAGAGCCGCCTCCACCAGCTCCTCCAGGACTCCAGAAACCAGGCCGCAGGGATCCTGACGATGGGCAAGAGGACGGAGGAGAGGCAGTTCATGGACTGGATGGCTCAGTCAGGAACTATCACAACGCCCCTGCCTGTCCTAAGCTAAATACTCACATAAATACTTATAATGGAATCTATAAAAGACTGGTAAAAATCAGAACACACCTATATGGTGAGTGACATTACACAGGATGTGTATTTTTCTGCTCATATTAAAACTATTAGGGGGTTGTGTAATATTGTACATAATATGGACTTGTGATGGGTGCAATTAAAAACAAATACATAAAGGTGGCAACACGTCTTTAATTATTCTTGGGTGGGTTTTCTGGGCTAATAATTAAATATTTCGTACATTTTCATTAAGAAAGTGCTCAAAATCATGCCGATTACCTATTATTATTAAAAGATATAAATATATTAAATTATAATGCAGAAACATGCATTATATACTAATTATTTCCTATACAGTATGCAATCTTTTGGTCATACAAAACTTCATGCAAAATTGAATCAAAACTACACAAATCTTGTAGAACAACAAACACAGTTTGTATTATCTACATGTTATCTTCCTTATTCGTAACAACATTAGGGAGTGTATGAAAAATGTCTTGGAAAGAAAAGGATATATTTTGTAGATCAAGGGAGAGTCTTTAAATTGCAAAATGCAAAACGTACTGAAAAGAAGATGTCCAAAAAGTGATATTGTTTATGTCCATCATAGACCATAATGGTTCTTTTTAACACATGCAGACGATAACTCTCTTGTTTCTTATTGGGGAGGGTGTGGCACTTTCTTTCTCTGTTTGCATGTTTACTGAGAGTCAAAGTCCCGCCCCTCACACTCCTTCTGACTGCCCATGCTTCAGTGTGTTTTTGCTCAAAAATAATTACGATGCAGAATGTTACATGGGTTTTATATTCACAGTATACTGCAAGGTCAATTATTTTCTGATCATTTTACTCAACAAGGCATATACATTGATGTATAGGAGCATCATAGAAGAATAATGAGAAATGTAGGATAAGAAGGAAGAAGGATTCTTGAACTGAGCTCAATGTGCAGACAGAGATGATGTCATAGCTTGCACTCTATAGTTACTCTTTGGCTAATAATAACCCATGCTAACTTTTAGACGGACCTATTTAAGAAGGCCTCCTGCTTAGCAACGTGTTACACCTCATCTAAAGCTGGTTCATCGTACCAAAGCCATTACTGCTGGATCAAAAATTCCCACAAAAAACGATCAAATAGTTCGATTGTTCAGCAGCTTAATACGACCCAGAGTCACGTTTTAAAGTGTAGCACCTCTAGTGGTCGTGTAAGAAACAACATGCTCCCGTTGATTGCAAACGCTCCGGAGGGTCGTTTATTCACAAATAACCCTCTCTGGAAAATCCTAAATTGTGGAATAGTTTGGCCATTAAAATGCTTTTTGATTAGATTCCTAGCGAGAAGTGTATATTGTACTTTTGTAATCTACGTCCAGTGGATGTGTAGGATCTATAGTTATGATAGATATTACGAAGGTGATTTGAGGTCTTGCCAGGAGAACGTGTAGGCCTATATGCGGCAGCTTCCATGTCGAGCCATTCAAATAAAACATTACACTAGTCACTCTTTTTCAGCAACTAGTGGCACTTTTGTCCGACTAGTTAGCACATAAGCCTTACTAGTGACGCTAGGAGCAGCACTATGACAAGGTTACGCCGAGTGTCAAACAGCTCTTTGAAATGGAATGGAACCACGGCAGACTATCCAAAACTGGACTTGGACGGTCCATCCCAGCCCTCCCCCCCAGAACTACACATGCTGGCTATTGTGTGTTTCGCAACATGTTCTATCTATCTACTGGGAATTGTAGTTTTAAAAGACGTTTTCGTATTTCCCACAATTAGAAGTTGCCAGTATTAAACTGTATACATCCCTGGAGGTTTAGGGGATACGAAACACATTGGTGTTATCAAATTTAAAACATACAATACATGGGTGAAAGTAGCTTGTGTCCATAATGGGCAGCATTAATATACCCACATGATAGCTAAGGTCAGAATAGCTTTATTGAACAGCTGGTCTTATGTCTGTGACCCCTCCTGTTGTTAATTGATAAGCCTGAAACATGCACTTGTCAAGGTTCAGAGGCACATTTTGCAAATATGGCAGTAGCCATCGATCATCATAAGATAAGATAATTTAAGATATGCTTTATTGATCCCAAGTTGGGAAATGTTTTTGTTACATCAGCATGTGTACTACTTTGTTCTACTCCACTACAATTCAGAGGTTAACCTGGTATTTTTACTACACTACATTTATTGTAGTTACTTTGCAGATTCTGATTAATGATGTGAAATATAAACAACCCTTTAATCAGACTTTAGTTACACCTGAGTCAAATTCAGGGAAGGTGATTGTCAAGTGCCAAAATAAACTATTGTGGTGCCACGTGATGGGACATAATTCACCTCTGGTTATTGTGTTGCAACACGGACCCGTTAGAGAGGGCACCGGAAGCAAGGTTCATTCATGCTAGCTTCACAACAAGATATAAGCTAATGTCTTAACCTGTCTGAATGTTCTTTGATAATAAAGTGTGGAGTTCCATACTGAACACGCCGCCTCTGACTCCCATTCATCGGCTCTACACTGGTGACCCCGACTTTTCCGAGAAGGTTTCCGGAAAATTAACGAACATGGCTGAGTGCGATGTTTTCGTAAAGCTGCCGGAGTTTTGGGAGAATGCCACGGCGGCGTGGTTTGCACACGTGGAGGCGCACTTCGCCTGCCGGCAGGTCCGTGACGGGGACCTGAAGTACTACCACGTTGTAGCAGCGCTAGGAGGCTCCACGTCGTCCAGGTTGGTTGGTTTTATCACAGACCCCCCACACCATGGCAAATATGAGGCGATTAAGGCCCTCCTCCTTAAGACATTTAGCTTATCTGCTAAGGAGAGGGCCCGCCAGTTACTTGACATTCAAGGCCTAGGAGATAGCAAGCCATCTCAGCTAATGGAGAAAATGCTAAATCTGCTAGGGGGGGAAGATCCCCGGATTTTATTCACGGAGATTTTCCTGCGTCACTTGCCTCCCCGGGTCCAGACGGCGCTAGCCAACACGCCTGTCACGGAGCCCCGTGCCTGGGCTGAGGAAGCGGATCGTTTTTTCCTGGCTACACAACAGCCCGGTGCAGAGACGTTAGCCGCGACGCTCAGTGGCCCATCTGCAGTCAAGACAGCATGGCGGAGGCCGGACACGGCAGTTTCGAGCTGGCGTGGAGACACCGGAGAGTGCTTTTACCACGCACGTTTCGGGACAATGGCGAAGAAATGCATCGCTCCGTGCAGCTACAAACCCCCGGGAAACGGAGGGGCCGGCACTCAGTAGTGGCCCTGAGCGTCAGCGGCACGTGCAGGCTCCTCTTCGTCAGTGACAGCGTTTCGGGGAGCCTGTTTCTGTGTGACACGGGCGCTCAACGGAGCGTAGTTCCCGCATCGAGTGAAGACGTCACCCGGGGTGGGCACGGACCGCGATTGACGACGGCTAACGGCGGTCCCATTCGCACGTACGGCGTGAGGCCTATGTGTTTGTGCATCGGAGGACAGCGTTTCAGCTGGGATTTTGTAACAGCGGACATTTCTTTTCCCCTCCTCGGAGCGGATTTTTTGTGCGCTCATGGACTCTTAGTGGACGTTAAGAATAGGCGTTTGGTTGATGCCTTGACGTTTTCTTCCCTCGTGTGCACACTTGGCAGCGCAGCTGTCGGGGGCAGACACGTTTCTCAGACTGTTGGCCGAGTTTCCAGACCTGTCGCTACCCACCTTCTCTGCGCTTACCACTAAGCATGGCGTGGAGCACCACGTCACTACCGAGGGGCCTCCTGTCTACGCCAGGGCCAGGCGGTTGAACCCTTCTAAGCTGGCTGTGGCGAGGGCGGAGTTCGCAACCATGGAGCGCCTGGGCATTGTCCGCCGCTCCGACAGTCCTTGGGCTTCCCCCCTGTACGTCGTCCCCAAACCGAACGGCGGGTTCCGCCCGTGCAGGGATTACCGCCGACTCAACGACGCCACTACGCCTGACTGCTATCCAGTGCCGCACATTCAGGACTTTTCGGCGCATCTGGCCGGTACAGGGGTGTTTTCCAAGGTGGATACTACCAGGTGCCCATGCACCCCCTGGACATTCCCAAGACGGCAGTGATAACACCTTTTGGACTTTTTGAGTTCCTGCGGATGCCTTTTGGACTCAAGAATGCCGCTCAGACGTTCCAGCGCCTGATGGATTCGGTGCTGCGGGACCTGCCGTTTGTGTTTGTCTACCTCGACGACATACTCGTCGCCAGCGCTTCAGTGCAGGAGCACCTGTTCCACCTCCGAGCCCTTTTCACACGACTCAACGAACACGGATTAATCATCAATCCTGCAAAGTGCCAGTTCGGTGTGTCTGACATTGATTTCCTGGGGCACCGCGTCACCAAGGGCGGTGCGACACCTCTGCCAGCGAAGGTGGAGGCTGTTGCGGCTTTTTCTCGCCCGCTCACAGCCCTGTCGCTCCGTGAGTTTCTGGGGATGGTGACCTTCTACCACCGTTTCATCGCCCGGGCTGCACACATCATGCGGCCGCTGTATGAAGCGTTGAAAGGCAAGACCCCCGTCCAGGCGATCAACTGGACAGCAGAGGCGGACGTCACTTTTGCTGAGGTCAAGACCGCGTTGGCTCAGGCGGCTTTGCTGGCACACCCATCATCTACGGCTCCCATTTCCATCACCACGGACGCGTCGGATTACGCGGTCGGCGCAGTGCACGAGCAGTGGGTGGGCAGCTGCTCGCCTTTTTCAGCCGCCAGCTGACGCCCAGAGAACGCAGGTACAGCGCCTTTGACCGAGAGCTCCTTGGACTTTATTTGGCCGTGTGGCACTTCCGTTTCATGCTGGAAGGCCGTGAATTTACGGCGTTTGTCGACCACAAGCCGCTCACCTTCGCCATGTCAAAAGTGGCGGAGCCTTGGTCGGCACGTCAGCAGCGGCAGCTGTCCTACATATCAGAGTTCACTACGGACATTAAGCACGTGGCTGGCAAGTCGAACCTGGTTGTTGATTGCCTCTTCAGAGTCGTCATCGGTGCTGTCCAGTTGGGCCTGGACTATACTCGCATGGCGGCGGACTAGGTCACAGATCCCGGCGTCCAGGCTCTGAAGGTGGAGGGCGCGGGGCTGCGCTTGGAGGACGTGGTGTTCGGCGACGCGGGCATTACCCTCCTGTGTGACGTTTCTACGGGCCTGTCGTTCCCGCCAGCTGGAGGCGCTCTGTGTTCGAGGCGGTGCACGGCCTGTCACACCCCGGCGTTAAGCCTTCGGTGCGCTTGGTGGCCGCGAAGTTTATCTGGCATGGGCTGAAAAAGGACGTGAAGACTTGGGCTGGTGAGTGCGTGGCTTGTCAGCGCGCTAAGGTGCACCGCCACACGAAGGCCCCTTTGGAGCGTTTCCTGGTGCCTGAGAGGAGGTTTGACCACGTCAACATCGACCTGGTTGGTCCATTGCCCTCCTCTCAAGGTTTTTCCTACCTCCTCACTAGGGGCCGATATTCCGCATTTGACCGATTATCGGTATCGGCTTTTTTTTAATCAAATTGCCGATAAAACTTTGGCTCTGATGCGGCCGTTTCTCTGGCTGCAGTCACCACTCTGTGTACACGATCAATGTCCCGCTCACAGCGCTATCTGATAGGCTATTACTGAAAATGTTCCGGGCGGGAGCCAGCCAGAGAGGCGGGACCTTCTCAGATTACAGGCAGGTGCGAAAGAACGCAGACACAGACTGAAGCAAGCAGCAGCGCTGAGCGGCAGAGCCATACATGTGTTAAACCGAAGTTCAATAAACATCCCTATCCCCTATGCTGAAGTTGCAAAAACACCACGATCTTATGATCCAAATCTATCAGTTTCCCAGTTACACAGGGACGCGGGAAGTCAGTCAGAGTTGGGGGTGCGTGCAGCGTCTCGCAGCGGAGTAACGGAGCCTACACACGGCGGCGTGCGTTGCCGCTTCAACGCTTCTGCCCATTCACTTTGAATGGGGTGACGTCACGATTCGCCGAACTGCATTGTGGGAGCAAAGCGTAGCTTCTCTCGCGGTGCTCGCTGCAAAAGTAGAGCAATGTTCTACTTTTGCCGCCTCGACGGAGGCGTCAGCCAATCAAATCCTGCGTATGCAAATCTGACATTACAAGCGCTAGCCAATCAAACCGCGTGTATGTTGGGAGAGCCAGACCGCAGTTATTTCCCATGTCAAAAAATGGAGGAGAAAATGATCGTGGCGGTACTATATGACCAGTCCCTCTTTACATACAGGGATAAAAACCGGAGGAGCCAGGCATGGGGGGAGGTGGCAGAGACAGTGGGTGAAACTGGTAGGTTTTCGCCTGTTTGGGGAGTTTATATCCAGTGTACTTCGTTTGAATGGACAGCTAGCAAGCATAGACAGTATATTTAGCCAGCATGGATGTAGCATGAATGCTTTGCTTTGTATGTCCGGGGCGGGATTGGTTGTTGGTCGCGTTGTTCGTAAAAAATCCCCAAGCTTCAGACACGCCCACCGCCAAGCGGTAACGCACGCCGCCGTGTGTAGGGGCCGTAACTGTGGTGCGGAGGGGAGGGGCTGCGACTGGAGCCTCGCAGTTTTTCAGGTTGATATGTGAAGCTCATTAGCTAGCCAACATGTATTTAGCAAATGTTTAGCAAAATATTAGAAGTGAGGCTACTAGACTAACGTTAGGTCTACTGTAATAGCCTCACTTTTAATAGTTTGCAAAACATTAGCTAGCACTAGTGTTTTGCAGTTGCTAGCAGCTTATTGGGATTTTATGCTAGATAGACAGATATAATAAATTAAGCATTATTGTTAGTTAAGCATGTCAGCCTGCAGCCCCACTTCTTGTCTCTCTCTAACTCATTGCAGATGGCTGCACTAAAGAAAAGGGCACAGAGAGGAAACCAGTTGTAAGATGTTTAAAAGTTAATTAAACACAATATATGCTTAAATGAATTTCAAAGAAGTTGTGTTGAGTTGTGTTGGAGTATGTGTTATTCTACATTTTGACACCAAGATTTTCTGATTTTACTGCAAATGTATATCGGTTCCAAATATCGGTTATCGGTCTCCTTGATTACTAATAATCGGTATCGGTATCGGCCTCGAAAAAGCCATATCGGTCGATCCCTACTCCTCACCATGGTGGACAGGACAACCCGTTGGCCGAAGGCGGTTCCTCTCGTGTCAACGTCAGCCGCAGACATTGCCCGAGCTTTCATTGCGACGTGGGTGTGTCGTTTTGGCACCCCATCAGACATTTCCTCGGACAGAGGCTCACAGTTCACGTCCGAGCTCTGGAACGCCGTGGCGAGTGGTCTGGGGGTTAAGCTGCACAGGACTACCGCTTATCACCCTCAGGCTAACGGCCTCTGTGAGCGGTTCCATCGCTCCATGAAGGCGGCCCTCAAGGCCGGCCTTACGGACGGGAATTGGGTCGACAAGCTGCCCTGGGTGATGCTGGGCCTGAGGACTGCGCCTAAAGAAGACCTGCAGTGCTCTACGGCTGAGATGGTATACGGTCAGCCGCTGAGGGTTCCTGGGGATTTCCTCCCTAACGCATCGGCTCCCTGGTCGGCGTCGGCCCAGCGGGCTTTCCTGCAGGACGCCGCTGAGGCCTTTGCTCCGATCCCTACTACCCAGCACGGTACTCAGGTGTCCCGGGTTCCCGCAGAGCTCCGCTCGGCGGGGCACGTGTTCATCCGGCACGATGCGCACAGAGGCCCCCTGCAGCCCCCTTACGATGGGCCTTTCCGGGCCTTGGAGCACGGGGATAAGCACCTGGTGGTCGACCTGGGTGGCAAGGCCGAGCACGTCTCGGTGGACCGGGTGAAGGCTGCTCACCTGGACTTAGACCAGCCGGTGGTGCTGGCTCGACCTCCGCGACGGGGACGCCCCCCGGCTGTGACCCCTGTCACGGATTTAGGACCTGTTGTTCTGGTCCCTCCTCTTCCGGGGGCCGTGCAGGCGGATGACGCTTCTCCGGCTCCCGTGCTCAGGAGTCGTGGGGGTCGGCGCGTCGTTCCTCCCCGCCGCACAGACTTTCTTTACATGTGAATTCTGGGGGGGCTTGTGTGGTGCCACGTGATGGGACATAATTCACCTCTGGTTATTGTGTTGCAACACGGACCCGTTAGAGAGGGCACCGGAAGCTAGGTTCATTCATGCTAGCTTCACAACAAGATATAAGCTAATGTCTTAACCTGTCTGAATGTTCTTTGATAATAAAGTGTGGAGTTCCATACTGAACACGCCGCCTCCGACTCCCATTCATCGGCTCTACACTATGCAATATATTAGACGTTAAGTACTTTGTCAGACTTCATATTTATCTGTTGATACCCCCAACGTTTTTTTCTTATTCAAAAGAAGCTTAACTTAACTTAACTTAACTTACCTTAACTTAAAGTATTATTTAATGTTTAAATAAAGCCTTATTAGTTTGTTTGTTTTGCACATCCTCCTATTAATATCTTTGGACGTCCTGCACTAAACTGTTTTATTGTAGAGATCACTACAGTACAGTATCTTCTTGATATTTTCTATTCTATATTTCTATCATGCCTTCTACGTTCCCCCTAGTTTGTGTGTAGGCTACTTTAAATGTTTTCATCAAATAAAACGTATTCAACAACAAAATTCAATAACGTGCTTTAACCACTAGGCGGTGCGGGTTAAAAAAACAGTGGTCTAGTTAATAAAACATCATAATATGACTATTAACTTTGTTGTGAAATTAAAACAGAACGGTAAAGGAAAATACAGTTTCAGTCTCTCGATTTGAAGCTTATGCATTGTACCATGAACCTGCGTAGACCTGTAACAGTTAACAGCATGAGGAGTTGGAAAGGTAGTTCAGTAAATCAGTAATATCTTAAAAAAACTACAATTCCCTTTCTATCAGCTGTGCACCGTTAGGGTGTAAATACAGACTATCTACTAATTGGATCAAATATAAAAGTCAGCCGAATTAGTGTTGATACTGCAAGGAGACGTATTGTGTGAAAAGAAATGGAAGATGTTGTTTAATTGCTGATATATTTATGATTCACGTCACGTATTCAGTTTTGGCGGCATTTCTTCCAGTTTGTCAAAAGGTCTTCTAATCAGGGCTCTATAAATACATATCTACGGCAGATATGTAATATGTAATGCAGCCGAACCGTGTATTACAATGCCGTTATGTGATGACTTCCAAAGAGAAAAGCAAGAACACTCGGAATAAAGTATTATTTTATTTTTTTTAAATGTTTTCCGATTTCATATCGCATAAACTCCCAACATGCATTGAGGCTAAAACAATCGATGTTTTAGCAAACCTCTGAAAAAAGAAATGTGTCTCTCAGAATCAAAAGAGAAAAACCTATGGGAAAAACACAAAAGCATTGCACACAATTTAAACCAATAAATGTCATATAATTAACAAGGGTAAACTGATGTTTTTTAGTTGATGAGTACTGCAGATATCACTGTTAAATCATTTGATCATTGGTTTTATTATGAAAACGTCGAGACCGGAAATACTGTTTTCACCCCGTAACTTTACATGGAGGCTGCCGCTACCTCAAATCATCTTCATAATATCTATCAAACTATAGATCCTACATATCGACTGGACGTGGATTCTAAAAGTACAATATACACATCTCGCTAGAAATCTAATCAAAAAGCATTTTAATGGCCAAACTATCCTACAATTTAGGATTTTACAGAGAGGGTTATGTGTGAATAAACGACCCTCTGTAACGTTTGAAATCAACGGGAGCACTAGAGGTCGAAAACTTTAAAACGTAATTATAGGTCGTACTAAGTGCTTGAACAAACAACCTATTTTGTCGTAATAAGGGCTTGAACAATCGACCTATTTGGTCGTATAAGTTGGAGGACTTGTTGCTTCTGTATGAGAAGATATTAAAAAAAAAAGCTATTTGCAAACTCATATACCTTTGATTAGAAAACTTGATGGCTGTGGTTTTGACCTTTTCATGCATAAGTGTTGATTTTAATAACCCATGCTTTAATGATGTCTCAGTGTGGTGTGTGCAGAGTGTGTGTTCACAGCAGCCTCACACTCTGCATGAGACCTAGAAGAAAGGGACAATTGGTAGGGATGCTGTACAAAGAACCAGTGTGTGCAGTAGTTTAGAAATGCCACCTGTGTGTGCGTGCGTGTGTGTGTGTGTGTGCGTGCGTGCGTGCGTGCGTGCGTGCGTGCGTGCGTGCGTGCGTACATGAAGGCTTATACAGCAATTATGTGTGTGGGTGTTTGTTGATGTACAGTATGGGTAGCAAAATAAATGTGATATAGTGAAACAGACAGTGGGCTGATTGATCCTTCAAGCTGCTCACCGGCATCACGCTTGGCAGCAGATTTAACGTGGTGTCATTGAGCCAGACAGCCCTTTATTTAATCTGAATCCTGGCCATCATGTGTCCATAGAAAAGCAGAAGAAAGGTCCGACCCAACAAACACAAAAGAAGTCAAACCTTTGTCTTTTTCTCTGAGTTAGGAATATCCATAGCAACCAACACTTGCCGAGGCTCTCTTATATATCCCGATGATCATGGATTCAAAATATGAGCTGCCTGAGCAACAGTCTTTTAGTTTCAGAAAAAAACACAAAAATGGAAACAGATTAAGTGATTACAAATAACTTATTTGGGGATTGCATGTAGTATAGTGTGAGAAAGGAAGAGAGAAGATGAGAGACATAACTGGTACATTCTCTGTGTGTTGGAAAGAGGGATGGTTCAGGATTTTGTGTGAGAGACAGAGGGAGGGAGGGAGGGAGGGGACTCTGAGATGGCAGGAACCATGGTTAGTGGAGCCAGACTGAAGAGGAGAAGCTGAGGAGAAGCTGTGATACTGTGAAACAGCGCTGAGAGCAGGGGGATGCGCATCTGAAAGCCTTGAAGAAGAAAAAGAAGAAGAAATTATGCAAGTCAGTGCTTTCCTCGCAACAACATAGAACAAAACGAACCTTCACTCCATCAGAACATTTTTTAAGAGTTTGAAGCAAGCCCTGCTATTCTTTCAGGTTGTCTTTGGGGAATGCTGAAAAACTGCTGGAAACTTCTATCTGAGAGTCTGCCGCCGTCCCCTCCTCTAGTACAAGATGCCTGTGATGAAGGGCCTCCTTGCTCCACAAAACACCTTCTTGGAAACCATCGCAAACCACTTTGATGGCACTCGTAAGTATAATCTATAATTCTCTGCAATTGTCTTTAATTTAAAATATTCAAAGCTTGAAGTTAAAATGTCATTTGTGGGACAAACAAGACATTCCGTACATATGTTATTGTGTACATCTTAAGGCTAGTTGTGCTCGTTCTTTGTTTCAATTTATTTGTTACAATACTGCAGTCAATGTGTTTCAAACGTTTTGCCCCACACATCATTAAATCTGAATTATGACGTCTGAATATAGATCCCTCTCAGTTTTGAAGCTTCAACTGTACCAGTTGAGCTTTTAGGAGATGTGCCTTTGGCATTTCTGTAACCTACTTTAGGATTGTGACGGGCACCGAAAAACACTGCTGATGACAAATGTGTCCAACGGAAGTGAAGTCCAATGATTACACTGCGAGTTGTGACAGTAAACCATAAATACAAATTGAAACGAGCGGTGCCCGGCTATGATGATATATATCTGAACTGATGAGCCACTTGTTGAGCCACAGAGCTGCTCCTAAGAATGGCTCACTGTTGAGATTTGTGCTTTTCTCAGTCAAGGTCTTCCTTTAAACCAAAAAATATTACGGCTGTACACCTTATGTTTGCCATCTTTCCCACAAATAACCCACACACTTTCCTACACATTTCAGCTGATGTTCTTCTTCAACCCTTATTTTAAAAATATTTAAGACTCTTTTTAGGGGCATTTCCTTGATCTTTATATTTGCTTTGCACTCCCTCTTGGTGTTTTTGTACCCTGCGTAGTGGTGTGAGGTTAGCAGGAGAGGCTGTGTAAATGAAGCAACACTGAGGTTGATATTTGGTGAACATTTTATTTTTTTATTTGCTGAAAATATATTTCTCAAACAGTGCATTAATTATGTGATTGTGACAGCAAGCACATACCAAAATGGAAATGTGAAGCAAATATTAACTGAAGTAAATATTCTGCAACTACAAGAAATGGTAGACCTTCATAAGAAAAGCTTTACTTTCAAAATATTTCACATTTTTTCTGCTTTTCTCATTTTAATTCCTCCATTATTGCAAGGTTGAGCTTAAAAAATTGGACATGACGGGACTTTGAATATTTAATCAAATGTAAATTAAGCTTTTATCAAAACATATCTTTCTGTTCTGTTCTTGTCTTGCCACTCTGAACCCAGGCAGTAATATTGCTTATATTAAAGATTGGCTATTTGTTTTAAACAGTGTTTTACTCAACAAAGCCTTGTTGCTCATCAATATATATAAAATAGCAGATGCACGTCAATACAACCTTACAGACTTTATCAACTATACCGGACTGTGCTTTTGCATTATTAAAAAAGAAACTAACGATCAGACAGAGGGTGGTTATTTCCACACTTGGACAGTATTGATGTTCACCCATTGTTCATTATTTCTGACCCTGGTTATTTTATCTTTGTGAGTGTAAACCATGCCTCAGTTGAGTAGAAAGTCATAAGGAGGCACTCGTCAGCTCTTATAGAACACGATGAAAGGTGTGAGTGTGTAGGGGTCAGACAGTCTGTGTCCTTTACATATTCACAATTTCAGAAATTCAGTGCTAGGACACGATCTCTGTCAGTGTCACCCTATCACTCACTCACACACACACACACACACACACACACACACACACACACACACACACACACACACACACATACACACACACACACACACACACACACACACACACACACACACACACACACACACACACACACACTAATCCTCCATGCCTTCTTCATGTTGTCTCGCCCTTGCTTTCTGTATGACACATAAACATACACTTACACACACATACAGTATCAACACCGCAGACATTTTCTCAGTCTTTGCTGCCATAATACCTCTGTATCAGATGTGCATGTGGGGGCGGATTGACCAAGTATCTGAGTGGGAGGTGAAGGGGCCAACTGACAAGAGATTTCTTAAGAGCCGAGCACTTTTCAATCTGAAGACACGCATTGAACGTGTCTCGGTTTCAATTGAAAGCCTTTCTGCCTGAGGACGTATCCTTGAATACAAGGTGGAAACTTCAAATGATATCTCGATGAAGGAGAAGCACATTTCCACAGAGTGTGAATTGATGTTGGGCTCAGGGGAATGAAGGTGGTGATCACATGGCACGGGCACTACCAGGACATTAATTGAAATCAATTATGCAGAGGCAATTCAAATATCATGAAAGGTCTTGCTTGGTCATTCTCTTTGAGAGCAGAACAAAATACTTATATTATTCATTCCCTCTTCTGCTAATTGCCAGGTTAGGTATGAACATTTATTTCCTCCTCATAATTGCTGAAATGGATAATGAGCGATGGAAATGATTGGGTTTGAGTACCTGCAGTGGCGGTTCTAGAACATTTTACATGGGGTGGCAAAGGGGGGGCAAGAGGTCATGCCAAGGTGGCATGGGAGGGCGGACAGTACGTGGTATTTTATACTGTATATAACCTATTTATTGTTAATTCATGCCCTAACACAAGTGTTCTTAATGCACAAGAGAAACAAGGTGTTCAGACAAACAATCAGGTGCCCTTTGAGTCCCCCAACCTTACTTCAACAATTTTAAATGAAAGGAAACTACAAAATGTATTTTAAAGCAATGAATTAATGAAACAGGTTGTTTTGCATTACAATGTAAAACTAAATGTATATATATATTTTGTTTTTAAAAGATTGGTTGTCTTAGTAGTAGACAGACATATTTGCATGTCCTCACTAAGCATTATTACATATTAATTTAATATTAAACAAATCAAAATGGCCAATTATCCCAAAATGTTGCTGCTAATATAATCATATGATTGTCAACTTTAACTGATCAAAAAGAAATTCTGAAAAAATATTTGAATTATCTATGAAATTGCAATATTGACACACGTCCCTCAGTTTGTTTCAACCCCGTCAAGCCATACCATTTACCCTCCTATTAAGTTAAAATAATGGATCAGTCCATGTGTGATCTGCATTGAGGGAATTACATCACAAAAGTCTTCTGAAGAAAAGATGGCAAAGAATAATAATAGTAAATAATTGTTTATTACAAAATAAACAATAGTTTTGCAAAATATTACAATTTTGTAATGTCCTTGACTTCCATGTGGTGCCATATCTTAGCTAAACGAGGTCTCATGCCTACTTTTTGTCAAAAACTTCAACCCTGTTACATTTTTTCAAGGAAATTCCTAGTAATTATTTATATGTTGTGCCTGAGGTGGGAACATGTAAGTAGTCCACTACCAGATGTTATGACCAAACATTTTGGTTTCATTTTTCAAAGATATAAAGACCCAAAAGGCACCCGATTCAGAGAATACTCAGAATTCTGCATACTGTAAGTACTTAATTATAATTAAGTACACAAATGACATCACCCATCTCTCCAGAGAGCTACAGGTGACCTGTGCAGCAACACATTTCAATCAATATTTGTCAATACTAAGAGCTGCTAGATTGTGCTGCTGTAATGGAACATGTGAGGAGAATAAGAACATACCATGTGGTCCAGCTGGAGTTTCATCTGCCTCCTGATCCCTGCCTCTGGCCCTCTCTCTGACATTTCATCTTTATTCCTCACATATATTTCTTCTTCTTCATTAATGTCTTCATCTCTTCCTCTTCCTCCTGCTCTGACCCTCCTGGTCTCTTCATCTCCTCCTCTTCCTCCTGCTCTGACCCTCCTGGTCTCTTCATCTCTCTTTTCCTTTTCCTCTTTCTGTTCGTCCTGATCTCTTCTCAGATATGTATTTTTGTTGTTGTTGTTGTTGAATCACTCCTATACTCTGGCCTGCAAGAGTCTACTTGTGAAAAGCACTGGTACAAATGCTTGTATAACTGTACGCGTTAAGCGGGCCATGTAGCCTAGCTAATATGTAGCATATCATATAACATCAGAAAGTATTGATCAAGCGCATGTATCCTGGTTTCATTGATCTGGCCTCATGGCTGTGATGTGTAGTTTTCGTGGATTTAATAGTAGGCTACCGCGTAGTTTAGCAAAGTAATCGATCTCCCAGCTAACGCTGTCTGCGTAGTATTTTGTAACGTAACGCCCCAAACAGCGCCCGTCTGTTAAACGCTATCGATTCAAACTAAAGCGTTTTATTAATATTTAGTTTCAAGCTCTCGTCCTTAGTAAAAACTAAACTAGTGGAAAGGGAAATGCTCCAAGGGGAAGCTGATCCATAGGTGCTGGGACAGCTCGCTCCCTCTCTGCAGCGGTGTGAGCCGCGGGCTGTGTGAACGCCGCTCCGCAGTTTAATGCAGGGCCGGAGCTGCGTTTTTAACGGGCCTAAAATGATATTTTAAATGATTCACTTTTAACTAATGTAATGCTTGTTTTGTTGCTTGAGAAGCTTGTGGAAATAGTGTAGGTTTGTTTTAGTACAGTTTTAGGGAAACAAAAGTTAGGGGGGCAGCTGGGGGGGAAAGGCTCTACAGTGGGGGGGCAGCTGCCCCCCCTTGCCCCCCGTAGATCCGCCCCTGAGTACCTGCAATTAAAAAGAAAATAAGCAAAGGAATGATGTGAGTGCCAACTAGAACTGGATACGTAACAATGAATAAGAAATCCCAAAAATGTTTTGTTATATAATGATTTATAACATGCAACGATTCTCTATCAAAGCCATGAGTAGTTATTGACTAGAGATTACTGTGAGTAAGAATCACAGATCAACAATGGTTTGGCCAGTCAGTGTGAGCGATACTGTTGTAAGCTTGAAAAACGTGAAACCATAGAAACAGGCTGAAGGAAGACAGACAGAGGAAAGTGAAAGAGTTTGAGTTTAGTCATCTGGCGGTATAGGATCCAGCCAATATTTACCTTTGCTTTGGTTAAAATAACAGTAGATCCTTACTAATGTATGCTGCACACACCTTAGCAATTTGAGTTATGCAATTGTTAATTGTGATGCATGACAAACAGAACAACGCAGATATTGAATATCTTATATTGGCACAGTGTCCTAAAAACCCTAATACAAATTGCATCATTGGCATATGTTTTATTTTTTTCTCGTTACAAATCACTATGGCAACAGCATGGAAAAATCTTGGGAGTTTCACTGTATACTTATCAGGTAGAGAATATCCATCACTAATTACATGTCTCTCTCTCTGGAACAAACACTTGTTAACACCCCCCTGTTGCCAGCTCTGTTTGGAAAATTTGGAATAGTATGAAATGGATCAGGTGTTATCTACAGCTGCATGTGGTGTTACCAGCCTGTGTTTATTTAGCTTGCTTTAAGGGGGAAAAAAGCATCACTCTCATTAAAACAGGATGAAGTACAGTGTGGTCTTTGCAGCTGTATCGACATTATAGAGTTTTGCAGCAGTTGAACAAAGACGCCTTTTTTAAATGGAATCATCTTGTACTCAGAGTGGGAATGAACAAATGAATAATCAATCAATCAATCAATGTTTATTTATATAGCCCAATATCACAAATGTTACATTTGTCTCAGTGGTCTTCACAGTGTGTACAGAATATCAGTATGACAATACGACACCCTCTGTCGTTAGACCCTCACATCGTACAAGGAAAAACTTCCGGAGAAAACCCACAGTTTAAAGAGAAAAATGGGAGAAACCTCAGGGAGAGCAACAGAGGAGGGATCCCTCTCCCAGGACGGACAGACGTGCAATAGATGCCGTGTGTAAATTGAAAAGATAATACATTTGCAACATAGGTAATCCAAATATTTGGAAATGCATGTGTGTATAATAGGAAGATGAATCCACGAGGATATCCATCCAGGACCTATGATCCAGGACCACAGCCACGACTCAAGATCCAGGGCTCGCGATCCAGGACAAAGGACCGCAGGATCATCCATGTCTCCAGATCCCGGCGTATATAGACACCAAAAAGAAATACATTTGGGGAAGCTGGGTTAATCGGAACATGAGAGGACACAGGTATAGACAGAGAGAAGGAAGAAGTAAGATATCCCCCGACAAACTAAGCCTATATCAGCAAAACTAGGGGCTGAATCTAATCAGCCCTAACTATAAGCTTTATCAAAAAGGAAGGTCTTAAGCGCACTCTTAAAAACGGATAGGCTGTCTGCCGCCCGAACACAAACTGGAAGCTGATTCCACAAATGTGGAGCTTGATAAGAAAAGGCTCTGGCTCCCATTGTACTTTTAGAGACTCTAGGAACAACCAACAACCCTGCATTCTTGGAACGCAATGCCCTAATAGGACAGTAGGGTATAATGAGTTCTTTAAGGTAAGATGGCGCCTGCCCATTAAGGGCTTTGTAGGCGAGAAGAAGAATTTTAAATTCTATCCTGTGTTCTATAGGGAGCCAGTGTAAGGCAGCCAGAACAGGAGTAATGTGGTCCCTTTTCCTAACTCTGGTTAGTACACGAGCTGCAGCATTTTGAATCAGCTGAAGCGACTTGACTGACTTCTTGGTACACCCTGATAATAAGGAATTACAATAATCCAGCCTTGAAGTAACAAATGCATGGACTAGTTTCTCTGCATCGTTTTGAGGCAAGATATGCCTGATTTTTGCAATGTTACGTAGATGGAAGTAGGCGGTCCTTGAAATTGATTTTATGTGGGCGTTAAAGGATAAATCCTGATCAAATATAACACCAAGATTCCTTACAGTCTCACTGGAGGCCAAATTAATGCCATCCATAGTTAGTATACTATATCTTTAGATAATTTGTTTCGTAGATTCTTCGGGCCAAGTACAATAAATGTAAGGTCATCCTTACATTTGTTTTATTTTTATAAGATTTTTTCGCCAAAGCATCCAATCTACCTATATACTGTAAGCAAATATATACTTATTTACTTATATATTATTTGCTTCATCTGTATAAAATATGGCATTTAAAAACAAACAGACTGGTGTTTTAAAGAGACTGATGTGCCACACAGGACCAGTAACTTCCTGGAGTCTCTGCTGGTTGCCTGGCAACTGCAAGTTTAAAACGACTGCAGGCTGATACAACAAGGCTGCTTCAACATTACAGCCATTCTTGAGGATGTGCGGTTCGACTATTGCATTATGCAGAGGGTTATATCAGGGCCTAAATGGACTACAGTTTTGAAACGCCTTAGCATACCACAATAACTTGCACTAAAATGTGCAAACCCTCCAAAGTAATCATGAACTCTAAAACAATTTGGGAGTTAAATGCTTTATTTAATCTGGCTGGGAGGGTATCAGGATCTCCAAGGAAGAGATGGAAAAGGTTTAAGTCGTTTACAGTGTTTATCCTAATGCAATCACCACAGAGATATTTTTAAAGATACTGGGTTCTTGCGTGGGTGTATGTATATGTTTGTATAGGTAGTTGTTAAATACAAAAATGCATTGCATTGTAACATTTGTGATATTGGGCTATATAAATAAACATTGATTGATTGATTGATTGATTGCGCACCCGGTGGCCGGATGAAAACTCACCAGCCATGCTAATTAAGGGCAAGAAGCCCCACTAAGGCCCCTGTCCCCCATGGAGCCAGCTGGAGCCCTGCATATCCTCAGACTTCATGCACATCGCCGGCTTACTACAAAGCTCTCTCTGATGTACACTCGACTATTTTAGGGCTCAGAGCTGAAAGCAGACAGAATGACTCAGAGAAAAAGTATTTTTCTGTTGGTGCATCAACAAACTAATATAATCTGAATCAATGTCACAAGAGAGAGTGGAGAACAAAAAGAGAACCTTGTTGCTATGCTTCAATGTTACTGAAAAATATTATTCTTTCAGTGATGCAGCTATCTGACGTATTAAAAAAAAAATCATAAAATGTCACCTATTTTTCAATCAGTGTTTTCTCAGGGTCACTCAGTAGATTCACCTCTAACCTTTTGTTTCCATTGCAGACAGTAACTTTCTACTGGGGAATGCTCAGGGTCGCCATGGTCACCCCATCGTGTACTGCTCTGACGGGTTTTGTGAGCTGACCGGATTTGTTCGGACCGAGGTGATGCAGAAAACTTGCACCTGCCGCTTCCTCCATGGAGCAGAGACCAATGAGAGCGTGATCCAGCAGTTAGACAAAGCTCTGGAGGGCCAGCAGGAGTACCAGGGAGAGGTCTGCTTCTATAGGAAAAACGGTATGGATCACATTATCACCCAGGTGTTGAGTCGATCATGCACCCTGTAACACACATGTTTTAATATTGTATTTAAAACTCACCTCAAATGTTTGAAAATGTCAGAATAGGTACCAATGTCTTGAATTTTAACAATCTTCCCAACTACAGTTCTTCCTTTTAAAGAAAACACATAGAAGGGAGGGAGATGAGGCTAACAGTTGAGTAATATCTTGCATTTAAATAACTGTTTCGATGTGTTCCAGTCAGGATTTCGTCCAAAACACAGCACTGAGACTGCTCTTGTAAAGGTCTTCAATGACATCCACTTAAACACAGACAGTGGCAGAACTTCAGTGTTAGTATTATTAGATCTCAGTGCTGCGTTTGACACTGTTGACCACAACATATTAATAGACCGACTGGAAAACTGGGTGGGACTTTCGGCAACAGTTCTAAACTGGTTTGAATCCTAATTAAAATACAGAAAAAACATTGTTTCTATAGGTAAATACAAATCTGAGTTGACAAATATGACAGGGGTACCACAAAGCTCCATCTTGGGGCCCCTTCTCTTTAACATCTACATGCCACTGGCTCAGATAATGAAAAACTACAAAATAAGTTACCACAGCTATGCTGATGACACACATTTACATATCCATTTCACCAGGAGACTATGCTCCAATTCAAACACTGAGTAAGTGCATTGAACAAATCAATGACTGGATGTGTCAGAACTTTCTCCAATTAAACAAAGATAAAACTGAGGTAATGGTTTTTGGAGCCAAGGCAGAACGTATAAGTTAGCGCTGAGCTTCAGTCTGCAATGTTCAAAATAACAGATAAAGCCAGAAATCTAGGTGTAGTCATGGACTCTGACCTGAGTTTCAACAGTCACATTAAAACAGTTACTAAATCAGCCTACTATCACCTTAAGAATATATCGAGGATTAAAAGACTAATGTCACAGCAGGATTTGAAAAACTTGTCCCTGCTTTTATCTTCAGTAGACTCGACTACTGCAATGGTGTCTTTGCAGGTCTCACTAAAAAATCTATTAGAAAGCTGCAGCTGATTCAGAACGCCGCTGCTCGTGTCCTCACTGACACTAAGAAAGTGGATCACATCACTCCTGTTCTGAAGTCTTTACACTGGCTTCATGTGTGTCAAAGAATAGATTTCAAAATACTGCTGCTGGTTTATAAAGCACTGAATGGTTTAGGCCCAAAATACATTTATGACCTACTGCTAAATTATGAACCATCCAGATCTCTCAGGTCTTCAGGGACTGGTCAGCTTTCTGTCCCCAGAGTCAGAACTAAACATGGTAAAGCAGCATTCAGTTATTATGCTCCAAATATCTGGAACAAACTACCAGAAATCTGCAGGTCCGCTGCAACTCTTATTACTTTTAAATCCAAGCTGAAGACTTTTATTTTTGCCGCTGCTTTTAATTGAACTATTCATTTTCTTAATGTCTTTCATTATTGTGAAGCACTTTGAATTGCCTTGTGTTGAAAGGTGCTAAATAAACTTGCCTTGCCTTGCCTTGCCTAACTAGAGTTATTACAAGGCCTAGTTGAATACTAGATTCTGATTGGTCAATTTGGAAATTTCAGAGATTGTTAATTCTTGCTACTAGACCGTTGCTAAGGTGAACAGACCGTTGCTCAGGAGGATCAAGGGATCTGCAGTCATATCAATCCGCTGAAATAGTACGTTAAATGTAACATTGGCTGGACAACAAATATTAGTTTTTTCCATAAAAAAAACAAACATGGAATACTTTGTGAATGTTCCTTTTTATATTTGTGGAGAGAATAACACTTGATCGCTAAACTGTCCCCAGTAAAGAAAAGCAACAGAGGTTAAAAAAACCGAGCATTGGATGTGAGAAATCAACAGAAGACAGGAAGTGCTAACGTGCACACCATATGGGCTCTGGCATTGTTTAAAGACGGGTAAAAAAGAAGATGTGAACAGACTTTACAGTTACAGAAAAAACCTTGATCAGTGCTGCCGTCATTTTAAGTTAAATCGCTGTCGTCATGAATACAATTATTTTAAATCAATATTGTAAATCAAGTCTTTGGTTTATTCAGTAGGTGTGTGTTAACATAATCATTATCATTATGTTGGTGTTATATATTGTTATTCCAGCATTAATAGAAATCCATTTATCATTTTAGGGGGAAGAACTGTCAGGCAACACTGCTGGGTACCTCAGTTTAATACTCTGTTTGATATCCTCAGGAATTCCATTTTGGTGCCTCCTGGATATTGTGCCAATTAAAAATGAGAAAGGTGAGATGGTGCTGTTCCTCTTGTCCTTCAAAGATGTCAGTGAATCATACGGGAAGAGACATCACTACAACCAAGGAGATGGTGAGGCCTTGCTACAAGACATTTTAATTATATTTTCAAAATGTCCTTCTGTCACATATTGAATTTATGGGAGGCAGCACTTACAATAATCCACTGGTTTCTCCACAGGTATGTCAGAGGACGCTCAGCAGAGCAGGAAAAGCAATCGATCGCACTTTTCTCAAGCTCACGAGAGGGGGAGGAATATTCTGCAGCACCTTAGCAACCTGTTCTCTAAGAGGGGCCAGAGGAAGCTGACCAATGTGAGAAAAACACATTTATGATAAAATGGGATTAATGCATTACTTATAATGCATGAAATTAATAATTGTCATTTTCTTGTTTGTTAAATGTACTATTAGCTAAATGTTAATTACATTTGAATGTAATATTTATCAATGAAAGTTATTGTATCATATGAAAAATGTATGACATTAATAATTGTCATTTCATTGTTTGTTAAATGTACTAATAACTCAATGTTAATTGCATTTGAATGTAGGCCTACTATTTATCAATGAAAGTTATTGTAAAGTATAAAAACTTTACATTATTTGTCCTTTTTCATCTCTAAATCTGGTTGCATTTGTCCAAATAACTCACCATACATCTGGGTTTAAGGTGACCGTAAATATAATTCAAGCCCTTCAGATTTGTATTTTAAATAGGTTTCTGTCCAACTGTGTTGACTCAGCACCACAGCACCGGGTTGGAGTTCAATTTCTTTAAAAAGCTCCCAGGATTTTGTTTTTCGATGTATCTGTGTCCTCTTTTTCAGAGTGTATTTCAGAAACCGTCCCTGCCCGAGTACAAGGTGGCGGCTGTGAAAAAGTCCCGTTTGATCCTGCTGCACTACAGCGTGTCCAAGGCCTTGTGGGACTGGCTCATCCTGCTGGCCACCTTCTACGTGGCCGTGGCCGTGCCGTATGACATCTGCTTTGTTAGCCACGATGAGGGCAGCAGCTACCATTCCCTGGTCAGCCGTAGCACTATGGGCAGTGACATCGCAGTGGAGTTGCTCTTCATCCTTGGTATGTTCATTTTTCATTAAACAATTTCTGTTTGCTAGGCTTGCAGTCAACCGAGTCTTCCTCCACATAGTAGCCTTTTGTATTCTAACTTCTTTCTGTCACATTACATTGCATTTAGCTGACGCTTTTATCCAAAGCGACTTACAATAAGTACATTCGACCAGGAAGACACAACCTTGAAGAAAACAGAATCATATAAGTACATCAGGTTTCATAGAGCCAAACATTTCAAGTGCTACTCAACTGGCTTTAGATAAGCCAGTCCTTTATTAGTATAAAAGTGCTTCGTTAATAGTTCTATCGCTCGAAGTGGAGTCGAAAGAGATGAGTTTTCAGTTTGCGCCGGAAGATGTGCAAGCTATCTGCCGTCCTGATGTCAATGGGGAGCTCATTCCACCATCTTGGAGCCAGGACAGCAAACCCACGTGTTTTCGCCGATGGGAACTTGGGTCCCCCTCGCAGCGAGGGTGCAGCGAGTCGTTTGGCTGATGCAGAGCGTAGTGCACGCGCTGGGGTGTACGGTTTAACCATGTCCTGGATGTACGAAGGGCCAGATCCATTCGCAGCATGGTAAGCAAGTACCAGTGTCTTGAAGTGGATTCTAGCAGTTACCGGAAGCCAGTGAAGGGAGCGGAGGAGCGGAGTGGTGTGGGAAAATTTAGGAAGGTTGAAGACCAGACGAGCCGCTGCATTCTGGATGAGCTGCAGAGGTCGGATGGCACATGCAGGCAGACCAGCCAGGAGGGAGTTGCAGTAGTCTAGGCGTGAGATGACGAGAGCCTGGACCAGAACCTGAGTCGCTTTCTGTGTCAGCTGGGGACGTATCTTCCTGATGTTGTAAAGCGTGTATCTGCAGCAACGGGTTGTCACATACTTGGTAGTTTGATAAACTTAAAGTAACATCTTGGACACCGATTTCATGCTGCACACCAGCTGACCTAGTGTCGAAGCGTCTTGTGCAGAGTTATAAAGAGATGTGATATAACTATGTAACTATGTTCAGTATGAAGAACAGCTGTATTTCCCAGTCACACTGGTTTCCCTGGCGATAGTTGACACGGCTACACCTCCTACCTTTTCTCGCCCACTCAGGGTGTCTCTGTTGCCCCAGGTTATGAAATCATAATTAGATTTATCTCACTTCGTCCCACTTTTCCTCAAAACAAAGTGTTATAGCACATCTCTCTGAACAGGTGTTTCTGGGGACAAAATTAGCTTTCCTTTTTTGTGAAAGTAAATCTTTCTCACTTTAAGTTTCAGTATTAGGAGTGGAGTATAACTACAAAATCTTGTCCCTGAAAGAACTTAATTTAAACTCACATGCACTCTGTGTTCAGTCTAACTGCAATAAATAAAAGAAAAGCTGAAAAGTGAAATATAGTGCCAGGGATTTATAACAATAATAACAAGGTCATTAGTTTGCTAAAATTACCGGTTATTTCATGGGTTTTCTAATCATCAACATGGAGCTGAATCTTTTTAAATGAATAATTCCTTTTTTATCATTTCAATCGGCATAACTTTAAAATACTGAGAATATAACATAATAATAATAATAACATAATAATAATAATAATAATAATAATAATTCCTTACATTTATTATAGCGCTATAATAAATAACATGATCTTTCAGCTACTCTATTTTGGCCTCTAATGTCATATATTTCTGGCTACCTCCATAACATTACTGTAGCTATTATTTGATACTCACCTTACTTATCTTAGATGTATAAAAAGTTAAACACATATTTTACTTTTTCATCTTGCAAGCTTCAAAGGAATAACCAATTGTATAATTCGGAAGTATTATTATTGACCAATTGACTTACTAATTATTGTATGTACCTGAGATAAAGGCTAGTTTATTTATATAGCACATTTCAACACAAGACAATTAAAAGTGCTTTACAGAAAATATAAAATAAACGTTAAAAAAACTTAAATTAAATTGTAATATTTTTTATTACAAATGTGTACTTTATAAATTGTAATAACCTTTCATTTTAAATATTCTGTGCATGCCCTTTATCTAATAGTGCTTTATTTGTTGTCTCTATCTTTACTTTTGCTGTAACAATGTAATTTCCCCCCCTGTAGGACAAACAAAGGAATTCAGATTCTGATCAAATTACATTTAAATATGATTAGAGACACTCAAGACAAGACAAGTCTAAATAAAATAGCTTAAACAGCCAAGTAAACTCCCAAACTCTTAGACCTAAATGTATCGTCTGATCATGAAATACTTTTCTTTAAATGTGTGTTTTTTTATAGATTTCCTTTACTTCTCTTCTTTTCAGACATAATCCTAAATTTTCGGACGACCTATGTGAGTCAGTCCGGTCAGGTAGTGTACGACGCCCGCTCCATCTTCCTCCATTACTGCACCACTTGGTTCTTTGTGGATCTGATCGCGGCATTACCCTTCGACCTTCTCTATGCTTTCAACATCACAGTGGTAAGATTGTTACATATCTCTGAGTACACTGTGCCCCCAGGTTTTAGACTTTTCTGTCTCTTTAAGTGCACCAACTTTGAGACAGCCACTAATGTTTTAGTTGTGTTGTTCCCCCAGAGCACTAGACTGGACATGATTATCCTCTTCATTCAAACACTTCACTGAGCATCGTCGTTTGTTCGCTCGCTTCAGTTTTATCCTCCAGTTAAACACTAGTACTTCTCATGGATTAGTTTTACTTTGCCTCAGGCCTCAGATGACTTAAAAAAAACATCTCTCTATCAGGGTTTAAAACTTTATTTTGTTTGCCACTGCATTTCAACTTTTATTTGCTTTGTCTTTATCCGATTGTATTTATTCGTAAGTGACACTGCATTGTTGCTGCACTGTAATTGTATTCTACTATTTGATTGGCCTTGATTGTACATTAGCACATTTTGATGTTTTATTTATTCTTGTTAGAATCTTTTTTTAAATACTCTTTATATATTTACTATGCATTTGTGTTACTTTTCAAAACAACCTACTTAGCCTTCAACCACATCCTAGGTTGTGTTGTTGTGTTGTGTAGTTAAAAACATTTATGCTAATAGTCACATTCAATTCAGAGCAAATGCTTTAGAAAAAAAAGACATTAACTCAAGATTAGAAGAGAAAAGATAATGGCTTACTAGCAGAGCTGCAACTAACGACTAGTAAATAGTGAAGAGTTTCTAAAAGTCTCAGGCAATGTCTAAAAATGTCTTGTTTTGTCCATTCAGAACCCAAAAAATATAATTTAAATACATAAATGTAATATGTAACACAGAGGATGGTGGGAAATCCTCGCATTTGAAAGCTGAAAACAGCCTTTTCTGCCATTTTTGCTCGAAAGAAAAAAAATCAATCATTAACAGTTTACCAAAAAAGTTCCCAATAAATGACTAAATTGACTAGGCCAAATTATTGCAGCTCTAAAATAGGTTTTTAAATTGCTACAATTGGTTCAAGTTTGTATGTTCTTCCTTCCCATCTGTTCTCCCAGACCTCGCTGGTGCACTTGTTGAAGACAGTTCGTCTTCTGCGCCTGCTGCGCCTTCTTCAGAAGCTGGACCGATACTCCCAGTACAGCGCGGTGGTCCTGACCCTGCTCATGTCTGTGTTTGCTCTGCTGGCTCACTGGATGGCTTGTGTCTGGTACATCATCGGACGAAAAGAGATAGAAAGCAGTAACCCCGTAACCTGGGAAATAGGTGAGCACATTGCGTGTGTGTGGTCATGTGTTTGAACACTTCGACACCCCTGACAAAGAAATGTCTCTGTTAAGCTTAATGAGCAAGGGAGACATTGTACTTTTAGTACAATGTCTCCCTTGCTCATTAAGCTATACAATGTCTCCCTTGCTCATTAAGCTTAACAGAGACATTTCTTTGTCTCTCGTGGCAACCCTAAAGGGCCGGAACTGCACGTCATCCTTGTCATGCTTGAATGCCTGAATGCCTCAGCATCATTTCCTCTAGGCACGGAGGAAGTTTAGGTCACAGGATAATGCCATTATATCACCAGTGATGTATTTTATCATTCTACATTATATCACCCATCAAAGAAGAAAGGGTCATCCATTGAAGAAGACTCGTTTGATTAGTCATCTAAAATGAATCTTATACAACCATCTTCTGGCCATATTTTCAAGGCTGGCTTCAGGAGTTGGGAAAGCGTTTGGAGACACCATACTTCAACCGCACCTTGGGGGGTCCCTCCATTCCTAGCGCCTACATCGCCTCTCTCTACTTCACCCTCAGTAGCCTCACCAGTGTCGGATTTGGCAACGTGTGTGCCAATACGGACGCTGAGAAGATCTTCTCCATCTGCATAATGCTCATGGGTGGTGAGTTTAACTAGTGATCACTACGAAATTCCAAGAGTTATTACACATATGTGAGACTATCTTAATGTTACTCCCCTCTCCCACCCCCAGCCTTGATGCATGCAGTGGTCTTCGGCAATGTGACAGCCATCATCCAGCGCATGTACTCACGGCGCTCTCTCTACCACACCCGGATGAAAGATCTGAAGGACTTCAACCGTGTGCATCGGCTGCCTCAGCTGCTGAAGCAGAGGATGCTGGAGTACTTTCAGGCAACCTGGTCCGTCAACAATGGCATCAACGCCAATGAGGTGGGTGTAGAATCTGAAATGTGCCAATTTAATATTAATTGAATTATTAAGTGAGAAGTTTTCCTATCAAAGTGAGTTTCTTTCAGTGTTTAATATGTAAATTGTGGACTGTGTGGGCTGTAAAAATGTCGTCTTCATGCAGAAAAATACATTTTGTGGTTGCGCTAGATTTGAGATTCAGAATTTTAAAATGGGTCCCTAAGTAGATGGCACACATTTAGAACTGCAGTACCAATAACAGAACTGATCAAGAGCAACATTCCTTTAATGATAGGAGTTGGAGTTGAAATATAGTGAGTATACTCATTAACACCCTCGCCGCCACCATCTGTAGTTGATGTATTCACTGTCGAAGGTAACAGACACAGCCACCGATTTCTGAGAACTTGTTGGCGTTAACACCTCATGTCTGTTTTTACTGAGCAGCTTGGCACATCATGTGAGTGCATCAACCTTCAATACCACAATCTGTGCCCCTTTGAAAGGAGTATTTAAATCCTTGCTTAAAGTAGCAGCAGATGAAAATCTCCAATTCCAATAGAAATCTTATCTCTGGGTATTTCAAAGTTTCAGCTTCCCTACCCAGCTGCTGCTGCAGTCGTGCTGCTTTCGCTATGCGGCCACTGTAGACAAGAAGTTAGTGTTTGAATCAACTAGTGACACTTTCTCATTTCATGGAAGCATTTGATTCAGTGTTAAAATTAAGCTTCTTCCCAATAGAGCTTAGAAACGGATACAGAGCCTAACAGTGTACAAAACATGACCAAATCAAATTTCTTAAAATAGACGGCATGCATTCTGTTGCCCTTTAATGTTTTGTAATGCTGCATTTTGTCTTTTTCATGGACATTTGTGTGCAATAGCTACATAAAGGCATTCCGTCAGTGGGACAGTGTAAGGAAGCACACCATTGAAAATAGATAGTGAGGTGGCGGTATGTCCTGAAGCACTGTAGTACTGTAGCTTCAAAAGCATTATTTTGCAGTGGTTATTGAAGACTATTTTTTTTACTGACCTTTTTCTTAGCTGCTGCATGACTTCCCAGATGAACTGCGAGCTGACATCGCCATGCATCTGAACAAGGACATCCTGCAGCTGCCTGTGTTTGAGCGCGCCAGCAGAGGGTGCCTGCGCTCCCTGTCCCTGCATGTCAAGACTTCTTTCTGTGCACCTGGGGAATACCTCATACGCCACGGAGATGCCCTGCAGGCCAATTATTTTGTCTGCTCTGGCTCCCTGGAGGTTCTAAAAGATGGCATGGTTCTGGCCATCCTGGGTTAGTGTGCAACAAGTATAAAACATTTCCAGAGGTGGGAAGTAGTGGAGTACAAATACTTCCTTACTGTACTTAAAGGTCACCTATTGTGCAATATCCACTTTTTTTACGTCTTTTATACATCAACATGTGTCCCCTCTGTGTAAAGAGATTCGGAAAATTTCAGGAAAAAATATTTGCTCACTTTTTGTCCTGATCCATTTATATAAAAACCTGTCTGGAAATGAGCTGATCAGATTTTGGCCACTTGTTATGTTATAACGGCTTGTATAAACATTAGCCAATCACCAACCGAGGTAACCCCCCCCCCCCCCACCTTATCACCTGAATCTCCTCCTAGAGCACCATTGTGGTTCTTTTTTATCTGAAGTAACAGACAGAGAATCAGCACTTTGAAACAGGGCTGAAACAGAGGGGATTATGGGATGCTAAAATGCGTGATCTTTTTGGTGTTTCGAACCAAACACTTCAGAGACATGTTTTGTATATATCTGAGACCTATTAAATATTGATGAAAAGCAGTATAATAGGGGACCTTTAAGTACATCTTTCTGGTATCAGTACTTTAATCCACTACTTATTTTTCTGATGACTTTTTACTTTTACTTCTTACATTTTTAGCACAAATACCTGTACTTTCTACTTCTTACATTTTCAAAACAGGTTTATTACTTTAGTTTTAATCTACGTTTGGTGGCGTGATCATTATTATTTAGAGTCATTGCATCCCAAATGATTTTTAACACGATCTGTGTATCCATCATTTCCTGGTCTTCTCTAAAGAAGAGGGACCAATGCAAACTTTGTAATTAGCCGTTGTTCAGCATCATAAACATTCATTAGCTAACAATGACATTATGGTTCTATTAATCTAAAGAGAGGTCAGTTACTCTATAAAACAGTTGGTAGTTATGGGTACTTTTTACTTTTTACTCATAGCCCATACTTCTTTACTTTTATTTGAGTAAAGAAGTTTAGTCAGTACTTTTACCAGAGTATTTTTTAACACGAGTATCTGTACTTCTACTTGAGTAAAGGATGTGTGTACTTTTGCCATCTCTGAACATTTCCTCTTTTACTCATTTTGTAACTTTCAGATGTGTTGCACCACAAGTAGTTACATCTCTGTTTTAATCCCTACAGGAAAAGGTGATCTCATTGGCTCTGACCTCCCAGATCGTGACCAGGTGATCAAGACCAATGCAGACGTGAAGGCGCTGACCTACTGTGACCTGCAGTACATCAGTGTTAAGGCTCTAAGGGAGGTCCTCTTGCTCTATCCAGAGTACGGCAGCCGGTTCAGCTCTGACATCAACAACAACCTCACCTACAACCTGAGAGAGGGCAGTGAAGCTGACGTAAGAAGACATTTGCTAACACAACACTGCAGAGACAGATATTTCATTGTACCAGTGTTTCATTTCTTTGCTACTGCTCATTAACAACAAGATACCTAGGCTACCACCAAATAAAGAATGTGAGTGTAATACCTTGCTAATTGTGGCTTTCAAATCTCTAGGGAGTAACAAAGCTTAGGTCTTCAAGGCTTTCTCTGGTATGTGTGCATCACTAAAGTAATGAAATCAGCCTTCATCTGCCAGATACATCTGACAGTCAGTTACAGCACAATTATAAGTCCATAGTGTGCTATCCTGAAAACTTGTAATGGTTAAAGTTGAGGATTGAACATTAACAGCCTGAACTCAAACACAAAGCTGAGATAAAGATGGATATTATGCTGCTAAAAACAGTGATGAAAACCACTTCCTAATGATCGAAACCGATTAGATCATTTACATGTTGAAGAGATTCATCTTAAGATAAATTAAGTGTTAAGTTAACTCAAGGATTCTGAAAGAAGAGGAGCCAAAAATAAGCCCATAAAGCAATATAGAAATCAATCAGAGACATAGAAGGCTTTGCTACATTTGTTCATTCATGTTTGTGTGCAGATAATGTGTCTTTTCCCCTAGAGACAGTTTTCCTAGACCTGCTCTCCAGCTTGCATGCTGACACACCGTATACATTAAAATGATATCTTAATTCCATTTACAAATGTAACAAGACTGTACCTGTTTCTATTTTAGTTTTCTGGTCTGTTACAGAGGAGAAAGCGTTGCTTTGAATGTAGATTTACCATTTTCTATACATGCAAATATGTGTTTCTATATTTTTCACAATTTTTATTTTTTATTTATTTGTTTATACTAATTTTCAGGAGACAGGAACAATATAATTTAGTATTAGCAAGCAGGGAAAACGAATTCCCACAATCTCATGATCAACCCTTTTCTTTTACAGTATGTTTAAGGTTTTAGTGTTCATTTGAAATGATGGGTCTAGAAAAGTGAAGTGTTAAGAGTCACTCAGCCTTAAATTGTTTTCCACAAATCAAAGACACATCGAATTTTCAATCTATTGTCTCCTCAGGGTCATGCTATGGACCATAAACTGCCCTATATTGTTGAGGCAGATGATGGTGACCGTGGAGAAGACGTGAGGCACTATCAGCAGAGGAAAGTGCCCTTGTTATATGGAGCAGGCAGCCCTGTGCGTCAGCCCTGCCTCAGCACCATGTTAGGGGATGAGCTCCGCCACATCAGTGCACTCCGCAACTGTGGCTCCCCTCTTCAGGGCGGTAGAAGCCACAGCCCCTTTCATCAGTCATTCACCAATCAGGAGCTCTCTCCTTCTCCTGTGCCCAGTATTGGCAGCGACCAGTCTTTGAACCAGCGGCCTGCCAATCTACTAATGCCATCCTTGAGCTGTGTTAGCCCACCTAGCCTTAGCCCCAGGTAACCTGTTAATAACCCAAATATAAATCAGCAATCACTCTTGCACCTTTTTCATGATTATGTAGTAACACTGATTTGTGTCTCTGCCAGGGTCGTGGATGGAATTGAGGACAATGGTCACACATTTCAATTTAATGTAGAACAGAGGGAGACAAAGACTAATATAACAGGTAAGGTGAAACGAATTGGAAAAAATGAAATAGCAGACAATTTGATAAAAATAACTTTCCAGGAACCTACATGTATGATTAACTAATCATCATCAGATATCTATACTGTACATAATTGCTCTACATTTAAGCAGTACTTATAACCGTACTCATTTGAGGCTAGATGTCATGATATATTATGGGTTATTTCAGTTCAGCTGTACTGCTTTGTTTTCATTCTTTTGTAGACCAGTTCCAAGTGAGTGCTCACCTGCTTCTGGAGACAGAGGAAGTGAGACAGAACATCAGCAAACTGAACAAAGAGGTACAGTTTTCAAATAAATGTGGGGTAAAAAGTACACTATTTGCCTCATAGATGTAGTGAAGTGTATAAGTATAAAGTATCAAAATACTCAAGGAAAAAACAAGTACCTTAACATTGCTCTTGAAAAAGTCAAAATATATAAATGATCTGGCTATACAGAATTATCAGTACATTCTTTTGCCAAATGTGTTACAGTGTTATGGGGTAGTAAACATACTGCAATTTTTACTGCAATTCTCCAGGTGTATCACATATGTTTGTCATTTATTAGTTATTTCAAATAATTTAAAAAAATAGATATGCCCCACAGCAAACTCTTTTTTCTTTTCTTCTCAGGTGAGCAACCTGAACCATGAAGTGTCCAACCTGGCCAAGGAGCTCCATGACATAATGCATTTCCTACAGTCTCATATGTCCATGCACCATGCACCTCATGCCGTCTTATGGCATACAAATGGTTCCCAGTCCTAGTGTGAGTGCTTCCAGCAACTGGCAGCCCCACGTCCCTTTAAATATTGCCACCAGTCTGCATCTCCATCATGAAGCAATTAGTCACCCTGCCAGAAATGTGTTGGGCTGCAGTGGTATCCCCTCTCTGGATAGAAGTCCAACTTTGCAGTCTTCCAACCCTGTGTCCTCCTGTGTACACCTGTGCTGCTCTGACAGGGAAGGGGCCACAGCCCATATGTTACAGAGCCAGTGTGGCCCCTTTCAAACTTCAAGAATAACTCCAAACTCTCCCTACACGACCCACCCACATCCATCCCTCCTAGGCCACAGCCCTTCCTTCAGTAGCTTCCCCGTGGTTTGTCAGGCTCCACAGGTCCAATACAATGCCTCTATTACAACAATGAGCAACACACACCCTCTGTGTTCCTCTGTGAATTCTGGCTTCTCCCATCCATCTCTGGATGTTCAAACCAACTCTGGTCCCACACAAAATCAGACACCCATCCATTCCTCCATGTATAACACTGGCCGGCTGCAGTATCACCCTACCTTCAGCACTCTCACTCCGTCAGTCCACACTTCAACATGCACAGGGCACAGCCAGTGCCACCAGAGCTCTGTCAATGGCCCAAGGCAAAATGACCTAGTTGGATCCAGCCCTACCCACCTCCCACAGGACCCTCCTTGTTCTCTGACGGGGCCGGAAACAGACAGAGACTGCAGAGCTTCACTGTACCAAGAGAGGACGAACAGTATTGAATCTCAGGATATGAGTTGCAGTTCTCCAACTGTAGAAGTTCAATCACCTCTCTTGGATGTAGAGGACATATAAAGCCCATACTGGTGACCTCACCTCTTCTGTTAATCTGTTATAATGATGACTTAATTTTTCCTTCAGATACCATCAAATAAAATGTTCCCTGCTGCTCCCTCCACCAAGACATGCACCGCACACTTTCTCTTTAGGGTTCAATGGTATTTGGATATATGTTAGCAGGTTCACTAGTAAAGCATTAGCAAGAGATACAATTATTGTACATATTTCATAAAATAATTCAAGGTTACTCAGGCTCAAGTTATGATATACAGGTATGAGGCGCCACACAGTGGAGACAGTGTGTTACAAAAGGCTGATCTCTTATCACACAGCACAGAGGAAAAAACAAACTCGTTCTGAAACGGATAAATGGAAGAAAGGAGCACAACTGTACATTTAATGAGGATTATCACAATATTTTGCTCTGTACACTTTCAGAAGTGTGTTATTTTGATAATATTTTTTTGTACAGGTTTCTTTGCCTTTATAGGAACACATGTACTTATCAGACCAGAGCTCGACTATGCTGTATGGGCTTTAAAATAATTTCAATGTTAAAGGGATATTTATTTATCTTATTTTAATTCATTTTTGGAAAAACTATAATGTAGTAATGTATTGTTTTAAACAATACCAGTGTTTTTTCACAGCACTCCTTCAAAAATTAAAACATACTCCAGCAAGACTTTATAGTAGCCTATATCGAGGAGGGGGCTATGTATACAAATGTATACAGTATTTGATTTAGGTGCTCCAGTATTCAAGCAAGATAAGGTTATCAGGTCAAGAGAGTTGCAACTTTTTATTGCCAATTTATGTCTAAAGCCTTGACGTCATCATTCCTGGGGGTGTGACATTTTTTATCCTGATCAACAATTTAGGCAACTGCAACTTTTGGTAATAATAAGACAATTAAACACACTGTAATCCCTCCCTAAGTGTCCTTTGTTAACCTCACTAGAAGTCCTAAACAACAAGAGCATGTGTTCTTAATAGGGTAAAGCACTGCATCCAAGCCCTTATGTAACCCTGTAGCATTTTTACATGAAATCCTGACCTCATTAGTGTATAACGGGAATGTTAGCTGTAGTTCTAATGAGCATTAGTGTTAGGTAAAAAAACAAAAAGGCCAATGTTGAAGAAAGCATCCTTTTGTACAAAAGACAAATTACAGCTCATAAGATCCAACCTTCGACAACATCTGACTAGCTCATCAGACGAGATCATCCCTGGATCATAATGTTCAACAAAAAAATACGGATAAACACAGTGTCTGATTATTTACATTATCACTCTAATAATCTACATAATTTAAGGCTGCATGCATCATTGTGTCAACTTGCCATTGTAAATGTTTATCAGATTACATGATTGGAGTTGACACTCTTTTGAAATGTTTGTTTTTTTCTGAAATAGATTCATTAAAGGGAGTCCTAGATTCCACCTTCAGACTCATCTTTTTTCTTTGTTTGTGCATGTTCATCAGGTCTGTAATTCATCCACAGAACAATAAAGGAAAATTAACACAAGGTGAGTACATTCACCCACAAGTGACGAATAGTAGGCTACTTAACTAATGAAAATGATAGATGAATGAAAAAGTAATAGTAAAGACTTTTGAAAGAGAAAAAAGGGCCAACCCCTTTAGTGTATGGATGAAGTACGCAGATATTTTATCTAAATACTATTAGATAATACTCTGCTACAACTTGTAAATGTATGCCCCCGAACCCCCCTAGCATGTTTGGACCTCAATATTTAGGAAATCCTGGGTACGGGCCTTGTTACAAGTAAGGCCCTTTACTAAAAATGTATCATCTATTAATATCCCCTATCAGTATATGTTTTGTTCATTTTGTAAATATGTATTTAAATGTGATGTTTATATATCTATATAGCTATCAATTATCACATTCATTCATTCCTTTTACCTGAGTGGAGTTCCCTGTTTAATGGGGGAAAAACATACATAGAACGTTTTAATTTGCATTATCCAGATACACAATTAACAATCCAACAAATAAATAAATGTCCAATAACATAAAAACGATATGTTACTGTAAATACACATACTCTAATTGTGTACTTAAGTACAGTTCTTGAGTAAATGTACTTAATTATATTATCTCTGTATTCAAGTCACATAGAAAGGTGCAGTTATCTTAAATATAAACCGGATTATGATCATGTACACTACAGCATATTGATGATTTGGTGCATTATATATTTCTAAATCTCTAAATCAAGATCTCAATCGAAAGATTCTCAATCGCGAGTACACATGCTGCAGAGCAAAACATCTGTGATAGTGAGCACTTCTCCTTTGCCGAGATAATCCATCCCACCTCACAGGTGTGGCATATCAAGATGCTGATTAGACAGCATGATTATTGCACAGGTGTGCCTTAGGCTGGCCACAATAAAAGGCCACTCTGAAACGTGCATTTTTGCTTTATTGGGGGGGTCCGAAAACCAGTCAGTATCTGGTGTGAGGGTTAGGGTAATGTTGTGAATCGAGTGGCCTGTGTTCGTCGTCCATAACATACGCCTGCCCATACCATAACCCCACCACCACCATGGGCCACTCGATTCACAACATTACCCTAACCCTAACCCTCACACCAGGTACTGACTGGTTTTCGGACCCCCCCCAGACCCCCCCCAATAAAGCAAAAATGCACGTTTCAGAGTGGCCTTTTATTGTGGCCAGTTTAAGGCACACCTGTGCAATAATCATGCTGTCTAATCAGCATATTGATATGCCACACCTGTGAGGTGGGATGGATTATCTCGGCAAAGGAGAAGTGCTCACTATCACAGATTTTTTCAGATTTGTGAACAATATTTGAGAGAAATGGTTATTTTGTGTATATAGAAAATGTTTTAGATCTTTGAGTTCACCTCATGAAAAATGGGAGCAAAAACAAAAGTGTTGCGTTTATATTTTTGTTCAGTGTAAAATAGTTGCTCTGCAGCAGTTTTACTCGCGATTGAGAAACGGCCTGTGTCCGGAGGGACCCTGAACGCCTCTCGGTGCGGCAGACAGTGGTGTCTCGTGCTGCTGCTGCTCTCATTGGTCAAACTGCCGCTGACAAAAAGTGGGACGTTCCCGGAAAAATCGCTAACCGGAAAGGAAGGCCAGAGCCTCAGAAGAAGAAGACAGCCGTCTCCGATGAGACCAACGAAAGAAGAAAAAGTACTGTAAGTCAAACAACTTAAACATATATAATATGTCTGTGAATAGGGACATTGACCGCATGTTGGACTTTCTTTTCGAAGAGCTGTTAACCGTATTTGGACACGCTTTGTCTCATTTTGGTCAACTGATCAGCCAAGTCCGGGTTCAGCCGAAATGTCCATCAGACAGGATCCACAGAGGCAGAGTGCCTATCCCTGTGAGACCACATCATATGTCAAATGAGCATTGACACACAAAGTACTTAGAGGCACAAGACCTATGTATCTGCCAGAAGCAGACACAATTACAAGTCTGAGTCCTCCAGTTTGTCCAATGTCAAAAAGCAGACGACGTGGGGCCGAGAAAAAGGAAAGTTGTCTAATGACGTTTGCGCTGCTAACCTAGCTAACACCATCAGTAGCCAGTATTCGTTTCCCAGAGTTAAGCATTATTGTTTTGTCGGCAATTCACGCTAGGAAGCTAGTGCTAATGCTAAGAAACTGCCAATGTCAATACTGACGTTAGCTCGTCGACGTTAGTTAGTAAGTTGTTGGCAAACTGCTTAGCACAACTGACGTTATACATGCTAGTCAGTTGTATGCTATCCAAGTTATTGAGGGGCGCTTTAATTTGACCAGCTGTCATAGCTAACGATAAGCTAGATGGACAAACACATTTTGGTTAGCTTAATATTTTTTAACATAAAACAGTATTCAAACTACGTGCTAAATTAGCTTATCACTCTGCTAAGCTAGTGTTGACCACCCAGAGTAAATATTTGTAATTTACTTGCTTTTTACTTTTAGATGCAATTTAACTATGCAAGACATATTTGGTAGCATGCACCTTTGCTATGATTCCTCTTAGCCCGCCGTCACAGATAACTGTCAAACTACTTGTTTTATTCAAGTAGATCTACAAAATAGATAAACTGAGTTTAACCCTATTTTGAAATGTCTGATGGATTTATAGCATGCACAATTAGCTTTGCAGCTTTAACTGGGGTTAAAAGCCGGTTCACAGTTCCTCACACTCAGGTCAGTCAATACAAAATAAAGTCATTAAAATGTCATTATTGCTGACACCATTTGTTATTGTGCCAGTTAACATTGTTGAGATTATGAGTGTGCAGTTCTCCATGCATTTAAAAGCAAATGCATGTAAAATGCCTATATCTCCGCACTAGCTCCTCCTTATGGCTGAATAAGGGAAACAACGTTCAGACCTTTGAGACACTGGGGATTTGCAGGTACTTGCTTGAGCTCTTGTTTCGTTTATTGCGTATGGACCTTGTTCTCTTAAAGTGGAGACACATCTTGACTAAAAGGACTGTTCATTTCTCCACCATCTGTATAATGTTTGGGCTCAAGGAAATCACATACGTTGTAAGTCTGTACTTTTAAACTTGCAACCTGGGCTTAGTTATGTGTTTTAATTTACCAAAGGACTTTATGACCTCAGTATGCGTTTCAAGTCAGTGGTGGTAAACTAGAGAACAAATTCCGACGCACCTTTTTTGTATACCAAAAACATGACTGGGACAAAGGCTTTTGGGGTGACTTGATGGGGTGTGCGAGGTCATTTCTTCAAATGCGTGCACAAGACTTCCTTTTTTTCTTTACCGATGTAAAGTTAATGAAAAATGTGCAAGACTCAGACATACTAAAACACATCTCATGTAGTGTAAGTTTGTGTTACTTGGCACTTTATAAACTACTCTTGCTCATTCAGCCACTGAATAATTAGTAACTTTTGAATAGTTGTTTGTGATTTGGCAAGGAGGTGCAGGTGTGTGCCTCTCCCTATGAATGGCTTTGGACTTGTTTTTTGTTTGGATAAAGATGTGTTCCCAATAAGTCACGAGAAAAGGAAGTGTTTGCTGTGATTTCCTGCCTTGCTAAATGCCAGTGATGAGTATGTTGGCTTTTCCTGTGTTATATCCCCAGTTTCCCTGTGACTGTTTCCAAAGCCATTCTTTCTTAGAAACCTGAACTGTTGAATAGCTTACCTTGGATCAAGAGCATTTTCTGTTTCATTATAGACAGTTCTGCTTTTGTGTCTTTGTTGTATATGAATGCGATTTGCCAATAATGTGTAGGTTATGAATATACAGTTTCACTGTACATAGAAAGTTGCTACTTCCTTGCCAGAGTCTGACTATTACGCATAATAGACACAAGGAGGATGGCGATGCAGCCCCTCATATCTGACACCAACAGTTCTTCCAGGACCCCACCCTTTAAGTGAGCAGAACTGCACAAGTCCCTGCTTGTATTGTTAAAACTGGTATAGTGGCCCCAGCCGCAGTTTGTTTGACTGCTATTTAAATAGATGTGTCACTGAGGGAAGTTTTTGACAATACACGTTGGCACACTGTGATGTTACTTCAAATGAAATGCATTTTATTTCTTTAAATAGTTATGTTCCCTTGCGAATAACTTATTCTCTTATAATGTTTTTTTTTTTTTAATTGCATGGCACTGGAGAAAAAACCCCGTTTGACCTTACATGTTCACGCTAAGGATGAAGAGAAGAATCCAAACTTTCTATGAATATCTAAAACTACACAAAATACAATACAAATGCTCCTCTTTACTTAGAAACAGGGAGTCATAAGAACATGTTAGGAAACTGTACACAGAATCTCTGACCATATAGTTTTATAGGCTTTTATCTGCTACTAAGAATTATTGATTTGCTTTATTACTGGCATTAATGAGTCATATCACTGTCAGTATGTTTTCAGTTCTTTTGACTGAGCAGTGAACAGAAATAAGTCATATGAATTGTATCTGTACTTTGTTTTGTACCGGTTTTGCATTTAAATATAACGGCAAAATATAATTAGGTATTGAATTGGTGCACACATTGTTCTGTACGAAGTTGTTCAAAGCACTTGCCGAGCATACAGGAGGTCACGATGAATATTTCACAGATTCTCCTTCACGTTCGCGCCCCCCCCCCCCCCCCCCCCCCCCCCCCCCTTTCCCTGACCCATGTGCCACAGTCTCTCTGTGACCCACTTTGCGGCAGAGGTCTTCGGAGCCCATTAGGGATGCCATCAAGGCATCCGTCATCGCAGACTGCTTAAGATGTGAGCAGGTCTGTCTCAGAGCAACAAAGAGCCTTTTCATTGCAAGCTACACGGCCACTTCTACCTTTTACATTCTGTGCATAGATGTTAACGCTCAAAGGTTCCCACTTCATCAGTAGGTAGCTGACAGTGTGCATATTTTGCTAATAATAGTTGTGTTCTACGATATCTGTTAACCAACAAATATTTACAAGCCACTACACATGATCATTCAGGGCTCGACATTATAAATGGCCCGCTGGCCCGGAAGCACTATTTAGACCCCCCGGGCCAGCATAACGTACTTTCCACTTGTCCGCTCGGGCCACTAAAAATATTGCTTTAAAAAAAAAATGGTCCTGTGGTATTGGTGTTTTGACTAGCAATTTTGTTAAATTGTTTCCTTTATTAACGCTACAACATAGCGTTTCGTGAGTCGGTTGTCGTTGTTGGGTGAAAAGCAAACAGCTGTTTGCTGCGGATCGCAGTGCGAGCAGGCTCCTGTGAGCGCGAGCAGGCTCCTGTGAGCGCGAGCAGGCTCCTGTGAGCGCGAGCAGGCTCCTGTGAGCGCGAGCAGGCTCCTGTGAGCGCGAGCAGGCTCCTGTGAGCGCGAGCAGGCCTCCTGTGAGCGCGAGCAGGCTCCTGTGAGCGCGAGCAGGCTCCTGTGAGCGCGAGCAGGCTCCTGTGAGCGCGAGCAGGCTCCTGTGAGCGCGAGCAGGCTCCTGTGAGCGCGAGCAGGCTCCTGTGAGCGCGAGCAGGCTCCTGTGAGCGCGAGCAGGCTCCTGTGAGCGCGAGCAGGCTCCTGTGAGCGCGAGCAGGCTCCTGTGAGCGCGAGCAGGCTCCTGTGAGCGCGAGCAGGCTCCTGTGAGCGCGAGCAGGCTCCTGTGAGCGCGAGCAGGCTCCTGTGAGCGCGAGCAGGCTCCTGTGAGCGCGAGCAGGCTCCTGTGAGCGCGAGCAGGCTCCTGTGAGCGCGAGCAGGCTCCTGTGAGCGCGAGCAGGCTCCTGTGAGCGCGAGCAGGCTCCTGTGAGCGCGAGCAGGCTCCTGTGAGCGCGAGCAGGCTCCTGTGAGCGCGAGCAGGCTCCTGTGAGCGCGAGCAGGCTCCTGTGAGCGCGAGCAGGCTCCTTCACTACAGAGTATTGCGCCACCTAACCATTCGTTTTTAATACCACCGGTAACCGGCCAAGCGCCGGGCAAAAAACAATCTTCAAATAAAAGAAAGTCACCGGAGGAGTTCAAGGAGAGTGACAGGGAGCATGATGCCCCGGCCACACGAGGACGAAAACGGCCGTTTGCGTTACTGTTTAGTGTCATATAGACCATTCGGCCACACGAGGACGACCGCATACGGCACTAAACGACTGAGGAAACGACAACGGGTCCCAAGGTGGATAGAACGGCATACGCAACGCTCTGGGGGGTCAAAACAGCTCCGTGTGTGCGCCCTATACGAACTGTTCTGATAGTGATTGCGCAAATAGCCCCGCCTCTCCCCACCTCTGCTGCTCACCTCCGCGTACCCCGCGCCATTGCTGATGTGTTTCGCCACCAACAACAACAACAATGGCGGATCGCAGAGTTGCTATCGTGCTCCGGACGCTACTGACCATGCTACAGTTCTTTGTGCAACATCTACAGCAGACTTACACATCCGGGGGCGATCTTACTCGCTGCTTTTGTGGATATGTACTGCAGCTTCAGCGATCATTTTCTGATAATGATATAGCCCCGCCTCTCCCCACCTCTGCTGCTCACCCCCGCGTCAAAGTAAACTGCACACTGAATTCAGATTATTTATCTTTCTCTCGATATGGACATAAACGCGAGTGAAGTCTAATCTGACAGGACGGAGACACCTCTCAAACTACCTAAACTAGTTATAAATATGTTTATTTTTACTGTCGGCCGGGTCACTCATTACTGGATCAGCTGCTGCATGAAACAGACACTGGCGCTGTCCGAAGAGAGGGAGGAAAAAGAGAGGCTCCATGTATTTTATTATTATATTATATAGATTCGTTATTCATTTGTTTTAAAGCTCAATAAATAACAAAGAAGACCTTTGTCCGGCACTTTTATAATTTTGTCGGAAGATTTCAACTTTAATACACGTTGACTGGCGAAAAACTCTGCCCGGTTCCCTCGGCCCCCACCGCGGAGAATAAACAGAAGGGCAACCATGACAACCATGCTTCTTCGCTGCTTTTGTGGAGGAAGTTACAGCGCCACGTACAGGCTCCTGCAGTACGCAGCTTCTCCAGCGGTTGGAGCTAAGCGGAGCGGTCTCGTGTGGACAGACACTATCCGGATAACTATTGCGTGTGGACGGAAGCTTTTTTGCGTTTGCGTTAATCCTATGCGTTTAGCCGTTTTCGTCCTCGTGTGGCCGAGGTCTGAGAAGAAGAGGGAGAGAACGTTTCAGCCAGCTTGATCGATGGAGTTGGCTTCTAAAACCGTCCTAAAACCCTTTTATAATCTATCGATTAGATTTATGATTCGAACATTATAAAAGTAGGGTAGACATGTGGAGATTATCCGGCTGAACAAAACGTGCATTTATCAAACAGGTTTGTTTTCCACAGACCTTATTTACAGCTATTTTCCAAAACCCTGTGGAGAAATCCCATTGTTTTTTTGTGGAGGGAACCAGCAGCTTACTTCCTGGTTTTAGGACGCGTCACTGCACCTCTCAATATGATGCCAATATAAACAAGGTCTTCTGTCGGCTCTGTACATCAATGCCGACCTATGCTGACAAGTAAGTGAAGAGTAGAAAATATAAAGGTATTGGCTATCGGGAAATGTCCCAGCAGTTTAGGATAATGAAGGTTCTAATCTAATCTATTACATAGCCATTACATTTCTAACTCCTAATGACAGGAAGGCAGAAAGCGCATTATACTAATAATAATAATACTCATAATAGCAGACATTTTTTAACAATGACCACAATATCATTATTTTAATAAACCAAATATGAACAATTGAGGAAAATGAGGAAGAACTGATGATTCAAATGTTGTAGAACAAGTAGTAATTTAGTTAGTGCATAAATGACTATTGCAACAAATGTGTTAATTTTCTTCATTATTAGTCGATTTTCTTTGGACGAATGCTCCGGAGGGCCAGTGGGTACAATGGTGGGGCCAGTGATGGTACAATTCCACTGGTCCTCCGGGCCAGTGGAATTGTACCCTTAATGTCTACCCTTGTCATTTTTGCAACCTTTGTGTCCGACTGTTATTGGTTTAGTGTTAGCAGTGCAGTCTACTCCCTGTTATGAACTATAGGACCCACCTGTCTTATCCAAACCTTCTATACAAGTCGTTTTCCTTAGGCTACCAAATTAACAATTTCATACAAAGGCTTTCTCTTTTGCACAAGAAACGTGCATGCATGGAGGACATTTTCGAGTTGATTTAAAGCTGAATTACAGCAAGTTTTTCCGCACACACTGTTCAAGATAATCCGAGGATAAGCAATTGGGTTCCATTTTGCGCTTTTGCTTGTCAGTCTCTTTTCCCAAACGCATTTCGGCCCTCAGTACAGCTTGTCTCTCTCCGGTCAGGAATGTGAACAGGTGACGGCTCATCTCTGCTGCCTGCTTTGAAGGATTCCCCCTGCTCTTTCAGCCCTGTGTGATTGTGTCAGTCTGTTGGTTAGAGTCCACTGTGACCTCAAGTGCATTGCTGACGATGAAGTCTGATGTGTTTGCAGGTTTACTTCCATGCAGCCTCTTTCAAATCTATATCAAAAGTAAACAGATTTGGTAGCATGCTGAAATTACAGACTATTTCTTTAACATGTGTAAAGCCACATTTTGTAAATCTGAGTAAAAGGGGAACACTGCAAAATACCTGGTCTTTTTTCTAAAATGAAACTAACGCTGCAAAACATAATGGCAGAAATGTGTTCCATCAAACATTCAGAAGTGGCATGCTTCATTTGACTGAGTCATGGTCTGTCACATGCTGAAGCTTAAGTCTGGCTCAGCACCGAGCTGAGATAAGGCCTCGCACAACCAAACTCTAAAGACTGTCAGCACTGACGTCTTACTTTAGCTCTCCACATTTCACTTTTCATTCAGCAAAGGTCTAACCTACTTTTCTTCAGTGTGCTTTTCTGCCAGAAGTTGGGTCAGTGACAAAGCTCAGGCTATCCCAAGTTTTAACGTGCTCAGCAGTAAAATGTCTTCTGCAATCTTCACTTCCTGCTTTGAGCTGAGTTGTGTTTCCTGTCCTTTGACCAAGCAGAAGCTGGCTGACCTCATGTGTATCACTCCTCTGCAAAAACAGATTAGGCAAGGTTTCATAAACGCAAATAGGCTCAAGTGAAGGGAGAAATCGTTGGCTCATTTCTATTGTCTCTGAATGCTGTTATCACGTAAAGTGTGTGGAGAGGTTGGGCTGCATTTGGCTTGATTAAATACTTTAAGTAAACCTCTGTGTTAGGCTATTGGTCTTATAGCTATTTTTCTGTTGGTAAACTCTCTATTTACAACAAGACTGTCCAAATAAAGTTTACATTTACTAATACAACTTGAATCCATGACAAACAAGATGTGATCACCGAAAGTTGCAACATTGAAAGTAATCTATTTTTGACTTGACAGTCATTCTCTGGTTTTGCTATCATTACATGGAAACAGCCACAAAGATGTTCACATGATTCACTGGAAGATATGTTTTAACTGTATGCTGGAAAGCACTCTAATTTCCTGCTTTAACTGTTTGGTCCATTGAGTCCCTCCAGTCTCTCAGTCCACGGTGATGTCATTCAATGTCTTGTTTTGTGAATCCAAAAACAAAAGATGTATGTTAAGTATGAAATGTAACCGAAAGTCATGAGAAATATCCATATTTGAGAGGCTTAAAACGGCAACTTCTGTTATTTGAATTACAAAAAATACTTGAAGGATTCATCTAATATCAATATATGAAGTGTGTACATTTATTTCTCAAATCTTTTCTGAAGTAAAGCCAAATCATGTGTTGTGTAGTGAACCATATACATGAGAGAAAACATGTGTTCTCCTCCAGCACTTGTTTACACTAAACATGGTTCAATGATCAACTCTTTATCCAGAGGCCCCGCCCACTGTGTTTCTGTGTCAACAACTTCAACTCTATAATTGTCAGCTGGGAATCTTGGCTAAATAAAAAAAGATAGATAAGATAGTGTTTGAATAATCTCTTTTTGGAACAAAGAATTCCTCTCTGTTGAGTTTAGATGAAACACTGATTATAACATTCAGCAGACATCCTGGGAAGCCTTTGTTCCGTTTAGAGCAAACTGTAACATACTGAATATGTTTTCCAGCTCCCACTGGTGAGGTCTCCTCTTCCTCCGGCTCATCTACCTGCCTGACTGAACTCCCCCCCCCCCCCCCCCCCCGTCTGTCTCAGCCTCATCTACCCCCTGCACCGACCCAGGCCTCGAGTCAACCAGACCTCCTCCCGACTTCTTCTCCTTTCTCCTGATTAAAAGAACTGCGCTATGGCAGGGCGAGGCGGACCAGCACGGACCAACGGCACCGCAGCGAGCAACAAGATCTGCCAGTTTAAGCTGGTGCTGCTGGGGGAGTCCGCGGTGGGGAAGTCCAGCTTGGTGCTGCGCTTTGTCAAGGGCCAGTTCCACGAGTACCAGGAGAGCACCATCGGAGGTGAGGGTCCTGGTTGTTCCCATGATTATCTCTGCTGTCTAATGCTTTAAAGGTCACCTATTATGCAAATTCCACTTTTCCATGTCTTTTCTACATCAACACGTGTCCCCTCTGTGTGAAGACATTCTGAACCTTTCAGGAAAAAAGATTCGCTTACTTTTTGTCCTCGTCTGAAAAGGAGCTGATCAGATTTTGGCCACTTTGTGATGTCATAACGATGTTTTGGCTTGTGTAACCATTAGCCAATCAGCAACCAAGGGAACCCCCCCCCCCACACATACACACACACACACCTTATCACCTGAATCTCCTCCTAGGAGCACCATTGTGTTCTTTTTAACCAAATGTCTCTCAGAGGGGCGTGGGGAGGGGCTCCTTATTTTCATCTACAGTAACAGACAGAGAATCAGCACTTTGGAAACAGGGCTGAAACAGAGGGGATTATGGGATGCTGCAATGATCTGTTTGGTGTTTGGAGCCAAACACTTCAGAGACATGTTTTGTATGTATCTGAGACCTATAAGATATTGATGAAAAACAGTTTAATAGGGAACTTTAAGAAAACACAACTGTACATTCCTTTAGATGTAAATCACAGCTCAGAGGGATTCAAGTATATAATCAATTACATTGCAGAACTTGCTCTGCATTTTAAAACCAAAGTACTGATGAGTCATTACACAATTGTAATTGAAGTACCCTTGTCATAAATGATCATGTGGCTGAACAGAATCTCCATTTTGAACATGTCCATAAGATGAATGCTGAAGCAGTGAAAACATGTCTCTGCCAGCTCCGAGCAGCTGCTCCATGTGTTCTGTTGTCAGAGCGCTGCAGGAGTGGCAGAACCAGTTATTGCGTCAGATCACCTGACTTTCCTTATGAGCCACACAGCTCCTCACACATGGCAGACGTTTATATTGATTTAACAGAGACGTATTACATTTCTAAATATTGTGTTGACAATAGAAGCTTGACCTGGACAGATCAACTCTTTAGACTGTCTTCTGGAAACAGCAGTTCCTAGGTAGCAGAGGAGTGAGGTTACTTGAAACAGGAAGGAATTGAGAAAACAATGGGGGTTTCCTGGACCTCCTGTAGCACAGGGGAGCTGGTGAAACACTTGTGTTTAGGTTTCAAACAAGAGAATGATAATGTGTCCGTAGCTTTGACATTTTGCAAAGGTAGGGAGTTAAATGACTGGGATAGCTTGAGGGCTACATAGGCACACTTTTAACTTGGCTGTTCAAATCCTCCAGCTGGAAAAACCACAGGGACAGGTTTCCACTGGAGCGGCTGACTTCTGAAACGTGGCTTCATTATTTCATTAAAGCTAGGGAAGGTACTTTGTTTTTAGCGTCATTGGGCAAAAACAACATTTTCTCTCCATTTCTGAAATGCTTAGCCGATATTGTCAGACTTTATTTGTGAAGACTTTCTCTTGTGTCACTTGCTTTGCTGTGTGGACAGTTGTTGCTAATGCATGAATAGTATCTTCTCTGTGCTTTCACCATCAGAAAGTCCTGCTGATGCGGCTTTGTAGAAAACCCACTAGGAGCGTTTTCCTCCCGAAACGACCTGTGATTGGCCAAAGTCTTCAGTCACAGGCTAGACTTTCTACAAACTGCAAACCAAACAAAGACGATCGGCAGAAGTTTTCTTCGACATCCCTAGAATTACGATATGCTGAAAGGCTATTATTTACTCACATCTTTGATTCTTTCCCACTGGCCTTAACACTGACTCTAAGGGTCTGAACACAACCTTTAAAACACTAATAAATTGAATTGTTGAATAAGAAAAATCGCTTGGATATTGAATACCTAGTCGATAAGGCTGCAAGAAACATATTTGTTGAGCCCAATATGATGTCTTCAGTTAGCTTGTTGTAGGAACAACAGTCTAAAGCTTTGTGTTGATGTAAAACAGAGAAGCAGCAAGTGGACGAGCGGGAACTTGTTTCTTCTTTAAACATTTGATGAATGGACTCATTGTCTGTGTCTAAATCGTAAACGTTATCTGGGAACATGTGGCGTTCACTATCTGGTGTAATGCTGTAAGGTCAATTATATGTCATATAGAAACAGAACTTCTTTTGGTGTCAACTCTTTTTAATGTTGCGTTAAAAACAACCTTTATTTGTCCATGTTTCCTTCGTCCTATGAGTAATGTGGCTGTAGGATGTGGGGACAGGATGCTCAGTGCTTACACACACCAAAGACTTACGAGTCAGCATGTTTTATACTGAATCCTGTGGTCAGCTGAATGCATGGTCAAAGATTACAAAGCTTTAACGTATGTACAAGTTAGTGCTCAGGCTCCTGACTCAGCGAGGTGTCGTACCAGCTTGTTGTGATACAGTATGTGTTTACTACACATTTTCTCTTTTTCTTTTTTTTCATGACACTATTCGTGCATTTCCCTGACAGTTTTTCTGACCTGTTTCCTACTTTTTGCTAATTCTCAGGGGGTTAGTTAGTCAGGACATTCATGGCCATTTGTAACTGATAGACACATTGCACCACTGCCTACCAGAGACTATTCCGCTAACAGTCAACTCAACGAAATAGCGTCCAACAAACAAAGTAACTTACAGTAGCCATCCCAAGGGAGCTGAACAACAAAAGTAAAATATATTGTGGAAACTCTCCCGTGCAAAAAGTCCTCATTAATGGAGGAAAAGAAGGTGCAGGGGGAGAGTCATGAAAAACATTCTTTAAGTTGGAAAGAGACCAACAGTAATACGAGGGGAAAGTTATGATTCCTTTTTTTTGTTTTTTTAAATGCATCACTCCAGTGAATCCTTATTGATTCATCTTGGTCTCAATCCAAACGTTTGGATTTGAACTTGCGGACGACTTTTCTGTGAGTTTCTGCTCTTATATTCTTTATGACTTTCTTTCCAGCTGCCTTCCTCACACAGACGGTATGTTTGGATGACACAACAGTGAAGTTTGAGATCTGGGACACTGCCGGACAGGAGCGGTATCACAGCTTGGCGCCCATGTACTACAGGGGAGCCCAGGCCGCCATCGTGGTCTACGACATCACCAACACAGTAAGTTGTTTTTAAAGTGTCTTTTGTTTGCCGACCCTTGTCTTCCAGTTTGGGTTGATGATCCAAGTTTCTTTAGCTACAGTGTAGATATGGCAATGAAACGCGTCACAGGCTCCTCCAGCAGTGCAACATGAATATAGGACATAAAACAGATAAAATAGTGCAAGAGAATTCCTCGATTAAAGACGGCTACAGACCTTCGCCCTTTTAACTCTTACAGTCAAATGTGACTTTTAAAAACATCAGGGATTTACATTTTAAAGGAGCAATGTCTAATTGTTGTTTTGTTTTTTTAAAGGATACATTCACACGTGCAAAGAACTGGGTGAAGGAGCTCCAGCGACAAGCCAGCCCGAACATTGTGATCGCACTGGCAGGAAACAAAGCCGACCTGGCCAACAAGAGAGCCATAGATTTCCAGGTAAAGAAGGATTTTGCTGTCTGATAATGAAGTTTACAATACATTCATTACATGTTTTAATTAATAAATAAATGCTGTATATTTGTCCGTGTTCCATTTATATTTTAGGAAGCACAAGCATATGCAGATGACAACAGTTTGCTCTTCATGGAAACTTCCGCCAAGACTGCTATGAATGTCAATGAGATTTTTATGGCTATAGGTAAGTGCTCCTCAGAACTAACAAGGCAACATTGATCATGATCATACATATAGTTGAACATTCGTTCTATTGATCATCAGTTACCGTTTAACCATACAAAGATTATTGAGAGGAGTATCTCCTATATCTGTGCAGATATTCATATTCTACCAACTAAAAAGCGAGATTACTCTAAACTTGAAATGAATATTGAGGTTAAAATCAGGTTGTCCTCATTCCAACATGAAATGGTTCAAACATGGGAATTTGCTTTACAATACAGTGAATATAATACATTTGGATTTGAACTGAGGGACTAATAAAACAGGGAATCAAATATTGAATGACGTCATCTCTAGAAAATGGTTTCAGTCATTTCTGATGTTTTAACGAGAAAGCTATCAGGAAAATAATTGGAAGAATAATCTAAATGGACAATAGTCATTTGGTGCTCTGCCATGTTGCCTTTATGCAAGTCCTAATTGATTGTACTCCAAACAGCCAAGAAGCTTCCTAAGAACGAGCCTCAGGGTGGAGCGGGGGCCGGCGGGCGGGCCCGAGGCGGCGTGGACCTGCAGGAAGCTGCACCGCAGGGCAGGAGTGGCCAGTGCTGTGGGGGCGGGAACTAACCAACACAACCAATCAACAGCTTCGATCAACCAGACCAGAGATTAGCCAGCTGTCAAACAATGTCCCAATGGTCGAACCACTCCACGGTCGGACCAACCACCCAATGAGCATCACGGCACCAATTAACTGTTAGGCAAACGAGTCCCTGCCAGACCCCTCTGACGGTTGAACCAAGAAAACAACCCACAGGCCCATTTGCAGAATCATGTTTTAACCCCAGGACTTGCCAATCCATGACCTCTCGATCGATGATGGACACTTGACGTCACCTTTAAGGGGAAAAAAACAAAACATCCCAATCATGGATGAAGGAAAAAAAAAACGTCATTGACACAGATGACACATCATAGCGCCATCTTGCTCACCTTTTGTTTCTTATTTGTGTAGAAGATAAAAAAGAAAGCAACAGGAATGAATATAAACCAGCTCATTGGCCCCGTCCTTTCTCTTCTGCTTCCCCATGCTCCATAACGTTCTTAAGTGTTTCCATCATGGTCTTATGACACTGCTCAGACCTCCAGGTGCATGCAGCAGCCCTTCACTTTTCTGTCTTGTTCCTGCTCATCTTCCTGGAGAAGAAGAAGAGAGAAGGTGGAGAACAGGAATGGACAGATAATTCCTTCTTGATAAAGATGTGTAGATTGAATTATTACATTGTTATTGTTATCACTATTATTATTATTATTACTTCCACTTCTTATGACACAGGCTGTTCAGTTTGATTTTAAAGCCTTCATGGTCTTACAATCATCCATCTTTGTTATCAAACCATAAACAGTAAATAGTACTTTATTAAGATTGTCACCCATAAGTAATGTTAGCATTAATGTAATGTTTTTGAATCATGAGTGTACTATGACAAATACATAAAGCAAGATTTGTTTTCTTGACCAAAATCACAACTGTGTGTTGACAACATTGCTGTATTTGTATCAGACTTTTCAAGTTTATAATCAATCAGTAGTTATCGTCAAAACAATATGTTCCCAATCTCTACATGATGTTTAACTAATTATTTTGTGATGGATTTTTGTACGTGTTAATTTTGTTTTCTTCTGACATCTATGGTATTAAATGCACTGGTTCTGTCTCATCATCTTGTGTATTGAGATGTTATCGTCAGCTATATTCCCTTTTCTTTTCTGTCTTTATGTGTACTCTTCATATCAAGGGAGGGGTTACTGTCATCCTGTTATGGCATCAACAACTAGCACAACAGTACCTGCACAGCAGCCACTGCTGTGAGGTGGGTGGGGGGATAATGGGGAGGTGGGTAATGAGTAAAGAAACAAGAACAAATATGTAATTTTACCAATAAACAAGGGCAGGGTATAATTTCTGTATGCCTGTTTAATCATTTCAACATAACCTATCATTGATGACTCAGTCGTTTTTATAGCTGCCAACCGCCAGTGGGACATTATGTTACCTTTTAAAACTGGGTTGTAGTTCTGACTTCAGTTTTCTTTAATATAACACTTTTTACTTATAGATTTTTCAGTGTGAAACCATTGAACAACATTCATAAATACAACTGACTTGTGTCCAGAAACTACTTTACCCACAATCACTGCAATCAAATCGTGTTGCTTTCAGGTGCACTTTAGATGCATAAACAACCACGAAGAATAAGACATTATAAACCAAGGCAGATGTAATCACTCTTCCAATTACATTAAAAGAATACATGAAAAGCGATTTTATAATATGAATTTATATCAATATAATTTGTACTTACAATTATGTAATTGCAGTCTGTAAAAGCAAGTAACTGCCAAAATAATACTTACACTATCATTTTAGAATGAAAACAGTTACATTCGATTAGAAAAGAAAGCACTGAACCTAAAAACTTCTGTTTTAGTATAAAGATTTTTCTTAGAAAAAAAGCTGACAACATAATTTAAGGTAATTTGCAAACGTGGGTAACGAACAATTTACAGCGCAGGATAACATAACAGTAACACCGACTAGACTTATATGCAAATAATGTTAAAGTTAAGCAATACATAGAGAATACAAAATAAATATACAGGACATTAAATAATTACAATTTAGAGACGTGATACTATCTATCTAAATATCTATTTGAGAGTTAAGTCTATTACATCAAACCACATTTTATGTCAGTGCTGTTTTTATGGCCCGAGGTGTAGCTTCGCACTGTGACCACTAGAGGGCTCTGAGCGCAATGAAGAAAGCATATTTCAAGAGTTGGCCTAACAAAACTTCCGGTGAAGACATTCAAAATAAAACATTGACATTACGAGGAGGTGTCGATAAATGCCGTAATATAGATAAATGTTTATGATTTATATAAGTTTGAATGAGATGTAATGATGCCTATTGTGTTGTGGTCACATAGTTTGGGAATGTTGAAGTGACAGACCGACACAATTTTACTTTGAAAGATTAAAAAGTCTACTTAAAGCGTAAATCAGTGATATTTGCATCGTTAATGTATGTTGTCAACACGTCAGTTTTCATGGGGGTAAAAACGTTTCACACTTCTTAACATTGCGTCGGTCCTATTAAGTCTCGTTTTGCCGACAGCACTTGAAGGCAGCATAGGAAGTAAACGGGAGCAGAGGAAGAGCAGCGCGTGGATATGTCGGACCCGACGGCGCAGGCCTTGCAACCCCGGCTTCTCCAAGCCCAGTCTGTCGGCTCAGCTGGGTCCAGCACTGCCGCCACAGTCTCCGGGTCAGGGAGTAGTGACCCGGCCAGACCAGGACTTAGTCAACAACAGCGTGCAAGCCAGAAGAAAGCTCAAGTCCGAGCTTTCCCACGGGCGAAAAAGCTTGAGAAACTTGGCGTATTCTCCGCCTGCAAGGTAGCTAGCTTGGCTAGCCAAAGTTCACCACAACAAAGCACTCCCCGGGTAGTATTAGCACCAGTGTATGGGGATAGAAAATGGTAGCACGGTCAAGGCACTGCTATCACAAGTATAAACGAATAGCGTAATGATTTGAAGTGATTGTTAACTTTTGAAGCTAGCTAGCAAGCTATATAGCGAGTTTCCCGTACACTTGTACTATTCACCTTAACGTTAAGTATTTGGAGATGAATGCATTATCAGCTAGCCTAACCTCACTGTCATTCATAGGCGTGCCATAACAGCAGGTTGTGTAACCGTCTAAGTCGCTTTATTTGGTGTTGAGCATTCTTTGTGTTTTTTGTCAGGCCAATGACACATGCAAGTGCAATGGATGGAAAAACCCAAATCCACCATCAGCCACACGGATGGACCTGCAGCTGCAAGCCGCCAGCCTGAGCGAGCCCTGCCGCAGCTGTGGACATGCTCTGGGTACAAACTAACCGTCCTCCACATACACACCAGCATATATACCTACAGCAAATGCAGCTATATTTCAGGGACTTCTTGTTTCACATTATTGATTGACATCTTACTGTTTGGATTTTAATTGTATGTAATGCCTTGCTTACAGCTGACCATGTGTCCCACTTGGAGAATGTGTCTGAGGAGGAGATAAACAGGCTGTTGGGCATGGTGGTGGATGTAGAGAACCTTTTTATGTCTGTACACAAAGAGGAGGACACTGACACAAAACAGGTCTACTTCTACCTATTCAAGGTAAGCAGTGCGACAGGTAAAACAGACCAACATATAACTTGTTGTAACAAGTCCACGTTTATTAAATGTCTTGCCCAATTTAACAACATGCAAAACTGTCCCTTAGCTGCTGAGGAAATGCATCCTGCAGATGAGCCAGCCAGTCGTAGAGGGATCCCTCGGAAGTCCTCCCTTCGAAAAACCCAACATTGAGCAGGTGACATAACACTTTAAGAACCTACATGTCATTCCCTGATCTAAAGCAGTCACTGAAAATGTGACTGGTCTATAATGCTTGTTTCATATTTCACAAATATCTTACCCTCTTTTTCTCTTGTGCCTCATTAACTTGCACTTTTCTTTTCCTCATAAAGGGGGTTTTGAATTTTGTTCAGTATAAGTTCAGCCACCTGGCACCAAAGGAAAGGCAGACCATGTTTGAGCTGTCAAAGATGTTCCTCTTGTGCCTCAATTACTGGAAGCTGGAAACCCCTACGCAGTACCGCCAGCGCACCCAGAAAGACGATGGGACAGCCTATAAAGTGGACTACACCAGGTGTGTGGGTGTGTTGTTGTTATAGAAAGCAGGTACATGCTTTTACCTTTTTAGATGTCTCTGTTTGGATGTTGACATCAGTCTATACATTAGCAGCGTTTCTTCTTTATTACTTCCAGGTGGCTGTGCTACTGCCACGTCCCCCAGAGTAACGACAGCCTGCCGCGCTATGAGACCACGCACGTGTTCGGCCGCAGCTTGCTCAAGTCCATCTTCACTGTGACCCGGCGGCAGCTCCTGGAGAAGTTCAGAGTGGAGAAGGATAAACTGCTCCCAGAGAAACGCACACTCATCCTTACACACTTCCCCAAGTAAGCAGATTCTTGAAATTCAGTGTGTGGGTTTTAATAATGGCGCTATTCAAAAAGCTTCCCTTATTTATATTTGACTCGATCGGCCGATATTCACTCTCTGCCGATCGGGAGGGCCTGCCCTATCACATGACGTAAAATACATGACACTTTTCTCAGTGCGCGGCAAAACAAGCTCGCCAAAATGGCTTCACGAGTCTGGCAGTATTTTAAGGTGTCCGAAAAAGACGATAAAATAGCAGTATGCAATGTGTGTGAGGCTGAAATCCTGCAGCTCCACCCGCTGTGACGGACCGGTGAGCGGAGCAACACACACACTAAGAGTTAGACTTAACACACTTAGCTATTTTATCTAGCTCTGGAACAAGCTAAACTAGTTATAAATATGTTTATTCTTCACTGTCGGGTCACTCATTACTGGATCAGCGAGCTGCATGAGACGATACTGACCGGCTGTCAGGAGGGAGAGAGGAAAAGAGAGCGCTGCCTTCCGCTCATTTCTCCCGTGTTATTATCCAAAGTTAATGTACTTCATTTGAACGTAATAATGATGTTGTTTGTTGAAGCGCCAGTGAATGAGCCCCATTAACTGAGTTTTAACCATCACTTTAAATGGAAGATCCCCATAGCCCCCACCCACTCGATCGGATCGGTATCGGCCGATACTGATTCCGGCGATCGATCCCAAAATTGGCGATCGGAGCATCCCTAGTCTCCATGATCCCTGCTATAATTAGTGTCAAGGCGCAAGACTTTAAACTGTATACAGAATGGATACAGTGCTTATTTCTGAAACCACATCTAAGGTTTGATTCTGTAGCTCCTCTATCACATCCAGTTTTAGTTTGGCTTCCCCAGCTCCCTTATTTACCTTTGCAATAACATTTACCCTGACTGTCATCAGGTTCCTGTCCATGCTGGAGGAGGAAATCTATGGCGATAATTCACCCATCTGGGAGGCTGACTTCACGATGCCCGCCGCTGACGGCACGCAGCTGGGACATCAGACAGGTGGGGAGACTTCAAACCATGAGAGCTATTTGAACGGGATGAGACAAGTAGGTCAGAGTTTATATAAGCAACGGCTTATGATTCAGCCTTTGGACTGTTCATAAAAGCTGCCATAAGTTCCTATCTCAATCACAAGGGCGGTGGTGGCGAAGTCGATAGGGACTTGGCTTGGCAACTGGAAGGTCACAAGTTCAAGTCCCGGCAAGACCAAGTGCCACCGAGGTGTCCCTGAGCAAGGCACCGTTCCCTACACTGCTCCCCGGGCGCCGTTCAAAATGGCAGCACATTGCTCCTAACACTAGGATGGGTCAAATGCAGAGAAACAATTTCCCCACGAGGGATTAATAAAAGTCCATCTTATCTTACATCACAAAAATGATTTAGTATTGTTGTTAACAAATATTATTTTTCTAGGGTTTAATAATCCCCAGAGGAGAAATGCACACTTTACAACTTGCAAAGAAGCAGGGTACATGGTTATAAAACAGATTAAGAACAAATAACAGAAAGTCTAAATCAGACAAATGAAATTCAATAAGCTTTTTATTTTACAATACTATAGTTTAATGTACACAATATATGTTTTTTCTTGGTTTTGTAATGATGAACCTGTTCCTTGGTGTGTCTCCATTGCAGTGATCAGTCCGGCTGCAGTCTCCGGCTCCCCCGCTCTGTCCAAAGGTCTGAGCAGCATCTCCTCTCTGGGCAGTGCAGACACCGGAGGAGCAGAGCCCATCACAGGTCAGCAGCTCGGCTTCTCTGATCCCCCACAACCCCCCTGCCAGACCCTCAGTGGCTACAGCAGAACACTTAGAAAGAAGTTGCATACAGTTAGACCATAGGAATATTGTGCAACGTTAATATCCTGTAAAGCAACTAACACCCAGCCTCTGACTTCACGTTAGCGGTTGATGATTTCTTAAACCCTCACAAACCCTGGGAGCTCTGGTCCCATTCATGGCTCGTTCTCAAAGCGCAAAACTGTCACAGTGCATGACATTAAGGATTTGGGGAGATGGCCCTGTGGGCCATCTAAGCTAATTTACAGATGGCCCTGAGCCCAATAGAGATTTCCCTGAATAATGAGCGTGGACGAAATGACGCACGAAGGGTTTGGGGGGCCTCCCCCTAGAACATTTTGATTTTTGCAGGTCTTAGATGCTGTCTGGTGCATTCTCTAGACTGAATTATAAGATGAACCACCACAATATTATATTGTTTAATTTTATTCTTCATTTCACTTGTTTGTTTGTGTTTGCTCGCTTGCATGCCCTGCATAGCTATAAGAAACACTTAAGTTGTTGGTCAAGACACTTTCCATCTGATGAAGGCAAATGCCTTCCCATATGTAAAAAAGTAGAACACATTACATTCAGTTATAACTGCCAAAACAAACATTATTTACACTATTATGGCCCCTGTTAAAAATGTTTGTAATGTTATCTACTGTAAGTTGGTCGAACGAATGCCTCCTCATCCGGAAGCTGACAGAGCAGCAGTCGAGAGGAGCCGAGCGCATCCGCGAAGCACACAAAATGGTGACGTCAGAGTTCCCGTTAGCCGGCAAATCTAAATCTCTTCGGTCAAAATGTCCGGTCAAAATAATTTCCCTTTAGCGCAATACCGCTTCAGTTGCGCCACTTATGTGACAGACAAGAAGAGTATGTGACAGACAAGAAGAGTATGTGACAGACAAGAATAGTCAATTCTAATGTCTAACACTTAATGTGGAGAAAGAGATGTCCTGTATGGGTTGATTGTGCGTTGATCTGTTGGTAATGCCTCGGGGTTCCGGTGGGCATGTAGACAAATGCATAATGCTGCGCTATACTTGTGGCCTCACCCGGTTGCGTAGCGACACTTATTGTTTAAGTGTCTTTTAATAAGCAGGTAGTCATATCATTAGCTAGAACTAGCTGGATCTGATCGATATGGACATAAACGCGAGTGAAGTCTAATCTGACGGGAGAGAGAGATCAGCTGCTGCTGACGAGTCGACAGTCAGCTCTGCATGATCACATGCAGCGGTGAGCGGACAAAACACACACTTCAGGTTATAATATCACACGTAGCTATTTTAATTACCTCTCAAACTACCTAAACTAGTTATAGATATGTTTAGTTTTACTGTCGGGTCACTCATTACTGGATCCGCGAGCTGCATGATACTGGCATAATAGATTGCCCGATCGGGCAACCAGCAGGTGAGGCTTCATTGCCCGAGCTAAATACTAGATGGCCCCGGCAGCCCTTTTTTTTTCTTGAGTGCGTAGAAGCTGTTCTTGCCTAAGAACAAAACAAATAAATAGAATAAAGTCAAGAATACTGAAAAGATACCCGAAGAGGATGGAGCACAGGACTCAAAGAAAACTTCAATAATTATGACGTTAATGTGGTTCTGTAAGAGGTGAATGCCAGACAAGCTTCATTTAGAGTGGTACAGTGACGCATCCTAAAACCTGGAAGTAAGCTGCTGGTTCCCTCGACAAAAAAGCGGATTTCTCCATAGGATTTTGGAAAATAGCTCGAAATAAGATCTGTGGAAAACGAACCTGTTAGATAAATGCACGTTTTGTTCAGCCGGATAATATCCACACCATGTCATTTTCGAATCATAAATCTAATCGATAGATTTATGATTAGAAAATGATAAAAGTAGGGTAGACATGTGGAGATTATCCGGCTGAACAAAACGTGCATTTATCTAACAGGTTCGTTTTCCACAGATCTTATTTCCAGCTATTTTCCAAAACCCTGTGGAGAAATCACATTGCTTTTTTGTCGAGGGAACCAGCAGCTTACTTCCAGGTTTTAGGACGTGTCACTGCACCACTCTATTGAGGAGGGTCAGTAGTGGATACCAAAAAAAGCAGGATTTTTATCTCATTAAGAACCTAATGTTTTGTTAAATAATGAAAATAACTATGAAGTTAAGTATTCTAAATGCATTGTTAGCTGTCCCCTTTCATTATTTTAACCTTGTTACTGTCAATTCTGATCAGGAGAGAAACGTAAACTTCCGGAGGTGTTGACCCTGGAGGACGCTAAGCGGATCCGTGTGATGGGAGACATTCCTATGGAGCTGGTCAATGAAGTCATGATGACCATCACTGACCCCGCTGCAATGCTCGGACCAGAGGTAAGATGTTTAGATCGTTTATTAAGGCGACATGTTGACTGTAGTGCTCAGTTTTTGTTTATATTTCCAGACTAATCTGCTGACCCCAAACGCTGCCCGTGATGAGACGGCCAGGCTGGAGGAGAGGCGGGGAATCATCGAGTTCCACGTCATTGGAAACTCACTTTCCCAGAAGTCCAACAAGAAGATCCTGATGTGGCTGGTCGGCCTGCAGAATGTGTTCTCGCATCAGTTACCTCGCATGCCCAAAGAGTACATCACACGGCTGGTGTTCGACCCGTAAGTACATGTTCTCACTCCACATGTAGATGTTCTCACTCCACATGTAGATGTTCTCACTCCACACGTAGATGTTCTCACTCCACACGTACATGTTCTCACTCCACATGTAGATGTTCTCACTCCACACGTAGATGTTCTCACTCCACATGTAGATGTTCTCACTCCACACGTACATGTTCTCACTCCACACGTAGATGTTCTCACTCCACACGTAGATGTTCTCACTCCACACGTACATGTTCTCACTCCACATGTAGATGTTCTCACTCCACACGTAGATGTTCTCACTCCACATGTAGATGTTCTCACTCCACACGTAGATGTTCTCACTCCACACGTACATGTTCTCACTCCACATGTAGATGTTCTCACTCCACATGTAGATGTTCTCACTCCACACGTAGATGTTCTCACTCCACACGTAGATGTTCTCACTCCACACGTAGATGTTCTCACTCCACACGTACATGTTCTCACTCCACATGTAGATGTTCTCACTCCACACGTAGATGTTCTCACTCCACATGTAGATGTTCTCACTCCACACGTAGATGTTCTCACTCCACACGTACATGTTCTCACTCCACATGTAGATGTTCTCACTCCACATGTAGATGTTCTCACTCCACATGTAGATGTTCTCACTCCACACGTAGATGTTCTCACTCCACATGTAGATGTTCTCACTCCACATGTACATGTTCTCACTCCACATGTAGATGTTCTCACTCCACACGTAGATGTTCTCACTCCACACGTAGATGTTCTCACTCCACATGTAGATGTTCTCACTCCACATGTAGATGTTCTCACTCCACACGTAGATGTTCTCACTCCACACGTAGATGTTCTCACTCCACACGTACATGTTCTCACTCCACACGTAGATGTTCTCACTCCACACGTAGATGTTCTCACTCCACACGTAGATGTTCTCACTCCACACGTACATGTTCTCACTCCACACGTAGATGTTCTCACTCCACACGTAGATGTTCTCACTCCACACGTACATATTCTCACTCCACACGTACATGTTCTCACTCCACACGTACATGTTCTCACTCCACACGTACATGTTCTCACTCCACACGTACATGTTCTCACTCCACACGTACATGTTCTCACTCCACACGTACATGTTCTCACTCCACACGTAGATGTTCTCACTCCACACGTAGATGTTCTCACTCCACACGTACATGTTCTCACTCCACACGTACATGTTCTCACTCCACACGTACATGTTCTCACTCCACACGTACATGTTCTCACTCCACACGTACATGTTCTCACTCCACACGTAGATGTTCTCACTCCACACGTAGATGTTCTCACTCCACACGTAGATGTTCTCACTCCACACGTAGATGTTCTCACTCCACACGTAGATGTTCTCACTCCACACGTAGATGTTCTCACTCCACACGTAGATGTTCTCACTCCACACGTAGATGTTCTCACTCCACACGTAGATGTTCTCACTCCACACGTAGATGTTCTCACTCCACACGTAGATGTTCTCACTCCACACGTAGATGTTCTCACTCCACACGTAGATGTTCTCACTCCACACGTAGATGTTCTCACTCCACACGTAGATGTTCTCACTCCACACGTAGATGTTTCTCACTCCACACGTAGATGTTCTCACTCCACACGTACATGTTCTCACTCCACACGTAGATGTTCTCACTCCACACGTAGATGTTCTCACTCCACACGTACATGTTCTCACTCCACACGTACATGTTCTCACTCCACACGTACATGTTCTCACTCCACACGTACATGTTCTCACTCCACACGTACATGTTCTCACTCCACACGTAGATGTTCTCACTCCACACGTAGATGTTCTCACTCCACACGTAGATGTTCTCACTCCACACGTACATGTTCTCACTCCACACGTAGATGTTCTCACTCCACACGTACATGTTCTCACTCCACACGTACATGTTCTCACTCCACACGTACATGTTCTCACTCCACACGTACATGTTCTCACTCCACACGTACATGTTCTCACTCCACACGTACATGTTCTCACTCCACACGTAGATGTTCTCACTCCACACGTACATGTTCTCACTCCACACGTACATGTTCTCACTCCACACGTACATGTTCTCACTCCACACGTAGATGTTCTCACTCCACACGTACATGTTCTCACTCCACACGTAGATGTTCTCACTCCACACGTAGATGTTCTCACTCCACACGTACATGTTCTCACTCCACACGTAGATGTTCTCACTCCACACGTACATGTTCTCACTCCACACGTACATGTTCTCACTCCACACGTACATGTTCTCACTCCACACGTACATGTTCTCACTCCACACGTACATGTTCTCACTCCACACGTACATATTCTCACTCCACACGTAGATGTTCTCACTCCACACGTACATGTTCTCACTCCACACGTACATATTCTCACTCCACACGTACATGTTCTCACTCCACACGTACATGTTCTCACTCCACACGTACATGTTCTCACTCCACACGTACATGTTCTCACTCCACACGTACATGTTCTCACTCCACACGTACATGTTCTCACTCCACACGTACATGTTCTCACTCCACACGTACATATTTCACTCCACACGTAGATGTTCTCACTCCACACGTAGATGTTCTCACTCCACACGTAGATGTTCTCACTCCACACGTAGATGTTCTCACTCCACACGTACATGTTCTCACTCCACACGTACATGTTCTCACTCCACACGTACATGTTCTCACTCCACACGTACATGTTCTCACTCCACACGTACATGTTCTCACTCCACACGTACATATTTTCACTCCACACGTAGATGTTCTCACTCCACATGTAGATGTTCTCACTCCACACGTAGATGTTCTCACTCCACACGTAGATGTTCTCACTCCACACGTAGATGTTCTCACTCCACACGTAGATGTTCTCACTCCACACGTAGATGTTCTCACTCCACACGTACATGTTCTCACTCCACACGTAGATGTTCTCACTCCACACGTAGATGTTCTCACTCCACACGTAGATGTTCTCACTCCACACGTACATGTTCTCACTCCACACGTAGATGTTCTCACTCCACACGTAGATGTTCTCACTCCACACGTAGATGTTCTCACTCCACACGTAGATGTTCTCACTCCACACGTAGATGTTCTCACTCCACATGTACATGTTCTCACTCCACACGTAGATGTTCTCACTCCACATGTAGATGTTCTCACTCCCACACGTAGATGTTCTCACTCCACACGTAGATGTTCTCACTCCACACGTACATATTCTCACTCCACACGTACATGTTCTCACTCCACACGTAGATGTTCTCACTCCACACGTAGATGTTCTCACTCCACACGTACATGTTCTCACTCCACACGTACATGTTCTCACTCCACACGTACATGTTCTCACTCCACACGTACATGTTCTCACTCCACACGTACATGTTCTCACTCCACACGTAGATGTTCTCACTCCACACGTACATGTTCTCACTCCACACGTACATGTTCTCACTCCACACGTAGATGTTCTCACTCCACACGTAGATGTTCTCACTCCACACGTACATGTTCTCACTCCACACGTAGATGTTCTCACTCCACACGTAGATGTTCTCACTCCACACGTACATGTTCTCACTCCACACGTACATGTTCTCACTCCACACGTACATGTTCTCACTCCACACGTACATGTTCTCACTCCACACGTACATGTTCTCACTCCACACGTAGATGTTCTCACTCCACACGTAGATGTTCTCACTCCACACGTAGATGTTCTCACTCCACACGTAGATGTTCTCACTCCACATGTAGATGTTCTCTCTCCACACGTAGATGTTCTCACTCCACACGTCACCCTCCTATGGCTGTGCACTGTTCTGATGTCCTCCCATGTCCACAGGAAGCACAAGACCCTCGCCCTTATCAAAGATGGCCGAGTCATCGGAGGCATCTGTTTTAGGATGTTTCCCACTCAGGGCTTCACAGAAATCGTCTTCTGTGCCGTCACATCCAATGAGCAAGTCAAGGTATATAACGACCGTTCATGAGTTATTTGTTGTACCTTTATTTTTCCTGCACCATACCCTTAAATGCAATAGCAGTTGGGTATAGAAAGTATAACATAGTACGGAGATTCTGTAATGTGTAAAATCACACTTTTAATATCTTTTCACCTGTGCTTTTTAATGTAAGGGCTACGGTACCCACCTGATGAACCACCTGAAGGAGTACCACATCAAACACAACATCCTCTATTTCCTCACCTACGCCGACGAGTACGCCATCGGCTACTTCAAGAAGCAGGTACTGCAGCAAGGACCTGCATTAGCTCTGCTCCGTCTTCCCCCTCCAACTTCTCCTTTTTAGTAATTTGGTCTTTCCTCGCAGGGCTTTTCCAAAGACATCAAAGTGCCGAAGACTCGTTACCTGGGATACATCAAAGACTACGAGGGAGCGACCCTCATGGAGTGTGAGCTGAACCCCAGAATCCCCTACACTGAGCTCTCTCATATCATTAAAAGACAGAAGGAGGTATGCGAGACCCTCTTATTAAAGCTCAATCATGTTTCTGCTTTGAATCTATGTGCTTAGAATAACCACATGAATCTTAATTTGTCAGATTATTAAGAAGCTGATTGAGAGAAAACAGACCCAGATCAGGAAGGTTTACCCAGGTCTCACCTGCTTCAAAGAAGGCGTGCGGCAGATCCCGGTGGAGAGCATTCCAGGCATAAGTGAGTCTTTGGTTTTTCTTACAAAAAAGATATTGTTTAAATGAAATCATATTTCTGACAAGTTTCTTTCTTCCAGGAGAGACCGGCTGGAAACCCAGTAACAAGGACAAAGGGTAAACCTTTAGCAATAATTATAGAAACAATTTTGTTTTGGTTATGCTTGGGTTCTCGCTGATGTAATATTCAGAAGCTGTGGACTTTACCATTTTGTTATTGCCACTGGGGAGCGCCAAAGCATCACAAATTCATCAATTCTACACGCATTACCTTTTTGTTCCCATGTCACAATTACACTTTGCAGTAAGCAGTTTAAAGTCCACCGTTTGTCCCAAATAGAATTCACTCATTTAGAGACCTAAGTGTTTTTCTCCTTCTCCACAGCCTTATCTTGGTTGGGTCAGTGTTGTACTTATCATTGCACATTTTACAGGAAAGAGGTGAAGGACCCTGATATGTTATACAACATGTTGAAGAACCTCCTGGCCCAGATTAAGGTAAGACTCACCTGGAGACACCTGGCAGGAACACACACATGTACAAGTAACAGTAGTTGTGTCTCTTATTTTAGGCCAACTTTGAAAAGTATGCAAAAAATATCTATCTACTGGCTAGGATCAAATCAAACTAGGCTCAGCAAACCGTACGTCCATCAGAATTGTATAAAGTTGTTCCTTTTTTTTATACAGCTTTTCTGTAATTAAATCCTAAATGTGCATAGTAATATGTTACTTAAAACCCGGCTATGGACTTACCAGGTCTTTATTCCCTGAGCAGACTCATCCTGATGCCTGGCCCTTCATGGAACCAGTGAAAAAATCTGAGGCTCCAGATTACTACGAGATCATCCGCTTTCCCATCGGTGAGCAAGAATCTGTTTTAGATTATACAGCATCTTTTTAATTCTTCATGATTCTATTGTTTAGGCCATGATCATATCATACGCTCCTCATTCAATTGTTATTGTTCACATTGATGATGTTTTCCCCCGTTTCCCCCCACAGACCTGAAAACCATGACGGAGAGACTGAAGAACCGATACTATGTGACCAAGAAGCTTTTCATTGCCGACCTGCAGCGAATCATCACCAACTGTCGCGAGTACAACCCTCCGGACAGCGAGTACTGCAAGAGTGCCAACACCTTGGAGAAGTTCTTCTACTTCAAATTAAAAGACGGAGGCTTGATCGAGAAATGAACTCGGCCACAGAGTTATTTACCAAACAACAAATTGACGCTAGCTGTTGTCTTACGAGTTATTAAAAGGGTATGTACAAGACTGACATCTTGCAAGAGAATAGATGGGCAAACATAAAGGAGGGTTTTTCGGTAACACCAGATCAAGTAAAGCATTACAAAGTGTCAAAATGGCATTTCCATCCCCCCTTTAAGTTGTCATCTTCTCGTTTTAGTACTCGCAGTGAGTCAATACTCTGCATATACATGTTTCATTAAGTGTACCAAAGTTATAGGTCCAAGTTATAACAATGCCACACTTTTTACGAGTATTTATAGTATGATTTGAGCTGGTTTTGTTGCATTTATTGACGTTGGATCCAATTTGCTTAAAACACTCAAGCAGAAACATGTAGTGTTGAAGTCTTTCACAGAAGTCTGGACCTCGGGACCTAAAGCCGCGATGCCTTCCGCTACTGACAGACACTTGAACATCCCAGCCATCTTCATGGGTAAACAGATAGACATTCTATGAGGAGTGAAGTCCCCGAAACATTTGGGCCTCAAATATTCTAAAAACAACTTGAAATGTTGATTATTGAAAATGTAATGTGCAAAATTAATGAAATACAATTGGTAAAGTTGTTAATGGAGTGCAAATACTAAAGTTACTACTTAGATATCTGGATATCTTTGGAAGGTTGGTCAGAAACAAGCAAATTATTTATCATTTATGCTATAACTAGATTCATTTAAAAAATCTTCTTTATTCTAAACAAATAATTAAAAACCTTACAGATTAACGGATAATACAAAGGGTTTGTGCACCCTACTGGAGTAGTGTGAGAGACTGCTGATGATGGACTGGGTGACAACTATTTCTAGCACTTTAGTGCTGGACAAAATAATTTCCCCAATTGTTGCCTTCAACATATGTTGACATCAACATAGACATTCTTATTTATACAGTAATTATGATGCAAATTGTTTATACATCCATTTTTCACTGGCAAGATGAGGTCACACATTAGTAAAGCTTTACCATGCTTGCAGGTGATACTGTAGTTGTCATTTATTTGTTGCGTTGCTAGACTCTAGTACAATTACTTCTGCACACACATGCTAAGGATTTAGTGTACAGCCACGTGTTTACTGGATAGTTTAAAAGATCATAACAGTGGTGGGGGGGGGCGAACCAGCAGTCCTCATGGACTGTGGCCTTGTGTGGAGAAGATGACTGGTTTATTTATCACACCTCACACAAGCTGTAGTTGGTGTTGATGCATGGTTGACAGTTTATACATTTGAATTCATAGAAAAACATCCAACTCTTTTTATTATTTTTTAACAGTGTTACAAACGGTGATATGTTTGTTATGGCGGTCAGTGTCAAACGGAGTGCTTCCTGAGATGCATCCACTTATTTTATGCTGGTTGAGCCTGGTTGTTGAATGTTTCATGTGACATTGATTTGTGTGTGTGTGTTTATTTTGTACTTGAATCATGACTAGCTTTGAGTTTCTGAAGTGATGTCTGTTGCATTATTCAGGGTTGTCTATTGCGTACTCCTCCCACGATCTACCTATGCTGCATTTCAGATGTCCTTACACGGGTCAGTCTGAGTGAACTTTCCACCTGTTAGAGGATGGCTACCCTGTGTAGTTATGATGAATGCCATTTACTGTATCTGTAATACTGTTCATGACAATAAAGGTTTGTTTTTGTATAAACGGGGCGTGTACTTGAGTCACTTGACTTGTACTGCAATGAGAATGTATCAGGATGTTAGACATGGCAAAGTAAAAGACCTGCAAGACAGCTTTCGACTCGTGATAGTCTCACAGATTAGACAAAATAACATTTAGTATTTCTATAGACAGCTTCTATGTCATTTAATGTGTAATTATAGTTCCACTGTGGTGCATGCCAAAGTCCTAATAAGAATTGTATTGCAAAAGTAATATGGACCAGTGCAATATCAAACATCTTGACAGAAGCAATAAATGCAAAGATATGTGACAACATATTCAAAAGTAAGGATTGTGCTGATAAAGACATGCCTAGAGTTCTTCAATTACAATTTGAATAATAAAGCTAAAACCATAATTTCCTCGCTACTACAATATCGGCATCATCATGTTATCACAATTACATTTCATCAAAATCATCCAGCTCTATTGTCTCGGCTGTTCACAAATGGGTTAGTAGTTATTTTCATTAGTGTCCTACATTACTGTCTTAAGACTGCTTTAATTTAATACCATTTAGTCCCTTTTTAAACATATTTTATACCTTGTTTTTGCATTTCTCGCAAAATTATAGTTCATCTGTGTATAATATTCTTATTACTACCAAAATGTACTTCTCCTCAACTTGTGTTTGAAGCTGCAGCAATAGGCTTTAGGTTTCATTTTCCAGTAACAAAAAGCCCACACCTTTTTGTTTTTCTCTCAAACAGCTGATCAAACAAGCAGGATTATTTGAATGCTGTCTACATGTCAATCACTTCAACAGACAGATTCTGGTTTAATAATGTGTATTTTATGTACTATAAGTGTATGTTTCAATAGGTCCTGTGATTCCTCTTGAGCCTGGGTAGTAATCCCAGTACCTATCATTTGTAATATCTTGTACTTGTTCCTAATTATCATGTGAATCTTCATCTGTAGAGCTAATTCATCCAATATGTTCTACTAATGCATTTTCATTGTTCCTGTAATCCTCCTTTTGCTTAGCTTTGTACATATGTTGGTTGAGGCCAGAATGTATTCTGAATTTAGCATGTATTTTTCCTACTTGGGATATAAATATTTGATTATTACAGTTTAGTATGTATAGATGTGTATAGCTCTTCTGAAATAGTCAGGATATGAATATTGGTGTTCAGCTGCATGCATCTAGTTGCTTTGTTTAGAAGCTGTTATTTGTATTACTTTGTTGCAGTTAAAAAGGCAGTATTGCCATATGGACAGTTAATCATTCAATGCTGCATATTGATACATTTACAGCTTTACTCAAATCACAAATGTTTGCTTGATTTACGATTGACTTTAACTAAGTCCTTCCAAACAATGACTGGCAACTGAAATCAAAAAGTTGCTGAAGGACAGAGAAGATCCGGTTTCAAGAGTTCCAGTAAAAGAGCTGTGGGGATTTCCTCATGACAACAAGGCTACGGTAGGTTTCGTTTTCCTGATGGAATGAAGAAACTGATGGGGCCCAGTCAGGGAGTTCAGCACTCTGCAGAACCCCCTCAGCGCTGAGCCACTAATACAGTAAATACATAATGTGCAATCATAAGTAACATATTTTCCAACCACGATATTGACGTAGGCATGGCTGCATTTAAAACAGCTGTAATTTATCTGTTTTATGTCAGTTTTAGTCAGGATTCCTCTGTCATTGGATAGTGAGTTGTATCTGTCGTTCCTCCAGAGCCTCCCTCAACAGGCCCTCTTGTCTGAGTTCATAGGGCTTTTACTTTCGTTTAAGCATATCTGCATCACACAGCTGTCCTGAACACAGTTTAAAACCCCACACCCACACTGTGGTGTTAGTGGACAAGGAGAAGCCGTAAACTACACACAGCTGACTGGTGAGTTAATAAACCAACTCTATAACAGCTTAAAGATAAATTATGCTATAATTCAACACGTCTCTCACAATGCATGTTTGTCTAACTATAACTGCGATATAGCCAGGCTTTATAATGTTAGTGATCACAGCTCTGATGTACTGGTACGAACTAATGTCTTTCTTTTCTACCATTATATTTTATTTTTGACATGTGATCTAATAGGAGGAAAGTGAAGCATGGCAGGTTTTGAACTGTATGCATACCAGAAGGAAGTGGCTGAGAGGGCTCTTCACAAAGAAAACATCATCATTTGGCTGCCGACAGGAGGTGGAAAGACCCGAGCTGCTGTCTATGTGGCCAAAAAACACCTGGAGGCCACCCCACGGGCCAAGGTGGTGGTCCTGGTGAACAAGGTACCCACAACCAAAAGGAAATAAAGACGTTTACGACAGACATGATGTTTTACATTCAGTGTTGCTCAATACAATGTGTTTTTTTAATGTACTGTAGGTTCACCTTGTAGATCAACATTACAAGAATGAGTTCAAACCTCACCTGGGACGAGACTACAAAGTGGTGCCTGTCAGCGGAGAGAAATTGGAGAAGGACTTCTTTGGGAAAGTGTTGCAAGAAACAGACGTTGTCATCTGCACAGCACAGCTTTTGCATAACGCTCTGATAAACAAGGAGGAGGACAGACATGTGGAGCTCTCAGGTGAGTAAAAGGGAGCGTAAACATCTGTGACTATAGAGCTGTTATGTAGAATCACATATAGAGATTGTACCCATGATAATAATAATGATTCCTTACAGATATTACTCTACTGATAATCGATGAGTGTCACCACACCAACAAAGATGGAGTCTACAACAAGGTGATGACATTCTACCTGGAGAAAAAACTAAAAGGAGAGAAATCATTGCCACAGATCCTGGGTCTCACTGCATCACCGGGGACAGGGGGTGCAACGGACTTACACAAAGCTGTGGAGCACGTACTGCAGGTCAGAGTTTACCTATTTGCATACCAAATTTCGCACAGCATGAGCTGGGCTGTCTGATCTCCCATTAGTCTCTTCTTCATGAGTTCCTTTCTCTCTCTTACAGATTTGTGCCAACCTTGACTCAGCCATAGTTTCAACTAAAAACTGTGTCTCTGAGCTGAATGAGAAAGTCCCCAGGCCCAAAAAGCAGTTCGACATTGTGGACCCAAGACCTGAGGTAAACCTGATTTTTGTTTAGCTGCCACCTGCAGCTCTATAGCCTGCTCTGGTGAAAACATTTGTCCCCACAATTTAGCAGCAACTGTGTCCAACTAGGAGGCAGACATTTGGCAACGAGGTCAAGTGATGGTTGGGTTTGTGCTGTGATTGCATGACATGTGGATGGATACATGCACGTTCAATGTGGCAGCTTTAAAATAATTGCGCTAGTTCCTCATCTTTTAAAACATTGAAACCTATTTTATTTTATATTTAAAAACATATGCTGTTGCAGACGGTAATGCACCCTGATAATTACTTCACACCCCAACTGACCTGACCTGGGGACATTCATTTATATCTCAATTGTCGTTTATTTAAAAAAAGAAAACTTCAAAGCTATTTAAGAGATTTAAGTTCTAAGTAAACTAAAAACAATACTTTTTTCCTTTAGGATCCGTTCGGGGATCAACTGAAGTCCATGATGCTGATGATCCATGAGTTCATGAACATTCCTCCAGGCTTCAGACTGAGACAGTGTGGCACTCAAGAGTATGAGGCAGATGTGGTGGAACTCGAGAAGAGAGGTACGTTTCTTTTGTCAACTTCTTTACTTGAATGTAGTCATCACTTGTGATGGCAAGGAGAACACTTTAGATTAAATGTAAAACAAAAGTCTACTGTTGACGCTTGTACATTATTTGTTTACATTTGCATCACTTCCACACCAACACTATGTTGCATCACTTCCACACCAACAATATGTTGCATCACTTCCACACTAACACTATGTGCAATATACCATCATTACAATACACTCGCTGCTATATAACATGTGCAATATTAATATTAGTATTATTAATAATATGCTATGAGAATGTGCAATTATGTAACTGCCACTACGTTTTATTTTTTGCATTACTAAATACTGCTAATAATTGCATTGATTGTGTGACCTATGTTTCATGTTTTCTGTAAATGTTGAATTGCTCTTTTTACTGCACTTTTAGTGTACAGTTTTGCTGTTATGCTGCTTGTGTCAATTTCCTTCGGGATAAATAAAGTCTTATCTTATCAGGAGTCAAAAAGGACGACAGACTGCTTGCACAATGTGCACTTCACCTCCGAGAGTACAACGATGCCTTGCTCATCAACGACACGCTGCGGATGATAGATGCCTATCTCTCCCTGGAGGACTTCTACAGCAAGATAACCAGAGAAATTGATGGAACAGACGTCTTCCTGGTGGGGCTTTTCCAAGGTAGGAATCTATTTGTATACATATCTCTTTTATTATTTTAGTGTCTATTTGTATACACATCTCTTTTTATTATAGCAAACTCATCATATTCTAGCATTGATTAATATTACTGTCCTTTTTAACAGAGAATCAGGCGGAGCTGGAGATATTGGCAACAGATTCTCGCTATGGGAACCCAAAGATGGACAAACTAAAAAGCACTCTGCTAGAACAGTTTGTTTCAAGTGAGAATTCGAAGGGGATCATTTTCAGCAAAACCCGTAAAAGCACCCACTGCCTGCACGACTGGGTCCTCAACGATAAAGAGTTAAAGGAAGCGGGTATCAAGCCAGCCATCCTCACTGGAGCTGGCAACGGGATCTCTCACATGACATTGGTGTGTTTATATTCAATCTGTGAGCTTAAAGGTCTCCTATCATACAAAATGCACTTTGTAATGTCCTTTATACATAAATATGTGTCCCTGGTGTGGGAACTCACCAAGTGTCAGAAAATAAAACCCTCTCTTTTCCTCCGTACCCTAATCTCTAAAAACGGGGGTACAGCGGAGCTGATCCAGATTTGCGTCCGATATGACGTAATATCGGAAATGTGGGCTGGCTTTACGCCCACGGCCCTATCAGAAACATCGCTATCAGAAACAATGCGCAACGTGTTTTGGACTTAATATGGTCTTTGTTTACATTAGCAAGCATCGCTAACACTCAGAGCTAACCTGTACTGGAGAGAGTATTTGTAAAAAAGCAGGAAATAAATAAAGGAACTCACCTTGTGGTAAACCCACAAGTGAAAAGCATTTGAGCTCCATACTGTTACATACATAATCCTTGATGTGGTTTGTAACATGATATGGCGTTTAATCAGGGCAGCATTCAGCTGTATCTCGTAGAATTCTGAGCAGGCACAAGCTCCCTCTCCGCTCTTTTTTTTTTCAAGCTAAGGACCCAGAATCAGCACTTCTCTAACAGGGCTGCAATAGAGGGATATGAGGGATGTCTAAAATGCATGATCTGTTTGGTATTTTGAGCAAAACACACCATAGACATGTTTTTACATATTTTTATATATCTGAGACCCATAATATATGCCTAAAAATAGCATGATAGGAGATCTTTAAAGTCATTTCAATTCAGTTACAACTTATCCATAGATGTGTTTCTGTTTTATCTGACCAAGTCGTCCTTACATGCTTTCCTTGCAGAACGAGCAGTCAGAAACAATCCGCAATTTCCGCCGAGGTGCTGTCAACCTCCTGGTCTCCACCAGTGTGGCAGAAGAAGGCCTCGACATCCCTGAATGCAACCTGGTGGTACGCTACGGACTGCTTACAAATGAGATTGCCCAGCAGCAGGCCAGCGGACGCGCCCGAGCAAAAGACAGCCTGTATTCAGTGGTCGCCCAGAAAGGGGGGCGGGAAGTGAGGCGAGAGCACACCAATGATTATCTGAAAGAGCTGACAGAAAAAGCTATTGCTAAGGTCCAAGAGATGAGCCCCCGAGAGTTCTCCAAAAAGGTGAGGCTCTCTGTCCATCTCCATCATTGAATCACGCTGCTTTGGGATTGTTCCATCACCTATGAAATATTCTATGTCTCCAGATAGCTGCACTGCAAAGGGAGGCAGCTATTCAAAAGAGTCTTGATGAGAAACTCAAAATGGAGAAGAGGAGTCTCTACCCTGCTGCTAGTGTCAACCTGGTGTGTCGAAGCTGCTTCACCTCTGTGGCCCCTGGCAGTGACCTGAGACTCCTGGATGGTGTGCACTATGTCAACGTCAATCCTGACTTTGAGTGAGTTGAATTCTTTGCCGTTTTAAAGGTCACCTACTATGCAAAATCCACTTTTTCATGTCTCTTCTACATCAACATGTGTCCCCTCTGTGTAAAGAGATTCTGAAAGTTTCAGGAAAAAAGATTCTCTCACTTTTTGTCCTGATCCATTTATATAAAAACCTGTCTGAAAATGAGCTGATCAGATTTTGGCCACTTTGTGATGTCATAATGTTATTTTGGCTTGTGTAACCATTAGCCAATCACCACCTAGAGCACCACTGTGTTATTTTTAACCAAATATCTCTCAGAGGGGCGTGGGGAGGGGCTCCTTATTTTCATCTAAAGCAACAGACAGAGAATCAGCACTTTTGAAACAGGGCTGAAACAGAGGGGATTATGGGATGCTACAATGATCGTTTGGTATTTCGAGCCAAACACTGCAGAGACATGTTTTGTATATATCTGAGACTTATAATATATTGATGAAAAACCATATAATAGGGAACTTTAAGAGTTTATGCAAAACACATTAAAGGCCAAATTCCTTTGTCTTTACTGCTCTTATCATGGCTCATCTTTGTTCTCAGGAAAAACTACAAAGTCGGTGGGCAGGTGGTGCTGGAAAAGAGTTTTGAGGACTGGGAGCCTGGGTGTAAGGTCTGCTGCAGAGAATGCGACAAGGTAAAGGCTTTCTACCAAATATTACTTTTGAACTCGGAAAATATTTCCCTGCTTAACAAAGTTTGGCTTTTGGATCGTTTTGTGGTGTGATTTATATTCTTTGAATTCACAGGACTGGGGATATGAGATGAAATACAAGGGGGATGCCCTGCTGCCAAATCTAAGCATTAAGAATTTAGCCCTGGATACCCCCAATAACGGCAGGCTCACTTTGAAAAAGTGGAAGGATATCCCTTTCATTGTGGAGGACTTCAACTATGAAGAGTACTGCAATGAGAACCACCCCGACCTCTTCGATTGAGACAACAACAACAGAGTGCACTACTAAACATGTTGTTTTGTATCTGTTTTTAATGACCGTCTATTGGTGTTGGGCTATGCTCAGTTAGTGAGCATCATTGTATTGTTGGAGGTCCCTTTACATGAACACTGGCTTTGTCTTAAAACTCACTCCTCACATGCATTAACTTGTGCTGCCGGGTGCTAAAACCCATTAACCATCGATCATGCTTGAAATGAGCATGACAGCTTTGTTTATGCCCAGGGTCTTTACCCCCTTTGCAAGTATTTCCTCTGCTTTCTCTCAAGTCAAGCACAGATAAAGCAAACAATAAACTCTGCTGTAATATAAATGTTAACTATCATGAGCACTTTTCAAAGAGGATTCCTTATGAATTCTCTTTTTGATATTTTAAAATGTTTGTAAGCTTGTTGTAAGATATTGAGGGGTACTGATAATCTGAAGTAATTACTGATTTGAAGTTAATTGTGTTGCGTTGCTGTATTCTATTTATTGAAAAACAATTATGGTCAATTTTTGTATAGTAAAATTACATTTGCGATTACATTTTAATAAACATTCCTCTTGAAATTATGTTTGCATTTATGAACCACTAGGTGTCAGTGTTGGTTAGCCAATCAATTCAGGCAAGTAAGGTAGTTTTTAAATGTTTTTTATTTTCACTTTTGCATTTCACTATCCTGCTTCTACGTCACAGGTTTATGTATTTCGTGGAGTTTTTATTGGATCATTTCACATTATTACAAAGTGAGGAACAGCTTTATCAGAATAACACAAGATACATTTACTGCACACTTTTCTCGATTTCAGCAATCCCCAAAAGACAGATTGAGCCAGCTAAATGCACACTTTCCCTACAGCAGATGTGTTTACATACATTAATTAAGCTTGATATACAGCAGCACAACTTCAACTATAATGAGCAGTTTTAGGAAAATAATCCAGATTATGAAATGGCAGCAACTGGAAGCCATTACATTCAGGCTGGCAGCTGTATGAGAGAGTTTTACTTTTGATCCACAACACCCCTTTATGTGATTCTCTGGGCAGGACATGATTAGGTCGACCACACTGTGTCACATGGATCATAAGCCTTTCAAACTGAGAGCTGGAGTCAGTGCTGCCGTGGACGTAATCACACGAACAGGCTCTGTTCCCGTGCAATGACTGATTCAGATGCAGGAGGGCGGAGAGAGCCGTACAGTGTATGATTTACTCTGATCAGACTCAGGCTCTATAATCAACGCTGATTACTTCCTTTTACTTCTCAGCTCAACACCCCATGCATCTTAATTGCAATTAGCTCTGTTCTGAAATTAAAGCAGCTTGGAGCATTTGAGCAAAGGGTGATAACATGATGTGTTCACATTTATAGTGCTTTTATTTATTGGTATCTATTCTAGGCCATACATGTCTATCTGTTTACAGGATTAATGTCCAATTATGAGTCCTTTTCTGATTCATTACTACTATACTACTAATACTATACCTACTACTACTGCTCTGTGTAACCATTTTGTTTCTAGCAATTTATTTAAGATCTGAGCATTTGTAGGTCATGCAGTACAGCTTTGAACTCGTTTTTCATTTCAGTTTCTAGGTTTTGGTTTCCAGCAGTGCCGTAAAATGTATTTTGGATCAACAGTTACTTTGTCATTTCACAATTCTGAATTTTAAGCAATGCTTTGCAATTTATTTTAGCTTTCAGAAGTCACCCTTTTATGCAGGAAATGGATTTCGGTATCTGGGACATACACGTGTATGGCTCTACTGCATAAGTGTCCAATGATAAGTCTGTTTATGAATTCCTTGATTTGGTGAGGAGAAGCAAGTCTCACGCAGAGGATCTTATGGTCATCATGTCTGGTATTTACTAGGGACGGGACTTTAACGCGTTAATTAAGATTAATTAATTACACAAAAATTAACGCGTTAAAAAAATCAACGCATTTTAATCGCACTTATTTTTGCACCGCGGAACGTTTCTCACTGGATGAGTTTCAGGCGTACCGATTATACTGGAGCACCAACTAACGTTCATGACTTCAGACAACAACAAACCACGGTGAACAACAGTGGGAAATGTTGTTTTAAAAAACGGACGGATGGAAGCGTTGATAAGAGCACGGTTGTGTGCAAATTATGCAAAAAGGAATTCGCATATCACCGCAGCACATCAAGCCTCAAGTATCACCTCAATGCAAAACATATAGCAGCTAGCGTGGACGTTAGCCTCTTTTATCGCGTTCACACCAAAAAGAGCCGGTACTAAAATTAGTTCATGAGAACCTTTTTACCCCCACGAAAGTCCCTGCTAGTACAGCTCTCTTGTGAGAAAATAGCTATATTTCTGATTGGCTGGGCGGATTGCAAACCACGCCCCGTAAAACTCCCAAAAAGTTTGGTGAAGCCGCCATTTTATTATCCTCGCATTAGCATTATTAGCATTAGCCCAGCGCAGAAACGCAGAGAGACTAACTTATGGCAACACAAAATAAAACATGGGAGCGGTGGAGATGAGGAGGTGTCGGCGTTCTGGCGATTTACTCGGAAGGCTGCTGGGACTCCCAGCAGCTTCTACTGAAGCCAGTCCCCAACTCCGGGGACTTCCGGTGTCAGTACCAGATATGTTCGGGCTACCAGATATGTTCGGGTGTATTTCCGTCGCATCCGTCATCCGTCATATCCGTCATATACTCACCTCCCTCTGCTCCCAGCGCTCTGCTGCCACACACCGGCCGTCTGCGGAACTGCAGCCGGAAAAACTCGGGACAGCTTGTTATGTGTGGGGTGCTATGGTGGGGTCCCATGTAGGCCTACTTGTGCACATAAATAATATTTCTAATTATTTACAATTAAAAAATATATATATTCTGCGTTACTTTAGCCAACACTTTTATAAGGCCACTAGATTAGATAATTACGAAATGTGTAGATAGAATACATATATTTCAGGTTGTTATTTTGTCATTATGTTTAATGTTTTATTTACCTTTTAGTATTTTTATATAGTATCTGAACTTTGGAAAGGAGTTGGGAGACACACGACACATCAAATCACATCTACAGATCAAGGCGAAGCGAATGGATGTACTCCCATACTCCTAGCGTGAAAATGTTTGTGAAAACGTGTGCAAAGTCTCCGAAAATCCTAAAAATAAGCTCATATTTGAATTCCCCATAAAAAAACACATCATTCAGTAAAAACAAGGCCCCACTGATCATCTACTCTCTGAGACGATTCCATGGATGTCTGGCTTGAGTTTCGGCCACCAGGGAAAGTGGACAAAAGTGCCCGAGATCAGCCTCTTAATTTACCCAGGGCCTAGTGCTTGGCTTTGGGCATGAAAATTCAGGAAACTCCCCTGAGTATTTTATTAAATATCTGAACTTTGGAGAGGAGTTGGGGGACACACGACACATCAAATCACATCTACAGATCAAGACGAAGCTATTGGAAGTACTCCTAGCGTGTGAAAATGTTTGTGAAAAACGTGTGCAAAGTCTCCGAAAACGGAGCAGTGGCTGTGATGCTAGCTTTGGGGCTAGCGGTTAGTTGTTATTGTTTGAAGTTGTTGCTATGGAAACAACATGACGGAGAACAAATTAATATCTTCTAGATATAATAACGGACAAAGTAAAGAATGAAGTGTAGGCTATGCCTGTTTGAAGTTGTTGCTAAGGAAACAACATGACGGAGAAAAAGTATAATCTTCTACATATAATAACGGACAAAGTAAAGAATGAAGTGTCGGCTATGTTTAAATGTTCGGAATTTGACCGTGATGGCCCTCTTGAGATGCCGTAAAATATGACGAATATGACGGATGACGGATGCGACGGAAATACACCCGAACATATCTGGTAGCCCGAACATATCTGGTACTGACACCGGCCGGGGACTTTGGGCGGCAGTATACGCCGTGAAGTGGTTTGCGGCCTGCCAGTAAACCCAAAGCAGAAGAAGAAGAAGTGACGTCAGTGGCTTAATTTGTTCTCATGAACTAAGTTCTCATGAACCTTTGTGGGAAAAGTACTGCGGTGTGAATGCGCCTAATGGTATACTAAAATCCATGTGAAAAAAATTGCTTCTCACTGTTCTTAGGTCAAATATTTATATGCGATTAAAAATGCGATTAATTTCGATTAATTAATTACAAAGCCTCTAATTAATTAGATTACTTTTTTTAATCGAGTCCCGGCCCTAGTATTTACATTTGATAACACTTAGACAATTTGTAAAATCAGAATATGGCCTTGTCTTATTCCATTTTCATTTACAATGTGGAAGCAAAATGTATCTTTTATGCCTGTTTTATCAGAAGATATACAGATAGGCCTACCCTTGTTGGGGGGGGGGTCATGTTTAAACAAAACTAAAACTGTGATAACTCAGACATTAATTGTGTTAATTCAGAGTACATACATTCTCAAAAGTATGTTCTTAGTTGTTTTTTTCCATATGATAAGTAGGCTAGATGTTAATCTTGAATATTGTATAGGCTATTGGGAAATTCTAATGGCATATAGGCTACTCACTAGCTACTTTTAATGCAGGATAGCTGACATGTGAGTGTTGACCTATGCAAGGAAGTCAGCAGAGACCTTGGAACTTATTTTGATTTTTCACAATAAAACAGGATATTCAGCGGGCATTTTGATACTCACAACTACACAACATGTTTAGTGCATGATTAGTGCACGATCCGGCGCAGCGGGGCACCAGGTGAGTGTTTCCAAATGAATTGCTAATTTGCAGCTATTTTCATCTACACGTTTACTTTTAAAGTTGTAATTCTCGGCGTAGGATTTTACATTCATGGCGTTGCAGTGCATCATAGTGGTTTACGAGCAGGTGTCCACCTCAGGTGTGTTAATGGCAGTCTGTCAGCATGACAACAGTTTTCTTGATGTTTTTAAACATAGCTAAGTTGCTGGGATTTTGATGGCACATTGTTAAACGCTCATCTCCCAGAAATATAAAGTTCAAGGCTGTGATTTTTCCTCGTCAAATCTTATCTATTTGGCCTATGGTTCACAATCACATGCTATACCAGCAACACAGGCACATGTAGCCTACAGCATGTGCTTTGGTATGCTAACATCAACGTGCTATGCTCACGATAACAGTGCTAGCATGATGATGTTAAGCTGGTTTAGTTGATTAGATAACATGTTCTCCTTTTTAACATTTGGCACAGTATGGATAGGCTGATGGGAATGCCATTTGTTTTTGCAGAATTTGGTCGTACACTAAAGTATTGGGCAGTCATTTAAAAAATAAGTGATTGCATCATGCTGGGAACGTGAGGAATCACCATTTGATTCATCCTCTGGTAATCATGAGTATGCCTGAGTATGCCTATCTGTATCAAATGGTATGCCATCCATTTAGTGGTTGTTGAGATATTTAGGTCTGGACCATAAGGACATTGTTACCATGGCTTCCACAACTGATATGCAATGGTTCTGTAAGCCCTGTATTCAACATTTTGGATGTCACCACCCTGGGTTTTTGCAAGCACAAGTGACATTAACGGGTTTATCAAAATACACTGAATATAAAAAAACGTTAGAAGAATAACATGTCACGACTAACTCTCACAACTGAAAACCCGTGGAGAAAAGCTGAATGTTTTAAGAAGAAAAAATAAAGCACCCAGACTGGAATATGCCATGGTAGCAGCATGTCCATCATAATGTGACCGGCCCTAAAGCCTGATAAGGCCATCCTGCTTCTTCCTCTTTATTTACTTTAAACAAGACCAAAATTACATCAAGTTGTATTGAAGGGGAAAGGTTTTCTGAGATAGTAAATCAAGTAATAAGTATGGTAATTCTCTCTAGGACTTTTATACAACTGAACTTCTTATTGCAACCTGTCGAGGCTCCCCTTGATATTCGAGAGATTGCAAGTCTGTGGCTCTTTTGCATTGGCTTTATTGTCCAGGAACTCGGATGTCGCAGCTTGTTGTGGACCCACAAACAAATCCACATTTCCGCCCATAACATATATCATGTGATACATTGGGTTGTACCACCATTTTGGGAAACCGTGCATTACATTATACTGTATACTAGGTCTGGTACTGTAATAATTATAAATTGTAAATTTGACCCTCATTAGTTCATATAAATCAGGGAAGAACATATCTAACTTTCTTCACCTTTTATAAATGAATAAAAACTGTATACATTCTGTACATACAATGAATGTGGAAAGCCTCTTCATAAGAGTGGACCACATAGCCCATCACTATATGTCCTGGCTGCAGACAGAAGTCACACCTGTTGGGCCAGGGTCGCGTATGAAGCAGCAACACACTGTCAACGGGTTCAAACCACACAGTTGCTTTCTGCTTGTATAGTCGACGCACACAGATTCTCCCCAGGACAAAGACAAAGACAATGACCGACACAAATATCTCGTATAGTCCAGTGAGCCGGTCACCAGAACGGGCATCTCCTTTGGGACCGGTCTGCTTGTCAGCCAGCTGTCTGAGAGCTTGCTGTGTTACTTGTCGGCCCTCTTGTCGAGGAGAAAGGACTTCACACGCTCTATTCTCCTGGCAATAGAAGAGGATTAGGTTATCTGTCAGTGACAACATAGGTGATGACATTTGCAGTGTCCTACTGTATGTTGTTATGGTCGTCTGTGCATTATTTGTAGTTCAAAGCGGTTATCAAGCTGCCGCCAAGCCTGTGTGGTTTGGACGGAGCGTGGGTATCTTTGGCATCTTTGTTTTGTATGCTATGTAACCATTTGGATTTGTCTTGGCAGAGCTTTTTACATTTTACACACAGCATTCATTTCTTAATTTTAACTTCATGGTAGGTTACTTTGTATCACCCAGATGTTTGAAAACAAGTTTGTGTGTATTATTAGAGCAGCGTAAAAGCAATTATAGTACGCAAAGGGTGCATCTTTGGTGTCGCACGTCTCCTTTGATTGAGGATGTCGCTCTCTGAAGTGGACTGGAACTCTGCTGTTGGTGCCAGAGTCGAGAGTTACCCCAGCCTATTATAGAGCAGATAAAAGAGACACTTGTCTTTGCTGTCTGGCACTTTGTGGCAGCGCTTTAGTCTGCTCCTCTCTCTCTTGCCCCTCTTTCTGTCTTCCTCTGAACAGAACTGCCTGCTTGATTGTTTGAGTCTAGAAGCTCAAGGGTGATCTCCCAATAAATTATCTGTCAGGATCTTTAACTCCCTTCTAGATGATACAGCTGTTTCACTGGAAAATAATTCACTCTCAAAACCCAAAACAAGTGCAGCTCCCTGTGTTATTATTCCACAATTCATTATAATAAATCAGCAGTATAACCATTAGCTCTCAGGTTGAAATGTATGGGAGTAAGAGACACTGTTGACAGATTCATGTTCTGAAGTAATCATAGTGCTTTGGGTATTTATTGGAAGTGTGTCCATGTGCATAGCAGTGTGTGTAGGTTGGTTTGGTTTGGACTCAAATAAATGCCTGTCCTCCCTCTATCCCTGCCAGGGTCGGCGTCATGGGGGGTCATTCGAGGGCCATGCCCCCCCAAATGAGTCACTGTGCCCCCCCAACGCAGGGTGAGCAAGCCTTGCCACTTTGCCGTTTTTTTTAAAAATACATCAGAAATAAAGAATACAAATATAAAACACAGCCTGAGCTGTGCTCACTGCTGCTCTCTGATTGGTGTGTTGCTTGACCAATGACTCCCGCCTTTTGTTTTGTTATCATTACGTGGCTGTGTGTTTAGATGAAAGCCCAGTGGCGGTCTGTTAAACTGATTATACAGTAAAGCCATCGAAAATAATATGATATACAGTACAGTACAAGTACCCTACTTCTGGGTCTCTGTGTTTCATTCAAGCTCGGCTCTGTGTGTGTGTGGCACGATCGCATTTTGTGAGTGCGCGAGCGGTAACGTGGAATGTTGTTGTTAGCATCTGGTTAGCTAGCTATGCTAACGGATATAAAGAGCTGTTTCTACACCAAGGTGGAGGAGAGTCCTCTCCTGTCAGACTGAGAGGATCTTATAACGTCAGCTCAGTGAGGTAAGGACTCTCTCAGTGTTTAGATAGTTCACTTTAGTGTAAGTTATCTCAGTGGGTCTCAAACGGTTTGGTCACCATTTATGTAAACAAGTATTTGCGAGGAACACATTTATATGATCATTAGCCTATAGTTATTAAAAAAAATAAGAGAATAAATGAAAAACGGGAATGAAATACTATAGGACAGTAACACAAGAATACCATTTAAAAGGGGAATGATTAGTAAAATATCCATAAAGAAAGAGTAAATCTGTGTACAGTTCTGTTTCATATGGATGCTGAGAGATGTAGGCTATCCATAGATCTCTTCATTTTGCTCTCAAAGTGCACCAGATTGATGCATTTAACTTCAATATTTAAAAAATAATCTTCCCGGGGGAGCATGCCCCCAGACCCTCCTAGAGGAGGTTAGGTCCACCCCCACCTAAAACATGTTCACATGGATAGGATACTAAATACATTTGCACACTTTTCATATGGTGGCCTATGTCCATATGTTTCTGTTTTGGTGATCGTGCCACAACCGTGCATGTATGCACAAGTCATAGGTGCGCTATACAATAGCACTACACCCCTGCAATGTGTGTGAAAGACAATAGACTTTACAGCATGTTTTTTGAAGTTGCGTTGGTGTTTGTGTGTTGGTTGTTGACGGCAGTGTGTGCCCCCCCCCCTTGGTAAATTATTTCCCCCCCATTCGATTTGTTCTAGAGCCGACCCTGATCCCTGCCATTGACTGCAGTTTGTGTCACTCTAATCCCTGTTATTAATCCATGTTGAGTCATTCAGGCTGGTGGGGATTATTGTGGACTTGTATGACGGCCCACCGTTTTTATTTACTCTTCTGTACGCGGATCACTGGAGTGCAGACTTGTTTGCATGGGTATGTGTGAGATGTTTCAGGGTTACCTCAATCAATTTTTGAATTATCCCAAAAATGTTGTGTACTGGTCTGTGACAGTGTTTAATCAACAAGCTGTATAGATTCCACTGTTTGGAAGTGACTGGCATAACTATTTTATGTGTACATAGTTTTTTGCTTAGATTAAACATTGCTTTCCTACCTTTGTAACCACATGTTAAATAAAATGTAACAAAAAAACACAGATATAAACTACTAAATTGTCTAATTCTTCAGCATGATGATTCCCAAGGGGTTTGATTTAAATTGTTGTGTTGTATTTTGCAGTGTTAGTTTGTTACACAGTAGAACAAACCCGTGTAATTAGATGTAGACATAGAATTGTATTGAATTGATCAGCCTCATTATTAAAAATACCGATCGGCGTTTGAGTCAGTGTCAGTTTACTGCTTCCCAATATGAAGAGATTGCTTTTGTTTCTGGAAAATGTGACTATTTTCTGACATTTTATTGACCAAACGATGGTTGAACTTTTTCAGTTTTATTTTAAATATTTGTCAGAATTATCAATAATGAAAATAAATGTTAGAACTCACAACTCTGTATGAACTGTACATTTGTGTTTGTAGTTTATACGTGAGCATTGCAGTGTGTGACACAGAGTCTTTATTATCAAGGCAAGGCCAGGGGCACTTTTCATTGGCTGAAACAATTGCACACACAAGAGGAACCCAAAAGCATTTGGCTATCCCTGAGGGGGGTGCTGAGGGTGATCACATATGCCATGCAAACCTCACTAACATGAAGCAGGCGAGGCTTAGGCATGCAAAGTCTGTTATTTCCAATACCAACTTTAGAAATTAGAAAAACTGGCCAAGTTAAAAAAAAAGCAGCCTTAAAAATATGTAAGAGAGAAGATGATGAAAATAGAACAAGAGGGGCACAAAAAGGAAAGACATGTTGATTATAGAAGGGAGACTATGGAGAGCTATGAATACATGCATAGAGGGTAAAATGAGCAAGGTTGAATTAGAGAGGAGGAACAGCCGCATATGTCCTGAAGAGGAAATACTAACGTACGAAAGTGAAGCCGTTCATCATCTGCAACCTTGCCAGAACACATGACAGACTCAGAAATCTGATGTAAACAGAAATAGACAACAACACAAGGATCTGAACGGACTGGTTGATTTATAATGTTACAGTCCCCAAGCAGCCCAATCCAACCTAGACAAAGCCTTGCTTCCGTGTTCCAGTTGGAGCCAGAGATAAGTAGAGGGCTCATATAGCATACAAAGATTTCAACAGATTTATGGGGCTCTGGCACAGCAGCAAGGTATTGATCCCTCTCCCCCATCCAAAGCCAGTTAAAGGAAAGTGGAGGCTACTGCAAACCTCACTATGGTTTACTTCCATTTTATATTTTGGGTTTAGGTTGTGCTCATCTTCAGAGTGACTTGGGAATATGAGATTCCCAGAGCTACTGTAAAGGGCAGAGGGAAGTCAGCAATATGGATTCTGAAGCACCATCAGTGTCTGTGGATTATTAATAACAATATTAGGACTCTGTAATATTTGTTGCTTTTTTTGTGTGTTTTTCAGTCATTTAAGAGACATACATAATATCCCACTCACCTTTTATTTCTGGATGGCAACAAACCCTTTACCCACAATTATCTCTTGGTCAAATTCGAACCTGATCCGAATAGGCTACACAAGGGAAAAACAAAACATATTCTTGTTCTCAACCCCAGAATTTAGTCATTTGTATCTATTATTTTCTACAGAAATGATTTGTGATTCAACCAACCTGATGCAGGACTCTTACAGACATCCCTGAAAGTGAGTGTAATATTAAATCCTTTAAATTAAGATTTGTGTATAAAGAATTGGAAAAAGACAAAACCCCTTTTTCGGACAGCTGTTGTAATACCATAGCAACTGTAACATGCTTGAAAAGCTTTACATTGTATTCACATTCTTGGCATTTCAATTATTTGAAAGGTGGTGTCTTTGTTTTGTGTCTTTCCAAAGCACAACACACAAGGATTTAGTCAAGATAACACCAGGGCCGCCCCTCCCTACAGGCAGATCACGCAGACTGCGTGGGGCCTCACCTCACGGAGGGGGCCTCATCTTGCGGAGGGGGCCTCATTTTACGGAGGGTTCTTCATTTTGCGGAGGGAGCATCATCTGAAGGTGCACCTACAGTGTAAGCGCGCAGCCTGTCCTCCTACAAAAAACGACCATATAGGTCGATTGTTCAGCAGCTAAATACGACCCAGAGTCTCGTTTTAAAGTGTAGCACCTCTAGTGGTCGTGTAAGAAACAACATGCTCCTGTCGATTGCAAACGCTCCGGAGGGTCGTTTATTCACAAATTACCCTCTGGAAAATCCTAAATTGTGGAATAGTTTGGCCATTAAAATGCTTTTTTATTAGATTTCTAGCGAGAAGTGTATATTGTACTTTTATAATCTACGTCCAGTGGATGTGTAGGATCTACAGTTTGATAGATATACGAAGATGATTTGAGGTCTTGCCAGGAGAACGTGTATATGGGGCAGCTTCCATGTAAAGTTAGCATGGGTGAAAACAGTATTTCCGGTCTCGAAGTTTTCATAATAAAACCGGAAGTATTCCCCACACTGTCAAATGATTACACAGTGATATCTCCATTACTCATCCACTAAAAAACATCAGTTTATCCTTGTTAATTACACAATATGATTGGTTTAAATTGTGTACAATGCTTTTGTGTTTTTAACCTTCGATTCGGAGAAACAAATAGTTTTTTCGGAGTTTAGACACTACAGAGTTTCCGAAGACACTACACTACCCAGAATCCCCAGCTATCGTTTGGGACTACAACATCCACCTTGCTTTACAAACCCCGTGATTAGCCCTCAAGCTCTGTGATTGGATGTTGGAGTGGCAGTGCGACAAGGTTACGCCGAATGTCAAACAGCTCTTTGAAATGGAATGGAACCACGCCAGACTATCCAAAACTGGACTTGGACGGGTCCAGCCCAGCCCTCCCCCCCAGAATTACACATGCTGGCTATTGTGTGTTTCGCAATATGTTCTATGGCACGTCTCTACTGGGAATTGTAGTTTTATAAGACGTTTTCGTATTTCCCACAATTAGAAGTTGCCAGTATTAAACTGTATAAATCCCTGGAGGTTTAGGGGATACGAAACACATTGGTGTTATCAAATTTAAAACATATAATTAATACATGGGTGAAAATTGCTTGTGCCCATAATGGGCATCATTAATATACCCACATGACAGCTAAGGTCAGAAGAGCTTTATTTAACAGCTGGTCTTATGTCTGTGACCCCTCCTGTTGTTAATTGATAAGCCTGAAACATGCACTTGTCAAGGTTCAGATGCACATTTTGCAAATATGGCAGTAGCCATCGATCATCTTAAGATAAGATATACTTTATTGATCCCAAGTTGGGAAATGTTTTTGTTACAGCAGCATGTACTACTTTGTTCTACTCCACTACAATTCAGAGGTCAACCTGGTATTTTTACTCTACTACATTTATTTTTGTTACTTTGCAGATTCTGATTAATGATGTGAAATATAAACAACCCTTAAATCAGACTTTCGTTACACCTGAGTAAAATTCAGCCTTATCAGTTTGTCTGTTTTGCACATCCTCCTGTTAATATCTTTGGACGTCCTGCACTAAACTGTTTTATTGTAGAGATCACAGTATCTTCTTGATATTTTATATTCTATATTTCTATCATTGACCCCTATTTTGTATGTAGGCTACTCTTAATATTTAAATGTTTTCATAAAAATTAAACTTATTCAACAACTAAATTCAATAACGTGCTTTAACCACTAGGAGGTACGGTTTAAACCAGTGGTCTAGTTAATAAAACATAATAATATCAAACATAATATGACTATTCACTTTATTGTGAAATTAAAACAGAACGGTAAAGGAAAATACAGTTTCAGTCTCTCAATGTGAAGCGTATGCATTGTACCATAAACTTTCATAGACCTGTAACAGTCAACTGCATGAGGAGTTGGAAAGGTAGTTCAGAAAATCAGTAATATCTTTAAAAACTACAAAAAAATCCCTTTCTATCAGCTGTGCACCGTTATGGTGTAAATACAGACTATCTACTTATTGGATCAAATATAAAAGTCAGCCGAATTAGTGTTGATACTGCAAGGTGACGTATTGTGTGAAAATAAATGGAAGATGTTGTTTAATTGTTGATATTTTATGGTCCACGTCACATATTCAGTTTTGGCTGCATCTCTTCCAGTTTGTCAAAAGGTCTTCTGATCAGGGCTCTATAAATACATATCTACGGCAGATATGTAATATTTAATGCAGCCGAACCGTGTATTACAATGCCGTTATGTGATGACTTTCAAAGAGAAAAGCAAAAACACTCGGAATAAAGTATTATTTTTATTTTTTAAAATGTTTTCCGATTTCATATCACATAAACACCATATCCCGACGTGCATTGCGGCGTGATTTTAGCCTATCAAAACCTCTGAAAAAATAAATGTGTCTCTCAGAATCGAAAGAGAAAACCCTATGGGAAAAACACAAAAGCATTGTACACAATTTAAACCAATTAATGTCGTATAATTAACTAGGATAAACTGATGTTTTTTAGTGGATGAGTACTGCAGATATCACTGTTAAATCATTTGATCATTGGTTTTATTATGAAAACGTCGAGACCGGAAATACTGTTTTCAACCCGTAACTTTACATGGAAGCTTGCCGCATATACACGTTCTCCTGACGAAACCTCAAATCATCTTCGTAATATCTATCAAACTATAGATCCTACATAACGACTGGACGTGGATTCTAAAAGTACAATATATACTTCTTGCTAGAAATCTAATCATAAAGCGTTTTAATGGCCAAACTATCCTACAATTTAGGATTTTACAGAAAGGGTTATTTGTGAATAAACGACCATCTGTAACGTTTGCATTCAACGGGAGCACTAGAGGCCGAAAACTTTCAAACGTAATTATAGGTCGTATTAAGCGCTTGAACAAACGACATATTTGGTCGTAATAAGGGCTTAAACAATCGACCCATTTGGTCGTATGAGTTGGAGGACTTGTTGTAAGCGCGCCACAGTTTCGCCGCTGCGAGGCTCCACTAGCACCCACCGTCGACGCTCGCGACACAGAGGGCCTCATCATATAACTTTGCGTGGGGCCACAAGTTGGCCAGGGGCGGCCCTGGATAACACTGCTACCCCAGCCAAAGTATATTATATAATTAATAAAATAAGTTAGACCTCAGCCTTTATATCTTTTGTAAACAAGAATAGTCCTTTACACTACTGGATAAAAGACCATATATCATGTTTTTTTTAACCAACAATGTCAAAATCTGTTTGCTACAATTTATCAACGTCAGCCCAGTCAGAAGCCTGTTTTCGACTACTGCTGACTGAACCAATTTTGAACCAATTGCTTTGGAAAATTCTATTATCCATGTGGTCATCGGCATCATCACCACCAATAAAAAAAACAGCAGCAAAATAACAAATGGAGCCATCAATCACATTTTGAGAGCTGCAGGTCATGGGCTGCAGCTTTCCTTAATAGAGGCAGTACATTAACTGGTGGAGAGTTCTGACAGATCCAATTAGAATGAGCTCCATACCTCTGCCCTGCCCTCCAAGCCAGCCTCACACCAGCAACTGTACGGCATCCACGCTCCGGATCATCCAGTCTATTTAGTCTCTTTTATTTTGCTTTTGTAGGTAGACCAATAGCAACGAGCAACATTCCACATTCTTGTTTTTGTGTCTGTTGTTATTCTCGGCTTTGGATATTCTCCTTAAAAGGTATTATACACTGATTACATGCATGTTACTAGAAAAGTAATGTTTCCCCACTGAATACTTTTCATGCTGCTACCACACCCCCCGTTTCCATAGCCGTCAAAATGTCTATTCCTGTCTTTGGTAAAGCTGCCTTTCTTTCGTCTATCCACAAATGTCCAAATGATAGGTTTTGTGTCAAAGGAGAAAAGAGACTCATGCTTCACAAGATGGAGCACAGCAAAAACATCTGACTCCTGCCAAGGAGAGGAAACAAAGCAGGCTAATTTTTTTTGCAAAATCTATTCTTTTGTCCTGTTCTGTGGCCTGTTTTCTTTTGTGTATACCCCTCACTCTTCCTCCAGCCGCAGTCCTCCCTCTCAATTATTCCTGGGAAACAACCCTATGGAAACAATGCATTTGTCAATCTTTTTCTCTTTTTTAATAGCTAATGGTCTATCTATCCCTCTTTGCCCAACAGTCAAGCCAATTAATTCGATCAAGCTGTTGAAAGTCATTTTCAGCCGCAGCGGGAGTGCAGTGCGAGACTGACAGTGTTGACTCACTGTATCCATTGTTATGAGACGAACAACACTGAGTAACCGAGGTAAATTAGCCTGAATGGATCCAGAAGTAATTTTATATCTGGACTATTCAATTATATTTCTGTGTGCATCATTTCACTGTCATTTCGGTAACACTTTACGGTAAGGGTACATGAATCATCATGAATTCATGCATGAAAAAGCATGAATTCATTCATGTAGTACTCATGCACTATCAGTAATGTACAGGTATTAATAGTATCTCATGCATGACTTAATGCAGGAACAATACCTTAATTAATGCATCAACTAAGGTATCTCAATCATCATGACTTCCGAGTTATTAATGATGTTCATGTCTTCTTCATATCGATCTGCAGTTAAAGTGACAGGCCAAAAAACTGACGAGTCACAGCAAGTGTTGTGATCATGGTTTAACTAAGCATGACTTTGTCATTACTTCATCATGTTTGTGCCCCTTCAAATAAAGTGGTGACCTGTTCCATCGTTTACACTGATGACTAACATATGATTAATTAACACACTGAACAGGGTTGGGGTCAACACTTTGAATTCAACAGAATACATGCACTGCTATGACCGGGTCACCACTTTATTTGAAGGGGCACAAACATGATGAAGTGATGACAAAGTCATGCTTAGTTAATCATGATTACAACACTTGGAATTGCTGTGACCGGTCAGTTTTTTGGCCTGACACTTTAACTGCAGATCTGAAGAAGACATGAACATCATTAATAACTCAGAAGTCATGATGATTGAGATACCTTAGTTGAGCATTAATTAAGGTATTGTTCCTGCATTAAGTCATGCATGAGATACTATTAATACCTGTACATTACTGATAGTTCATGATTACTACATGAATGAATTCATGCATGAATTCATGATGATTCATGTACCCTTACCATAAAGTGTTACCGTTATTTCTTCACACAATGAATGTGTGAATATGTGTATTTTGGCAGTCACAGTCAGTGTGAAACCCAGTTTTAGTTTGTTGCATGAATCAATATGTCCTGTCAGTGTGAGCACATCGGAGACTGAGAAATGCTGTTTTTCAGTCTGTCCTTGACACCTGAGAGATGGCATGTGTAGAGGGCAGTTTGTCTTTTTCATGTGTCATACTGTACCATATACCTTATATTTTGTCGCCTGTAGAAACGGATCAAGCACTCTTGAACAGCTTTCCACTCCTCAGTCTCAAGCTTTTATTTGACTTTTCCAAAAGAGAGAGTGTACAGTATAACCTCTGTCGCAACTGCAGAGAAAGATGATGAGTTGTCCAAATACTGTGGAACGAGAATTGTGTATGAATGATTTCTTTCCTTCTTCCCTTTTCTTTTCGTTTTTTTGCTGATGTGAGCTATCAAACCCCTCATGCGGGCCTTTGATGTAGCTATCCATTGTCTTGCGGAGCTGCAGGAAATTGAAAGGGAAGATCAGGGGAGTGAAGTAGAGAAGAGGTGGAGGATGGTAGTGACACGCAGCATGACAGGGTTTTCTAGGACATTGCACACGGAAATGAACAAACCTTGCATGACCTGCTGGAGCGTGCTGTCCAAGTGATGGAGATATACCTGGCAAAGAAGCAAGAACAGTTCTATGAAAAAACACCAGATCAAAGAAGTGTTTTTTTTGCTGCTAAAAAGACTCCAAGTTATTTTTTCTGTAGCATCTTTCCAAGCCCACGCAGGTTCTTACCAGTATATGCTATTTATTTAATTCAACGAAAAAGCGAAACCTTTGGAGAATTACACAAAACACACTCGAACAGCTGTAAAAAAAGAGCGTTTGTCCCTGGAGTGTTGAAAGGGAAGTTTTAATGGAAGCACACTTTGATTTAAAGCTCTCTGAGAAGCTTCCTTTCTCCGTCATTCACCTCCACAATGTAAGTGCTTTCTCTCCGTCTGTCAATGAACACACACTTTCCCCTATTGCTTCTCGTGCAAATGAATTATAATGAATGCACGAACAGGCTGTTTCAGGTTGGAGAGTACAAAGTGGTTTTAGGTAGCGTTAATAAATCCATTTCTGCTCTTTTGTGCGTTCCTGGAAAGTGGAAAAAGCATTTCATTGCAGGATGGCTCCTGCATATTTGTGTGGCTATATTAGAATATTTCCTCGGTCCATATGGTGTACTTCCATATTGAGTCTGTAAATACTTAAAAATCAATAAAACATTTAATTTGCCTATACTTCAGCTGGATGAGATGTAGTGTCTGTCCTAATAAATACCACTTTAAAAAACAAACTTTTTAAAGGGGCCCTATTATCCTGTTTAGGGTATTCCAGTAGTGTGTTAAAACGTTTTTTGTGCATATAAATGGTCTGCAAAGGCTAAAATCCCAAATGTCACGCCAGACGGAGTTTCACACACTTGCCATCTGAAACACCTCGATTGGACTCCTTTGTTTACATCGGTACAAAAATGACATCACTAACACTTGCTCTGCTATTGGTTAGCGCTCCAGCGCATTGTACATGATATATAGCAGGGGTCGGCAACCGGCGGACCGCGATCCGGACCCAGACCTATAATCAATAGGGGATTTCAATTTTGACGGGGTGATTCTAAACAAAAACTAGGGCCAACAGGGTGGGTGGAGGGGGTCTGGAGGACGGGCTTGGGCTGACAGTCCAGGGGCACAGCGGAGGACCCGGAAGGGGTCTCGGCCGGACGGCCCGGGGACAAAGCAGAGTCCAAGGTGGGGCGAAGGCCAGAGCGGGCGAACTCAGGGGGCCGGGCTCGAGGGCGAAGACCAGACAGCTCCGGTGACCGGGCAGGAAAAGCGCTGACGGGACAGCTCCGGAGGCCGGGCAGGACCCGGTGTCGGCCGGACAGGAACCGGAGCCGGTGGGACAGGCTTCGGCAGGATCCCCCACGGAAGAGGACATGGGATTGGCAGGACCCCCGGCAGAAGAGTCGTCGGCGGGACCCCCAACGGGACAGGACATGGAGCTGGCAGGAACCCCAGCGGAACCTCCAACGGCACAGGACATAGGGTTGGCAGGACCCCCGGCAGAAGAGTCGTCGGCGGGACCCCCAACGGGACAGGACACAGGGTTGGCAGGACCCCCGGCAGGAGAGTAGTCGGCGGGACCTCCAACGGCACAGGACATAGGGTTGGCAAGACCCCCGGCAGAGAAGTAGTCGGCGGGGCCTCCAACGGGACATGGAGTTGGCAGGACCCCCAGCGGAACCTCCAACGGACCAGTACATTGGGTAGGGACTTGAGACGTGACTCGAGAGGGGACTCGAGAGGAGAACCAAGGGGGAACTAGAGAGGGGACTCGAGAGGGGAACCAAGGGGGAACTAGAGAGGGGACTCGAGGAGGTACTAGAGAGGGGACTCGACGAGGGACTAGAGGAGAGACTAGAGAAGGGAACTCGAGAGGTGACTCGAGAAGAAACTGGAGAGGGGACTCGAGAGGAGACTTGAGAGGGAACTCGAGAGGAGACTTGAGAGGGAACTCGAGAGGAGACTTGAGAGGGAACTCGAGAGGAGACTTGAGAGGGAACTCGAGAGGAGACTCGAGAGGGAACTCGAGAGGGAACTCGAGAGGAGACTCGAGAGGGAACTCGAGAGGAGACTCGAGAGGGAACTCGAGAGGAGACTCGAGAGGGAACTCGAGAGGTGACTTGAAAGGAGACTCGAGAGGGAACTTGAGAGGGGATTCGAGAGGGAGCTGGAGATGTGGCTTGAGAGGGGACTTGAGAAGGAACTTGAGAGGAGACTTGAGACGGTCGGTTCGCCAACAGAACACGGGGGGCTGGAGTCGGCCGGAATGCCGACAGGGCATGGGGAGCTGGTGTCGAAACCATGGCTGCTGGGGGCCAGGACTGAGGCTGGAACCATGGCTGCTGGGGTCAGAACTGGGGCCGGAACCATGGCTGCTGGGGCCGGAACCATGGCTGCTGGGGCTGGAACCATGGCTGCTGGGGCCGAAACCGTGGCTGCTGGGGCCAGAACTGGGGCAGGAACCATGGCTGCTGGGGCCTGTACTGGAGCCCAAAGTATGGCTTCTGGGGCTAGAGCTGCTAGCTTGGACCTGCGACTCCTTCTCTTAAGAGCCTTTTGGAGGCTCCGTGGACCTCCAAAAGCCAGACGAGTTCCAGAGAATGGCTCCTGGACAGGAGCAGGAACTGGGGAAGAAGCAGAGGCCGACTCCAGACGGAACACACCGAGGCGTATGGCGCCAGGTTGGGAGTTGGGAGGCAGGGTGCTAGCATGCCTGGGGCTAGCAGGCCGAGAATCACACACCGAGAGGAAGTCCAAAATCCAGCCAGGTAAGAATATCACTAAACCTGGGTTCTCTATAGCCATCTGGTGTGCCTCAGCCAGAGCAGCCTCTCGCTGCTGAACTCCAGACGCTCCCCTCCACTTATCAGAGCAGCCAGCCAACGAAAAAAAAAAACTGAGTAATTCCAACTCAAAAGGATCTGCTGGGCCCATCCTTGGTGAGTTCCTTCTGTCAGGGATGAGCGAAGCAGGCAGGACCCAAACGCAGATTTCTCAGAAAAAACACCTTTATTCCAAGGCAAAATTAAACCAAACAGAACTCTTCCCCGTGAACAACGTCAAACTACAACAAGGAACTCACAAAGACTAACAGAAAACATAGAACCTAAATGCACACAGGACTAATCAAACAAACAAGAGACAGGTGAGGAGGGAGGAGAAAACACAGGGGCACCAGGTGAACACAATCGGGTAATCAGGGAGGGAAAACAGACAGAAAGCAACAGGCAAGACAGAAGGTGAACACTTTTCAAAATAAAACAGGAAACCAAAGACAGAAAAAGACAAGACAAAACACAACACAGACAGATCGTGACAGATACAGGGAGAGAAACACAGAAGAAGAGACGAGAGAGCGGCAGAGAGAAGCGGAGAGGAAAGTGAGTGAAGAGAATAATTAGCGATACAGGGAGAGAAGCGGAGAGGAGAGTGAACAGGCGTGTTAGCGGCAGACAGGGAGAGACAACTAATTACACATGGCGCTCTCCAAGAAGAGGAAAGTGGACAGTGAGAACAGAGCTTTTAACCCTGAGTGGACGGACTCATTCATGTTCATCCTGCCCACTGGGAGCACAGAACCAGTGTGTCTAATTTGTTAACGGCCCATCCACACAGCGGCGTGCGTTGAAGCTTCCAACGCTTCTGCCCATTCACTTTGAATGGGGTGACGTCACTTTTAGCCGAACTGCATTTTGGGAAGCGACGTGGAGCGTTGCTGGCATTGCTCGCTTCAAAAGTTGAGCAATGTTCAACTTTTGGCGCCTCAGCAGAAGTGTCAGCCAATGAAATCCCGTGTATGCAAATCTGCCAGTACAAGTGCTAGCCAATCAAACTGCCTGTATGCTGGGAGAGCCTACACAGGTCATTTCCTCATATTCCAAAAAATGGAGGGAAAATTCATTATAGCGGTAGTGAATCATTCGGTGCTGTATGATCAGTCTCTGTTCATCTACCGGGATACAAACCGGAGGAGCCAGGCATGGAGGGAGGTGGCAGAGACAGTGGGTGAAACTGGTAGGTTTTCGCCTGTTTGGGGAGTTTATATCCAGTTTACTTCGTTTTAACATTGCTATTGCTTTGTATGTCGGGGGCGGGAGATTCATGTGATTGGTTGTTGGTCGCGTTGCTCGCAAAAAATCCCCAAGCTTCAGATACGCCCACCTCCAAGCGTCAACGCACGCCGCTGTGTGGACGGGCCGTCAGAGACCGTGGCGCTCATTAAAAGTGCCAAAACACAAAGTGTTTGACCAAACATTCCCTCTCAAGTCAGAACTGAGGTCACACAAACTAAATATCGTTCCAGGGCAAGCTAACCGAGGCTAACCAATGAGCACCTGCATGTGTGTCTGAGAATGGCCCTGATACAATTTCAGCCCAGATTTACACTCCTGGCAGGACAAGCTCGAGCTCAATTCTCGCACTGAACAAAAAAAAGTGAGGGACTGCAATATAAGAGGGAAAGAAAGAGAAACTTAAAACTGTTCAATTGTTATGATGTGTAAAGACTGATATTGTTCTATAATCGTCTGAAACTGTTAAGTCATGATGTGAAACGGTTAACAAAGAAAAAGGGAAACTCAAGCTGCTGCTACACTTTATTTTATTTATCTAAAATTAACCACTTTTAAGATGCACACACATTTTCAAAACCTATTTTATTTTTAAATGCAGCCCGAGAGGAACATTACACATATCCACAGTATTTTACTGTATATCTGTATAGTTCAGTGTTAATTGACAATAAATATTGTTGTTTATGAATTGTACTTTCTTTCTTTATTTGGCAGTCAGTTGTTGATTACATGCAGACGTTGATAAAGCTACAGGCTACTTCAATATATATCACACTAATTAATAAAGCAAGTTAGACATTTTGATGTTCCAGACCTTTGCATGGGGAGATTTTCTCTAACTGGACCTCGTCGAATTTTAGTTGAATACCCCTGATATAGGCTAAGGGGCAGGACATCTCTAACCAATCAGAGCAGACCGGGCTCTGGCAGTATGAGAAAAATAAAGACCCTTTTGAACACCAAAGAATGTAAACATGCAGTCAAAATAGAGGCACAAAATAAAAAAATGAACCTGAAAATCAGCATAATTGAACACCCTTTACCAGAACATGGGTATTTCTGGTTAAAAAAGAGCTAATAACAAAAGGAATGGGGAAATGTGTGGCGCAGTGGATAGAGCATTGGTGTTCGGATCAAGGAAGCACAGGTTCAAACCCCACTGCAGTCAGCATGTCGTTGTGTCCCTGGGCAAGACACTTCACCCCAAATTGCTCCTGTGGGGATTGTCCACAGTATTGAGTATGTAAGTCGATTTGGATAAAAGCGTCTAACATGTAAAGTAATGTGTAGCCCATAAAGTTGCAATAATTGTGTTCCTATTTAATATTCACTGTGTTTGGAAGAGATTGATTAATAAAATATTGTGAAGATATACACTTTATGCATCAAGAATAAATCACATTGTCACAACCATTTCATGAGAAGAGGTAAACATATTTTATTCCAACTTAATGGGCAACAGTGTATATAATATTATATACATTTATAGCAGAGCTTCTCCCATGTGAGTCTATTTGTTTAAATGGAGAACGAGAGGGAGATGAATACAGAGGACTGAGTAAGCAGTTCATTATATTGAAATGACTGAGCGCTGTTCATTTCCCCCTTGCTATTGTGCTCAGGTAGTGCAGCGAAAGAGGTGGGAAGTGTGATGTGCAACATGGCAGGTCAGACCCGGGAAAGTGGGTTTGCTCTGGCGGGAAATGGCTATTTACGTAGCTGAAAATGGAGTGGGCCTTTCTGACATTTTCATAGCCCTGCAGGCAAGAGTAACCTTCAGCAGAAAACAGAGCGATTAAGATACGGGATGGGGGGGAGACAGAGGGAGAGGTGGGGCAGAGAGCAGGTGAAGTGATTGCATGGGAGAGTCGAAAATGATTGGAAACTGAATTTGGGAGAAAGATGTGGAGAAGGAAATAAAGATGGACAGAAATAGACAAAAGAGGTTTGGAGGTCACGCAGAGCTGTGAGGAGAACTCACACAGATTGACAGGTATAAAATAAAGGGAATAATTAAGGGTAATGCTGTGCAAGGTTAGCAAAACACTTTCATCTAATTTACAGGTGTAAAGTTCAATAAACAACACATTTCAGCCTTTTCTTACAGCTTCACACCTTGTTGCACCTCTTGAGCACTGCTATCAAACCATGCACATCTTTCACGCTTGAAACGTCTGTGCTGATGTGACACGACAGAGAAGTTATGCATGTATAAATCATAATAGCCACGCACAACAGCGCAAGATAATATTTCAGTCTGAAATAGATTTGACATGATGATGTGCACCGTAAAGTGTCCTCTTCCCCATTATTGTCTTGTTTGAGTGAGCATCTGATCACAAGCAGGCATCTCTGTCAATTACTTGTCACTTTCAATCACAGGTCCAGTCAAGGTTTGTATATTTCTGTTGCACAAATAAAAATAAAGAAATACAAATAAAATTAAAATGTACTCGTGATATTAACAACATTCAATTTAAAGAAATACCTGCAGGCAGAGTTTTCACTCCATTGAACCTGCATGCCTTAAGACTGTGTGTATACATCCAAGCATAAACACGCACAGGCATGGCATGAAATTAAAAAAAATAAAATGGGACCTCAGAAGAAAATTACTATTATTGTGTAAAATGTTTTGAATTTCCATTATAGACAAACTGTTTGAGGCTTTTTGCCGTTCTTCTAAGTATCTGTCTCCTACACCTTTCCTTTTAATAATTGTGCAAATTACCTAGCTTCCTGATTAAATGTTAATCCGTTGCTAGGAGAACTTACCAGGTGATCATCAGACAGACAGAATTCAGGAGAAACTGGGAGAAATGAAAGATTTTCATGTGCCTGTGTAGCCAAAAGAGAACAGATTATATCATGCTGCTAATAGACCATGATTATGAGCAGCCTCATTTCCTACAAATGACTCTTGCTGAGCCACGAGTGCTGGAATATATTGTCTTTCTTTCACAGCATAACAATGGGCCCATGATGAGAAACTTTGTAAAGACGGAAATGTGTTCAACCTATGCATTTATTTCCTAAAATCTGTCCCTCTGTCTCTGCCATGTAATTATTTAAGGCTACGCGTTCATGAGCTATGACTCTTTCATTACTTCTCAATAGGCTAAGATGTGCTGATATGGGCGAGAATGAGATATCAATATCCACTATTATTCAGGTCTTTATTAATGTTATTCCACCATTCACTGCATTCTTCTCATTCAGTATACCCCCAAGGCTATACATGAATAGAAAGTGTTTTTACACGATACCCATTTAGTGATTCACTCACTTCTATTGAAGTGTTTGGTTATATAACCAGGAGTTTAGACATGAAATATAAAACATCAATAATGATAATTTCCTGTCTCTTTGTAATAAATGTGGAGGTATCATTGGTGGAACAAGTACTCAGATGTTTTACTTAAGTAAAAGTAGCAATACTACTGTATATAGTAAAAATACTAGCAATAGTATTTGCATGAAAACATACATAATAAAAGTCCAACAAGTCCTCCAACTCATACGACCAAATAGGTCGATTGTTCAGCAGCTCATTACGACCTATAGTCACGTTTGAAAGTTTATCACCTCTAGTGGTCTCTAGAGCAGGGGTGCCCAACCTTTTTTGAACCGAGAGCTACTTTTAAAGTTGCCAGTCTGCCGAGATCTACCAGGCCAAATAGAGAGGCGTAGCCATTACTGATAGCCTACTACCAGGTAAATACACACTTCTACTTGTATAAAACTGACCTTTGTACGATTAATACTTCATAAAATACTGCAGATCCTTTATCTTACCTCTTTCTACTCTACACACATACAAGTATTTAACTGAAGTTACACAACAGTGTTGTTGATACAGAGTTGGAGTTTATTCACACGTCACATACTACAGTGGGTAATGTTTTCAAGAAACATTGAACAGTGCTGCCACATATGACACAGGAAAAAAAGAAAAGAAGAAGAAAAGAAAAAGAAAAGAAAAGACACTGAACCCTTTCTTTGCCATTATATAAAAATAGTGTTGCTTATTATACATCCATGCTGTTGACACGGACAACGTCAGCGAACTAGTGCACTGCCCACCAGCCACGCCCCGACACATGGGGTCACACCGGCCAATCACAAAGCTTGGATGCGTTCAAGTGCATTATTCTGGCACAGGAAGATTATGTTATAGGACATAATAAAACAGAATATTGTTGTTCTATTTTTAGACGCATCTCGCGATCGACTGGGAATCTGGTTGGGCACCCCTGCTCTAGAGGGTTATTTGTGAATATAGGACCCTCCGGAGCGTTTGCAATTGCCGCAAATTGTTGTTTCTTACACGACCACTAGAGGTGCTAAACTTTAAAACGTGACTATAGGTCGTAATAAGCTGCTGAACAATCGACCTATTTGGTCGTTTTTTGGAGGAGGACAGGCTGCAAAAGTCAAAGTACTTGGTACTCTAAATGGCTTATTTCAGAATCATAAATTACTATAATATTAATGTGTAAGTGTGTTTATCACAGCTGGCACATGTAGAGCTTGAATTGCTTTATATACTGCTGCTGGATATTAGAATTTATATGTCAAAATTGAATTAACAGATTTTATATTTTCATTTAGCTAATTATCCAAATCCAGAAGGTAATTAGTAATTAAAGCTTTTTTTTTACTGTGGTTAAAAGTATGTTGTTGGCTTCCAACATGTAGTGGAGAAGAAGAATAGAGGAGCATAAACTGAAAATACTCAGGTTAAATACAACTCAATATTGTACTTAAGTATAGTAGTTGAGTTACTATCCACCACTGGAGGTAACATTGTGTTGAAATCAATATACCAGTATTTAACCATGGTCAAAAAGATGAAAACTGTGTTGCATTGTTTCACAGGGAAGGCTAAAATGACTACATTACTCTTCCTGTTGAGACATGGTCATATAATGTAGGTTCAAAAGTAAAACAAATCCCATTCTCTACAAACTGAAGTGCTTCTCTGGACTCTCCTGAAGATTGGAGCTAACAGTTTAAAATATTTCACAATAAACAGTCTTTCGAGGTTGCACAAAAGAGTATACTCACATAAACTAAACACGCCAGAGGGTGGGCTTCCTGATAAACGGACAGTGCCTCAACACAGCTGCAGACACCTCCATGTATAAGGTGGGGAAAAGGCATTTATACTTATTAATATGTATAGCTTTTGCTTCCTCGTCCTCCCTGTGGAATACAAATCTGATAGCGTGTAGTGAGGTTAAGCGCCGAGTTATAAATCACACAGACAGTTTGGTGCTGTGAACATATGGCTGCTGTTACTCTCCTGCTGTGCCAAGAGGTTGTCATTCAATACCCTAGTATAAGATAATTGTCATATTCCAGGTGAACAAAACCTAAAGAAAAAACACATATACTGAAAATAAAATGGGACCCTCCTTCCATTTGCAAGTTTTGTAGTGTGCATATTATTCTAAATCCTTCAAAGATTAGTCTTCAAATAATTTAATTGAGAAACGAGTTGGAGAAAAGGTGCATTTCACCCACACGTCTTTTTTTTTGTGTTCATGAAAATAGCTGGAATCTTCATCTGACGTATACTAATACTCAAAAAGTAAAGGTCTTTTGGAACTGCCACTGAGTTGAAAACAATTATTTAATTGTATGGAAACACTTGGTTAAAACACTATATTGAAATTAAAGGAATACTTTACGACCAAAAATAATTCTTTTTGTATTCATGAGTCATGACTCATCGTGTGTTACCTTGAATTCTTGAAGATGATTTAAGAATTAAACCCTCCCACCCCAATCCCAGGACCTCTCAGGACCAATGACTGCAAACAAATACATCTGTTAAGATAGGCTAGATCCGTTTCTTAAATTTTTCAGCTGTCGACACCCATAAACCGATATTGGACTCCTTAACTCCAATCACGCGTGCAGTAGACGGTTCCATGTAGACTACGTCAAGAAACATTAGTAACCAGCAGGTCACTGAGAGCTTGTCGGGTTGTTTCCACCTCATAGCAACCAATTTCTTGGCAGCCGTAAGGCCAGCATAGAGAGGTCTTTTCTGGTACCCAGTAGCCGGCAGCTGAGATAAGTCATTTAAAAGAAAAACAGATACAGGTACAGTCAAAGAAAATATGTCGGACAACTTAGAGGAAACACCGTTCCAAAAGCGAGCAACAGGCGGGCATTCCCAGAACATATGGAGAAATGTACCAGGAGCCCCATGGAGCAGAGGGTACACCGAGCATCTGCCAGAAGACCCATCATATGCAGCCGCCTGGGTGTCAGGTAAGTTATATGCGCATAGTTCAGGTGGATTTGTTGGTGGTCGGGATTGCGAGACGCCTGACGAATGTTAGCCCAGACTGAATCCCAGTTCAAATCAGGTCTCAATTCTGGGACATCCTTCCTCCACAGTCTATCTAAGGGAAGGTCACCATAAGAGGACTCAAGTAGGTGAGTATAAAACATAGAGACAAAGCCCCTGGATGTTCTTCTATCAGTGATGAGTATGTGGAATGGATGCCGTGCTAGTTGTTGATCCCACGGGACCCCATAAGCCTTAAGGGCTGTCCTAAGCTGTAGATAAACAAAGAAAGAGGTGCCTAGAAGGTCATAACAGCCTTTAAGATCCTGAAAAGAGCGGAGACCACTGTCACTGTAAATATCTCCCAAGGTGTGAAGACCCTTCCTCCCCCATTGGGAATAATTAATAGGCCTCCACCCTATGAGTAATTGGTTGTTATTAAATATTGGCGAATTGAGATGCCAGGGGCATTGAATAGCGCATCATTTCTGTGCATTTCGCCAAGTCTGAATTACATGAGTAATCAGAGGGCCGAACCTAAGCTGACATTGTTTGATAGATATGTTTGTGTAAATTATGTCCTGAAGTCTCCGTGGGGAGACTAACTTCTCTTCTAAAGCCCGCCATGAAACCACAGCTTGGGGTCAAACCAATTAATCAAAGGTCTTAATGAAAAGGACCAGAAATACAATTTAAAATGTGGTACTGCCAGCCCCCCATCAAGCCTCCTTCGTTGAGTAGTGGACATTTTGAGTCTAGGCCGCTTGTTGTTCCAAATACATTTTGAAATTGCCGACTGTAGTTTCTGCCAATGACCATTGGGGGGGCGATAAAGGAAGCATTGAACTGATAAAATTAACTCTAGGCAGTATATTCATTTTAATTATTGAAGCTCTGGCTTGTAGTGAGTTGGGCTGGCTCGACCACCTATTGAGGTCCTGGAGAACCTTGTTGTACGTGTCTGTATAATTATTCTTTATAGTCTTGTTAAGGTTTGGGAATATTTCAATACCAACTTATTTTAAATGTTCTACCACAGGAATGTTTGCAGGGAGAATAGCTGATTTGGCAGCGTCGTTGAGAGGCAAAAAGGCAGACTTGGGCCAATTAATCTTAAAACCTGATAGGTTGCCAAATTCCTCTATTACACTAAGCAGACGTGTTGTAGACGTTGAGGGGTTCCGCATAAAAATCAGTACATCATCCGCATACAGGGCAATGTGATGAAGCGAGCCTTGGATAGAAATGGGGATAATATCCTGTGATTGTCTAATAAATTGGGCCAGTGGCTCGAGCGAGAGGGCGAAGAGCCCTGGTCTCAAGGGGCAGCCCTGTCTGGATGACCTTGCTACAGAAAAAAGCGACAAGATAGTTTTGCCTGTTAAAATCATTGCTGAAGGGGCAGAATAAAGTACTTTGATCATATGGATGAACCCCTTACCTAATCCCATAGACTCTAGAACAGCCCATAGGTATGACCATTCTAGCCTATCAAAAGCCTTCATACGTAGCATCCAGAGATAATACAGCCGCTGGTGTTTTATCATCTTTGCTAGCGTCAATGATGTGCAGCAATCGCCTGAGATTGTCCGAGGCTAGGCGACCTTTTATGAAACCGGTTTGGTCACAGTGAACTAGAGATGTCATAAAGTTCTGTAGGCGACGAGCCAGGACCTTTGAAATTTTTTTTTTTATTCTGCCTAATTTTATGCCCTTGATGTAATACGTTTACATTAATAATTGAATAAAGTAAACACCCTTTGCACCCCGGGCCGGCGGCAACATTTAGCAATTGCCCTGTACGATGGGCGCTGTAACTGTAACTGATGGTCGCTTATCTGGCACCCACGGGCCGCGACTCACAGCCAAAGTGACGCGGCAGCTCCAGCTGAAAGTGTCAGAGATTGCAACGATACAACAGCAAAAGGCAAACAATTAGCATTATGAAAAGGTCCAAGCCTTCAGGGGCAACGGGAAGGAAACGGAAAAAAGAACAGGAGGAATCGAAAGTCAAAGACAGAGGTACGTCGGCTTGTGTAAAAAAGAAAAAAGTCAGTATGTACTGTACCGTTAGACATTTGATTTTAAGCTAGCTAGCTAGCTAAGGAGGTAGCCTGCCCATGATACAGCTTTGATGCCATGCTAGCCGCGAGCCTCTGATACAGAATGATAAATACAAATGATTTAAAGTTTTTATTTATGTGTTATTATTCTTATTTAATCTTTTTGTAAATTATATACTACTTTTCTATTGTGATAGCTGTAAATTGATCCCCCAATAGTGTTTAATTTGTCAGATAGTTTGTTTTCACGGTCAACTTGTGTGTAGGCCTATATATATATATATATATATATATATATTTATATTTATTTTTCTGTTTATTTTCTATTATATTTTAGAATTTGTTTATTTTCTGCTCTTTTTTAATGTCTAATCATTGTGCAATGCTTTGTTTTATATGCTTCTGTAACGAAATAATGTGAATGTTAGCCAGAAGAAAGCTATCTGGATAACTGCTCTTTTGTATAAAGTGAGGCTGACCAACCAATATGGACATGTGTTATTATTTACATTACATGTCATTTGTTAGACGCTTTTATCCAAAGCGACTTACATACATTCAGTAATGTGGACAATCCCCACAGGAGCAATTTGGGGTGAAGTGTCTTGCCCAGGGACACAACGACATGCTGACTGCAGTGGGACTCGAACTTGCTACCCCCTGATTCAAAGTCCAGACCTAACTTTTATATAGGCCAGTTGTGAACTTGCATACAGCTGAGGCAGATTGCAGCAGTTATTTTTGCCTGACTGTATATACATGTTTTTGCTTGTAATGTGCTAATATCTACCCTATCATTTTCCAGCTGCACTTGAGAAATACCTCAAAAAGCCCCCAGTTGCTGGAGAAGGAACATCTGATCTCCCATGTACATCACACTCTGAAGAATGTAAGTTTTGCCAAACATTTATGGTCTCTGTGTAATCGTTAATACACTACTTTTTGTCATTATTATTATTGTTATTATTATGATAAATAATGAAAACTGAAGCATGAATAACTTCTTTGCATGTTTGGATTGCCTGCCTGCAGGTGAAGGAATAACGAGCACAGTATGTGAGTCCACCATTGCAGCCCCCTCAGATCCTGCTGACTGCCCAGGCCCATCTGAGTCCACCATTGCAGTCCCCTCAGATCCTGCTGACTGCCCAGGCCCATCTGAGTCCAACATTGCAGTCCCCTCAGATCCTGCTGACTGGCCAGCACTGAGTGATACAGTGAGAAAAGCCATGTGAACATCACATTGAAATCATGGTCTGATACCAGATGGGAGAGTCGGATCAACAGCATAGAGGCTGTAAGGTATCAGGCTGCAGAAGTCAGAGATGCACTTCTAGAGGTGAGGGATAAAGCCACAGATGGAGTTGTAAGAATTGAGGCACAATCTTTGGCTGAAGAGGTTGGATCATACCACTTTGCAATATGTACTGTGGTATGGTATGACATCCTGACCAACATCAAACATGTCAGCAAAATGTTGCAATCAGTGTCAATGCAGCTGGATATTGCTGTTGACCTCCTGAGAAAAACAGAAGTTTCTTTGGTCAGCTACAGAAGCAATGGATTTGCTTCTGCCCAAGCATCTGCCAAAAGACATCTGTGGCCAAATGAATGTGGAAGCTGTTCTCAAGCAGAAGAGGCTGAGAACAACCAAGAGACAGTTCTCCTATGAGTCCCCGGAGGAGCAAGTGAGTGATGCACTAAAGAAACTCGAAGTTTCTTTTTTCAATATGGTGGTGGATGTTTCCATTGCATCACTGCAGGAGAGATTCAAGGCCTTAGGTGAAGTAGAGGAAAAGTTTGGGGTGCTACTCAACTTCCCTGACCTGCCAAAGGAAGATCTGACAAAGCAGTGTGAAACACTCAGCAACACTCTGAGCTGGGGTGGACAGTCAGACCTGGATAAGAGGGAACTTGCACTGGGGATGCAGAATTTCCCAGCTTTGCCAAAAGCCAACATGACCACCCTGGAACTTCTGACTTTCCTACAGGAGAAGAAAATGAACGAAGTGTATCCAAATATGTGGGTGGCCCTCAGGATCGCTGTCACTATTCCAGTGACAGTTGCTGCTGGGGAGAGGAGCTTCTCCAAATTGAATCTCATTAAAACATACCTGAGGTCGTCAATGGCTCAAGAACGCCTCAATGGATTAGCTTTAATAAGCATCAATCGCAAGGTTTCGGGGCAAATATCATTTGACGATACAATAAATGAATTTGCAGCAAGGAAGTCCAGACGTGTCCGACTTTAAGGATGTGGACTAATTAAAGGACACAATAACATAGCAGAGATGTGTTGTTCTGATTGCCTGTTTCATTTGATTCATAGTGTGTGTAATGTTGTTCATTATCTTAATTTAATTGCAATAACCTCAGTTGTAAGAGCTCCGTTGGCTATATTTGTGTCCACGTTTGCACTTTCTTTTCTTAAAGTTTTAAGAGAAGCTACTTTTGTTTGATGAGTGATTTTGATTTAATAACTACAATATTAATAATAAGGATAAAATAAATAAATATGTTACATTTATTTGTTATTGGCTGTGGGTTATTGGTTATGTTCACATACTTATTTGGTTATTAAAATGTAAACCGATCTTTTTCATATGGGTGTTTTAGAGTTGTACCTCCTATCAGGTCTCTAGTAATTGTGTGCTCAAAGTGCACCAGATTGAAGCATTTTACTTTAAAATGTTAAAAAAATAATCTTTCCGGGGGGGGGGGCATACCCCCAGACCCCCCTAGAGGATGTGACATCCAACCCCCAATTAAAACATGTTCATACAATGAATACATTTGAAACCGTTATGTATATTACCTATGTCAATACGTTTCTGTTTTTGTAGTGTATTGGTCTTTTATAGAGATTTTTCATTTAGTCTTTATATATTCTATTGTGTATTGCTTGGAGGGGGGGGGGGGGGGGCACTAAATCATAATCTCGCCTAGGGCCGGCCCTGGCTTAAGGGCCTGTAGCTGATACAATCAGATGGATCTTTATCCTTTTTTAGAAGTAAAGAGATAAGAGCTGTATTAACATCTCTGGCAAAACTACTTTGTTCTATTGAAAATTCAAACATGGAAAGCAACAGCGGGCCCAAAAGGTCCCAGAAGGTCAAATAGCGCTCTGGGGGGATGCCATCCCACCCAGGCGCCTTACCCTTTTGCATGTCGAGGACCGCTGCTTTAAGTTCCTCCAAGGTAATAGCCTCAGCCAATTGTTTGGAATCATCCTCTGTTAAGCATGGTAATTCCAGCTCATTAAGAAAAGCCTCATATTTAGTTTTATCAAAAGTGATTTCAGGTCTATATAATTCAGAATAAAAGGATTGGAATGCATCATTAATCCGTTTAGGGTCGGTGGTTATCTCCCCTTGCTGGGTTTTGATAGAAGGGATGTCAGCGAAGTGTTCATCAGCACGAATTGTCATAGCCAGCAGGTGACTAGGCCTAGAGCCGTGGAAGTAATAGTGTTGTCTTGTGAAGTGTGTGAAGCGTTCAGATTAGCGTACACATTTTCTAATATTTCCAATTTGGAGAGTCGAGCCTTTCGCAGATTAGATGCAAATAGTGTTGAATTGCTCCTGATAAATCCCTTAATTGAGTCCCACAATATCCTAGGATCTTCGACAGATCCTACATTGAACTCTAAAAATTCGGTGAGTTTTGCCTTAAATTGTTTACAGAAATCATCATTTTTAAGCAAGTGTTAAATCGCCACCTAGGGGCCCGGGAAGAGAGTCTTCTTAGTGAGGCGGAGAGTAAGATGCCTTTGTGATCGGAGAGAGCTATTGGAAGCATGGAAACATCAGTGCTGTCAAAGAGATGGGATGAGGCGAACAAGTATACGATTCTAGAAAAGGTTGTATGTCTGGAGGAGAAGAAAGAAAAGTCTTTCGAAGAGGGGTTAATCAGGCGCCATTGGTCCACTAGCCCTGTTTCGTGAGCCCACGCACGCAGGGCGGAAGAAGCCCTCCTTTGGTCTGATGTCTCAGAGGCTCCTGATCTATCTATAGCTGGGTCCCATATAGTATTAAAATCGGCCCCTACTATAAACGAGTAGTCTGTCAACTCTAACATGGCGGCAGTGAGCACATTATAGAAATCTCCCTCAAATGAGTTAGGAGCATATGCTGAGACCAGCGCAATTTTCCTATTAGAACATTCAACTTTTGCGATAGTTATCCGGCCTGTTGTGTCTGCCCATACATCTAAAACTTTTATATTTAAATTGCGCTTAGCCACTATAGTCACTCCCCGGATGTTAGTACTTGCAGAAGAAGATGCTATGACATGATAGAATTTGTCAACCAGTCTGTGTGTTGCCCTCTTGTTTCTACCAGCCTTTTGGCCATTAGTGCATCAATGGTCAGCCAACATAATTAGGTGATCTTATTGTACGCTTCTAATTAAAACCGATGCCAAGGGCAAGTGACCATGCTAAGCAGCGTGCCCCTCTAAAGAAAGAGCACAAGTAAACCATAAAATATGTTACAATGGGTTATGGGATTTTAAGTAGCTTCACATTTATTTTCAACCCGGTATCACGGCAAGACGTGAACATGTGACGATTTACCATGCTGGGAGACGTGAAGATGTCACGGTTTCGTCCCCTTCAAACGTGACAGCTATACGGTATTGTTAACCCATGTTAACCAGTGGAGAAATAACCGGAAATACCAAGCAAATGCTACCCCGACGTAATGATTTAGTTTTTAATAGTCACACTCGATTACAGCGATTTTCTTGTTGCCCCAGCTGGTCGACACCTCTTTTAGCATAAACAAAGGCTACATTAATGTATTAAATCGATGTTAATCCATGTGTGTGGATGTGGAATTAACGGACGTGACGTTGTGCGATTGAGTTGCCAAGCAACAGCTTCGGTTCATGTTAATTTACAAACTATTCAACTACAACCGTAGTTATATTTAAAAACATGTTAGAAGGCCTCACGAAATACTTTAATGCACATTAAAATGTAAATGTGAAGGAATGTGTGTATAACAAAATACATTGGTCATTAAACGAAACCGGAAACAGACGTAGGCAAGATCCTCAGCTCGATGATTGGATGGTTATCCGCAATGCATGCTGGGATTTGGTGTTTATGTGATGTGAAATCTGAAAACGTTTTTTTAAAATACAATAATACTTTATTCCGAGTGTGCTTGCTTTTCTCTTTGAAAGTCATCACATAACGGCATTGTAATACACGGTTCGGCTGCATTAAATATTACATATTTGCCGTAATTCTCTATTTATAGAGCCCTGCTGAGAAGACTTCTAGACAAACAGGAGAACTGCCGCCAAAACTGAAGACGTGACATGGATCATAAATATATAAGCAATTAAACAGCATCTTACATTTCTTTTCACACAATGCGTCTCCTTGCAGTATCAACACTAATTCGGCAAACTTTTATATTTGATCCAATTGGTAGATAGGCTGTATTTACACCATAACCGTGCAGAGCTGATAGAAAGGGACACCTGGTGGTCAAAGCACGTTATTGAATTGTATTATTTCATTATTAGATATTAATAGGAGGATGTGCAAAACAGACAAACTAATAAGGCTTAATTTAAACATTAAAGAGTACTTTCGGTTAAGGTCTTATTTTGAATAAGAAAAAAGCTTTAAGAAGAATATGGAGGGATGAAACCCTCTTGAAACCGCAGGTCCTTCCTTCAGCGGTCAGACTTTACAACCAGCACTGCCCTAGTAGACCCTCCTACACACACCACAACACAGACTATAACACCCCTTGCTGCTAAATACAAACCAACTTTGTGCTATATGTGCAATATATATATGCCATTAATAACTGTGTAATGTATACCTGGCCACTAAATCAATATATATGCCGTTTTGTTTTTGATCTGTATTTTTGAAAATGATGTAACTTTTTATCTTTTTTTTAGCATATTGTTTATTATATTATAACTTAGTACTTTTTAGCATATTGTTTATTTTATTCTAACTTAGTACTTTTTTAACGCATGTAAGATATGCAACACTAAGCTGTCTGTGGCTCTTTCCTGCTGTAACGCTGCACATTTCCCCTCTGTGGAACTAATAAAGGTATTCTGATTCTGATTCTTTAATGGTCACACATGCAGAGCACACAGCACACACAGTGACATTTGTATCTACAGATAAATATTAAGCCTGACAAAGTACTTAACGTCTAATATATTGCTTTCCTGCAATGTTAACTATGTTTAAGCACTTATTTGTTTATTATTTGTTTATTATTAAACTGATATTATACATATGTATTATACTCTTATAAGATGTATGTAGATAGTATAAGAAATGTGCAGAATGACAGTTTAATGGTGGAGTATACACACATATTGATAGATGTCTTGTAATGCACTGTTGAGGAACCTGCGACCCAAGTTTTTCATTCATTGCATAACTACACAATAGTTGTGTATAATATGATATGTCAATAAACCTTAGCTTAGAAAATCTTGAAAGGGATGTGCAAACTAGTCATTATATACAGTCTTTAATGAACTATTAGTAGAGAATAACGAGTAATGAATATACTTTATAGAGATCCTATTAATATCTAATAATAAAATTCAATAACATGCTTTGACCACCAGGTGTCCCTTTCTATCAGCTCTGCACGGTTATGGTTTAAATACAGCCTATCTACCAATTGGATCAAATATAAAAGTCAGCCGAATTAGTGTTGATACTGCAAGGAGACGTATTGTGTGAAAAGAAATGTAAGATGTTGTATAATTGCTTATATATTTATGATCCACGTCACATCTTCAGTTTTGGCGGCAGTTCTCCTGTTTGTCTAGAAGTCTTCTCAGCAGGGCTCTATAAATAGAGAACTACGGCAGATATGTCATATGTAATGCAGCCGAACCGTGTATTACAATGCCGTTATGTGATGACTTTCAAAGAGTAAAGCAAGCACACTCGGAATAAAGTATTATTGTATTTTTTAAAAACGTTTTCAGATTTCACATCAAATAAACACCAAATCCCAGCATGCATTGCGGATAACCATCCAATCATCGAGCTGAGGATCTTGCCTACGTCTGTTTCCGGTTTCATTTAATGACCGATGTATTTTGTTATACACACATTCCTTCACATTTACATTTGAATGTGCATTAAAGTATTTCGTGAGGCCTTCTAACATGTTTTTAAATATAACTACGGTTGTAGTTGAATAGTTTGTAAATTAACATGAACCGAAGTTGTTGCTTGGCAACTCAATCGCACAACGTCACGTCCGTTAATTCCACATCCACACGCATGGATTAACATCGATTTAATACATTAATGTAGCCTTTGTTTCTGCTAAAAGAGGTGTCGACCAGCTGGGGCAACAAGAAAATCGCTGTAATCGAGTGTGACTATTACAAACTAAATCATTACGTCGGGGTAGCATTTGCTTGGTATTTCCGGTTATTTCTCCACTGGTTAACATGGGTTAACAATACCGTGTAGCTGTCACGTTTGAAGGGGACGAAACCGTGACATCTTCACGTCTCCCAGCATGGTAAATCGTCACATGTTCACGTCTTGCCGTGATACCGGGTTGTTTATTTTACACAGCTCAGTATGTTTACAATGCAGCAAACAGGAATGCAACAGTCACATTAAAGTAGCACATATACAAAACCATGAAAACCGAGAAATGCCTTCTTGAATAAAATGAGCCCTTCAATTGGAGGTTGTTATTATTCCTTTAAGACCAAAATGCAAGTAGTGTTATTTTTTAAAGAAGATGCAGTGTATATCTACACATTTTAAAACATTTTGTCTTTTAAATAATCATACTGAAAATTCAAAGAAAAGGATCGCTGTTTTCATGCATTACTGTCTTTTCAGCCTTTTTTTTTTTATAAACCTCACATTTCCATATTCCATTATGTTTCTTTGTACATGCCACTTTGTCTGCTTTCACGCTGAAGTTAATCAACTGCCTGAAGTGCCATCGTTCCTTCACCCGCCCTTCCTTTGTTTAATTTCCAACTGCACTCACTCTGGTCCTTCAAAGGCTTCATTTAAAGATGTTTTTTAAAGTTCACGTTGGATGGACACAGCTTGCCACTTTGGTTGCTATGGAAACCATAGTGACGCATGGACAATAGGTAGTTGAGAACAGTGGGAGAGGGAGTTTAAGAGGCTATAGAGGCCTGTCAAAATGTATGGATTGAACTGTACCGTTATACAGTCCTAGTGTCAAGTATTCACCAGAGGAAGGGAGAGAATAGACCAAGAAGAAACATTACTCAAAACCAAAGGCATTTAACAAAAATAAAAGAGTTTTCAAGCATACAGATCAGACTTATTTACCTTTTTTTAAAAAAATCTTATTATAAATTGAAAATGTAAAAGGTACTGTGCTGGACTGTTTCTCGGACAGAGCAGCTGTAAAGCAACCAGCAGATCCTCCAGAAAGTGAGAAAGCAATATTTCATATAAGTTTGTACAACTGAACAGGGCTTGGTTAACTGTTTCCATGGCTGGAGTTAATCATTATTTTTTATATTTCAGATTAATCTGACATGTTTTTTTTATCTACTTTTGGTTTGGTCTTTAAAATGTCAGAAAATGATGAAAAAAGTTATTCTCAATTTCTCAGATTTAAAAAAAAAATGTATTCTGATATTCTTTTATACAATATAAAAACATGAAATCTCCATATTTGAGATGCTGAAAAATCCTTTTTGACATACTTAGTGAGATGGGTGTCTAAGTTTCACATCTAACATTTCCTTAATGGACAACAGCCTTCATTTACTGTTTCTGTCTTTTGAGGAGTTGATTTAAGACACTGCACAAAGGTCACAGTTTATCCACCTCCTTTATTTACCCCTACATTTAAGTCTATAATCAGCACTGTCAGCACTCAAAGGGCACGTTGCACCAGCAGTGTGGTGTGGAATCTCGTGTGAGGCAGGTGCATGCTGGGTTGAATATGGTGTAGGGTTGAGCAATCAGATGATTCTAGCTCTGAATCAGACAAACATCATACCATTCAGACATCCCCAGGGGCTCTGTGCACATCCAGAGAGATCTAGTAATGGTGTTGGAAAACCAAATAAATTAGTCAAATGAGAGAAAGGTGTCATGCTTTTAATAAGAATTTGTAAAAGGCGGCACTACACCACGAAAAAGAAATATTCTATGAATGAATTAAAGACATTTCAGGCATCTTAATGAGAGGTGCTAACGGCTGGTGTTAGTGGCAAGAAACGATGGTGTTGCGTTTCATTCACTGTGGTCCCTATGTTCTTGACTGGGTTATTTTTATGGTCAATCCTTGTTCGAGAGCCAGCTCATTTACATGAAGAAGGACATGTCAAACGGTCATAAATAGGAGACCTATAAGTATTCATCACCTCCATGGTGACAACCTGCTCCTTGCATTACTGTCAGTTTGTCACGCTACTTTAATAGCCCCCAGCAATCATGGCACTTGACCTTTCAGTTAATGATGTCAGAATAAAATGAGTATGAAGCCAAAAGGAAAACTGAATGGTAAGTTTAAAAAGGCACTAAAACTGGAAGTTTTTGAATCCCAAAATCAACAAATTAAAAAAACTAAACAATGTTTTTGTTAGTTGGTGAGGACAAGGCTGGTGCTGGGGAATGTTTATTGTTCCTGCAGTAACTATTTTTGAGTCTGGGAAACTGTTCAAATCTGCCAGCATAAACACCTCATTGACTACACTATACACTGTCTGTTGCTTTCAATTTGACCAATAGTACCGGATGGACATTGCATTACACTTCAGGGTTCAAACGAATGATATTAATAATTATAATAACTTGCAACCACATCAAGGTCCTTTTTAGAAACAGTTTTTTGCTAAAAATGATTTGAAAATGTTTTTAGGGAGGCTTGTGATATAAAATGAACCCAATAGATACACACGGCATTTATTGCACGTCTGTCCGTCCTGGGAGAGGGATCCCTCCTCTGTTGCTCTCCCTGAGGTTTCTCCCATTTTTCCCTTTAAACTGTGGGTTTTCTCCGGAAGTTTTTCCTTGTACGATGTGTGGGTCTAAGGACAGAGGGTGTCGTATTGTCATACTGATATTCTGTACAAACTGTGAAGTCCACTGAGACAAATGTAACATTTGTGATATTGGGCTATATAAATAAACATTGATTGATTGATTGATTGATTTTCATGATAGGGTTATCCTTTCAATGCACATGAGGTTATGACGTCAATATTTGTATTGTTAAAGTCACAAATGTAAAGAAAAATGTAAATCCGTGATGTGCTGCTGGATTTATAAGACCAGCGGTCAGTTTGAACTGACCAGCACCACTCGTAAAGAGAACGACATCCGGTCATGAATTTCAAAATAAAACTCACTCAGTTTAATGTCTCTTGTGTGATCAAATATAAAGTCGAAAATAAAAATACCTATTCATCATTTAAGTGTTGAGCTATGTTGTAAAAAAATCTTCAAACTTGTTTTTCATAGTAACCACATGGTCAATAAAATATGTGTGTTGCCCAATGCCATAATACCTCAAAACAGACAAGTTAAACTCATACTGCTTTGGGGACTTTATTGTTTTTCATTCATTGATTATAATTGTTTTGTACTGCTGTTGTATGATCGCTGCTTCTCCGCATTTATTATTAAAAGGCGTTTCCGGTCTCAGTTAGTGTAACGATGTCTGACTTGATAAAGCGCTGCCCTGGACATATCTGCTTCTCCTGTGTTGGCAGCCAGTCTGTGCCAATCTGTTTCCACTGTTGCTGGGCACGGACGAGCACCGGGAAAGTCGGAAACGGAACGCGACCGGTAAGCGATCTCCTGTCTGCTTGTATTGTCTCACGTGAAGAAGAGAGCTGTCTCTGCAAAAGTTTCTGATTTCGCTGGAATTGATATTGATGCCACAGTTTAAGGTGCATCGTGGAGTTCTGGAAGGCTGGAGTTAATTGCATGTGTGGTGTCGTAAAGTTTTTAATTGTTGTCGTTTTTCGGTTTGGATTAACGGCACCTATGTTTGGATAACAGATCGTAGGTTTTTAAACCTTATGCGTAATTGCGCATCAGGAGCACCAGACTTCTAACCCACTTTCTCCACACTTGTCATCCTGTCAGAAAAGCTGTTTTATTTGAGATTATAACATGTTTTACTGGATAAATATTACAATTCATATAATCATAACAAATGTCCCTACATGTTTTTAGTGCGGATGATATATCAGTGTTTCCCGGATATATTGATGTTTTTTTGGTACCTTCTTAATACATTCTATCCACAAATGAGGAAGGACTTTCTTTAACATCTATTAAAGGTTATCATATTTATAGTCAGCTGAGAGTCGATGATGACAACATTCATACTTATGAACTCAGTCCTCCTCTGTACCCAATAAATATGCCCCCATACCGACTTAGTGTATCATCTTACTTAATGGAATTTTACCTGACAATTTTCATTGAGTCTATATCCTGGTTATTTATTTTGATCTGCACTGCAGCCTATTGATTCTCAGTATTAACTTTGCTCTTTAATTGAGTTTTCTTTTTCAAACTTTAAAAGATGAACAACATTGTAGTAACCTCTATCTATTATAAAAGGGAATAATATTCAGGAGATAATCAATGTTGTAACTTTGTGAAATGTTTATGCATATTTATTCTTTCCTGCTGATGGCAATGAAGCTACATAATAACTGGCCAATGTTTATTGTCCTTAAAGTGGCCAAAAAGTGGCTTGATGTAGAGAAATTGACAAAGTGCGGCTGTTATGTACAGACTTTATTTATGGTTAGCACCTTTTAGAACTGGCTTCTCCCAATGAATAGACCTGTCTGATAAATGCTGCAATCTGTCTTGCTGTTATGATGAAGTGTTCAATGACTTTCTCACAGTCATTTGTATTTGTTATTATCCTTTTGTAAAGGATGTTTGGCATATAAGAGTTTTTACCTAGATTGGAGGAGGAAGAGGAAATGGTGGGTTTTTTTGCAAATATTTGTCACAAATTGTTTTTTTGTTGCAAATATTTGTCCAACCCACAGCTCATTGCTGGATTTTTTCGCTTCTCTATTCCCTTTATGTCTATATGTCGTGACTCTACTAAAAGAAAAACCCCAAAACATAATCTTTCTTTTGAAAAAGTGCAAATTGTACCTGTTAAACCTTGTGTCTGTTGTTAGATTTGATCTAAATCGTACTATTACTTCTTTTGTTATGCCAGCGACATCGTTGTACTGAACAGAATAAGAAAGCAAATATGGAAAAACATCCTTTTTTATCTACATCCCCTTTTTGGGTTATTACTGATAAACCATAACCCTCTCAAAGCAGTCATTGAGATGAAAACAGCATTCTGACGTTCTCCTACCTAGAGCATGAAGTGCTTGAGTGTCTCTCATGTTACTCATACTGACACACTACTGTACACACAGTGCATGCAGATATCTAAGTGTCCTAATTTGAGTTGCTAAACCGTGGAAAAGGCTTAACCACCTCACTCAGGTTTAGCAGACTGCAGATTCTTCGGAAAAAATCAGAGCTCTTAGTATAGCTGTCAGGTATTTTCTCTTTGCATTCATCATAAGCAAGAACATAAATAGAAACCAGCTGCACAGTTGTAATGTTTGCAGTCACTAATTGGATTTACCGTGTAGAAAAAGGGTAACATCGCACGTGTTTTGACACCACAGGGGGAAACAAGAAGTTTACAAAGATGATCAAGATTTCAAACATCTTGCTCTTCCTCACCAAAGAAATGTCTGTCTCACACAACCTCAAAGCCACCTAGAAGGCGGTCAAATTGTTTTATTTTATAATTACTCCTAATCCTTACAAATTTCATGTTTTTTCAACCTTACATTTTTTAAATTTTAATGCCAATTTCAGGTATTAAAGGGATTATGAGCTGTTTAGACTTGAGATCATTCGTTTACATGCACTGCTAAACTCATTAAATTATATATATATAAAACATGATCAGCATATACTCCCCAGCTGCATTGTTTTATAGTAAAAAAGGGTTTCTTCCACTGACCCTTCTTTATGGAAAACATACACAACTTATGAGACCAACACTTTTTAAGCATCTTTAATACTTTGACTTGGTGATGCTGTGTTACAGGACCGATTATGTTTCTCGAGCCAGTGTTTCAGTTTGGAAAAATAAGACTTTATTTACTTAATGTGCAAAAACCACAGTATGAACTGTAGGTGTTCATGTATCTTCACCCTGAGACGATAAATAGGTATGTGTTTGTTTTGGGAGTTATTGCTTCGCTTCTAATAGTCTCTTGTTGGCAGCGCTGATAACTGGCAAGAGACAAACAGCCTCTCAGTCACTACATGTTGTTGAGGTAGATACTCGTGTTGACTTCCACCTCAGGTGGCCAGTGGGCAAACATGCCATGGCAAAATGCGTTAAAGTGGATTCATGCTCTTTATGTTGCTCTATGCTGAAGACACTTATTCATCTCACTGGGTCATTTGACAGAAAGCATACATATTAGATGTGAAAGGGGTCACTTTGGGGCTTCCCTCCACATTCTGACCACTTAGAGAAACGGAAGAGTTTTCTCTTTTTTGTAGACGTTATCAGAGATTGTTGGCGTAGGATTGCGCCTCGCATGCAGGGGGAATTGTAAACATGAACCCCATCCGTGTGTAAAGAGAAAAGAGTAGATACAGAATGATAGAGGTCAAATATAAACAATAAGAGTGAGAGGGCATGATTTGGGAACTAGGAAAGCATCCACACACCCATCCCACATATCTTGCTGTAGTGTAAACTGTTTCCGACAGGTGGAGTGTAAGAGTCCTTGTAGACGTAGCGCTGAGTGGTTTATAGTGACACCATCATCATGAACACGATGTGGGCTGAAGCACAACGGCTCTCCCTCTCTGTGTCTTGACAAAAACTATTTTCCTTGAACTCAGCGCCTCCAGCCTTTTTCTCGTCTCCTACAGCTCAGGGTCAGGTTGCTTGTCTGGCCTTCCTGTGACTTAACATCATGTCACATGTGGAACACACAAATGAATATGTCTCTGTATTTTGAGCCTTCAGTCATGCGTACTGCTACTGCTGGTCAAGACTCTATCGGTACATTATCTATATGCGCAAGGTATCTTTTCAAACACTCACCAATGTATGTCTTTTTTAATTTTGTATTGTTTTGCTCTGGGCCTCTTGCTCATACAGTATATCGCTTACCATATAGTTCGCTGCTATTCGAGTGACCTCTCACTATTTTGCTTGGACTTTTCTTTTGATCCTCTTCTTACTGCTGTTATCTGTGGTATCATCGCCTGCTGAGCCAAGGTGACCGGCCCGCTCACACACAGCTGGAGCCCGCAAGGCCTGAGTCTTATTTATACACCTTTTGTTGACCTCTCTTGTTCTTTTTCTCCCTCTGACTCTGTGTGAATATTACCCTTGATTTCATCCAACGCTGAAAATAGTGAGTAGCAGCACGGTGACCTTCAGTTGAATTCTATGAAAAGTTTGCTTCAAGAACTCTGACGCACTTGCTGGTCGCTTTTCCTATTGCCAATACAAACACACAGTTTATTTCCAATTAGCTGAGGAAGCTTGGCACTGGAGGACATCACTGTCAGGCCGACAGAGAAGCACCGTCACAGCTGACGCTATGCAAACTAAATGTATAAAAATGAAACAAAAACACTCTGACTATCATGCATTTAACATCTATTTGTGGGTTGTGCTTTCTGAAATCACAGGTTCGCAATGATTCTGATTTCTTTTTATTCTAAAACTACCACTCATTTTTATAGTTACTGCTTATGCATTGAAATACCAATGCTTCTACTTATTTTGTTAAACATGTCTTTTGGGTGTGCTCAGAATAAATCAGAAATATTCCCAAATGTTTTACTTATTCAGATTTTGTACCTCAAATGACTTTAACAAGCAATCTTAATAGATTATACATTCCCTTGCCAGACTCCAGGGGTTGGGTGAGGAGTGACAGGCCAGGTAACAAGCTGTGCAGAGCTGGTATGAAATAAAAAAGGAAAATCTCTGTAATAAAAAGCCATAATCACTGGCCGTGACTCTCCCTAAAGGAGCGACACGGTAGTACCCTTCAACCCCGGAGTCCATCCTCTGTCCTGAGTTAGTCCTCTGTGTGAAGCTTGAGGTGGCAGAGAGAGGGCGGGGGTCACTGATTATGACAGATGCACGAAGCCTGACTCAGGCCTGCAGTTGCGAGCCCCCCCCCCTCTTCTCCAGCGCCCTGCCTTGCAGACTACCATGCCCAACCAGAGGTGCACAGCCTGGGGATCGACTCTTCAGGCTCTGCAGTGGCAAGCTGGAGAAGTGATACTGCATAACCCTGGTGAGGAAAGGTTTAGGTTTCACTTTCTACCTACCCCCGCACCTCCTCAACCTCCACTCTAAGTGCCCAAACAGGAGGTCATCTGGCAGCAAGAAGTCAGACAGAGGAGAAAGGGGGAACAAGAGTTGGGTTTATCCAAAGCAGAGTGCACCCCCCCTTCAATTGCACATTCACCGTCTGTGTTGAGCTTCATTTGATCCCATTTTGATTCGTTGTTATGAAATCATTATCCTCATTAAACGGAAGTGGCAGAAGTCTGCATCACCACCATGAGCCTTGGATACACACGCCCTCACACTCACAGATGTGTAATGACTCACACTGACAGTGGCCCTAGTGTTAGTGCGGTGCATTCACTTACACATGCGCGCACACACAGTGGTGCGTTTATGCTGCTGAGCTGTTGGTGAATGACGGTGCTCTGGGGTTAACACTGGCTCAGTGTGCTGGGCCAGGTAAACCTCCTCAACCAGTCCGCACAACAACAACATGCGATAAATAGGCCGCCTGTTTGGGTTCGACTGCAGGAAGGGCGGCGGCTAGAGTCTTTTGATCAGAAACATGCAGTTATAGATCGCAGTCATGAATATGCAGATATTGTGTGTCTGGTATTGACTTTTACATTTATTTAAGTAGGTATGCTTGGCTTTTTTCAAAAACACCCTGCTTCACATATACTCATTTATTCAGTTACACACATTCACACATCTGCACAGCACAACCACAGTCTTTCAGTGGAGTTCTGTTGCTGGAGCTGTGAGTGGTTAGTTGCATTGCTCAAGGGCACAATAGTCATTAATATTGAGGGGAGAGTTTTACTCCTTTTATTTATTTATACCTGAGAAGACTGCTTTCTTAGTCTCCACCATGCGTTGAGCTCTTGTTCTCATGTCTTTCCAGGATTTCCCGTACCAAGATTTATTTGAGCAATGTAGGCAATTCATTAAATAAGATCATATTGGAAGTCAGTTTAAAAGACATTTTACAATGTGAAATTTCAGGTAGTGCTGCAGTAAAAGAATCATCACAGGCTATTTTCCCGATTGTTTGCTAAATCAGAATGAATAAAATGCATTAGTTAAAGTAAAATATATTCAGCTGAGGGATTATTTTGAGGTCACATTTCAGAATGAACCTGCACTCTAAAAGCTTTTGAATGATATTCTATGTTTAAACACAATTTGTCCTTACTTAACTTTAGCTTTTGTGTCAACATGTTGTATGTTGAAGAGCTACGTAAGCTTAGTAGCTTTCTCCACTAGTCTGTCTTGATAAAAGCTATCTTTGAGGTCATTATTCCAAGGAATTGTGTCACAATAATGTATATATAAACTCCTGCTTTCTTGTATCATTCTGAAATAGGACTTTAATATCACTGGAAGTATGAAGATAAAGCTTTGAAGAAAAATAAACACTGTGGCTTACTGTAGCATTAACGTTTGAGTCGGGAAAATCGTTTCGGAGTAAATATTAAGATCTGCAAATCATAAAGAAATGTCATCTGCAGGCTGCAGACATTTGGCTGTCACCCAGATATGAAATAGTAGCAAATGATAACACTAGCAGCCATCAGCGAAGACAGACGCCCCACAGATACTCGGATAAGCTATGTGTCGTCTATTTTACATTCAGCTAACGGGGGCTAAAAGAGAATTTGTAACTGTCTGTACCTGTGATATTCATCCTCCTATCGCAGTTAACATTTTTGCTCCAACGAAATATTGTAGAAGTTCAAAATGTTAACAGCTCCCAGAGCTTGTTGTTTTACAGAGATGCTTCATGGCTCTGTCAGTAAAGCTGTTGAGGGATTCAACAGTCACACTTGTCTTGCACTTGACCTGAGTCCTCTTGGTAAAACACAGCGTGCTCAGGGGAGGATGATGCTCACACAAACCTGTTCCATCATTAATTTCCCAGGCAATCAATTCAGAAATGATCTTTTCAAACTTGAGGATGACAACTTCATTTATTAACTGCATTTGTTTTGTGCTTTTACGTTGACATCCATTCTACCGTCCTTTCGGAGCATTGCTGTTTTTATCTCCTGCACAGTTTACGGCTCCTCTTCTGCCCCCCTGCTGCTCCACTATCAGCAATCACAGTCATTACAGCCCGCAGGAGGTGGCACTAAAGCTTCCTCCCCCCCACCAAGCCACCATTCCCCCCCGACTCCATCTCTCATCGATCGGAGACTGGAAAGACATGTAATCCATGCTGATCACAGTAACCTCCAACGTCTGGGGGAGGGAGGGGGGGGGGGGGGGGGGAGTCTCAGACACACACTCTCGTTTTACTTTGTCTCTTATTGAACCGTGCCGGCTGTGAGGACAGGAGGCTGAGTATCGATAGGTGTGGTTCAGGTCGCCCCAGATAGCCTGATAGCGTTGGTGGTGATGCTGAAGATGGACCTGTGGTGCTACTATTGACGTAGCCGCTGACTCAGAATTTCTGATATCATTCAGCTTCATTCAGGTCTGCCTCCTCTTCCTCCTCACAATGAACTAGGGCTTAGTGAACAGGGGCGGCCTGGCCTTTTGATTCAAAGTCAGATTATCACTCTTAAACCATATGTGGGCTAAGCAGCTCTAGGAAACTGACCTTGTTTATCCTTTGAACAGTCTTAGTATTATTTAGTTTGTCATCTATGCGTGTTTAAAATCTTCTTCCTTCATCCTCTTTTTTTCCTCCAGCTGTGGGGTTTTTCGTTTATAGGCTGCACGAATGTTAGCTATGCCCCTTTGCACTCTGCTTGGGGCCTCTTATCATGTGTGTCAGAGTGGTGGGCTGAGAGTGGGAGAGGAAAGCAAGGACAGCTCTCTTCTCTTGAGAAGATCCCACATTAACTCCACTTCCTCCAGTTTAAAATCCCTCTCAGCCCTGCAGCAGCCGAGACATCAGCTCTTAACTCACAAGGCTGACGCGCACATCTACTCACTGATCCACTAAATCACTTCTGTTAACTGCATTGATTCGCTGTGTCCCTCTCCATTTCTTACCTGTTTGGTGAGTCACTGCTTCTACAGTACATCCGGCATGTTCTAAAAGTTAAATAAGACTTCTTCTACCAGTGATTCATCGACTTTTCACAGTCAAATTAGAATTGTGTTGATTTTTGAATTTTGTCCTACCCTATCTCGGTTCAGGCCATCACAAACTCCGCCTGCCTGACAGCCCCTATAATTGAACCATATATTTGTGTTCCTCTCAGTAAAGAGAAGAAGGGGCATCTTTCAGCGCTCTGCTCCTGGGAACATTTTTGCAGACAAAACAGGTGCTGCGGAGGTTGGGTTTACAATTGTAGCGACACTGCTGTTGGAGTGGGGGCACAGCAAAAGATAAAGGGAGGGCAGGATTAACTCGCTTTTTGGAAGAACCTTGAACAGTGGGAGAGGACAGAGGACAGTACAGATGCTGACTTTAAAAGGCTCACTGTAAACAACAGTATTGTGTTTTCAATTAGCATTTCCTTTGCACTAATACATCCCTGCCTCACTATTCAAATCTTTATTTAAAGGGATGTGTTTTTCACATCTGATTGAATAGATTTGGACACCTTAAGTTGATCATCCTTTTTTGTAGTGCTTTTATTGAAGATGTTTCACTCAACCCATCTTTTCTTTCAAGTATTTCTCATTATGCTTCTTGTTACATCTGTGAAATATATTATAGATTATTTTCCAAGTATTTATGTACTTTTTCATGGCATGGGACCTTTATAAGAAAATATTCTTACCATTATCCTTGCTAAAATAATTGGGATTTTTGTTCCAGTTGACAGACTGGCACACAGAATACCAATTAACCTAAAGGGAGCTTATCGTGTCTTAATTCCCCAAGGAAATACTCTTGCTAGCAGCTAGCAGCCAGGAAGTTTAGCTTAGCATAACAGTGAGAAACCGCAAGGATTTCTGTTTGTTCCTGGTGTTTCTATTGATTGCCTGAAGCTAGCTCTCAGCCAATAGAATAGAATAAAAATGTAAATCTTAAATGTTCCTAATAAATATCAGTACCACATAAGGACAGTATGAACTCAGATGCTTTAACATTTTCCTTGTTCATGAATGATATCAAAGAAGTCGTTTTGAGTAACAGGAAGACTCTGTTTTCACAGCTTTTCATACACTGGCTTGAAATCCTCTTGACAGCAGGATGGAAATGTATCAAGTGTAAATAATTCATTTAATATTCCTAACACTGTGCTCAGTCATTGCCTTTTCCCACTTCACAGCCTCTATCAAGGCACTCCTCCTTCACTGTAAACTTTTATGTGGCACATGAACACACAGGCCTCCTCTGGTTGGGGCTAACGTCTAACCCCAAAAGCACACAGTGAAACCTGCCTGCAGGGCGGCTGACCCCTCACAAGGTAGGGGAAACACAGAGAGGAGCCCTGTTCCCCCTCTGGCCCGGGACACAGGGGCACACTGGAGCCTTCAGAAGGGTGAAGGCAGGAGGACACTAATGGTGGAAAGGACACACATTGGAGCTCTGTGTTTCTGTATTGAACTTCCACCTCCCTCTGGCACAGCCCTCTCTCTACACCATCCCATTTCCCTCCTGTCCACACATACGTCTTTGAGATAACTTGCCCCAGAGTTGCATCTGATTTTGGCGGCTGCTATACAGTATGTCCTGCTTTCTTGACTGTTTTTATAGTCTGCTTTGTGATCGCTGAAGCCCACGAGCTCAAGCCAAGTTGAACCATTTCCCTCTGTACCTGTGAGCCCAAATCTTCCTTACAGCATGGACCTACAGAGACTTTATCAAAGAGAGAGTGAGCGAGAAGTGAGAGGAAGCCTGTCTTTCAAAGAGATGAGTAATGGGCCCTGAGGGTACTTCTCAGCCCCCGTTGAAGCATGCTAGCCCTTGCTTTTTCACATGCCAGAGAGATGTTGCATAAATGACAGAACATCCTCGATGGCCACTTTTTGTATGCTAAAAGCCTTCTCCCAGGTCGCTGTTTATGTTAATGACTGTAGTCAGGGTTTGAAGTGCCTGGATGATGAGCAGCTGGCCTAGAAACTAAGGAGTGAATTTGACCTTGGCCCACTTCAGGGAAATGCTCTGGTTTCTGACTAATAGAGATGCCCTATTCTTTCTCCCACAACATGCACTCAAAATAGCCCAGGCAGGCCCCATTAAGCAGCATTGTAATTGTTAACACGGCATACTCTGTCCTTGGCACACATTAAGTACTTCCTTTAAATGTCAATCCCAATTAAAGAAGGGCAGAAAAGATGGTCGTTTAACAATCGCCATTATCAGCTTTTAAGGGAGTTGGAGTGCAATCTCAAACATGAACAGTTTTTTTGGTTATCACCTGATGACTCAGAGGAACTATTAACACTTTTATTTTTTGTGGTTAAAGCTAAGATCTGTTTCATTAGCCATGTGTATTACTATTCACCCCTTAAAAAGGTTTGTTTCTTCTCGGGTTCTGGAGGAGCTTCATTAAGCAAAGGGAAAATAAATATGATCTGAGCTAGGGATAGGAGACAACGGAAAGCCAATATTACAAACAGCGAGTAACAGTTTAAAATGTATTTGCATTTACCAAAACCAAAGGTTTTAAAGACAGTGTTATGTTTGAAAAGAACACTTGTATGATGTGTTGGCTGACCAAACACCTACACTGGAAGGTTAGGTGGAAAGCTATATTAGATTGCTTGAAAAGCCGGGCTCTGTGGGGTAAATGCGGTGCGATGCATGTCACTACAGTTTCCAGTCCCAGGCTGCTGCAGTGCTTGGCATTAGAAAAAAAGGTGATCTTAATTATCGTAAAGCGGTGACAAAGCAGAAGCCTGTGACGGATGTTTGTTTCTCAGTGTGTACACTCTAAAAACAAATGCCTTGGCTCAACAAAGAAAATCAACGCAACAGTTTGCATCGATGTTTATTGAGTTAAGACAACTTTTAATGAAATTGTCTTAAAGCAACAAAGTTATTTGAGTTAGGGGAGAAGGCTTTTCCTCTACAATCAGACGTGTTTTTAATTACCACTTACTTAATAATTGGTAGCATAAACACAAGTTTTGAAGTTGATTACTCAAAAGATTAAGTTGTTCTGACTAGTTTTACCACATGATTTAAAAGGAATTTTAAACAACTGCAAGTTGTATGTAATTAATTACCCTCATTCGGGATACAAGTTTTTAAGTTGATTACTCCAAAAATTAAGTTGTTCCAACCTGTTTTACCGTATGATTTAAAAGGATTTTAAGTTGTTTGTACTTAATTACCATCATTGTGAACACACATTTTTAAGTTGACAACCATTTATAAATTAAGTTGCTCCAAATATATTGTATTCAATAGTTTTTTTTCTTGTTGTTGCCTTTTAAATAAATAAATTAATTGATTCCACAACAAAAATATTAGGCAATTCACTTTTTATTTTGAACTGCAGTTTTTATTTCAACACATGATGTTTCAATCAGGAGAGACTTCATTTAGTTTGTACATTTATTGACACATGCCATATGATAAGGTGCATGAAACCTGAAATCACAGCTGACTGCAGGAGAGAGGAGAACCATTAGTTTGGCTGCAGCACGTTGATTGGCTGCTGGAGAATGAGGTGAAATGTAATAGGTTAAAGAGAACGCCTGTGATGAGCTGATTATATGCAGCTGCGGAGTGAATGTATATACACCCAGTCTTCCTGAAAGAACTTGTGCTGAGCTTCATTTAAATCTTGAAAAAAAAGATAAATAACACAAATTTAAATTGCCCCACAAATAATAAATAAACACATTAGCCATATTACCATGGGAAATGGGGACACAGCAAATAAATGCTGCCATCACAACGAAGTTAGAGGCCTTTGCATATTTAAAACCAGTGCCAAATATGTCAAATCTGTAAAGTCTTTGTAAAACTACAGAAACAAACTCTCAATGGCCACCAATCTGATCACACACATCCATTTTACAAAAGATGTAACAAAGATGTTTACACTGCCGACAGTCATTATTTCAAACAGTATGAACACATTTAACGCAGAATGCTTGCTCATTCATTTGTTTCCCTCCACCACGATGGTTGCCATCGTATGGTCAGGTCCTGGGGTGGACCGGTCACTGATGAAGGCGATATTCATGTCCTTTTGAAGCACATTAAATAATAGGTCAGCACATAAGAGATAATGAATTAGGTAATTGCATACTTTTTAAACTGTCACTCTTAGCGAATTCAGAGCCATTATTACCAGCTGCTAAAGCAACGCTGGTATTGTTTTCCCCTTTTGAGTCTGCATGTGTGTGTCGTCATGGCAATGTGGTCCTGAAGACACACAGAGGTGCTTTTGAGTACTTTGCCTAGTGTTTAAATGCATGTGGACAGATTTTGTCAATCCCAACCGTGCAAGTTTTAGTGTATCTTCTCATCTTCTTTGCAGGTTCCATACAATACTTGAACTGGTTAAGTGAAGAGCAGAAGCCACTTCTCAAATGTTACACAATCCTTTTCCCATGCCATTGCTGTCAACACCTATCCATGCTGAACTTTGCTAAGATATTATTGATTGGGGTGTGGCCAAAATTGCAATATGCTTCAAAATGTAGCTGACAGAGAGCAGTGCTTTTGTCCTGTGTCACTGTGCCCATGGATTGTATGTTATTTCAAGATTTTTTATTACGTCGCTAAACTCCTTGAAAAGGTCCTCTTCCTTTTCTCCAAGGTACACGACAAGGCAGCGGATGGCTATAGTTCTCTGCGTACTTCAATTGTATTGTGCTATTTTTTAAAAAGGATAAAAAAGAGAAATGACCTAAATGAATATATTCTGAATGGGTGACTGCCAACAGCTTGCATTTCAATGACAACTCTAAATAACGATCCTACCTCAAGAAGCATGTCCTTGATCTGCTTCACCGAGATTCATTTTGAATAAAAAGCGATATCACTATAGTAACCAAAGTATTTTTACTCTCACAGTAGCCTCTACTACTGTGTATCCTCTACTACTTTGTATCCTCTCACAGAACTATTCACAGTTCAAAGGCTGCTAGTTTTGGTCAAACAGCAATTTGCCATACAATGCAACTACAACGCTATCTACTGTATTTGAATGACAAAAGATGACACTCACCTTAAAATGTCCTTTGCATATTTCTATTTGTCTTAACTGTCAGAACTTGTCCAGGCATGTTAAGTGGGAGTGGACTTGACATCCTTAACTCAAGGTGTAGAACAATTAAGTTATCAAGCCAATTGCATTACTTACTACAACTTGAATTTAGTTTTAAGTCAATTAACACAGAAATCAGAGTTCAAATTACACACAATATTAAGTTGATGTAATTACCAACATTATTACGTCAACACAACCTATAAATTAATGTTTGCAACTTAAAATGTTTATCTAAATCAATTAACTCACATTTTTATCTTGCAACCATGCATTTAATTAAGTGGAGGTGAAAGGTCGCCTGAATTCGTTTTTAGAGTGTACAGTTCCTCCCTTCCTTCCTCTTTCTGTCGCCCCTGGCTTTACCCTCAGTGAAAACTTCCAGTTGGCACAGCCCCCCCCCCCCCCCCCCCCCCCCCCCCCCCCCCCAACCCAGCCTATAGCCTGCTCAGCTGGGACTCAAACCCCATTTCCCCTGGAGAGTAATGCTAGCATTAGGTTCTGCACGGAGTGGTGTCAGCCCAGGGGCCTGGCATGCAATCGTCCTCGGCTGCAAACAGGAGCACACAGACCCTGAATGCATTCCCAGCGCTGCAGTAACAGATGGATGGCAAACAGGGATGCTCCCAGGTCTAAATCAACTCCTGCAGCTGGGTGATGGAGTCCCGCAGCGTTGAGAGGCAGTGATGGGACCTATTGCATCTTGTTTTTCCCCATTAGCTGCCAAATAGGTCTTTAAGCTGTCTTGATTCTGTATTGTCTTAGAATGTGCGTGTATGCTTTGGTGGATATATATGTGTGAGAGTCTAGCTGCTTGTTATGCACCATCTGATAATGGGCAATGCATCGGTGGCTGCCTGCCTAATGACTTAGGTAGAGGTACTCTTATTGGCAAGCAGGCGCAGTGTTGTCATGGGGATGATGTGTGGGCCTCCCCTCCTCTAGTGGAGTGAGCGGTGCTTGATTGCCCATCACAAAAAGGCGCAAAAACGCAGCCACACACATGCTTACACACACAAGTGCTCATGCAGAAGTACCAAACGTTGCAGAGTGGATGAATCAGTGAGCTCTAGCATCTCAAAGAGGAGGGGGGTGGGTTGTCTGGATTGATCAAGTCTGATAATGCGAGCAACAATGAATCACAGTGTTACCCCGGGTTTTAATCAACACACTTAAGCTACAAATGAGTCACTCGTGGAAAAGCGCATCATTTGCACTTTTGGTTGTTTGCTATTTTAATGCTAATGTGTCTCCCGGGCCCACCACCCTACTTGAATACATTTCATAATTTACTCTTTTGTTTTATAGCCTCTCTCTTTCTGTATCTCTCTATCTCTTGCGCTATCAACCCCTCCACCCACCCACCTTTTCCTCCCATGTCCCGCAGCCCCCCTACTTCTGTCTGCTGCCATGCTCCCATGTCTCCCATTAGGAAAGGAAATGAGGCGAGGTACCGATGCAAATATCTTGGACCCCTCGCTGCTCCCTGACTCACCAACCGGAGACAGAAACCAGGACGGAGTGAGGAAGAGAGGAGGGAAGTGAGGGAGGAAGAGGTGGTGGCTCACAGCGATATAGACATAGAAACAGACTTACACATAGTCGTTGATTGGTACACAATGAAAAAGCAGAAAAGAGGTATATGTTGCTTTATGAAGACAGACTATCATCACGCAGAAATCTTTCTCCGAGTGTAGAACAACAAAGATTGTACAAACCATTGGACGCTGCATTATTTCTTTCCATTCTCCAACCTTTTTTTTGGTTTAACAGTTATTCAGCATGCAGTGCTATTTCAGCAGTTCTGAGGGGGTCATTCCTTTTCTCTGCCTCGTGCCTGTCTATCTGTAGTGCACTTGATTGTTTTGTAGATTATAATATAAAGGGCTCAGCATTGCAAGCTCACAGATTAAAAGCACAGTTTGCTTTTCATTAATATGTGGTCAGGGAGGGTTTGAAGGGAGCCTACAATGCGTTTCTGTTTCTCTACAATTCCTTGCTAGAGACAGATGGGGTGATGGGGAGAAAAACGAGTCATACATTTAGCACAAGAGGGTGAAAACTAAAAAAATGTCACAATTGCTACAAATTTGGCAGCCTTCACACTCTCAGAAGTGCTCAGCTCCATCAACCAGCTGTGGGTGGAACACAATTCAGCACATTCATTGTGTGATTATAACACACTTTTATAGCCACACTATTCAGTGAAGATGTGAAAACTTTAATGATTTTCTTGGGTATATTAACAGCCACTCCCCTTATCTACAGGATTATGCAAATGTAGGAGGATATTGCTGTGACATATTCACAGGAGTTCGAGTTGCCCCAAATATAACTGCATCTTGAAGTGGCAGCTACATACAATTTTTTTGTTTGATCTCAGGAAATTGTCAAGATGCAAGGACAACCACAATTTAACCATGAACGTTGGAAAGTTCCAGGCAAACAACTCAAGCTTTTATACAGGAGGTCAAGTTGTCAACAAAAATCCTCAATTCCAAACTAAATGTATCAAAAGCAAGATTTTACGTTTTAATATAACGGCAATTGGATCAATTGAGCTACATTTTAAGTCCCAAGTAATTAAATAAAAATGGAAAAACAGTAGATTGTTAAATGCCCAAATCTCAGAAGTAAAGTAGGAAAATGTCATTACAACTGCTTTAAACTGACATTTTGATTAGGTATGGTGATAGCTTTTTAGACAATTAATCTAATGGGAAAATGGTTGACAAAATGAATGGCTATAGATCTATCAAAGGTTTTTTAGCAATTTCACCTAAAACTGTCAACATAATTGTGGGGCAAGATATAAGTCAAGGAATAGTCTGTAAGATTCATCATACGGTAACTCTTAATTCCTGTAGATGTTGATTTATTCTAAGTAAGTTTAGTAAGCTAGTGGCGCCAGGGGATCACCAAAGTCATTTAATTGTAATGTCTGCACAAAACGTTATCCAACAGTTTTTTTTAAATATTTCTGTCAAGACAAAAGTGTCAGACAGACCTACGTACCGATAGAGGGGTCGGTAAGATTGCCACAGAGCGATCCTCTAGCATGTCTAAAAAGAGGAATGAGCTTGTATAGAAAACTAGAATCTGCCTTCAAGTTTTGCTGTTCTGTCAATAAAGAGACAATGCACCGCCATGTGAAGACATTTGTCTCAGCTGGGTGTCTGGCCCACAAAGCTCAGCCATGCCTCCAGCATGAGCGTTTTGCTCCAATAGCATGGGCATCAATAATTTTAACGACGGCACAGTGGAATCGTAATGAGTGTAATGATTATCTCTGTGGCCAGCTGAGCCATTTACCCCGCTGGACTCTGACTCTGGTGGATCTCCTGCACCATTCATGCTGTTTGATAAGCTATATGAACCGAGAGGGGGAACATTTGTCTTTGTCCTCGAAGGGGAATATTTGTATCATCCAGATGAAAGTTGAAGCGTCTGTTCAATGCAGTGCCCCCTGGGAGCCCAGTGTGTGTGTGTGTGTATGCCAGTGTGGATTTGTGCAATACACTTTATATCAGTGTGAACTCCAGCCATGTTGCTGCCTCATACATTTGCTTTGAATTATTTCACTTCATGTCGCTATCTCTCTCTGTTTTGCCAATAGGCTAAATAAAAAAGTAATTAGGCCATAGTAAGGCAAGGAAAGTTTATTTATATAGTGTAGTGCCGAGAGACGGGAGTCGGAGGAGGGGTATCAAAGGTACAAGCTAGACTTTTATTTAGCATTTGAAAACACATGTAAGCAACTTCATGCCCGGGAAGCAAAAACCGGCGGAAATAGGAAGTCAGGTTCACTAAAATGTCCGTGCGGAACAATACTCCAACCCATAGATCCGTGGGTGAATAATGTCAATCACCACACAAGCCCCCCCAGTATTCACCCATAGTCAAAATCCTCGTGCCTGGGAGGAAGTACCATCCGACCCCGGTGCATACGGACCACAGGGGCCAAGGAGGGTGGGGCCGCAGGCGAGGGCAAGGGCGCCAACAAGGGCGAGGGCATCCACCCAGGGTGCGGGCCATGGGAGGGTGGCTCCGACGTGGGGGCATAGCCAACTCCAACGGCCTGGAAACGTCCACGTGAGCAGGCTTAATCCGATCAACGGACACAGTCTCAGGTCTGCCATCAACGTCCACCACCAGGCTCTTGTCCCTGAACGGACCGTCGTAAGAGGACTGCGGTGGGCGTTGTGGCGAATAAAAACGAAATCCGCCGACCGTAATCCGGGGGGACACCCGGAAAGCTGGGTTGCTGTGCTGTGACGTGAGGATGGGCGTGAAAACAGGTAGGTGAAACCGTGAGAGGGGGGAAGCGGACCTACGAGGTCGACATTGACATGGTCAAACCTCCTCTCAGGAACCACAAAAAGTTCAAAAGGGGCCCTAGTATGGCGGTGGACTTTGGCCCGTTGACAGGCCACGCACGAGTCGACCCAGGACCTCACGTCCTTCTTAAGCCCCTGCCACACAAACTTCTGCGACAACAACTTCACGGACGGCTTCCTACCGGGGTGGGAAAGATTGTGAACCGCCTCAAAAACGGGTCTGCGCCAGTCCGCAGGGACCAGCGGTCGAGGCTGGCCCGTGGAGACGTCACACCACAGCTTCGCGCCAGAGTCACCAACCGTGACCTCCTCCAGGCGTAATCCCGTGACCGAGGCCTTGAGGGTCTGGACCCCGTGGTCAGAGGCCTGGTCAGCGCCCATGAGGAGGTAATCGAGGCCCAGCTGCACAGCTCCAATGACCGCTCTGGAGAGGCAGTCCGCGACCAGAGATGGTGTACTCTGAGATGTACGAAAGCTGGCGTTGCTGTCGGTTGGACCACGGCTCTGCCACCTTGGACATGCAGAAGGTCAGTGGCTTGTGATCCACGAACGCAGCAAACTCCCAGCCTTCCAGCAGGAAACGGAAGTGGTGAACCGCCAAATAGAGACCAAGGAGTTCTCTGTCGAAAGCGCTGTACTTGCGCTCCCTGGGAGTCAACTGGCGGCTGAAAAGGCGAGCGGCTGAAAAGGCGAGCGGTTGCCAGGCGCCGTCGACCCATTGTTCATGCACCGCGCCCACTGCGTAGTCAGACACGTCGGTGGTGATAGCGATGGGGACCCTGTGTGACGGGTGAGCCAACATGGCGGCTTCGCTCAGGGCGGCTTTGGTGGCGTTGAAAGCGACCTCCCTTTCAGCCGTCCAGTCTATGGCCTGGCCGGGGGACTTGTCCTTGAGGGCCTCGTACAGCGGGCGCATGGTGTGGGCCGCCTGGCGGATGAACCGGTGATAAAACGTCACCATCCCGAGGAACTCTCGGAGCGTCCGAGCTGTAGGCGGTCGTGGAAAGGCAGACACGGCCTCCACTTTCGGCCAAGCCTAAGGGCTGTCTGAGCGGCGGATGATGCCCAGACGCTCCATGTTGACGAACTCCGACTTGGCGACTGCCAGCATGTCAGGGTTGAGCCGTCAGGCCCTAGCGTAGACAGGGGGGCCTTTAGTGTCAATGTGGTGCTCTACCCCGTGTTTGGTAGTGGCAGCGGAAAAGGTGGGCTGCGTCAAGTCGGGAAACTCACTGAGAAGGTGCTGAAACTTGTCGCCCTGTGAGAGTGAGCTGGAGAGCCCGCTGAATGACGCCTCGCCGCGGGTACATGTGAACGAGGCAAACGTCAGTGCGTCCACCAGGCGGCTGTTCTTGACGTCCACCAGCAGTCCGTGAGCGCACAGGAAGTCTGCGCCGAGGAGAGCGAAGGAGATGTCAGCCGTGACGAAATCCCATTTAAACCGCTGACCCTCGAAGCACAGGTCCACTGTCTTTGTGCCATAGGTGCGAATAGGGGTGTCGTTAGCGGACGTTAAAGGTGGGCCGTGGCCCCCACCGGCGGCGTTCTCCACGGTAGCTGGCAGGACGCTCCGCTGGGCTCCTGTGTCACAAAGGAGTCTGCGACCAGAGAGGGTGTCCCTGATGAACAGGAGCCGGCGTTTCCCATTACCTTGTAGGCACAGGGGGGACGGCACATCTTCGCTTTCGCCCCGTAGCGTGCATGGTAATAACACAGGCCAGGGCTGGAGTTGCTGACGTCGGCCCCAGGGGTTCTGCTAGGTGGCATGCCTGTACCAGGGAAGGTGCCGCTGCGTGTCGGGGCCAGCACCTCAGGGGCAAAACGCTGGGTTGCCAGGAAAAACCGGTCAGCTTCTTCGGCCAAAGCGCGGGGCTCAGTAATAGCCGTGTTAGCGAGCGCTGTCTGTACATGCGGCGGCATGTGCCTGAAGAAACAGTTCTATGAACAAAAAATTAGGCTCTTCCGTACCCAGCAGACTGAGCATCATCTCCATGTGATCAGAAGGCTTGTTGTCCCCCAGGCTATGAATAGCGAGCAGGCGCCGGGCCCGTTCCGACCGTGACAGCTCGAAAGTCTTTAGCAGGAAAGCCTTGAATGCTGCATATTTATCCTGGGCAGGAGGAGATGTAATAAAGCCCAGTGGAGCTCCCCAGCGCCGAAACGACGTGAAAATAGTGTGCTGTGTCGTCAGTCACTCCGCGGAGGGCGAACTGAGCCTCCGCCTGAGTAATTAATTAATTCACAAAGGCTGCTAGATCCAGAGAGATTTGTTGAGAAAAATGTTCGCTAAAGCCGTCATGTTAACTTCTCTCTGAAATTAGATTTTTCACTTTTTCACTTTTTGTTGAGTGATCTCTCCCTTCATTTCTGCCTGAATATGAATGTATGATATGTATATTGCATTGTGAGTCCAGGTGAAAGGCACTAACTAGTTATGGACTAAGGCCATGGTTCTGACAATAACATAATTATGTTTGACTGTTGCAATGGTCACTTTTTCAGATTAGACGATTTCTTAGTAGTGGAACTCTTGACTTGACTTGACAAAGACACTTTGAACCAAGACCAGTCAACGCTTGCTATCTTTCCTTATGTTTGACAACGCCTTAGAAATAGGTGAAAATGTACTGACCTTTCCTTGGCTTTACAGTTTCCTATGCAACACCAACATCGTTATCTTTCGCATCATTGATCTTTCACTTCACCATGTTTACAGTTGAAGAGCACTCCAACTGTGTTACTACTGTTCAAGGTCAAGGTTGTGAGGGAACATGTTTTGGAAGGCCAGAGCAATTCTTACATGCTAGTTTTTCTCTCTTGATGGGGTCCAAGATGCCGCATTGGTTGTTGTCTCCTACACGGGATAAAACGAGGCAGCCAACGCTCATTGTCTTTCCCAATCCAAGCCAACACAATGGCTAGCTCAGGCTTTCATCTGTCTGATATGGGGTAGTCTGAACCAGGCATGCATAAGATGATGAGAGTGAAAGGCAACTCAGGATTTTCACACCAATCCTCTGAAGGAATCTTATTAAAATCCCTTTTGCTTGAAGGTTTTACACTCTTTTTTTTCTATGGCGAATTTTCCCCTGCTTCCTCTGCCTTTTTGAGTGTGTGCATCTTGAGCAAATTAAGACCTAGCTTATTAAACAAGTGAGCCAGTTACAACAGACTGGCCTTGCATGCATGGCTGACTGTCAGACCCCTCTCCCCTCCATCTCCAGCAAAAAACTAGCATAACAGGGAGGGTGTCCGTCCATTCTCGGAGAGTGGCCTGATTTAACACCACTGAGATGGAGAGTGCTGTAAGGGTGATTTAACATGATGTTGATGTACTGAGTAGTGTGTGCCTGCTTCTTGTACTTTTGTCTGCTTAGAGAGGGGTAATGAAGGTGAATGTTGGTGCTACTTCAAAAGCCTTTCCTCCCTCAGTTGAAAGTAGTTTTTCTTTGGCTTGATTATGTTTGAATCTTGACAAATGTAGAAGCCTAGTTTCTGGCTTTCATAACTTCCTGATTGCCTTTGATGCCCGGTACTTATTGTGTCTCGCTCTTTGTGTGTGGAAACAATGTGCTGATAGAAATAGTTTTATTTTGGAACAGCTGAGAGGATGTAGCTGTAGCTGAAGAGTTTCGTTTTCCGAAAACTGGATGTTTTTCTTTAGTAACGGCAGGGTCTACATTTTGTCTCACTGAGGATATACCTATTCTCCCTGTTATATGTAATACTTTATGGTAAAACTTGCATTTATAAGACAGATTTCTAGTGTTCGAACCACACAAAGTGCTTTACCACTTCTCAGTGTTCAATCATTCATAGAACTGGGTGCCTGCTCATACATTTAAACAAATACTCAATGCACTAACCGGTGTTCTATCCCAGCCTGCTCACCCTGCATGTCTCACTGGTTGTGTCTAGGGTCACCAGATGTCCCACTTTGTGGGTCCCACTGCTCAACATTTTTATCATTTTTCCTGTGTCCCACAAACTGAGACAATGTCCAGCATTTGATTGATAGTCGCTCTGAAAGTCGAAACTTGGCTTTAATCCAATGGCTGTTAAGGCACGGACACACCAATCTGACAACAAAGAACTGACACAGACGGACCCGACTGTTGCGTTGCCTCGCGTCTCTGTGTTTTGGCCATGTGTCGCACTGGAACACACCGCAAAGACTTCAGCCGACGGCAAAGAAGCACGTACGAACTGCGCATGCGTGAGTGGCAATAACTCTCCTTACCAGCAGGTGTCGGTAGTGTGTATTCGTCATTCAAAAGAGGCAACAACCGGAAGACAGACTGCTTGATACACCGAGAGAAGAAGAACAGACTGCGTGATATAAACAAACAACAAATAGCGTGTGCGTTCCATTTTCACTCTACAACGAGAAGCTAATGGGGCTTTCCCGAACCTGTGTCGAGAGCTGGAGTTAAATTAAATCTCAGATTTGCCTTCTTAATAGTTTGTTTGGGTCCCTCACTTCCGTTTCACTTCTCATGCACTGATTCGCTAGCTGAACAACCAATCAGACTGATTTATTTCGCCGACTGCCTTTGGCCGACTGCCCACCGATTCAACATGTTGAATCGGTGGGTTTACGGCCGAAAAGGCGAGTAGGGCGTGTCGAGGCTCATCGTCGGCCTGACGCCCACCAATGCCGATAATCGGGTTGGTGTGTCCGTACCTTTTAGAAAGCAAAAGAGGCTATCACCATTCGCTGTGTCAGATGTCAATCAATCAACAAAATATGTATTTACTTATGGGTTTGGCCGATGGAGTGTGGATTTCTAGTGTTCTAACTATACAAGGTGCTTTACCACTATATTCAATCATTCATAGAACTGGGTGCCAAACTGCTCATAATTCAAAAAAATACTCAATGCACTGACCGGTGTTCTATCCCAACCTGCTCAGCCACCCATTATGTCTCACTGGTTGTGTCTAAAATAAGTGCAAATGTAAATGCACGCTGTTGATCACAGATGAATTTAGGTCCTTGATCAAGAGGAGCAGTTAAGGTTATATATTTGCTCTGTGTTTTAATAAAAAACACAAAATGTAGTAATTCAAAGCATGACCAGAGAACAAGTATCACATTACATTTCATGTTGAGGTTCTTTATAATTAGTTGGCCAATTATTCCTTGAGGTTGAGAACCAAATCAACAATTTGAATATGAACTTTCTTGTTAACATATTTTAGATTTGATTTGACAGAAACATCAACCTTTTGCATTACATCACACTGCATTATTGCTGAGTAACAAAATATTTTGTTTTAGAAATATGTGTGACGTCATTAATTAACCACTCCCTTAATCAACCATCACTGCTATACGAGCATGTTCTGGGGAATAATGACCTCTATTTTCACACAGCATCTCTGTAGCATCTGTGGTAAAGGTATAAAGATTCCAGTTACAGGACTTCTCGCTCCATATCTTTAAATATGGTTGTGGTCGATAGGTCCTTTCAGCAGAAGTGCAATATCTCTAGGGCACAATACAGCAGTGGGTATTGTGTGAACACACCAAAGAAGGGTTTAATCTGTTTGAATCTGTAGGGGATCTACCAAAAACACATACGTTATCACATCTCAAAACTGCTGAGGAGTTAGACTTTATCTTCGAAAGATTTCATGATTTATAGTGTTCTGACTCCCTTGAGGTGGATAACATCTTTGGGTACTGTAGGCGGTGTTTAGAGCACTTTCCTTTGTCAGGCGAGCGTGGGTTGATTCGATGGAGTGTTTCTGTCTAATTTGAAAAGGAGCAGGGGGCTAAGGAGGAGAATTGGTGTGGGAGGAGTAGAACAAGCTCTCAGGTCTGCTCTGAGCTCTCAGGGGTCTGGAGCAGCAGAGTGAGGATGAATGGACACCTTTCCTCTTTTGCCCACCACAAACTAATTAGGCACCTGCAATTAGGATGCAGTTCATATTTAGACCTACTCAAGCTAATTATGCACTACAGTAAATGACTGCAGTTGGGTGAATATTTAGCAAGAAGTCTAGGTTAAAATGTGGCAGAAAGTTAAATAAAAGGTTACTCCAGAAACGTTACCTCTCACATTCTACCGTCAGTCAGCTGTGACTTGTCAACCAGAAGATTAGACTGACTCATTCGGACATGACATCACCATTTTTTTTTTTACTTAAGGACAAGAAATGTCAAAAAGTCTGCCCAGTGTCACATCTCATGTATTTCTCTCTTCCTCTTCTGCACTACAATCTTCAGTGACCTAGCTCTGTAGCCTGTAGTGTGTGTGACGCAGCGAGCCGCTCTCATCCCTGTTGAAGGAGAAACATATGATGTGAGAGAGCTCTGAATGTGCACTACAAAAGGTTATGTTTCTGACATGTCTGTGACTCAGATATTTCATCTGTGTCGGAGACTTTGCCAGTCTAGATTGAAAAATGTGTGTATGGGTTTATTTCAGACTGCCTCAGGCCATACTCTGTATCTATAAAGAAAGAAATGTTGTTTTGTGAAATATTTGATCTTGGTTAGTCATAGTGTTTGCCCTTGATATAACATCAACATCAGGTATATTGTGCTCATTTTAATCTAGCTTCTATTTTGTATTGTGTTTTCATGTAAATGTGTGCTCTTTTGGTAGTTCCTGCATATGCAAACCAGATACAAATTCTGTGATTTATAAGCAAAAGAAAGACAATCAAGTATTTCGTATGTTATTTCTAATATTTTGAACTTTGTAACTTAATCAGTGAGTTTTTAAAATGTACTTTTTAAAATGATGTGTTGAACTCAAACATTTGAATGATTTGAATCAGAAAATAAACCCTAAATATATGTTTTTCTGAAAACTGTGCTTTAGTTTTGGGAAAAGCACAAGGACAACCACTTTAATGTAATGCAAATGATGCTGTGTTTGAATGGAGGTCCCTGCTAGTTACCTGGCTATAGCAGCATGTTATAAAGGTTGATACACAGTGTGCTTATGTATATGATTCAGAACACCATTTTGAGGGAAAACTGAGCACCAGTTCTTGTATTCAACAGTGTAAGACACATAAATGAATACGCTCCTGGGTTTTACAAACACCCATACTGATTTTGGATAAAAATACACAGTGACAAACTATAAGGCATAACAACAACTTATATTGAATTAAAACTCATTCACAACTATGCTTTGTAAAAAGCACTGTTATTTTCTACACCCTACTTTTCAGACACATTCAAGTCTAAATGGTTTTGTCTGTCGTGATTGTCATGTTGTTACAGCTAGTGCCACTCCAGATTCTTGCCATAATGCGAGCAATTGTCTTTTGACCTTTTTTATTGTTGTCATCTTCCAATATGTGAAAGGCCCATTAGCTGACTAGGGTCACGCAGCCCCACATAAAGCCCTAAGCCTCCATAATGAAGATGAAATGTAAGCGTAACATATAGAGACATGCTGGAGTAGGCTCTGCCTGGGAAGCCATGACCAATTTCCCACAAATTCTTTCTCGTACTGTATCTAAGATACTCACTGGCTCGAGTATTTGTAGTGTGTATATATAGAGAGAGACCATTCATAAATAAAACCAGTGAAAAGCTTCTTAAAATACACCCAGGCTCATCCAGGAATGTCAGCAGGCTCATACAGTAGTCTGACGTTTCTCGATTTCTGATTCTGCCAAATACTCAAACTGTATTAACTTTGAAAATGATTGGAGTGACGTTCTCCTTATTTAATCCCTTGTGTCCTTGTGTCCGTGTGTGTGTCTGTGTGTGTGTGTGTGTGTGTGTGTGTGTGTGTGTGTGTGTGTGTGTGTGTGTGTGTGTGTGTGTGTGTGTGTGTGTGTGTGTGTGTGTGTGTGTGTGTGTGTGTGTGTGTGTGTGTGTGTGTGTGTGTGTGTGTGTGTGTGTGTGTGTGTGTGTGTGTGTGTGTGTGTGTGTGTGTGTGTGTGTGTGTGTGTGTGTGTGTGTGTGTGTGTGTGTGTGTGTGTGTGTACTAAAACTAGAATAATCCACCAGAAAATGCTTAAATGCAGGGCTGTGGTTTGACAGTAAGGAGGAGTTGAGCATACATGAGCCACATAGAAAAGAGCCAAGTATTTGATCTCTAACAATTGTTTCTCTGCTGGTGTGTCAAATGACATAAATGAAAAGGGACAGGGTGAGTAACTGCAACAACGAATATCCCAATGATTCACAATAAACAAAAATAAATACTGTGATTTAAAAACTAGCTTTTTTTATCAGATGCAGTTCCTTTTATACATTGTTTGGACTAAAATTACAACTTAATGTCTATTATTGCAGCCATAATGAGGACATAAACTGATCCACTTTGATTTAGACTTGTGTGTGTCACTGTTTGTTTCTGGCCGAGTCAGTACAGCAGGTGCCTTCCTCATTGACTGGCATGTTAATCAGGTGGGATTAGCCCTCAGTTGAGTACAAAAGTGATGGAAAATGGTTTGAATTACATGCTAAGCCCCCACTGGCTGTAATCCTCCGCCCTTCGCTTGGGAGGGTCATAAAGTGGGATAAACTGTGTGTGTTTTCATCCACGTGCCAGCGTGTGCCTTAGTGTGAGACATACAAACATGGGCCAATCTTAATTGCAGAAACATCCAGTGTCAGAGTTTTACCCCTGGGAGTGACTTCATTTGCTTTTTTTGGCTTTTCTGAAAGGACACATTAGTCAACTAAAAGGCCAGGCTGAGATCTCAGACCCTCACCAATGCCAATGACATAAGTGAAAAATAACTTGTGTATCAGCCCTGTAATCCCCAGTTAATGGGTCCCTCCTTGTCCCATGATGTACCTTCTTCCAAGTTTCATGATAATCAGACTTTGTGTAATTCTGTTTAAAATCAAACAAACTCAACCAAAAACAGAACAGTATATAACAAGTTGATGTGTGGAGGGATGGAGGAAGTTGAAAAAGATGGACAGGAAGGGTCTTGCTGGCTCGAGGCCCCCCCTTGGTGTTTTTTGAGCGACATGTAATCATCGTGTTTGTCCTCTGAGCCACAGACGGCCTGGATGAAAGAAGTCATGCCAAAGCAATAGATCAGTATCTCAAGGACAGTTTACCCGTGTCATAAACTAGACTGTCTTTGGGACAATTAGTTTTACCCCTTTCCTGTCAGTCAGTTCTCATACCACCTGTTATCCCCCTCTACCACAGAAACATTCAAAAATCCCCCACCCCGAAGTCGCTCATTGCCCCTCTGCCAGGTGGTCCAGGCTTCATTATCATCAGAAATCTGCATCATCTGCACAGAGAGGATGACATCCCTTCAGTGGATGAGGGAAGGTTAAATGTTTTAGACATCCAAGAACTGGGTTTGTGTCTGGAATATGTGAGTAAGGAAAAGTGAATGTTAATAAAATCTGAGGATCTATGCTTCTCAAATAAACCAACATCTGATAGGACACTGTGATTGCACTTTTCTTTAAGATCAGTTTACACATTCTTCAAAATTGAAACCTTCAATGCTTGAGTTAGACTTCAGCAGTGAATTAAGCAGTGTCAGAAGCTGTAAACCTGAAACAGATGTTAATAGTTTCATTTGTATCAATACTAGGGGTGTAACGGTTCACAAACATTTCGGTTCGGTACGTACCTCGTTTTTTTGGTCACGGTTCGGTTCGGTACGTTTTCGGTACAGCAGAATTTTTTTTCACAAAACAAAACATATATATATATTTTTTTTTTTTATTATTATTAAACTGTGGATAATGTATTCACTCAAATACAAAATATAATAAAATAAACATTAAGGTGCAGCATTTCGATTAACTGAAATCATCTGTATTTGAACTGTACTGTACTAGCACCTAAGCAGCCAGTTTGACATTATGACTTGCTTGTCATTGTATTTTCATGTTTTTTTTAAAGAAAGATGAACTTGTCCACCTTAGGCGCATTCACACCGCAGTACTTTTCCCACAAAGGTTCATGAGAACTTAGTTCATGAGAACTCTTTAGTTCTCATGAACTAAGTACAGATCGCGTTCACACCGGAATAAATCCCTGGGGGAGGATTAGGCAAATTAAGCCGCTGACGTCACTTCTTCTTCTTCTGCTTTGGGTTTACTGGCAGGCCGCAAACCAGTTCACGGCGTATACTGCCGCCCAAAGTCCCCGGCCGGAAGTCCCCGGAGTTGGGGACTGGCTTCAGTAGAAGCTACTGGGACTCCCAGCAGCTTCCCAGAACGCCGACACCTCCTCATCTCCACCGCTCCCATGTTTTATTTTGTGTTGCCATAAGTTAGTCTCTCTGTGTTTCTGCGCTGGGCTAATGCTAATGCTAATAATGCTAATGCAAGGATAATAAAATGGCGGCTTCACAACACTTTTTGGGAGTTTTACGGGGCGTGGTTTGTAATCCGCCCAGCCAATCAGAAATATAGCTCTTTTCTCACAAAAGAGCCACTCGAAAGTCCCTGCTCTCTAGCAGGCAGGGACTTTCGAGTGGGTAAAAAGGTTCTCATGAACTAAGATCGCATGAACCTTTATGGGAAAAGTACCGCGGTGTGAATGCGCCTATTGCTTGCCGAAAGGGCAGATCTGCTGGCACTAACAATGTCTCCTGCTGTGGAGAACACCCTCTCTAGGGACAGAGGTAGCAGAAACAGCCAGGTAGCGCTTTGCTAACATGGCAACATAAGGATATTTGGCGTTTGTAATAGCTTTGGCTCGGTCTGAACTTTTTGCGATTGGTGGAGGCTTAAATGCTAGCGGGAGTTGGGTTTGCACTTCAGTCATTTTTCTTTTGGGACCGGTGATATTCACGTTCGGGTGATGCCTTTTCAAGAGTGCAAGTTTGATGTATTGCCAGCCACGTAACCAATTTTAGTTGAACAATGCCGACAAACAGCTTTCGTTCGGTCCACCTGTCTTTGTCCGTCATCCTTGAACGTAACTGCGAAACCAAAATGTTCCCAAACCGGAGACTTCAATGATGCTGGAGGATTTTCGAGCTCAACTTTATCTGCGTTCGCCATTAATTTTCGACAGTTCCTCAAATTACTGACTAAATTTGAACGCATCCCTCTGACCAACTCTCATAGTATGCCTCTCGTCCAATGAAATGACTTGCTCGCTCTATGACGCGTTGAACCCAATGTGAGCAAATTACTCTGAATGCTGCGACGCAGCACCTGAGATTACTTCCAAGAAGTTGTTCACGTTCTCAATTTTTTTACGTTTAACGTTATATTCGTTCGGTACACTTCGGTACACACGTGTACCGAACCGAAGGGCCCGTACCGAATAATTTCGGTACGTGTACCGTTACACCCCTAATCAATACACATCTGATCATTAATATTAATCATGCAGCTGCCAACATTGAGTCATCATACCAGCGTAAAGTTAATTGCAACTCTTTTTTTTGCCCATAAAATGTCTTATTCAGTGTTTGGTTGCGTACTTTGGTTCTACCCTCTCCCGTCACTTCTGGTTCCATTACATGGCCTCAGCCAAAAACCAATATGGAGACCGCTTAATTCCAAACTTGAGGCTTACAAACCATAGTCCACAAACCAAGGGTTTGACATCATAGTGGCTACATGCACTTGTTAAATACAGTCTATAGTGGGAAAGCTGTTCCTGTAGATTTTCCTTTGAATTCAGCTTGCATTTTTAAGGTTTTTAGCCCCAAAAACCAAATACCATTGGGCTCTAATTTTTAGGGCGAAGCTATCTCAGGGACAGATACCCAAAAAAGTTTTTGCAGGCCAACAGACTCAAAATTAGAGGCATACGGGGTCCACAGGTTGTTGGCCTTCTTGGTTGAACTAACTATTTAATACGAAACAGGGAGTATACAGTTGATTTTCCTTGGATAAATAAATGTCTATGTGATATATTTCCACAAGCTAAGATACCGATCTCTCTGCAGTGTTCCCAGAATGTGTAACACACACACACACACACACACACACACACACACACACACAGATGCTTCATGAATAGAGAGTAGGGTCATTTGAAATAAGTGTTGTCAAAGTGACTGTCCTCTGTGGAGGAGAGGGGTAATTCTCTTTCACGAGTCATTAACCCTGTGTGTGTGTGTGTGTGTGTGTGTGTGTGTGTGTGTGTGTGTGTGTGTGTGTGTGTGTGTGTGTGTGTGTGTGTGTGTGTGTGTGTGTGTGTTGAGCATCTGCCGCAGCCAATGAGAGGTGTTCATCAGTCTTGGATCGCTCCAAATCCAGCGCACTATACGATGGTGTCTCTTTTCTGTCTCTTCTCTTGTCTTGGGACCAGCCCTCATTTCCTAATGTTTCTCCTCCTCCTTTATGTCATTCTTTCCTTTTCTCTCCCTATCTCAGTCTCTCGGTGATAAAGAGGCACGATCACTCTTGTTTTTGGCTGATAAACCATTTGGTGATGGAAACCTGATTTCATTTCCCTCCCATTCAGCAAGCTCTGCTGCTGTTATCATTTGTTATGCAAAATAGGTTATAATGGCCGCCATTTTTCTATACCTCGGGAAATACATGAATGAGATCATGACAATGGGATGATTTGTTAAAGAATAATGTGTGCTCCCTGCCTATGTATGGTTGTGAGCTATAGGTAGATGTAATGAGTGTACCTTTTCCACTGCTGTCCCATGTGTCATCATTATCATCAACTGATTATTTTGACAGCCACAGCCATCATAGTGATGACTGTGCTAGCTGTGTATCAGTAATCACACACCATAACCTTTGCCTGCTATCTATCTATAATATGTTCCATAAGTAATAACAGATAAATATGAATCCTGACATTTTTCAAATGACATTCTACTAATAAATAGAGCAAAGCTGTGAGTCAGTTCATAACAACTTGTCAGATAATGTATTTGGTCATATTTATACAAAAATATTGAGTGTTTGGGACATAATGGCTGTATGGATCGACAGCAGATAAGTGGATTATACTGAAGGGGCAACTTAATGTTTTCATGGATGCATGAATGGTGTTGCTCCGGGGGAAGCTCAGGTCTCTTTTGGGAAACTATCCTGTGCTGAACATAATAATACAGAAAAACTAGTGTCTCTTTTAGGAAGTATCAACACATTCACTTTGCTCATCATAACAGCTTACAACAAGCAGCTCAGTAGGACGTTTCACGTTTTTATTTCAATCAGAGTCTTATTTTGCTTTAAGAAACATTTATTGACGTGTGAACAAGATGATATAAATGTGAATAGTCTTAGACCCCAATCGTGCTATCATATGCCTAAACGGAGAGTTGCAGCCGTAAGTTGCACCCCCCTGGGGTCTAGGCACTGGTGGTTCTGTTGATGGGATTGGATTTGATGAGGAAATGGGATGAAGAGGATGCTGAAGATCTGGATTTGACGAGGAGTGGACTTCTGATCAGCTCACGCTGGGCACTGGATATGATGACCGGAGGTGGGCCGCAGCATTAAAGCCTGAAATGACAGCTGACTGCAGGAGAGAGGAGAACAGATTTAAAGTTTGACTGCAGCACGATGATTGGCTGTTGGAGATCATGGCAAAATGTAGATTGGTTAAGAGTGGGTGCCTGTTATCAGCTGATTAGATGCAGCTGAGAAGTGATAGTTGTCAAGCTGGTATTCATGACTAAACTTTAGCTTCATTTTGTCACTGCGGCTGCCCAGATATGGAAATTAGCCGTGTTTTAGAATATTTTACCTACAGTATGGCCTTATATAACCTTAGACTGTAAGCACAAACATCCTTACTAATAAAGTGAAGGATAAAGTCGAAGCCCATTTAAAAGATGGTACAGCAGGAGGAGAAATTGTGATCCTTTTTCATTCGCACCAGCATGGGGGGTGGACAATGCTTTATTTTCATTACAAACATCTGTAGGGCAAAAAGACTCATGCCACACTTCATTTAGTTCATTTTTCCTCTGCTTTCCATACCCACACATGCTTGCTGAAAATATACTGTCATATTCCTCTTGAGTCAGAAATCTTGAGGGATGGATATTAACTCTATGACTAACTTATCACCCAATAAGAGAGTGTGTTAGCTTGAATTTCTCAATTTGTGCTCTCTCCTCCTTACAGCATCTCTCATACGTCATTGTTTGATATTAAAAAAAGGCAACCATAAAACTGTCCAATACTAGTTGATAATCCTCTGCCAGGTGGCCTGCAGGTTTTAAGCTCCAGGGTTTGCTGTTGTCCCAGGGAGAGAGATTTAGCTCTGACAGTGAGGCTCCACTCTCTTATCTCTGCTTTTGCCAGAATTTAGTTTGTTACAGTCTGTCTGTTTCTTTGTGTGACCATCATGGCATCAAGCTTGTGCAGCAACAGTTGGATCAAACTCCGGCTTAATCATTTTTCCAGCAAAACACCTACAAAAAACAATCAAAAGAAACTGGACAGCTGGAGTGAATGTCTCCCTGTTCAGGCCCCAGAAGTCAGTCACAGTTTAGCTGGTGACTGCTGTTGAATTTGAAGTTGCACTTGTCAATAATTCAAGTGGACAAAGCCAACGTTCAGAGTGACTGTACAACCATACATCACACAGCACCTAAGTATAGTGCTGCTGTGACACACAGTGACATACTCACCTGTCATCACCGTATCCACTGATCTATCACACTATTCTAAGATTGTATCCTGTAAATGGCAAAAGTGGGACAACAACAGCTTATTGTGTCACACTGACCCACTGATGGGGGGAACTTCTGGTAAACAGCCAGGTTGGATAGGTTACTTTGAATAATGTACTCCTTTAAAAATGTCTCATTGTGTTGTACTGCCATTGTTATAATAGCATACAGTATCCATCAAAGGGATAACTCAAATTATTCCGGTTATATTTTTTGCAACAGTACTTTGATATTGACCCTTGATTGTTGGTTGTATTTTTCATTTTTAGTTTAATTTGGATTATTAAAAAAACCATTTGTGACTTTAACCGGAAAACAATAATCAAGGACCAGCCTGAACTCCAAAAACAAAACATGTATAATAATGTAGCAAAATATGGATTGCTCAAACTTTTCTGATCATCTTTCCTGCAACTGTACTTTGAAATCGGACATTCATTGTTACAGTTTTATTTTAGAAAATATTGTCACCCCGATCTCCTAAAACTCCATCCATCCATCTTCTCCTGCTTATCCGTGGTCGGGTCGCGGAGGTAGCAGTTCCAGCAGAAAGCCCCAAACGTTATTTTCCCTGGCCACATCAACCAGCTATGACTGGGGGATCCCAAGGCGCTCCCAGGCCAGTGAAGAGATATAATCCCTCCACCTGGTCCTAGGTCTACCCCTTGGTCTCTTCCCAGCTGGACGTGCCTGGAACACCTCCCTAGGGAGGCGCCCAGGTGGCATCCTTACTAGGTGCCCGAACCACCTCAACTGGCTCCTTTCTACGCGAAGGAGGAGCGGTTCAACTCCGAGTCCCTCCCGGATGACCAAACTTCTCACCTTATCCCTAAGGGAGACACCAGCCACCCTGCGGAGAAAACCCATCTCGGCCGCTTGTATCCGCGATCTCGTTCTTTCGGTCATGACCCATCCTTCATGACCATAGGTGAGGGTAGGAACGAAAATGGCCCGGTAGACAGAGAGCTTTGCCTTCTGGCTCAGCTCTCTTTTCGTCACAACGGTGCGGTAAAGCGACTGCAATACCGCTCCCGCTGCTCCGATTCTCCGGCCCATCTCACGCTCCATTGTTCCCTCACTCGAGAACAAGACCCTGAGATACTTGGGGTAAGGACCCATTCCCTACTTGGAGTGGACAGTCCATCGGTTTCCTGCTGAGAACCATGGCCTCCGATTTGGAGGTGCTGATCCTCATCCCAGCCGCTTCACACTCGGTTGCGAACCGATCCAGTGAGTGCTGAAGGTCGCAGACCGATGAAGCCATTAGAACCACATCGTCTGCAAAAAGCAGTGGTGCAATCCTTAGTCCACCGAACTGCAGACCCCCTCCCCCACGACTACGCCTCGAAATCCTAACCATGAATATTACAAACAGGATTGGTGACAAAGCGCAGCCCTGGCGGAGGCCAACCCTCACCGGAAATGGGTCCGACTTACGGCCCGTCCACACAGCGGCGTGCGTTGACGCTTGCCGGCGGGCGTGTCTGACACTCGACCAACAACCAATCACATGAATCTCCTGCCCCAGACACACAAGCCCGCGGTTTGATTGGCTAGAGCTTGTACTGGCATATGATTCGATCGGCTGACGCCTCCGTCGAGGCGTCAAAAGTTGAACATTGCTCAACTTTTGAAGCGAGCAACGCCAGCAACGCTCCATGTCGCTTCCCAAAATGCAGTTAAAAGTGACGTCACCCCATTCAAAGTGAATGGGCAGAAGCGTTGGAAGCTTCAACGCACGCCGCTGTGTGGACGGGCCGTTACTGCCGAAGACCCGGACACAGCTCTCGCTTTGGGAGTACAGAGATTGGATGGCCCTGAGTAGAGAACCCTCACCCCATACTCCTACAGCACCTCCCACAGTAACTCCCTGGGAACCCGGTCATACGCCTTCTCCAAGTCTACAAAACACATGTAGGTCGGATAAGCGTACTCCCAGGCCCCCTCCAGGATCCTTGCGAGAGTAAAAAGCTGATTCGTCGTTCCATGACCAGGACGGAATCCGCATTGTTCCTCCTCAATCTAAGGTTCCTCAGGTTTTCTCCTAAAACTAATAAACCTAAATACTGACTCTGACTTGTGTTAAAAAAATACAAGTCAGAGTGAAAAACAGAATTTCCCCATAGGGGGATTAATGAAGGTTTATCTTCTTCTATCTTCTTCTAAATAAGGTAAAAAACATAATTTAAAAAAAACGGTACAAGGCAGTATTATTTAAGTGTTTAGCCAGTATTGACTCCCAAAGGCCTGCTGTCTACACCTTGCTGGTCTCTAGAGCGTCTCATGTACTGTAGGTCCTGTGTGTTCGTGCCCTCACTGTTAACATGCTCATTACCTTGCTCAGCTACTGCAAGGTAATCCTCTGCTAACAAAGAGCTAGCAGTACGTTTATCCCTCTGCAGTTTGATCGATGAGCACCAGTTGGCTCTGTCACTACTGCCAAGATGATGAAGAGTGATGAGGAAGGCCCCTCAATGTAGCTTTCAACCCGAAAACACATTAGGAAACAATCCTATAACCAACAGTGAATTGCTGTACACTCATACACGCATGCACAATCTGTTTTAGTGCCCAGTGCTCGTTAATTGATACGGTGATAAAACTATTTTCCTTCAGGAGTCATTCCAGCAGTAATGGCTGATGTGGAGGCAGCAGCGAAGTGTTTTGTTATAAATAGCCCGTTAATTGAGAGTGGCAACCTGATTGATTCCCTTCACTTCCCGTGAGAGCTATTGACGACTCACAGACATTATCACACATCACACACAATCATGAAAATGGCTCCTTTCTCACAAACGCTTGATTCATACGCACACACATTGTCTCACACGGTGATATAAGTGTCTGCCACCTAATTAGCCTAGTTTAACAGTGTTAATGTGTTCCTCGGGGTCTTTTACGTGCCGTTACAGTAAAGCGGGAAGATATGCCGGCAACTGCAAAGAAGAAGGGCGAATGGTGTCTGTGCTGGTGATTGTGGGTGTGTGTTGTTGTGTAGTACAACTCGTACTTTAGCACTACATGGCTTTGTCTCTGTTTTTTGTTTTGTTTGTATACCCCCCCTCCCAAATGTAAAGCGTCTTTGGGTCCAGAAAAGCGCTATATAAAATTAATATATTATTATTATTATTACATCATGTCATTACACCGAGCCATGCTGCAGAGGAGACTACAACCCTAGTCTCGCAGGTCCCTCAACCTTCTTGCAATACACAGAAAACTGGCAATACGCTTAAAGGCAAAATCAGGAGATGATAACATAGTCAGCTAGTGGTGTGCCGAGTGAAGAGTACAACGTGGGGTTTAGCTGTTCAGGGTGGATGTGGTCACAGTGCAACTAAATTGACCAACAGAGTTCAAAGGTCATGGTACTTTTTCTTTTACAAGTCACAAGAAGGACTTCACAACATGTCTGGTGTAGCAGACAAATACATGTATACGTTTCAATTAGATAGCAGGGTTCTTCTGTCAATATAAACATGCTACACATTGTAAGATTGGATACATTACTGTCATGGAAAACAAGAAAAACATTTATAAAAAGAAGTGATGACCCAGTGTCCTATTGGGTATTCCCAATGTTGACGGGCATTTGTTATAATGATGAGATTTGTTATGTCGGTATGCCAGGTGCTGTTAACTCGGTTGGCGTAAAACTATAGCTTTGTTATTGTAACTTCCTTTGAGCTAGATCAGATGAGTGAATAGTAATGCATGTGTTATTTAAAAGCGTAATTATATTCACATTACTGGCTGAAATAAACTATTTGTTTTTGTGGGATGTCAGTGTTTGTTCCTTTAATTGAAATTCTAGTGTCATGTTTCTCTGTTAAAAGTTTTCATGTGATGCAGATACCACTCAGAGGTTTTGTAAAGCTGATCTATTACTGGGGATGTGTCTAGACTCTATTAATTTGTCTGTTTTGCTAAGCCTGCTCACTTGAGCTTGTCAGCTCTGACCCTGTTTATGACCGTGTTTTGGAGAGCATCCAAACACAGAATGAGCCAGTAGCCTTTCTGTCAGAGCGTTAACAAAGCAGATACACTTCCTCATCGAAAGTTTGGCATGGATAATATCCATATTACAGAAGTGTGCCCGCCCGGTGCCAGTCGCCCTCCACCCTCACTCCCACTGCTCTTCATCTCTGTCTTCATTCTTCTCTGCAGGGGCAGCCAAGTACAGCCTCGCTCTGATTGGCCCATCAGGAGCACAGGCTCAATCACTCGCTCACATTCGACCTTAGACCTGATTATAATCTCTTTCATACATATGCAGTAGACACACAGGGTAGCATTTTAAATCCTGAAAATCTGTCATGCTGTTAGTAATTGTTGTAATTTTTTAAAAGTATGTCCGGCCTTTAAAATAGCCGCATAAAAAGACAACTTCCACTAAATAGATCAGCAGTGTTGAACAATAACTTGTTTTGTTCTGTAAAACTGAAATATACATGAAGTAATTTAAGGTAACTTTTATTTGCTAATGCTAATTCTTTGGAACAAGTGGATTGAATCTGGAAAGGCTTTCCAGCCCGCGCAGATTTACACTTTAACTCCAATATATTCCCATGTGAAGGACTTGTTGACAAACAGATCTAGACTATCTATATCTAGATTTGGATTAAATTAGATCATTGGATGAGATGAAATTAGAGATGTGGACAGGATAAATCCAGAGAACACTAACATTATTATGTGGCGTGTAACAGCAGGGATCAAGAGCAAGAGTCATTTGTGTCTTTGTGGTAGGTGAGATGCATGGAGGTTTACAGTCTGTGTGACGTGGGAACTCTTTAACAGAGGCCAGAGTTAATGTGTTCACTGAAATGAACTCAGCAGGGACTGTGTGCGTCACTAGCATCTATTCACCAAGTCTTTTTTGCAGCATTGTTCTCCTATCAACTCATTTACTCTCCCCTGGTAGTACTGCAAAGAGGCAATTCAAGTTACTCATAATATCCTATTTTAACACAATTCAATCCTATTTAAAGTCTTTCATTGTTTTAAGCACAATTTCTATGCCAATATTAAACATTTTTCAAGTTAAAAGTATGCCAGACAGTGACAATTCACAAAATATTTTCTTTTGTTGAACATTTTTAAAGGCATTTCTTTGTTTCTTAAACTACAAATCTATTTTACTCTATATAATAGTATTACATATATATCATATGGTTGACTTGAAGTAGATTTTAAACTGGGGAGATTGTGCAAGCCCTATTTTAAGAGCACACAGGCTCATTGTTTTGTTTTTCTTGCCTTAAATTCTGCTCTCTTCCATCAAGTTTCTGGCTACAGGCAGCAGCTGTTTTCAGCAAAACCCTCCGATAACACACTGTACAATAAACTGTAAAGCTATACATAGTGTAGCATTTGGCAGCTGAAGAGCAAGGTATTTTATCAACAGTTGGTGCTGGTTGCTTGAAGGAGCTTGAACAATGGCCTTACATTCATCAGTTGGCCAGAAACATGACTTATTATGAATGAGTGCTAATGTTGCACTGTGGATGCTAGATGTTTAGATAAGTAACAAACAATAATACATTTGCCAAATCAACTCTTCTAGTTCGCAAATGTAAATGTTTTTAACTTTATCCACGGCTAACCAGTTACAAAAATAAGAGACATATTGAGATGCAGTTTTAAAATGTTTTGGATGTTTTGTTGTTGGATGTTAAAAGTTGCTCTGGATTACACAATACATTTGCTTTTGTGTTGAAGGGATTTGTTTGCAGTATATGTGCAGCACCATGTTAAGCCCACTATATTTACCAATATTCTGAGGCTTGTTTCTGTAACTGTACTCATCTCCCCAGCATCTATATTAATATACCCCCTCCCAAATCTTTACATTTTGTGTTGTTTTTCCCTGCGAATATGGCAACATAAATTAGGAGTACTCTCAGTTCTGGGAAAATAATCCTTACTCTTTGTTGGAGCTGGCGGTGGGGAATGTGATGGATGCTGGGGAAGCTTATTGGCAAGGACAGCTTGCATGCCAGCATCAACACCAGAGTTGATCCCCGGATAATACAGTTGGATACTCACGCTTAGATAATGCAACACACACACACACACACACACCCACACACACACACACACACACACACACACACACACACACAGAGCTATACATGTGCCGCTGAATTAAACTCACTTACCCCCATGCTGAAACAGCATTTCGGCAGCAACGACTCTTTATCGCCCTTTATTGGGGCTTTGGTCTTTCCTCTGAGACAACTTTCTGCAGCACTGATGGCGTGTGTGTTTCACTCCGTGTGTGCATATGTATATGTTTAGTTTTATGTAGTCTGGCGCATTTGAAATCACAGCATCTCTATGTTCAGGCTGCTTCGTTTCCTTCAAAACATCCACATTTGATGCCAGGCGCTTTGAGTAGAAGTTGCTCTGCTGTTTGCGTGCTCGCTGAATATATCTCCGTCTCCGAATTGCATTTGTTTACAATGGAGCAGGCAATTTGTCAGTGTATCTAATCACATGTGAGGGAGACTCAGCTCTCCTTGTCTAATGAATTCCCTCCGACAGAACTAATGTCATTAAGGACAGGTAGCGATGAGGCTAATGCAATCACTTCCTCGCATTAATTACAACTGTCCCCAGCCGGGGCCCAGATACGACACAGCGATGAAAAGTAGCAGCTCATTAGGAGTGCTTGTAAGAAATACTGCGTAGGCACCTCTTCTCTTGAAGGTGTCATCAGGTAGATTCAGTGAGTGGAAAACATGTGTTGAATCTGGCAGTGTAAAATCTACTGGAAATTATTTTTAATGAGGCAGGACAAAAGTGTCACCAAGCAACATCCTTTACTCCCATTCTCAAAGTGTGTGTCCAGTGTGTGCCAAGGTGAACAGAGGAGGAAGAGGTGGCAGAAAAGGTGTTACTGTGTCTCTGTCTGGCTCTAAGTTACGTTGGTGTGGAGACGCTAATCATAAAAAATAGACTTAAACCTAATGTTTATCATATCCTTAGTTCATTTTATGTACTACAATACTTGTAGTTGTTTGATCCTATTCATTTGAACATGTTTAAAGCGTTTTTTTATCGATATTATGTATCTAACCTTAAAGGAGTTTGACATTGCAGTCTTTTTTATTACACACATCTTAAAAATCAAAGGACCAATAGTTATCTTTCTCATATTTACTGTATATTTATTAAGGTTTTCAAAAAGTTATGTCAAAATCAGCAATCTTCAAACTAACTTTTTTGAAGAACATCTTAAGCTTTTAAGGCAAGACTGTTTTGCCGTAGGCGGTATGAAAGCATTACAACAACAATTTTTAACGCAACAGTGACTTGTGAGGTTGCATGCTGCTGGAGAAGAGGAAGACTGTTTTAATGTCATGACAGCAGGGCTTCTTGACTTTCGCCCCCTGTTTTCCCAGCTTTTTCTGAATCTGTTTTCTTGTCTAAAGTTGTTGGTTGTTAGCGGATTCCTCTTAAACTCGGCTTATAAAAAGCTCTGTGAGGAAATGTCTGCTGCTCTTAGAGGCTGTTCCTAGCTGCAGGTGTTATCTGATTCACTGTGGTGCACTTTATATCCAAAGACTTTGAAACATCTGCTCACTTGTTTAAATATCAGTGACATAGCGTGTTTACATGAAGGAAGTCGTGGCTGTTTTTGTCTTTTTGTAAATATACTTTGTGCTGTGAATGCAGGAATGTAAAAGTAGAAAAGGAAGTTCCTCTCTAAGAAACCATTTTCAGTCTGTGTATGAAAAACAATGTTACACCTGTGCCCAACTCCATCCCTCTTCCTCCTCTCTTCTGTCCTAAAGGCAATCTGTTCTCTCCCCATCTCCATCAGTCATGCTATCCAGCCTAGAGATAACTCTCTGCAGGGTGTATGCAATGCCTGTTTATCACACTGTGTAGGAAAATAACATGGTCTTCACTGCTGTGTCTGAGCTTGTATGGTCTCTGCAGATAACTATTGGAGCGTACTAGACCTTTTCAGCATTTTTAAATATATGCAAGAATAGAGTCTCTTATCTCAAAGCAAAAATGCATTTACCCTGAAAAATCTGTATCCTGCATGTCAGCTCTGAATTAATCCTATTCCCAAGATGTCTGACAGAACACGCAACACCAACTGCGTCTTGATACTGAGTGATACAGCTGCATGAAGATTTATGGTCAGAATGACACAAGCCTAGACTTTCCCCTGTGATGGAGGACTGAAATGTTCTGGCATAATTTTGAGTCAAAGTGAGTGAAGGGAAGGCCAAGGCTAGTCAGCTGGCTACTAACAATTCTGAGTGATTATCTGATTTATACAACCAGCAGTGGCAAATGTCTTTGATGCCTTTTCTGAATCTGATCTTCAGAATTCCTGAGTGTTGACCAAGCACCAGTGGCATGGCTCCTACACTGCCCTCTTTTCCGTAAAGCCAATGGATGCCAGGATAGACATGCCCACTCCTTGAGAATTAAATGGATTTATTCCTGGCTGGTAACACATTTTTCAACACTTCTTCCACATTCTGCTGCGTGTTGTTAGGATGTTTCAGAGCTTGTCAGATGCTTGCTGAAACTTGCAATATTAGGGTAACTGCAACAAAGTACACACAACAATCTATTTATATCCGAAAGGGTTAGTGTGTGTGTGTGTGTGTGTGTGTGTGTGTGTGTGTGTGTGTGTGTGTGTGTGTGTGTGTGTGTGTGTGTGTGTGTGTGTGTGTGTGTGTGTGTGTGTGTGGGTGTGTGTGTGTGTGTGTGTGTGTGTGTGTGTGTGTGTGTGTGTGTGTGTGTGTGTGTGTGTGTGTGTGTGTGTGTGTGTGTGTGTGTGTGTTGTGGGCCTGGGTTTGTCCATGTCTAAGTATATCTAGTGTTGTATGGAACCTCTCCCAGTGTCTGCGGTTACTCCTATTGGGCAGTTCCCCAATTGAGTCTGTGGTGAAATGTGAACAAGGCGAATATGGGACTGTTTTTCCTGTATGGGATAACTTTAGCACACTTTGGGCAGACAGATGTTTGAATAGTGGTGCAAAAACTGGACTGCTCTGTTCTATTTGTGGTGGAAAAATGAAAAGGGCCACACCGGATGGAGTCAGCATTTTCAGCACAGCGGTTGTTTTCCTTTTTTTTACAAAATTATAAAACCCGGGCTGAAGTCGAATAGTCCATTTAGCTTAGGAACCTTCAGTGGCAGCCATGATAAGTGCCGTTCGAATTCTCTAGATGATAGGAAAGGAGGTTTCAAACTTCCTTTATAACCTCCTTTAACTTAGGAACCACTAAGCTAATGTGGTAAGTTGCCAAAGTGCTTTGTTTTGAACGTTCATCAGTATTATAATCAAAAAGAGAAATATGAACGTTAGTTTTTACTGAAATGATCAAATAAAGTCAACATTTCACAGTCTTTACTGAGCTGTGTGGAGTTTGTTCAACTTTTAAAAGATGTTTGAATGGTGATGTACACAGTGATAGGTGTTACTAACGTATCTGTTAAGATCTGTTCACAGTTCATAAAATCATACGTATTGGGATCATTTGTATTAATGTAGACCGGAGGGAGAGGGTGATGAGCATAAGTTTCACTTTCCTTTTTTATTTCAATTCCAACTTTGGTCATGAAGAATATGTTTCTCTGTTGTCCACGTTCATAAAGCATAAAGCAGGGGTGGGGAACCTCCGGCCCCCGGGCCGTATACGGCCCGCGAGACCATTTGGTATGGCCCTCGAGGTAATTTATAAACACACGCAAAAAAATTAAGAAATCTAATAATAATTAATAATTCCTTACATTTATTATAGCGCTTTATCAATGACTCAAAGCGCTTTACATATACACACATTACACATATATGATACATGCAATGGTCAGATACTGTGGACAATACCCACAGGAGCAAGTTCAGGTGAAGTGTCTTGCCCAAGGACACACCGGCAATCTAGACCGCAAAATAATTAAACAAGCAAGTGCCTGTTTTTCCTGGCAACGGTCATGGTCCTTGAACACAACACGAGCCTAACGTGTCATCACGTGGTATATGTCTCGTCTGACAGGGGTGCAGTTCTGACGGAGAGCACCAGAACGCCGCTCCGGGACTTCAAAAATTGCAGTAGGCCTACCCATAAATCCGTACACATGCTGCAGTTTTTGCGTGGCTGTGTCTTTAGTTGTAAGCCCAGTGGCGATCTGTTCATCTGTCATTCTGATCATACAGTCAATAACTTTGTTGTTATTAGCATCTAGCTATGCTAATGAATATAAGAAGCTTTTTCTCCAACCAGTGAGGTAAAGGCACATCTTTATATGATCATTATAGTTATCAAAAAACAAGAGAATAAAGTAAACAGGTATAAAATACTGTATGACAGTAAACAAAAGTTGTTATTAATAAACAATAATACAGTTTGAAAGGAGAGTGATTTGTAAAATATCCATAAAGAAAAAGTTAATCTGCTTACAGTTGTTTCATATGGGTGTTGACAGATGTTTCCATAGATCTCTTCATGTTGCTCTTAAAGTGCACCAGATTGATGCTTTTAACTTCAATATTTAAAAAAAAATCTTCCCGGGGGAGCATGCCCCCCGGACCCCCCTAGAGGAGGTTAGGTACCCCCCCCCCACTTCAATCATGTTCACATGGATAGGAGTCTAAATACATTTGCACACATCTTGTGTCCATATCTTTCTGTTTGGTGGTCATGCCACACCGTGCACGTGCATGCATGCGCGAGTCATGGCAAGATATCTGGATTAAGAGGTTGCTTTTTCTTTGCACAGCATGAAAGAAAGGCCAAATGAATGGGCTGTGATTTTTAAGCAGAGGTCAATAATTTGTACGGCCCTCGGAGGATGTTGAAACAATTGAAATGGCCCTTGAGAGGAAAAAGGTTCCCCACCCATAAAGCAACAGCATCAGAGCACGGTGCAGAGTCTCTAGATTAGTTTACAGTAGCCCGTCGTTCTTATTATACATCCATGTTGTAGTCCGCTATAGAAAACTGTAGTTTCCATAGTTTCCCCACAGCAGCAGACGCACATTCATGACGTCCGCTGGCGCATCATAAACACGTCGGATAGTGAAAGTGCATTCAACTGCAACCCTGGTTCTTGGGCTGCTTCTCAGGTCGATTAAATGAAATCCTTGCTTCCCTCACTTGCGTCGTTTCCCTGCGTTTAGTCCCTCCCACCAGGGAAGCATGGAGAGACGCAAGGAAACCACGAGAAGCAGGGAAATGAGTTTTAAGAGCAATGGGACGTCCTTTCCTCCGGAGCGTCACGTGAAGCGACGTCCGTTTGTGATGACGCCGCACAGCTGATCGTCTGACAGCAGCTCTGTTCCCGTTATTTTCACAAACACCCCCGCTTCTGTTAGTACACATTTACTGACACAAACATTTGTATCATCTGTTGTAGACCCAAATACATTAAATCAAATAAGATCTCATTCTCAAAAAAGATAAACGCCATTCTTAAAATTTATAAACGAACAATAGTTTGATTAATATTGATTAGAGTGCACAAAATAAATAAAATAATTGAGAGAAGAAAAAGAGATGTTATCTATCAAAACCCAGTTAGATTAACATTCATTGGATTGCACACTTTGTTTGTTTGTTTGGATATGTAGTAAATTAACATTTCAATAGCACGTAATGACTGACTGAATGGAAATGACAATAAATGAAAATGTAAAACGAAAAAAGCGATCATGAAAATGTTTCCAAAAAATGAATTAAATGATTTTTGACCACTTTGTTGTTCAGATATATCACATATTTGTAACTAAATGAAACATGAATTGAAACAAAACACGGTATAAACTGAGGAGTGACTCCCGTGAGATTCATGTATTTTCTTCACTCTGCTCTCATGTCAAGAAGCATCAGATCAGTGCATGCGCTGCATCGTCCAATCAGTGAGCGATACACAGTAAGGGGGCGGGGCGAGTATCTGAGGATTTCATCGGAGGATGGTCTGGTGGTTCCTCGGTTATCGCTCCTCCATGATCGCTCCTCGCTCCTCGATCCTCGGTCCTCCGGCAGAAATAAGAGCCATGGGACGGTACTCAAGATGGCGCAGGCAAATCAACTTCCGGTGAGACCGAGGACCGAGGAGCGAGGAAATTAAAATAGTCGACCTGAGAAGCAGCCTTGGCATCCAGGAAGGGAAGTCAAATATGTAACATAACAAGAAAGACAGTTTAAAGAGACAGGACACACAACTAGCATTTATGAAATGTTGATCACAAGGTTACAGTCAAAAGGAAAAAATACAGTAGTACTTAAAGTCACAATGTAAAAATTGCTTTATTTTTAAAGTGTTGTGAAGGACTTTTAAAAGATGGAGAAAACTGGAGAATGTAATGTTTGCATCTTAACCCTCTGGAGTCGGTGGACGCAAGTGCACATTTATTTACGTATTTAATCATAGATTTTCGCTTGTAAGGAGTAGAAATATGATTCTTATATCTGCGGAATCGCTAGAATCGTAGCTTTTCAAGAGTATCTCCTGTGAGACTGTACCCAGGGCACAACAGCCAATATTGCCGCTCAAAGCAGCTTGATTACACTGTGATTGGTGGATTTGTGTGTCAGTCAAGGACATCTCGGCCGGCCGGCCGGCAGCCATGTCGGTCTGAAATGACCAATGGACACTCGAGAAATCTAAGGACCTACCCACCAATAAAAAAACATATAACAGGTGTCTCCCATCAGTTTCAGTATTTTAGTCTGTGAAGTATGGAATGCCATTTAAGCCAATATTAAATAAATAAATATATACATAAATAATTAAATAAATACATATATATATAAATATGCCTATGAAATAAATTATAAAATAAATAAATTATAAAATAAATATGTATACATGTACATTTAAATACACATTTATTTATTTCATGGGACTTTTATTTCATAATGACACATTTATTTATTTCAAGAGACTTGTATTTCATAATGACACATTTATTTATTTCAAGAGACTTGTATTTCATAATGACACATTTATTTATTTCAAGAGACTCGTATTTCATAATGACATATTTATTTATTTCAGATGACTTGTATTTCATAATGACGCGTTTCTTTATTTCAAGAGACTCGTATTTCATAATGGCTTATTTCATGTGACTTGTATTTCATGATGAGACATTTCCATTCCTTATATGCAAATGAACGGGGCGTGGTTAGCTCACAGGTCCAGAGACCCAGACCAAAGCAACAGCACCACACTGACTTCTCGAGAAGAGGAAGAAAATGGAGGAGAAGGACTATAAGGCAAACTACTAAATTCTCAGAGTCAGACATCGCATGCAATCTGATACTCTAAATTTCACCCGCCAGAAATGTTCGCTTCTTCTTCTTCGATGTAAATTGTCCGTTGGCAAACCAGTTGACTTCTTCTTCTCTCGGTTTTTTGGCGGATTGCAAACAACTTTAAGGTGCATACCGCCACCTACTGTACATGAGTGTGAATCATCATATCATTCCATCTCTTAACTCATGGACGTATCTATGATCTAATCCAAAAATAAATAAATTAGGGCTGTCAAACGATTAAAAATTGTAATCAGATTAATCACAGTTTAAAAATTAATTAATCATGATTAATCACCATTCGAACTATGTCCAAAATATGTCATTTCTTTATGTATATTGTTGTGGGAATGGAAAGATAAATGAAAGAAGGCGGATATATCCATTTAACATGTTTATTGTACAAAAAATCTGTGTGTCAAAATGAAAGAGAGCACCTATCAATCATCAAACCGTGGGGTCTTAATTCATTACGTATTGATTTCTATCTTACTTAGAAACTTCAGGAAAGTCGACGGGGGGGCGGTGGAGTGGAGTACTTCGTGACCACAGAGTGTGAACGTTGTGATCAGCTGTTTTAGCGCAGTTCTCCAGTGAAGGGAGGAGTCTCCCTCCGTAGCCGGTTGGCGTAGTTTTGGCACAATTCCGTTGTACAGACCGACGTTAACAGCAGCCCTGTCTGTGCACACGGAGACCGACTCTGTCGTCCGGTGATCTAACCGCCTTCTGGAAAAGCTTCACAAGTACGTCGGTACGCAAATGCGCTTTGTGACACAAGTGACGGTACGCATTTCAGATTACGCACATAACCTGCGTACCAGTTGTGTGTTACCTGTACTACAGCTAAAGTATTCTCCGTCGGGACTTCCTGCAACAACACCACGCCGTTATCTTGATTCTGATTGGCCAGAAGACATTATCAAAGATGTTCTATTGGGAAGACGATCACTACGTGACAAAAGTTTTCAAAACCGTTTCTGGTCTTCCGTATTTCCAGACAAGTGGCTGCTGAAATCAATCTTACTTACTGCTGTCTGTGCAATTTACTCCGCGCGAGTTGGCGGACTTTATTTTGCTTACTTTAACATCATTTTTCATGGTGGGGCTAAGCCATTTATTGGTATGGGTGTAGCCTACCCCAGCCATACCCTGTCTTTATAGATATTTGTCTGCTGGCATACCAGCAGACCAGCATTTATCTATCACCAGCTTATGTTAGTATTAACTATACAATGTATTCTGGTAACTATCAAAATAAAGACATTGTATAGTGTTCATAACAGTATTTTTATTTAATAAATTATACTTAATACAATAATATTACAAAAAAAACCTACATCTAAATAAATATATCATCTAAAAAAGATGCATTTGATTTAAAAATAACAAATATAATTCAAAATGTAAACAGCAACAAAGAAATTATAAACATTATTTTTCTTTTTCTTGTTAATATCCATTATCTTCTCTGTTATGTATCTTCGGTCTTTGCCAATCTGGCCAGCATTTCTTGGTCCTCCACGTCTTTCTCGTGCAGCCACTGCTTGAAGCAAACTGAAAATAAGAAACAACAATTTTTTAACAAATCTTATTCAATTATGTGATGATAGAACTGCAAACAGAATAGCTGTAACTTTAACAAAATAAATAACTCAGTTACCTCTAATCATTAACCCATGTTTGTATCATTGAGTTAACTCTGTGTGTTGCTGCTAGCATACATAATATATACCTGACGTGGAAACGTTACTCGTGGATGGGGCTACAGAGCTACTAGAAAGACAGTCGAACCCGGTGCATTCCTCCGTCTGAATGTGGAGCACTTTTGCTAAATGTTTAGACAAATAGCTTGTGTTACCGCCCTTACATGCTAAATTCTTATTGCACTATTGGCAACTAGCATTTTCCACCTCAAGACCAAGCCCCCAGGAAGTGTGCCGGACTCTGAGGAAAATATTCGTTGTGTCCAAACGGCGGTACTACAATTTCCTTATCAGTCTGTGACGTCGACCGGCCCAGAAATACTTTTTCCCATTGACTAACATTGGAAAGAGACATCTGTAACTCGGTGGATAATTTTTTTGAAACTAAATAAACTACCCAGTATGAACTATTGTATAGCCCTAGAATCATTAAGTTCTTAAAGTTGTAAAATGCACTAAAAGCCGAATCTAGATTTATTCTCTCTCTCCATTCTTTCTAGTGAGCCGAGAGTGTGTGCTCGGGGGGCAGGGCTTAAGGGGCGCATGCTCTGTGAGCGCACAAACGGGTTATTCTGCTCTGACAGCCAGGCATGACGGGTAATCTGTGACGTTTCGATCTCTCAAAAGTTGGGCCATTTTGACTTCATGCGCCAATGAGCAGCTCTCATAGGAAAGAACGAGGCCCCTCCTCCGACGCTGTATCCAGTTCTTATTAAACATCCATGCTCAAGACGGGTAACATAACTACCCTCGGGGCGCTTAGTTCTCTCCGCCATGTGTTTGTGCGCGCGTGCGTGCGTGCGCGCGTGCGTGCGTGCGTGCGGCATGCATGTAGCAGGTTCTGTGTGTAAACTGCCCCACCCCCTCGCACACCGACAGGGGAGAGAGATCTCGTCTGGATTGGAAAGATCGAAAATAAATCAGACGCACTTTGTAGTCTTATTGCATATTAGAAACGGAGTTGCAGTAAGACTGCGATATAATGTTTATGTAGATATAATACATATGACATCTATTTTTTAAATGTCTCCCGTAACGATAAAAAGATTGATAACATTGGACGTTAACGGTACCACGGTCTTTAATAATTCAGCCCCGGGGCCCCGTTAATACTGGGGCTCGGTACCCATCCCTAGTTTTAATTATTACATCATCAATATTACATTTCAAATAACCAAGTACTTGGTTACCAACACAAAGCGCAAGTGGCTAGTGCTGCTAAGAACATACCTGGTGATGGTGATGAAGGTGGCTCTTCGCTGCAGGATCTGGTCGATGTCCATGATGGCGGCGTAGGCTCCTTTCCTCAGCAGGTCCTCGATCTCCTTCTTGGAGAACTGCTGGACCGGCTAAAGGCGACGCAGAGAGACATTTACACAAGTGGATTTAGAAAACTCTTTTTGAAAATAAACTAAGCGTACTGCAACAGCGACTGACCCAAAAATGACTTGGCATCTAGAAATATGACAGATTTTATTTTTCTCACCCCGTTGTTGTTGCCACTCATGCTCTGCAGGACGGGACGGTCCAGCCCGAGCTTCAGACTAGCTTTATCCAGCATTTCACACCTCCACCGCCTTAGACTGGCCAAAACGATGACGAACCGAGCTTGAGCCTGAAATAAAAAATTAAAAGAGGGGTCAAAAGAGCATCATGTGCAGCTGCTGTTCAACGTTTTTAAGCATTAAATGGGAAAATAATATACACTTAAAGAACCGAGGGAATAAACGGAAAGACTGTTGTTGTTGTAGCCCTATTGAACTATCTTTAGGACGGACAGAGCAGATATATATATATATATTGTACCTGCAGGTCATTTTGAGGGTTCCAGTCAGAGTGGAATATCACACAGGTGTCTGCAGCAGTGAGGTTCACAAGCTCTTGATCAGGTGTTTGATGTGGGCTGGCATGATCCTTTCTGCAGCGATGAATAAAGAAAACAAAGAAGACATTATTAATAATAGTAACAACAATAATATTAGTATAACTATTTATATAGCACTTACACAATAATTGCAAAGTGATTCTCACAACAAAAATAAAGAACAAAACAATAAAAAAACTAATTATTATAGGAATGTTAAAATACAAATAAATGATAAACATTCTGAGAGGCCGACTACAAAAGGTAGACTCATACCCCGGCCACACGAGGACGAAAACGGCTAAACGCATAGGATTAACGCAAACGCAAACAAGCTTCCGTCCACACGCAATAGTTATCCGGATAGTGTCTGCCCACACGAGACCGCTCCGTTTAGCTCCAACCGCTGGAGAAGCTGCAGTACATATGCAGGAGCCTGTACGTGGCGCTGTAACTTCCTCCACAAAAGCAGCGAAGAAGCATGGTTGTCATGGTTGCCCTTCTGTTTATTCTCCGCGGTGGGGGCCGAGGGAACCGGGCAGAGTTTTTCGCCAGTCAACGTGTATTAATGTTTAAATCTTCCGACAAAATGATAAAAGTGCCGGTCAAAGGTCTTCTTTGTTATTTATTGAGCTTTAAAACAAATGAATAACGACTCTATATAATATAATAATAAAAATACACGGAGCCTCTCTTTTTCCTCCCTCTCTTCGGACAGCGTCAGTGTCTGTTTCATGCAGCAGCTGATCCAGTAATGAGTGACCCGGCCGACAGTAAAAATAAACATATTTATAACTAGTTTAGGTAGTTTGAGAGGTGTCTCCGTCCTGTCAGATTAGACTTCACTCGCGTTTATGTCCATATCGAGAGAAAGATAAATAATCTGAATTCAGTGTGCAGTTTACTTTGACGCGGGGGTGAGCAGCAGAGGTGGGGAGAGGCGGGGCTATTGCGCAATCATTATCAGAAAATGATCGTATAGGGCGTACACACGGAGCTGTTTGACCCCCCAGAGCGTTGCGTATGCCGTTCTATCCACCTTGGGACCCGTTATCGTTTCCTCAGTCGTTTAGTGCCGTATGCGGTCGCCCTCGTGTGGCCGAATGGTCTATATGACACTAAACAGTAACGCAAACGGCCGTTTTTGTCCTCAAGTGGCTGCAGCCTCAATGGCTCTTGATGACATCAATGAGTAGTCCCAAAACATGCTGCTGTATAAAAAGAAATAGGTCCAGATTTCTTCTATTTAGTGTTGGATGATTTGTTGTATTGATTGCTGATGGATGTTAAGATATGTTTTACAATTATAACAAAAAGATTATTGTAATTGGAATCAAAAAGTTTACAAATCGTAGTTTTAATAAAATGACTAGCAATATAGGATTTATTCAACAGCGGTAAAGTATTAAGTTACTAAATTAACGTACACTGAACTATAAAACTTACCACTATTTAGGAAAGGACCTGATCAGAAGGATTGACTAGTAAGACAGCAAAGAGGCGGAGGAGGTCTCTGTCATGTACAACCATTGGTAGATGTTACACCTGAAAGAAAGATAAGGAAATAAGACAACACAGGAGGACAAACATCTTCTTAAGTAAAAGACCAAATCATGTCAAGCTTTAACTTGAGGCTGTTTTTTCAGTCTTTACAATGCACAGTTGGAAATTACATTCCAAAAGCTAAATTCAAACTCAACACCATAAATAACTGGGTACCAAAGTGCTTTACCTGATACGACACGTTCCACACGGAGCAGCAACCATCCGGCTGGGCCGTATGCTGCATATCATCTCCTCCCTCTCCACTGTTTCCAGTAGATCTCTACTGCCTGTCCAATAAAACTGAAATGCCCCAAAACAATCATATTTCAAAAGTTAAAAACAATAACTTGCTTTTGGCATTCAAATGTATTATAATCTCACCTTTTTCCTGGATGTCAGGAAGGCGTTCCCTTCAAGTCCACAACCAGTCATAGGAGTTCAAATGCAAAGCCTGAAAGATGACAAGAGCGGGAGACTTACATGTTACAAGATAAGTAATACCAGAGCAGTGTTTAGGACATGCAGAGAACAGATCAAATCCCCTGACAGGCTCACACACGTTGGTGATGTCCTCATCTGATAATGATGTTTCATTTTTAGCAGCAAAGTAACATTACTCAAGGTATATGTTGGACCCAACTCATGTACAGTATGTTTTGCATCTCCTCAACAATGGTCTGTATAGTTGAGTAGAAACAAACTGTCCCTACAGTTTCAGGTAGATTAACAAAGAAAAGTTTGCAATGAAGCACAAAACCCCTCTTTGTATTAAGCTAGCTGCCACAAAAAGTACAGCTTAACATGCTAACCTGGTGGAGTTAGCTAACTTCATGTCCAACACAAAACCTCTAACGTGCATTACATTGACGATTTTAAACACAACTTAACTCTCTCAACTTGTAAAATAACGTTAATTTAACATACCCTTAAATAACTACATCACGTTTTTCAGGGGCAACACAAACTGCAGAAAACGTTAGCTGCTAACTGTTGTTAGCTAAGACAGCTAGCTCGTAACGATAGCCTCCTAGCAAACGTAAGGTTACGTTAACATTAACTTAACGTTGTAAGAAAGCAAAACGAACCTTCGAGACATATTTTACTCTCAGACTGGGTGTAATTGTGTAGCGTTGCTTACCTCCAGAAGGACTTTTAGCTGTTTCCCAGTAGAGACTAGAGAGAGCTGTCAGAGCGGTTGCTCTCAGAAGAGCAGCATTGGCCGGACCAGATAAGACCCAGTGCTGGAATTGGGCCGGTACTCACCGGTACGCAGTACTGGCACTTCTGGTTCTGACCCATGGAGTACCGGCACTTCTTGCTCAGTACCGGCATGCTGGCGGTACTCCGGTACTCATGCACCGTGCCAGTACTCAACACTCTCCCGCCGTTCTTATTATACATCCATATATATATATACAGCCGCCCGGTACTCAGTAGATGCGTCATGAGGTGCCGAACGGACATTCTCATCGCTCTAACCGCTGGAGTTTCACAGCGGCTGTCAGCTGTTTACTCCTGTCATTCAAACAGAACGTGCTGGAGAGGGGGCGGGGCTTATCTTCTCCATGTAAATACTGTGGTGGAAACGACTATGTCAAAATTAACCTATTTGACCGTGATTTAATAGTAATACACGTTTCAAAATAATAATAATAATAATAATGCCGAAGTAACAACATACTGAAAACTGTTAGTAAAACCATGTTTTAATGCTTTACAATTTACATACCTAGATGCACGTGTGTTGTGTTTATGCAGTGCAACTCCCACCCAGTGGGTGGCTATGTAGAGTGATAGAACAGAGCAGGCACGCCCCCGAGAGAAGGAAAGCAAGTCACGTCACAAATTAGCATTTCTAAAATGTTAGCATGGATTAATAAAAGTGCAAAAAGACAGCGGTTGTCGCCGGAAGAAACTTCAAATACAGAGAATGCTGTGCCTGTGTTGGAAATTGTGTCTGATGGGGAGCTTTCTTTGGTTGATCCTCCTGCTCCAAGTTCTAGTGCATTAGCATTAGCACTAGCTCCGCCGCCTCCTCCAGAGTCTCTAACGTTAGCTGCTGCTGGCGCAACTGCCACCACCAACACCGGGCAAAGCGATGCACCTGACTGCTGGACAACGGACCAGGTGCAATATTTTTGCAAGACCAATGCATGGCTCCTTCTTAAAGATAAGAAGCTAGGATGTCGGATATGCAGAGATGTCAAATCTTTGGGAATACACACTGGACAAGGACTGAAACTGTCAACTGAATGGGGTGAGTGTGAAGTGTCTCATTTCGGTGTTGACAAGGGCAAACAACAAGCTAGCCTGAAAAAAATCAAAGAACATAAAGAATCACAAGTCCATGTAAAAGCTGCTGACATCCTTACATCTGCTTCACGTGAAACTATTCAACATCAAGTGCAGTATATGCATAAATCTGAATTAGACACCACTATCAGAGTTTTTCGAACGGCATATAAAATTGGCAAACATAGCCGGCCATTCACAGACATGCCAATTGATTTGAATGTACAGAAACTGAATGGGCTGAACGTGGGCAGGGTTTTGCACTCCAATAAAAGCTGTGGCGAAATCATCGACCACATAGCTCATGAGCTGAAGAAAAAAATGGCAAAAGACATTACAGAAAACCAAAGAAAACTCTGTGTTTTGGTCGATGAATCTACCACTATTAGTGGTAAAACGGTGCTTGTTGTGTGTCTACGCTCAGCATTAGCTGATGCTGAGCCCGAAACGTTTTTTTGGGAGCTGATCGAGTTGGATGGAACAACGGCTGATGACATCACAAAGGCGTTAATGGAGTGTCTTGGAAGAGATTTTAACGAGGACTTTTTAGGTCAGTGTTTCGTTTCTTTTGCATGTGATGGGGCTTCAGTCATGCTAGGGAAGAGAGCAGGCGTTGCTACCCAGTTGTGTAGTAAATTCCCAAGCCTGTTTGTGTGGCACTGCTCCAATCATCGTCTAGAGCTGGCAGTTGGGGATGTGGTCAAGGAGGTCTCAGGGCTCAATCATTTCCAGATCTTTTTTGACAAACTCTATTCCTTGTTCCATGCCTCCCCCAAAAATCAGGCAGTTAGCGCAGTGTGCGCAAGCAGTCGGACAGCGTCTCCTGGTGATAGGGCGTGTTTTGTCCATCCGCTGGGTGGCTTCAAGTGAAAGGAGCGTCAGAGCAGTCTGGGAAAACTACCGAGTGCTTCATGATCACTTCACAAATGCTGCAAACGACACGAGCAGGGATTCCAGAGACAGAGCAAAGTACAAGGGCCTGGATGATGTGCTCACATCTGCAACATTTGTCAGCAATCTGGGACTGATGTACGATGCGCTCACAGAACTCAGCGACCTCTCTCGGCAACTCCAAAAAAGAGAGATGACACTGCCTACAGCAGATAGGCTCTTAACTCGAGAAATACGAGTTTTTGAATCCATGGTCACCATGCCTGGCCCACACATGACTACAGTTCATACAGCTCTAGCTGAGAAGTCCTTCAAGGGTGTTCCCTGCGTGAGAATGGCAGGCTTGTACAGATTCATGCAGGTCAGTTTTTCCGCAGTATGGTAGAGAATCTGAGACACAGAATGACTTCCACAACCTCCTCTCATGTCAGCACAAGAGAAATCCCATTACATGGCCGGGAGGCCCGGGACAATCAGCTAATCCAGGACATGAAAGTTATCCATCTTGGAAGTTGGCCTGAAGAGGAGTTAGACGTACAGTATGGGGACGTAGAGGTGCTACGTTTGTGCGAAGTGCTGAAAGTGGACAGAAGAGAGACTGTTCAGGGCTTTCGCGAATACAAGGAAACCAGGGCACCCCGTACACCTGCTGCCATGGAGCCTCTACTGAAAGCAGTCCGAACCATCGCTGTCTCCACTAGTGAGTGTGAGCGGGCATTCAGCTGCATGAACGATATCCTTACTGCAAAAAGGAATGCTCTCTCTGTCAGCCGACTGTCCAGCCTGGTTTTCATTAAATGTAATGGACCATCACTAGGACAGTTCAATCCGGAACAGTATGTGAGGTCCTGGCTGGAAAAGGGAAGGAGAAGTGCTGATGAAAGAGCCTGTCCAGCTCCAGCCCCTGATACTGATGTCCCCAAGGCCTTCTGGAGCCTTTTCTAACAATGTGAAGTATATTGCAAAGCAGCTCACCCAGTGAGAAGACTTTTGGCATAATGTGCCGATTTGTACAGATCCTGGAGATAGAAGGACTTCAGACCAACCAGGGAGTTATCTGATCAGCTTGGTGTTCAATGTAACTCTTTACCATGGCTCAGACTTTGTTACTTGCAGTTACAGTTTCTCATTTTAGATTGTGCAAATTTTGCATTTGTTTTTACATGTTCTTTGTTCATGCTCTTTATCATTTTTCTGAGTTGGAAAGTTAGATTGCATCATAGTTTACTTTATACATATTTGTATTCTTCAGTGGTGAAGTATATTGCAAAGCAGCTCAGCCATGTGAGAAGACTTTTGGCACTTTTTCGTTTTTCGTTTTCTGAGTTGGAAAGTTAGATTGCATTCAAAATGTACAGAAATACTTAATTTTGTTAAAGCTTTTATAAAAAATGCTTCTGACCAGAGCTTTGTTTCCTTGTCATTAATGTTGAACACCACCAGAGGGGCTCTCACCTGAAAGGTCTCTGCTTCATGTGTCTTCAGCAGAAGATCTAGACTTTGATTGCTATATTTTCAGTTAATATTGACCTTACTGAGCTTTAGCCATATCCGCTGCCTATCATAAAAAATGTTAAGTACAGTGAACCTTTCTAAAATATACAGTAGTAAAGAGACAAACCCACCAGCATTATAGTAGCCAAATTCTTGTTTGTGGGCTGTATATATAAAATTGACTTGAAAAAGTTGCTGATTTTAGAGTACTGGCACCTTTTTCATTCCAATTCAAGCACTGATAAGACCAGAGAAGACCAGAGAAGACCAGATAAGAACCAGTTAAGTCTTGGAGCCCACCGACGTCTTCCATGTTGTTATTTTCATTCAGTAGTTTGCCTTATAGTCCTTCTCCTCCATTTTCTTCCTCTTCTCGAGTAGTCAGTGTGGTGCTGTTGCTTTGGTCTGGGTCTCTGGACATGTGAGCTAACCACGCCCCGTTCATTTGCATATAAGGAATGGAAATGTCTCATCATGAAATACAAGTCACATGAAATAAGTCATTATGAAATACGAGTCTCTTGAAATAAAGGAACGCGTCATTATGAAATACAAGTCATCTGAAATAAATAAATATGTCATTATAAAATACGAGTCTCTTGAAATAAATAAATGTGTCATTATGAAATACAAGTCTCTTGAAATAAATAAATAAATGTGTCATTATGAAATAAAAGTCCAATGAAATAAATAAATGTGTATTTAAATGTACATGTATACATATTTATTGCCTAATTTATTTATTTTATAATTTATTTCATAGGCATATTTATATATATATATGTATTTATTTAATTATTTATGTATATATTTATTTATTTAATATTGGCTTAAATGGCATTCCATAGTGAAGAAGATAGAGAAAATGGCTCGAAGGAACTTTACCGTTGCGGACGCGCTGGATTTTATTTTCGCGAGCGGCAGTGACGAAGATGGCTCATCAGAACCTGAAGGCTTCGACTCTTCTGAAGAAGAATAATACAGGGACAGCAGGGATCCATTTGAGGATGGGTAAGTGTAAATATAACTTGTAGTGCATTTGCCATTTTGTGAGGAGTACCGCGAAAATGAACAATGGATTTATCAACCTTTTTATTTTCCCCTCATGAACTTTTTCTCGGGACAAAATAGACTCTTGATTAGTAAACGTTTACTCTGTGTAAATGTTATTGATGTGTAAACGTTATGTTGGCATGTATAAGTAAGGTTACATGTGTAGTTGAATAAAAATAATCCTTTATTCGTCCCACAACGGAGACATTTATAGACATGTATTTTATTTGATCATACTGTTCTGTACAGATGAGACTTTGTCATAGACTTATTTACATGTGTGTCTGTGATTATGTTTACCATACTGTTCTGTACAGATGAGACTGTCATATACTTATTTACATGTGCATTTGCCATTTTGTGGGGAGGAGCACGAAAATGAACAATAGATTCATCAGCCATTTATTTTTTTCGTCATGAATTTTATCTTTGGACAAAATAGACTCTTGATTAGTAAACGTTTACTCTGTGTAAACTTTATTTATGTGTAAACGTTATTTTGGTGTGTATAAGTAAGATTACATGTGTAGATGCATGAGATAATCCTTTATTTGTCCCACAACGGAGACATTTAATTTATTTATATGTGTGCCTGCCATTTGTGGGGAGTGCTATGTAGTAATGGGGAGTACAATACATAGGTGTGTGTGTGTGTGTGTGTGTGTGTGTGTGTGTGTGTGTGTGTGTGTGTGTGTGTGTGTGTGTGTGTGTGTGTGTGTGTGTGTGTGTGTGTGTGTGTGTGTGTGTGTGTGTGTGTGTGTGTGTGTGTGTGTGTGTGTGTGTGTGTTGAACTTCGTAATAATTATTGTCCCACAATTTTTATTTGTTTTACAGAGAGGTTTCACAGCTGCCTGGGCCTAGCGGCCCACAGATGACATTTATCCAGGAGCCTCCAGCTGTGCCTGCCACCATGTTGAGATCTACCGTGGATCAAGGGCCCTCACCACTGCCATCCCCACCAAGGACTAGCGGACCAGCATCACGACAGCTGCCTCCATCTCTGCCTGCGACGAGGTCAAGATACACCTCAGCTCCACCACAGCCACAGCCATCACCATCAACCCGGACAGCAAAGAGGTCTCGTAGAGCACACGTACCTCCCACACAGCCACCAGCTGCCCATGCACCATCACCCCCACCTGCACAGCAGCCAGCTCCACTGTCTTGGAAGACAGGCGAAGACCCTGACACTGCTCCCCCTGTCTCCAGGTTTCAACCTGCTCGCACACCCGGGCCACAGCTCAGCTCAACAGTATCAAACAAACCCCTTGACCTGTTCAAGCTGTTCTTCAGTGCACTAACAGTACAGACACTCTGTACCAACACAAACAAGCGGGCTGCACAGGAGATGGGAAAGGGTAAAACCTACAAATGGACTGACTTGACTGTAGAGGATTTCTATAAATACATGGGGCTGCTTCTATACATGGCCCTGCTGAAACTGGACAATGTATTGGACTACTGGAGGAAGGATCATTTTGTCAGTGTATAATGAATAGTTGGTTGAAGGAAAAAAAGTTCTGATGTTCAATATTGTAAATAGTGAGATTTTGCAGTTACATTTATATACATTGTTGGTATTATAATAAATTGTGGGTTGAAAAAAAAAGTTCTAATGCTCAATTCTTTTTTTTTTACACATCACATGAACCTTGTTATGTATTATGAAGTCATTATTCAGTCCTGATATATCTCAGTCCCTGCTGTGGTGAAAGTAGAGTGATTGACAGCTGTTTTACTCAGAATTCGAATTTATAAAATTTCATTTTAGACATGAAAAACACATTTATATACAGTGTAATTCAAATATTTCACTACTTTTGTAATCCTAAGACTTTGGTAACCAAATCTACAACACCAAAATAATTCGATCACATGAGTACATTTGTGTTTTCACAAGAGTTTTGAAGATTTTCTGAAAATCGGATGTCAAATTTTAAGCTTTTGAGCTACTTATCTCATCAACCAGTGCTCTAAGGTGAGTAATTTGCATATATAGCAATACTAGAGATTGTCCTGAACATTTTGATATGTAACACATGGGTGCCATGTTAGAAGAAATACATTTAAAAGGTGATTTAAGAAAACATCTAAAAATCGAGAAAATACCCTTAGACTCCAGAGGGTTAAAATAATAATGGCAATATAAGCGAACACGAAACTAAAAAATAAAACCTATAGACTGATCAACTAAATGTATTAGTCCAAGCAATCACTCACCATTCTGGCACAATATATGATTATTTATTAGTTATGAGAGATCATAAAATAGATCTATCATCTTTTTTGATTTTGCTAAACAGCAATATGCGATCACATGCAGATAGGCAGATGTTTTTCCTCATCCTGCTGTAAACCTTCTCATACACCACATCTTTAAAGCTCCATTTACACCATCTTTTCTCTACAACTCTATCAAGTACCACTTACAATATGAATGTGGAGCAGTTTTTAATAACATTTCAAAGAGAACATTAAACTGCACTCCAGAGAAAATATAGAAGATTCTCTATTTTCCTGTCTTTTTTCATCTGCAAGTTCACAGGTGGCATGCTGATATTTTATTATGCAAAGTGTGTCACATTAAATAAGAAGGTTTAGTAAATGCAGGATCGTGTGGATAGTTTGCATATGTAATTGTGGATGTGCTTACACACAATGTTAGACCATCCGACACACATTAATAGCTGTTCTCTGGGGGCTGCATGTTGGAGAAGTGGAAATATATCAATCTGGGACCAAGCACAGTAGTGAAGACTAGAGAATACAGACGCACACATTGTGTACTCCTTGCCTGTGTGCGTGAAAGGCATTTAGAAACTGCTTGTTGACTGGATGCTTTGCATGTTGGGAGGAAAACAGGATACAAGCTTCAAGATTCAAAGGCTTTATTGTCACATGCACAATAGCTGCAGTGTAGTTGTTGGCAAAGACAATCTTAAATCCCAGGCTCCAACAATGCAATATACAAAAGACACAAAAAGAAGCCAGGAAGTAAAAGTGGGTAAGAGAAAACAGTGGCTCAGTCTGTAGGGACTTGGCCTTTGAACCAAATGGCTTCTTCTTCTTTTTCTTCTTCTTAAACAGCATAGGGGGTTGAACAGCAAACTCACAGTGAACTGCAGGATGAAGATGTTTATCCCAGCCAGTCAACCAACCTCGGATCATAGAGTGGAACAAAGACTGTGACTGGACATGGCCTCTGTTCAGGATGTTGCCTTGTTTATCTGGTCAAATTATGGCTGCAACATAGAAGCTAAAATGTTAATCCAGTGCTTTTGTTCAGAGTGAAATATATCCAGCTTTGGAGGGATTGGAATAAAAAGATACCTCAAAAGCTGTAAGTGGCCATCGGGCTCTGCTTCATTAGCAAAAAGAGGGACTCAGGCTAAAGAACCTGATTTGATTTAGATAACTTGCCTTCCATCTGATGCTTCAAGCCAAACTTTACATTTGCAACCCACTAATGGAAAAGTTTCTAAGTGAGCGTTGTTAAAGTCCAGTTTCTATCATGTAAGGAAAAGTCTCAATATCCCAAATTGAGACACTCTACTTGTAAATTAACATTAGACTTGACCCAAACTACAGGTTTACATGAATCTACGTCAGCAGAGGGACACAGTCATCCTTAAAATAAACCTGTGTGCATATATTATCCATTAGGCCATGGAACAGATTGTTCTGACTAGTAAAATGTATGCAGGTTTATTGACTTGTTATGAAAGCCTTCATGTCTTTATTAGCCTGTTCCTTTATTTAGAACCCCCCCCCTCATATTCATCACATCTGTCCCAAATATGTAAATGCAATATGTCAGGATCCCTTTGAGGGAATTTATTAAAATGATGCACAGACTTCCACTTATATTCAAGGATGAACTGGTTACACTTGAACAAGGTCACTGTAAGATAAAATGATGTTTTCTAAAAAGATATTTTGGACTGACTCGGATGTTAAAGGTAACCTTTTTAACTTAAGCAGGGGTAGAACATCTGCAAGAGAACCAACACTCACTGTCACACACAACTCTTATACTGCCGGGGGATCAGAGGTGGGAGGAGTACTGAGATCTTGTACCAGAGTTTAGGAATACTCTGTTACAAGTGAATGTCCTGTATTCAATATGTTACTCAAGTAAAATTACAAAAGTGTTAGCATCAAAATATACTAGTAAAAGTACTTCTTATGCAGATTGGTCCATTGCGGAATAATATATTATATGTTCTGATTATAATTATTGATGCATTAAAGTGTTTATCAAAGCTGGTAAAGGTGGAGCTAGTTACTATGTATACTGCAGGGTAGCTTGTGAAAATACTCCAGGTGTAACTAAAGTCTTATTTAAGTGTTGATTATATTTCACATTATTCATCAAAAGCTGTAAAGTAACTAAAGGCAAAACATAAATGTAGTGTAGTAAAAGTACACAATTTGCCTCTGAATTGTAGTGAAGTAGAAGTACAACATAGTATAAAATGTACTTTACAAGTAGCTCAAAATTGGACTTAAATACAGTGAATAAATGTACTTAGTTACTTCCCATCCCCCCCCCCCCCGGTGAAACTATTTTTAGGCCAGGACACATTGACACACACTCATGCACAGGCAAACACTGCAAAAGAACGCCCCTCCCTGTGCGTTGCCAAAGAACTGCTGCAAACAAAGATAAGAGAAAACACATCCATTTCTGTGCCACTGCTTTTGACTTACTCTCAGGCCGGGGCTTGGGGTGACAGAGACTGCAAACACTGGGTCCTATTTCCACTCAGAAGCCAGCCGCACTGTGGTTTTAACTCCTTTTTTAATCGGCTCAGAACTGATTCCTGTATAATTACACTCATTATTAGAGAACAGTAGCCTGGACTTGACATAATCAACACTGATACACTGGACACAAAGACATGGAGCTTCAAAGACCTCAGGCCCGTTCTGTAGTTGCAGTAATGACAATACAGCGGTGCTGACAGTAATGATACTTTGATGATGCCAATTTACAAGTGCCTTTGTACTCTCTTCTCTCTCTCTCTCTCTCTCTCTCTCCTCTCTCTCTCTCTCTCTCTCTCTCTCTCTCTCTCTCTCTCCTCTCTCTCTCTCCTCTCTCTCTCTCTCTCTCTCTCTCTCTCTCACTGTTTCCATATGTCTCCCTCTGTCTCTGCTATCACTGACCTGATGTAGTGAAGTGCCCCGAGCTCTGGTTGATTTTCAGGGAGATTTTGATCTTCAACCGCCTGATACATCAGATCAAATCTGAATCAGAAATCCTTTTTAGGGGCATTCACAGTGTAATAAAGGTACAGTACAGTGCAAATAAAGGCAAAATAAGTAGTACACAACCATGAATAAAAGTAGCAGCATTTAGTAACTAAGATAAAATGATTGAAGGATAACAGAATGTCCTTTCCCACAGTCATATTACATACAACCCTCACTGACTACCTTTTCCTTTTTCTCTAGGCAGTTTATATCCTCTAAAGCAGTATGTCTGTCTACAGAATATGTTTGTTTTGGCTGCTGTGATTCGTGTTGGCTTCATTGGATTACCTTTTTTATCAGGCTTTATTTTTTATTTCGGAAGCATGCTGAGTAGAGCACACATGTATTCAAATGTACCGATTATATATGCATGTTTGCAGGCGTACTCACTCCTTGTTTACAGAATTTGAGGGCCAGTTTAGTTTGAAACTGCTCCTTTAACTGTCCACAAGCATGTCTGTATGCATGCATGAGTGTAACTGTATCTTGCTGACAGTTTGTTTTGAATGTGTGAGAGTAGCTGTGTCTCATCGACTTGCACCCTTGCTGTCGGCGTCCCCCTCTCATCAGTGTGATTTAGGAGCTGCTAACATGCCTGTGGGGTTTGCACTGGTCCATCCTGAGGCCAGTTTTGTCCTGAACCAGGAAGAGCTGACGCCTCCATGCCAACTGTGTCCACAGTGGATGGGTGGGGGTGAACGTCGGGGTGGGTCGGTGGTCAGAGCTGGTTTGAGCCTGGGAAACTGTAATAGTATTTCAGGATAAGTGAGCAGCAGACACAAGATCATAAATAGATTTTATTGCGGGGCAGCTATGCTGGTTGAGCCTGGGTCTTTCAGCGAGATCAGAGCAGTGATTGATGGTTCCCATATGCCGGGGGGGAGGGTGTGCGATAAAGGCCGAGGGGCACATCAGGCAGCGGAAACAGCAGTCATGGCAACGCTGGCAGACCCCTCGCTCACACTTCCCCCCCAGGGTTACCCCTTGACAATCTCCTGTCCTGTGTCAGCCTACAAATATGTGTGTGTGTGCAGACACAGTGGGGGCTCCTGTCTCACACAGCTTCTACCTGGAGCCGAGACCTTTAAAGTCTCCGCAGGCTATTCGTCTCTAACACAAACTCACTTGCGCACAGGTGAGATTTGTAAAACCCCTTTGGATCCGGGTGATTCAAAGCCACTGTACACAAAGGTATCCTATCCCGTTCACTCTCCAGGTACCGGGCACTTCAGAGTGAAGGGCAGGACACTCAGGGTTGGTTTAGAGAAACGGCCCCAGACAGGCAGCCATTTGTTTTGCTGTACAAAGTCTCAACAAAAAAACTAAACAAACTTTTTGAGTTAGATTAATATGGTTTGGTTTTTAATATATGTAATCTAAAGGAGTCTCTTGGGGTTGTGGACCAACATGCTTTTTTTTGGGTTGCTCTAATATATGAACACATTTTTACTGATTCAAACTGAAAAAGAGTTTTCTTGTTCTGCTCCGCTGGCCTTTTCATCTCAGATATTGCTGTTTGTAAGGGTGGCCATTTTTTATGATGATAAAGGGAACAGAGCATGCCAGATCAGCATCACTTATTAATTATCATAATATTGTTTAAAGTATAAGGCTGCAGGGATTAAGGGAGAGGGTGAGAAATGTGAGTTGATAAAGGAGTGAGAAATATTTACATTTACATATTTTAGGTGGTGCTACTGAGAGACATTTAAAATTCCAAAACGACATGTTATATACATTTTAGAATGGTGGTTTGTTGTCTTTTTTGTCCAACGTTAATAAATATAGATGTAAATGTAAATTCATTATGTAATTGTTTCAGTCCCGGAGAAAAAACACTTTTTGTATAGCCGTGATGACATGGCTCATTAAATATGTGTGACTAAATCAATATAGTCGCAAAAATCGTATTAAGTTATAATTTAACAATCGGAAGCTTTTAAGCTTTTTTCTTAACATATATACTTAGGTGGATGTGGATCAATCTCATTTAATTGTCAGTGACAAACAATCCACCAGGTGTGATCAGTCTCTGATTAAAATTCAGCTTAGTGCACAAGAGTAGAAATGACCTTGAGTACTGCCCACTGCAGAGTAGATTTGGCAACAAAAAGCTGTAATTTCCAATATGATATAACCAAAACTGTATAATATTTAGCAGAACCCATCCCTCATAGGGAGCTAATTGGAAAGTTAAGTTATTCAGGGCCGCTTAAACAAGTTTAAGGTCATAAATGACTCAAACTAAACTAAATCAACCCAAAATAACACCAAAAATGAGACAACTCAATCCTGAGTAAAAAAGATATGTTCACCTACCAATACATTGGAAATATGAAATGGCTTTGTTTCTGTAGCTCTATAACAATGTGGGTTTCACCTTGCAGATGTTTGAAATGATTCTCTAAGGTTAATATTATGCAAACCTGAAACAAAGATAACAAAAATCCCTTTTAGCTGCCAAAGCTTACATTATGTTTTTTCTGTGAGAAAATGTTGTCATATCTGTGCCAGGCTGGTCTCTATGGTAACGACCATCATTATGCCATTTCTGAAGAAGGCTAAACTGCATCAAAAAGATGGCTAACATGAGGTTAAGACGCACTGCTTGGGCCATGGTCCTGCTTTTTGTCTTCAGCAACTCGGGAGATCTTTGTGATCATATTATGGTCTGTTATACAGTATGAGTGTGCAATGAAGGACTGCCTCTCAGTACAAGGTGACAGAGGACAGAGGGACGTAATATGCTCTGTATGTTAAGTTCTGCAGGTCTTCACTTGAAGTTTTGTTTTTACAACCATGCTAGTTTTGGGCAGCTAGCTGAGTTGTTTGGCAAGAGTGTGAGGAGGTTGCGTGGTTAAGGACCACAGACATTTTTTTCATTCAGTGCCAGAAAGCAGCATTGCTCAAAGCTTTTGAGAAAACATCTGATGGAGCCTCTTGAGTGCTCCCAGATTGTCAACTTGAATAGCAGCTTTCATGGAGGCGGCTTGCACTAATGTGTTTTGGAGCAATGGTGTGTGTGTGTGTGTGTGTGTGTGTGTGTGTGTGTGTGTGTGTGTGTGTGTGTGTGTGTGTGTGTGTGTGTGTGTGTGTGTGTGTGTGTGTGTGTGTGTGTGTGTGTGTGTGTGTGTGTGTGTGTGTGTGTGTGTGTGTGTGTGTGTGTGTGTGTGTGTGTGTGTGTGTGTGTGTGTGTGTGTGTGTGTGTGTGTGTGTGTGTGTGTGTGTGTGTGTGTGTGTGTGTTTTTTAACGCTTGTATGTATGCATCATAGACTTCACTTTTTGGCTGTTTACATAAATAACTCGAAGCAGAGGCAGAAAGCCAGCAGCAGAAACACACAGCTGGGCATATTTCGGGGACTTTTTCCAGTGGTGATGTCTCAATCCTTCACAGATATATATGTAGACCTACCTTTTTATTTATTTATAGAGACAGTAGCTGCATATGAAACAAACAGCTCTTCTCTCTGACTGTGTATCCCGGGAGTGCTTTTTCTCTGACCAAAGAGTCCTCCATGGAAAAGCTGAAGGGTTTAAACGGCTGTTTTCACAGAAAATGTCTTTTTCGACTGTCCTACTTTCCTGTTTACCCCCACTCCATGTATCCAGGTTATGACAAGTTATAGTGCTTGAACTAATGCTTATTTCCAATATGGATATGCACATTATTGTAGGTTAATTGATTCATGTGTAGAGAGATGTCCATTCCAGTCAGTCCATAACGCAAGAATATTCCTTTTATTTTCTATAAAACAGAGAAACCAATTAAATATTCATATTTGAAAAACTGAAAATAGCATTAACCATGTAAGATCAATTTATTTAATGAGATAGTTGATTTTTGAGGTTATCATAATAGTTGGAGATTTTTTTCTGTGTGCTATTACAAACACAGTCAAAGAAAGACATGTTTGAGCTTAAGCTCCCACACACTTGTATATTTAATGCAGTTGCTGTTCTGTCTGTAATTCCAGCATACTAATCTGAACCCTAATGTCGGCAGACAGAATCAAAGCTGTTTCATAAACCCCTAGACTCCCAGTTGATTTCCTCTTTCTGATTCAGGCACCGCTTGGCTGAGGTCCTCACAGAACAGCTACTGCTGCAGGATTTTGGCCCGCGGGGGTGCACAGACAGCATGCAGTCATCAGAAGTAAAGCAGCCTGAAAGAGGGGCCTCACTGGTCCTTAGAGAGCCACACTGCAGAACTCTGTCTCCCCCAAGTGGTGCGCCGCTACAGCCTAGGACCACCGCCGCCTGGACTTCCCACTGTACATTGTGATCATGTCCATTTAATGCCCACTCCCTTTTGCTTCCTGATGTCTTCATGAGCATGTGTATACGGTGCATGTGTCACTTTGTTCTGTTGGTGCTGACAAGTGCGACTTACAGTATATGAGACACGAACAAGGTCAGATTCCACACGCTCCTCTGCAAAGCTTTGGGAATCGGGGGTATTTTTGCTCGTGTGTCCTCTGCAGCTCAGGTTTGAACAGGCTGGCTTTGTGCGCTGTGTGAGCCAGGTCATGCCAGACTGGGGAAAATGATACCTCCATCCACAGCAGTCTGAACACACTCGCTCTGTTCCATGCTGTGTTGAACATGCTAACAACGGGGCGATTCAGAAAGGGAGGTAGCCTCAGATATGTGAACTCTATGGTCATGAAGGGGTCTGACACCTGAGCAGTAAAGTAAACCTCGAAATAATATGTCCATGCTTTTGTATTCATCCCGTCCTCCTCTTCTATCACAGGTATGAAACGTCCGTACAGCCCAACACTTCTGCCGAACCCCGAGCTGGACAGGAGGGTGTTAGGCCTCGGGCTGGGGGTGCAGATGGATGGCGAGCCTTGCTGCGACACTGAGGATGAAGTACAAGACGAGGAGTCACCAGGGGGCGCTCTGCCTTCTGCACTCTGCAGAGCCAAAAGGGAGAGGAAGCAGCGGAGCTATACATTGTGTGAGGTCTGCAACATCCAACTCAACTCAGCCGCACAGGCCCTGATCCACTACAACGGCAAATCCCACCAGAAGAGGCTAAAGCAGATCAGCAACGGAAAGATGCCAAGTAGCACAGGTAGGCTACGCTCCACTGACCACCATGTTTGTTTATTGCTGCAAAATCTGATGTAAATGCAGAACATTGGATAAAGTCCTGTGCCTCTGGATCTTGTTACCCATGTCTAGCACAATACAGCCATGCACATTACCAGAATCCCACACAGTGTCCTCAGCACACTCTCACCATCCTCTGCCAATCCCCCTACGTGTATCCAATAGAAGTTAAACAAATGCAATTCTATTTGCTAAAATGTCTTCAGACAGAGCCGTGGGCTGAGGACACACACACACATCCACAAACACACATATACACACAACTGGAGCAGTGCTGAGTGAAGTCAGCAAGTGAGACGCTAATTGAGTGCTGGTTGTGTTTGATGGTTGTGTTCCTGAGAGTGATGCGGCTGGAGTGAAGTTAAGCGTTTTGTCATTCTAGTCACAGTCTGATTAGGACTCGGGCGCTTTGCTCTTTCTCCAGCCTTGCCAACAGGAGGAAATAAACCCGCAATGCTCACACAATTATGCAGACAGGCAATAAGCTCACACTCCACTTTCGAAAATTAAAACATATATACATTTGTAAACCTTGTTCAAGCTTAATTAGCCAGATGAGTAGATTTTTTGTAGCGACAGGTCGACTGTAAACGGAGGTCGCAGTTGTTCTCTGAGCTGGAAATCGTCTATCCCATGGTCCACATACTGTATGTCCTCCAGTAATGGTGGCGGCGGCGTGTGGCGCAGTGGATAAAGCCTTGGTGTTCGGATCAGGGGGTCAGGTTCAAACCCCACTGCAGTCAGCATGTCGTTGTGTCCCTGGGCAAGACACTTCACCCCAAATTGCTCCTGTGGGGATTGCCCACAGTATTGAGTATGTAAGTCGCTTTGGATAAAAGCGTCTAACAAGTGACATGTAATGTAATGTAATGCACACTGCCAACAGAGCATTGTTGAGGATTTGCAAATACGAGTTCATTTATGTTCATTTATGTGTGTCTTTCCTCTGCACTCCTGAAAGAGCGTGGCAGTATAACACTTGCACCATCTGAATATGGCATAAAAACATGATAGGATAGAGAATCCTTCAAAGCAAACTAATTAATCCCTAGCAAAGCGATACATGTATATGGCTTATAAATATGCAAAATAGATATTTCTTAGGCAGAAAAGGACTGATGCCCAAGGAAGTAGACTTGTTCAAAGCTTACATTTTCAAGACAGCTGCAAAAATATATATGACACGGTATTACTATCTAAATTATTTATTTCTGTTAGGGCTGTGATTTAAAATAAAGTGTCAATGCGATAGATGCATAATGAAATGTACCTTTTAAAAACAATGGATAACTGTTTGGGATAACTGTGCAGGTGAAGCAGTACCTTTTGATTACCTTGATGTATGGAGTGTACTGTGTTGTGTTCAGAATTGGTTTGTTAACCTGTTTTAATCTTTATAATTAGCAGTTTTCATAGTAATTGTATGCTATTGAATTACATCACAGGAGCCACACCTCTCTTACTTAAGTAACATTAATCCGTGAATGCGATGTCGCTGGTTGCTGGTGGTTGGTAGAATAATTTAAATAAAGAAATTAATAAAGAAAATACAATAAGTAAGAACAATTTAATTCATTGCGCATAAGCTCACACTGCTAACAAACTCCACATCTACTCAGTTATCTAATGTTAAGAGGCCATCTCCTGTAGCCTGTGATTGTTCCTGTAAATGCTCTACCTTTTTGGGTTTGTCATAGACATGTTTTTCTGCATTAGTTTGAAATATTGATTTACTTCAGGAGTCTTATGCAGCACCTAAGGAATTTGTTAGGCAGCAGTTATGACAGTCGATCAAATCACTCATTTAGTCTAGCTTCATCTGACAACCGACGCACAAAAAACATGTCAGCGACAATTCACGGCTCTATTGTTGCCGACAGCTACTGATCACAAAGGAGAGGAGTGTGTCATCAACAGCTATTGTCAGAAGTATGAATGTGGAGTTTAGTTGCTCAAAATAAAAAGAGGAGAAAAAAGGACATTTTAATCGATTTGTCAATGTGGGCAGCAAAACCTTCAGAGATGAGTTCGGAAAATGCGAGCATGGACAGAAAAGTTTCGAACCGGAAACTGAGTTTTCAGTTCCATCTCATCACAGCCTGAGATCAGCACATACTGTAGGAAATGTGCTTATTCTGAGCTGAAGATTGTGTTTATACGCAAAGTGCTTAGATTTTACTTTTTGGTGAGAACTTATTCACCGTTAAAACACCCACGCATCGTATTTATTTTTTATATTGCTTAGGGACCATAGTAGGGAACATATGTTGCACACACACACACACACACACACACACACACACACACACACACACACACACACACACACACACACACACACACACACACACACACACACACACACACACACACACACACACACACACACACACACACACACACACACACACACACACACACACCACACACACACACACACAGTATCCAGGGCCCTGGCTCTGTTGTTTCTAATCGGCCCTTATCAGCGTCTGTTTGCCCGACTCAGCATGCTGGGTGTGCAGCGGAGGCAGCGGTGAGATGGAGCTGTCAGGCTGGATGTTTGCCCGAGCGAAGCAGAGATTGTACCGATTTCATTCAGTAAATCCTTAATTTCCGACTCCATGTTTTTCCATTCTTTTTTGTTTAACAAACAAAGGTCTTTAAACCGACCACTTAAGCTGAAAGCAAGAACTTTTACAGTTCTGCAACTTTTTTTAATTAACACAATCCTTTAAAAATGGCTTCACATTGAAGGTCAAATGTAGGATACTGTGTTTAGTTTGTGTCTCCGTCTTTGGGGTTTCTGTTTGGATGACACACTGATCAGTTACTTCATCTCACAGATTAGTGCGGACACACGTCAGCTTGCTGTCGGCTGTGCTCCAGCTCCAGATATTAAAGCAAAGTGTTTATTATGCGTCCTTCACCACCACTATAGCTCCTTGAGCTGCTTACTGTACTGTAGGTGCAGCAGAGCCGCTAGCATGGAGTACATTTAGTCGATTATTTTTAATCCCAGAAACGCAAGGCCACGTGTCATCAACATTCTCAGTACACTGCTGGAGGTGATGCATATATAAAAGTACATGTTTATGTGTTGCGTTGTGTGTGTGGCGCAGGGCAGGCTGAACTGTTGTGGTGTGCAGATTCTCTCTGACATGCAGTCACAATCACACAGCCTTATCTCTGCTCACCTTCTGCTGACTCCCTCCGGCAGCCAGCCCTGATGTCCTCGGCTCCACCACAGCTCCTCTGCCTGTGTGTGTGTGTGTGTGTGTGTGTGTGTGTGTGTGTGTGTGTGTGTGTGTGTGTGTGTGTGTGTGTGTGTGTGTGTGTGTGTGTGTGTGTGCATCCTGCATGTCTGGATCAGATATTTTTGGAATTCCTAAATGTTGCAGAGACAGTCACTTGCACTGTGGAGACATAATATGTGCTTCAGTGCGTCTGTGTTTATATCAGGCATCTGTGTGTGAGATACGGATCTTTATTTGTTTAAAATAATATCATGCCTTTTCTTTTTTAAATCAATGAGTGCATGTGTATGTAACTCCAAGCAAATCCTCTCCACGTCGGCGTGCGTTTTCTTTCCTCTCTGCTTCACCGAGCTGACAGTGGGTTCAGGCTCTTTTTCCTCCTTCCCTCCTACCTCCCCTGCTTCCTCTGTTTCCTTTCTCTCTCCCTTATTATGCCATGGATGCTGGACATGTGGCGGAACCAGTCCCAGTGAAGGATGAATGAAACACTGATTAAGTGATTTCCCATGGTTATCTTGGAGAGTCATATGTTAAGAAGCTTGCTAACAGATCATGATGGAGAGAATAAGTCTGAATAGTTCTTTGGGTGACATGTTTGAGTGAAGATGTCTTGGTGACAGTTAGTTCAGGTGTAAGTTTATACCCTTTAAAATCTTAATGTTTCATAACGAGCAATATCAAAAATGTGCCAATGATTTATTCATGTTAAAACACCATATGTTGCGTTCAGTTCAAAGTGTGCCCAAGAAAGATGTAATCAAACACATTCTGTGGCAAATTGATTTCCTGAAGATAAAGAAATAACAAATCACAAGACTTTTGTTGTTGTCATGGTTCTTCTGTGGCTTCTAATGCTGGCTATATTTCATCCTGTCCAAAAAGAAAAACAATCACAATGCTGGCAATAATTCAATGCCAAACACATTTTATTAACCAAAACTGGTGGTGAATCGATATTTTACAGATTAATTTACTGATTAAAAAAAATCTCTCTCAACTCAAGTGCTCTGAAACTTTGTAAGCCTTTTTTTAATCTGTTCTGTTTTTCTATTCTTTTGGAAAAACATATACCCAGGTGAACAAGATGACTCATAGTTTGAGTCTTACTCACAAAATCTCTTTAAGTAAAAAAATAGGAAACCGAGGTCCACACTTGTTTTCTGCTCTCGTTCTTTTCTCATTATGTTTCTAGGAATGTTTTGCATAAAATTGTGGCCATCACGGCACAATCCATGTCAGGGCATCATATGTGTGATGTGAAGCTGCAGTTCATCCTAACATGTGCACAGAGACATGCGAGGCTAGATCTGTAAAGTTAGGTTGGTGTTGAATGTATTAGTGCAAGTAGAGCTATAATCCAATATGTGATAAATGTTTCAATGCTAATGTATTGTGATAAAATCATACATTGAGATATAGTGCTACATATGACATCATCTAAAATGATATAATTACAAGCACATAGTCATTTATACTTCTGATTTCAATTATTTTGAGGGAATAATTCTAATTTAATAAAACATTTTTAAAGATTTTGCTTTAGTTTTTTCATCATATTTTGCATTACCACTCAGTTCAATGTGACAAATCAAGCTCCAGGAAAGTCAAGCTTTTGTCTTAAGCTCTTTGAGCACCAGGAAAAGCGCTATATAAATGTAATATATTATTATTATTATTATTAATAATGTTAATACTCTATGTGTATGCTAATATAGTCAGGCAAAAGTAAATTAATTAAATGAGAAAAACACTTTTCAAGCCTATATAATTCACAAAAGACCATGACCATAAAAATGTACTACGTTTTTAAACGTATTGTTATCGAGATATGAAATAACCTATATAACCTATATCATGATGAAAGATGTTCTCATATCGCCCAGCCCCAACTACAATCATGGATTTAATATTATTTAACATTTGAAACATTTAGTTGACACAAGCTGCTGAGCAGAAAGACACATTCAGTTAGCTACTAGCAGTCACATGTGTGATGGTTCATAGTGTGGAATCCCTCCGCAAGATGAGGCCCCCTCCGCGAGCTGAGGCCCCACGCAGTCTGCGGGGGCAGCCCTGATTATTATTTTTTAATGCAAGCCGTCATCGATTCGCCACGGAGGAGTACACAGCCTCTGTAGTTGTAAAAAATAAAGTAAGAAATCATTCCAATGTGTAATATAGGACAGTGAAAGAAAAAACAGTTTAAAAGGGGAGTGATTATTAAAATATGCATAAATAAAAAGAAAGAATGCTAACTAGGTAACATAAGATAAGAATAAACAAGTTTAAATGACTTGTTATTGGTTGTGATGATATTCTAAAGATGTTTGGATTATTGAAAAGTATACAGCTCCCTTTAATGAGTGTTGAGAGCTGTATCCATAAATTCATGTTGTGCTCAAAGTGCACCAGATTGATGCATTTAACATTTTAAAAAATATGGAGCATGACCCCGGACCCCCCTAGAGGAGGTTAAGTACACCCCCAAATAAAGCAGGTTAAAATTATTAAATTGCATACATTTTCTTTTAGTATACACTGAAAACGGGTCCCACAGACCCAAACAGCACACAAAGGGTAAAGGTAAGCATATAATAACGTTAAAATGTGCTAAATATTGTAAGGGGCTGAGAGGCAGGGTAGTGGGAGGCACCTACATTCCCAACAGGTGGCTCCACCCTCTTCCAATTAGCAGTATTGGGAGCAGGGGTGGAGACCTCACACCTGGTGCTAATCACTCCCTCAAGGGAGACAAAGCACACAGAGTTGCTCAGTTGTGTGTGGCACATGCGGGAGCAGGAGGCTCCCAGTGTGAGGAAACGTTTTGGTAAGCTGGTAAGTCGGTTAGCGGCCTGGCTACGTTAGCCTTTGTTTAATGGAAGGTATTTTTGAGTTTGGAAGCAATAAAGCCTTTTTTTGGATTTGAACACTGCCTCTGTCATGATTGCTGCACTACCACTTTCCTCTTTATCTGCCCAGTCCTGTTACAAACACTGCAAAAAACAAAAAAGAGGAGTAAAAGTAGCCCCTGACTTGTTTTATTTTTTGAAAGTAGCTCTCATCTTAAAGAAGGTTGGAGACCCCTGCTTTAAGCCATAAGCATTATTCATTTTGGTCAATGACATGAAGCCAATCCCACAAATCAAGAGACAATTAAAAGACACCATGCCTCTGAAGGACGTGCCTTATGCATACACTCACAATGTTGCATTACATCCTCAAATATGAGGCTAAACTGCTGCAGACATTCCTCCTTTTCAGAGGAGACGATCAAATGTTGATGGAAGGGTGTGGAGAGAGAAAAGGGAAGGAGAGAGTGGACAGCAGCCTGGCCTGATGTGACCCACAGAGGCCCCTGAGGATCGGTAAATCTAACAACCTGACAACACTCTGCTTGCCTCTGTGTGGTTGTTTGTATTTTCTGTTGCGTTAATCTTGCTTAGCTTTGTAAGGAGGCATAAATCTGTCATGTGTGGACCTGTTTTCTGTGACACAAAGAAAGCGAGAGGGGGGGGGGTCTGCAGTGGTTGTTTTTCATGGTCCTCCATCACTCAGTTTCCTTTGATATATGCATTTTTGTTGTTGTGTGTTTGCGTGTGGGTGTGTGAGTGTACTGTACGTTTGTGTAATGTGAGCCTCCTCCTCATGGCGAGTCTCTTCATCACGGTTCCTGTCTGACTCCCTCTCTCTGGCTCTGTTTTAATAAAGTGTGAGGAATTGGATTAAAGGCAAGGATTTTCTGCTTGAATGCAATTGCGCTGCGTTTTATTTTTGTGCTGCTTTGCCGTTTTCCCATTTTTGTTTTCCCCGTTGGAGTAAAATGACTTCTCCCTCCCCACGCCTTTGGACATACATGTGCACACTTACTGCGTGTGATGTTTGTGAAGCAAGCAGCGTTATCTTGATCTCTGTTATCAAGTGTTGCCTGCCTCTAGTCCCTTTATTAATCAATGTATACTACTATGTAGCTGTTTGGTTGTTGGCTATGTCGAATGACTGAAAACGCTTCCCCTTTATGACATGCAGGCATACTTTTAATAAACATTGAAAAATAGTTAATGATCAAAACTATTATAATAACATATGCTTTAAATGTATAAATAATATGAAAGGTAAATAAATATCACAATGATGACATGTACAGTATAGGAGGTTTCAGTGACCTATTTTATATTTGCACAAGTTAATCAATGACCTTTAATGATTTTAGTGATAAAAAAACCCGTCCTTTTCGTTGCAATTGTGCAACCTTCTGTACTGCAATGTGGCTGTGGAGTCGTGCACTTTGTTCGAACCCCTCCACCTCCATTCCCTCCGCTCGCTGTCCTTCTCTCTCTCCCTCCTCTCTGTATCGCCCCAGGGTGCTCCTTTCTGTGTGACGGCAGTTCAAAATCTGAGAAAAAAGGTCGGTGGGTGTACCGGGTCATCACACAGAGCCCAGTGGAGCGAGAAACATGAGGAGCGGCGTTTATAAGGCCACAGGGAGAGGGTCGCGTCCCTCAGAAATCATCCGATGTCTGTGTTTACCCGGGTTCTGACAGGTCGAGCGGCTCTGTCTGCGGATAAGGCCAAACGAATCTCACTATGAGCCCTTATCTCGCCTGTCTGATACACAAACCCATATTGCATCAGCCGCCGCAGACATATCTGCTAAATGAATTTAACTGTTTGCCAGATTCCTAAATGTCAGAAAATATCAGTCAATTTCAACAGTATTTTGTCAATTCGGTCACCTAGCATGACTTTGTCTTTCTTTTTCTCTCCCTAGTGCTGCGTACCGGTACGCCGAACCGGTACTGGACTTGTAAAAAGTTTCGGTTCAAGTCCGGTTAAAACCGGAACGTCGGGAACCGGTACTTGGACTCGCAAAAAAACTAGCACTTACGTATATTCTGGTGTCTGTTGTTATTTAAACATTCCCTGATAAACGTTATTCAGCCTCAATAAATGAGTGCTAATCCCAGTGTGCTCAGTGTACAACATCACATGTCAATTCACCTTCGATTTACGGTTTGAAAACGTAGCATTTCGCCACATGCTAATGCTAACCGGAACTGAAGCATTTTCAGAATAAAAGTATTAAGTTAATAGTGTGAACTTCCGGTTTTTTCAGAATAAAACTGATTTAAATTAAATAGTGTATTTAATTCAAAATTACGCCATATCAACATTGATTTTAATTTCTAACAGTATGTATGTACATCACTATGTATGTAGTATACTGTATAATGTACACATGTAGAGTTGTAGAAAATACATGGTGTACACAGACAGTACAGTACACTCTGACTGTACAGTCACTACAGTGTACTACTGTATAGTAGGTGTGTAACAGTGTAATGCATATAGTCTACTCTACACTCTACCTTTCAGCAAAGCTTTAGGGATTTAGGCTCAGTCAGCTCAGGGACTGTTTGGTTATTTTAGTTTGGTAAATGAAATACATGTTTGAACTTTGTAGTAGTTCACTGTAGTTGCTGTCATAAGTCATTTGTAGACTAAGTGGCAAAAAGTGTTTACATTTGTACTTTGTAGAGAAATGTAGACACAAGTTGGAAGGGAGCACAATAAACCTGACGAGTTTGAATTTGAGTTGATTATGATAATTAGCTCACAATAAGTTCACTTTAGTTACTCACACAACTTGACACAAGCCAGGTTCAGGTCCGGACTTATAAGTCCGGACCTGAACCTGAACCTCTGGACTTGAGTCCGGACCTGAACCTGAATGTCAGTCCAGGTACGCAGCACTACGTTGTCTTTGTTCCTTTTTAAATGTGTCCTTTTTATTCCTTATCTGCATCAGAGTTTTGTATACATGTCGTGGAGGAAATTACAGCTTCTGCAATACACACTGAGCATCAGTATATATATATTGCACATATGATATAGAAAAAACAACGGTACTATGTGACCTGATGAGCCTTTCTTTTTCTCTCACTCCACCTCTTTCTCTCTTGGCCAATTTCACCCTCTTCCCCCAGTGGCTCATTGTTAAAGGACCATGAAAGGCTTTCTTTCTGGGCAGAGACGAGTCCTTTTAACCCCCCCACCCCCCCCCCCCCCCCCCCCCCCCCCCTCATCTCGCCTGCACCTTAACCATCCTCTGAGCCCCATCATTACAGGCCTTTAGAAGGGCAAAATTACAGCAGAGTGACTTATTACCAGCTGCATCCAGGGACAGGGATGGAGGTTACAGAGGGAGAAGGTAGGAATTAAGGTGAGATGGAGAGTGATGAAGCAGATGAGGAAGAGGAACAAGGAAGATTGAACCTCTGAAGGAAGGATCAGTGAGATGGAGAGAAGGGGTAGAGATGAGGAAAGAGATTGAGAGGCTGGCTTGAATAGAGAGAGTGGAGCAGGCATAGACAAACACTGTCATTTACCGAGCGAGGCCGAGCTGTCGGCTAATGGACAAATGTTACATGGCCTCAGAAAGTTTGCTCTGCCTCACAGTTCCCAAAGTTCCCATGTACCTCCCATCCTTCACATGCAGTGCTTCGCCAACAGACGCAATGCACTATGGGATTCAAGACCCAGCTCTCTCAACCCAGTCTCACGGCATTTCGTGTTCACCAACACGATTTTTAATCTATTGATTCGTGTTCACCAACACGATTTGCCCCTTTTTTTTTCGTGTTGCACAGCACGATTTTAAAAGCAATGTATTTCTACTGCCTGCAGCACGTCTTTTTCTCCGGTCGGGTCGAGGAAGACCGGAAGCTGTGTGGTTCATAAAAACATGTTCTTACTCAATATCAAGCCACAGTTATTGCTTTTATTTGAAATCGTATAATTTCGGACTTTTGTTGCCGTCTGTGAGGAAAATAAATGGGGCTCAGAGCCTCAGAATACGGAAATCTGTATTTTTAAATATTTTTTTCCTTCTAATTCGATATTCTTTTTAAAATAACACACTGTTATTTACTCACCAATAACACACAATTATCCTTGCTTTTATTTATTGGTTTAATTCCATAATCTCGGGCTTTTTTGGCGTCCGTCAGGAACTGAATTTCAAAATAAAAATAACCGGAAACAGACGTAGGCCTATAAGGGACATTTCGAGCATCATTGCGATTGTCAACATTTCTGAGTTTAGGATGGCCGAAGACACTACACTACCCATAATCCCCAGCTATCGTTTAGGACTACAGTCCCCGTAAGGTTACGCAGAGCGTCAAACAGCTGTGTGAAATGGAACGAAACCACGCCAGACTATCCAAAACTGGAATCGAACGCCCCCCCAGAACTACACATGCTGGCTATTGTGTTTCGCAAAATGTCTATGGGACGTCTCTACTGAACGTTTTCGTTTTTCCCACAATTAGAAGTTGCCAGTATTAAACACATTGGTGTTATCAAATGTAAAACATATAATTAATAAATGGGTGAAAATCGCTTGTGTCCATAATGCGCAGCCTTAATACCCACATGACAGCTCATTGTTACTTTGTAATTCTACTCCACTACAATTCAGAGGTTAACCTGGTATTTTTACTCCACTGCATTTATTTGAGTTACTTTGCAGATTCTGATTAATTATGTGAAATATAAACAACCCTTAAATCAGACTTTAGTTACACCTGAGTACAATTCAGGTAAGGTGATTGTCAAGTGCCAACAATCAGGAGAGATATTTGATAGTTGGTGCTTGAGAAGACTAAACATGTATCTGCAATTGACATGAATGGAAACGAGTAATAAAGTATATTCATTACTCGTTATTCTCTACTAATAGTTAATTAAAGACTGTATATTATGGCTATTTTGCACATCCCTTTCAAGATTTTCAAAGGTGTATTGACATATCATATACACAACTACGGTGTAGTTATGCAATGAATGAAACACTTGGGTCACAGGTTCCTCAACAGTGCATTACAATACATCTATCAATATGTGTGTACCTCCACCATTAAACTGTCATATTCTGCACATTTCTTATTCTATCTACATACATAAGAGTATAATTCATATGTATAATATCAGTTAAAATAAGTGCTTCAACATAGTTAACATTGCAGGAAAGCAATATATTAGACGTTAAGTACTTTGTCAGGCTTAATATTTATCTGTAGATAGATACCCCCAACGTTTTTTTCTTATTTAAAAGAAGACCTTAATCTGTTATTTAATGTTTAAATAAAGGTTAATTCGTTTTTCTGTTTTGCACCTCCTCCTATTAATATCTTTGTACATTCTGCACTAAACTGTTTTATTGTAGAGATCACTTATAGTATCTTCTTGATTTTTTATATTCTATATTTATACTTTCCCCCTATGAAAGTATGTACTCTTAATATTTTTTTAATCAAATAAAACACAATAATTCAATAACGTGCTTTAACCACTAGGCGGTGCACACAAGGTACACACAGCCATAATAACTTTGTATTATTAGTGTAGGACACTTATGTTTTCGTACAACATCTGAAAATGTGTAGTTTTATGCATGCTTTCACATAATTTTACAGCATATGGCTATACTATTTCAGACTCAGTATTTACATTCTTACATTCAAAGAAAATCAGTAATATCTTTAAAAACTACAGTCCTTTTATATCAGCTGTGCACCGTTATGGTGTAAATATAACCTATCTGTGAATTAGATCAAATGTAAAAGTCAGCCGAATTAGTGTTGATACTGCAAGGAGACGTATTGTGTGAAGAGAAATTGAAGATGTTGTTTAATTGTTGAATATATTTATGATTCACGTCACGTATTTAGTTTAGACGGCAGTTTCTCAGTTTTTCCAAAGGTCTTCTCATCAGGGCTCTATAAATAAAGAACTACGGCAGATCTGTAATATACAATGCAGCCGAACCGTGTATTACAATGCCGTTATGTGATGACTTTCAAAGAGAAAAGCAAGAGCGCTCGGAATTAAGTATTCTTTTATTCTTTTAAAATGTTTTCCGGATTTCATATAATATAAACACCAAATCCCAGCATGCATTGCGGCTAAAACATCCAATAAACGAGCTTAAAACCATAGCTGAGGATCTTGGGAAATCGCTCGAAATGCCTACGTCTGTTTCCGGTTATTTTTATTTTGAAATTCAGTTCCTGACGGACGCCAAAAAAGCCCGAGATTATGGAATTAAACCAATAAATAAAAGCAAGGATAATTGTGTGTTATTGGTGAGTAAATAACAGTGTGTTATTTTAAAAAGAATATCGAATTAGAAGGAAAAAAATATTTAAAAATACAGATTTCCGTATTCTGAGGCTCTGAGCCCCATTTATTTTCCTCACAGACGGCAACAAAAGTCCGAAATTATAGGATTTCAAATAAAAGCAATAACTGTGGCTTGATCTTGAGTAAGAACCTTTATATATACAGTCTATGGTAAGAACATGTTTTTATGAACCACACAGCTTCCGGTCTTCCTCGACCCGACCGGAGAAAAAAACGTGCTGCAGGCAGTAGAAATACATTGCTTTTAAAATCGTGCTGTGCAACACGAAAAAAAGGGGCAAATCGTGTTGGTGAACACGAATCAATAGATTAAAAATCGTGTTGGTGAACACGAAATGCTGTGAGACTGGGTTGGCTCTCTAGAGGGGTCACAAAGTGTTTTGACCGTCAGCTTTGGGCATCCTTTTTTTTAGAACTTGATATGATCTCATTAGAGCCTTATCACACCAAATGAGATGAATCAGCAGCAAAGTAGTCTGACAGTGTGTGGACCTCCAGAGACCCTCACTGTGTCGTACACAAAACTGAAGCAGACAAGCTTTAGTAAACAGATGTAAACTAGGTGGAATGGGATGAGAAGGAAAGTGGGAGGAGGGGACGTTTGGTGCACTAACAAACAGAAATAGACATCTCACTGGGGTAGGTGGGAGTAGCACACACAAATAAAAACACACACACATCCTTGTGTCTTTGTTTCACACTGACATATTTTGCATAATGTTAATGTGCACTAAACTCAAACTCAATCACATGATAACACATATTAACTAAGTGCTAACACATACGACGGTAAAGTCCACTAAGACAAACGATACTGGGCTGTAAAAATACACTTTGATACTATTCATGTGATAGGACACAAAGGGATGCAGTGGGAAAGTCAACTTTAATAACTTATTGTCAGTCTGAATGAAATAATTTTGCCAGCAAATCATTATTTTATTATTGTAATTGATATTTTTAACTGATAATTATGAGGATAGGCAGGATTTTTTTTAATGCATGGTTCAAACACTGGGGATACTTCAAAAAGCTAATGTGGGATGAGCAAGTTATTTAGCTGGAAAAAGGGAACACAGATATTTTTAGCCTTTGCAGACCATTTACATACACAAACGTATCAAACTACAGGAAAGGCAAAACCCAAAAAAGGGCCCCTTTTAACGTTCCTGTAAATTACAGATTTTGGTTTTAATCCTGACTGACCGAAGTCACTGCACAGGATGTGATGTTTCTCAGGACAGGATTGAAGATGACGCAGTTTGTAATGCAACATTTCTTGCCCACCTGACTTTTGATGTTAGTTTCCGTACTGTAGGTATGCCAGTTCTTAGAGGTTTTATGCAAACCCATTCCCTGTTGAGCTGGGCTAAAAGAGACAACTACAGCTCCTGCTGACTCTCACACACAATCATGACAACACACACACACACACACACGCACACTGCCATTTAGAGAGCGAGCGAGGCAACTCATGGACCATTTTCATTGTTATTCATATATTAATTTATACGGTCATGGCAGATGTGAAACAGGGCTGTAATATGCAGATGTGGGTTTGTTTCTCGATGGGAATTTTCCGGTCCACTGCCTCTAGCTGCCACTAATAATAAAGACAGGCATGGAAGGTGGAGGAGGAAAAGGAGGAGGGAGAGAGAGAGCGAGAGAAATGGGAGCTTGGAGTTGTCAAGATGCCTCCAGTCATACACCACCTCTAAAACACCTCGACTACTCCCTTTTCCCCACACACTTTCAGACGCACACATGCAAGCACTGACCAGGTGTGATCTAGCTGTGAATAGGCTTGTCCTTGACATGAAGGTGAGCATGTAGAGTTGTCTTCTCTTTTGTTGACAAGACTCCTGAGCATCTGCAGGCTGTTGCTCCTCCGTCTTTAGATTGGCAGTAAAGGTGGATTTTAAACTGGCTATTGTTAATGCAACAACACATTAAGTTACTTTAGGAAACGTGCGGCCCACAGTACACTGAAAGCTCAAGATGTTGCTTAATATAAGGCTTGACAAACTGCAGAGGAATACGTTTTGACCCTTGTCAACATCTGGCTTTACTTTTCAGCTGATAAGATAATGAATATCTCTGTTGTGCAGCTGCTAAAAAGCTAATGCATTTGCATGTGCTGCTTTATTGGAATGAAGTCTTGGTACAAGCAGTTGAACAAACTGACTGTGTCACTGCCCGAGACATAAATAGCCAGGGACTGTTAGTCACCCTGTAGGCAATTGGCTGTGAGACATGTTGTTTTCTGTGTGTGCTGTTGTTGTGTGGCTCTGGGGTTAGTTCCTGCGGGAGGGTCATAGACGGGAAACATTGCTTGCCGGGGGAGTAATGATGTCAAAGACGAGATGCTAACAGGCTGCGAAGGATTCACTCTATTTTCTCTTCACTGCTGCATTTATTAGATATTAACCCCCTCCTGTCTCCATGATTGAGTGGAGGGATGGCAGCTAGAAGAAAGAAAGGAGAAAGATGTCCCGGAAGAGTTCAAATAGAAACGGATCCTAATACAAAGCCAATCACACAGCGGTATTACTCAGATGTTGAGCTATAAAACGGGATATGTGACAGGCGAAAATAAACTTTGGATGCAGTTTGCAGTTACCTTCAGATAACACAAATAAAAAAAAGATGTATAACCACCATTGCAAATAAAATGCTGAATTATTTTTTGATTTGATTTTCAATGTTATACTCTCAGGATGAAAACAACAGTTTAAGTACAATATGGTGTTATATCATACAAGTCATTTCTGTACCCAGTAACTGACAATCACATATCATGTGCTTGAATGATGATGCATAAACATGCAAGAAGGAATGTAATGTTGCAGCTGCTTGTTATATTAATCTGCAAAGTATTAACTTAAGCTCTCAGATGAGTGCAGTGGTGGACAGTAACTAAGAAACTGTTCTCAAGTACAATACTTAACTATAATTTTTGGGTTGCTTTGGCTAAAGGTAGCTTAGCTTAAACTTCTACCCCTATACATTTATGAAATGGAGTACGTTTACTTTAGGATACTTGTGTGCTTTTACTTTCATAAAGTAAACCTTTGAATAAAGACATTTGTTGTAACAGAGTTATTCTATACTGTGATTTTATACGTTTAGTGCAGTCAAATATAATGATTATATAATGTGAAATAATGTTTCCCTCTGAACATTTTTGTGTCAGTATACCCTGCCAGAAAATGTTAAAAGTCTAGAAAGTTCCTCAGAATTGCACTTCATTAGCGTAATTTGAAATGGACTTGTTTACCTACATGTTCTAAACACAAACCTACAGCATCCACCATGTCTTGTTCCCCCCTGATTTGTAGACACACACACACACACACACACACACACACACACACACACACACACACACACACACACACACACACACACACCACACACACACACACACACACACACACACACACACACACACACACACACAGGGCTAACTGGAGCTGAAGCCCACAGGCATGCGCCCAGGCCGTAGTCCAAGCCGTGTCAAATCAGCGTAGTCTTCACCAGAGGCCAAATCTGTAGCGTATAATTAGCTTTTAATCAGCACCCTTATTCAGGCGAGCAGTAAAGATTAGCCCAGCTTGGGCTCTGCTTAAAATAAGCATTCATAAATGCGTGTGAAAGCATCTGACCCATCGCATCCAATCATACACACACAATACCAAGCTCCCTCCCCAACGTCCTCTCTCTTCCCGTTTCCCCCTGCTCATGCATGTGAAGCTCCCCTCTCTTTTCCCCTCCTCTGTGAATTTGTTCTCATTTCCCATGGGCTTTGGTCAACTCAACCACATTTGTACAGGACATTCAAGTTTTATTTATATAGCACATTTCTAAACGATTTTTGGTCGAGCCAAAGTGCTGTACATATAATAAAAATAGCCTACAGTAGAGACACTTTACAGCAAATACAACAGCACAAGACAAGACATGTAACAGCAACCTCTGCTGTTGAAATACAGATAAATGATCACCACACTTCAAGGGCACGAGGACACAAGCCGATACATAACACATCACGCCTGACCTTCATGACACCTCATGTGCTGGAGGGTCTATTTGGATAATCCAATATGGCGAATTTAAAGCGAGTGTATTTATTAAATAAAAACTGCTGGGGTTCGAGAGCGTAACATTTTAGAGCAGCTCGTCTCGTCTAATCCCTGCCTCTCTGGGGTGAGCCGCAGCATTTATGCCAGTAATGAAGTGCAGTGAGATGAAAGCCTTTTTAATGGGATTTAGTTAAACTGGGACACAAACCAGAATGTCAAGGAGTGGGGGGGGGGTACACTTCCTCATCACATCACAGCTAACGTCATTGTTATTTCTGCTTGCATACTGTGATTATTTAATGAATATGTGTCACCTCTCTTTTTCTATTGGCTGTGATAAATGTCAATCGCAGACATCCTGTAGTGTCTTGTCATTTTTGTGTTTTTTTCTTTTGCTCCTCCACTGGCAGACCTCATCCTCTGTTGGTTGACGGTGAACAAGAGTGACTTTAGTGTGTGTCGCAGGTGGAGCGGCATGAGTGTGTGACTTGATGGATGACAGGCTGGTTGGATGGTTCTGTCTCTAACAGCACAACATGTTCCGATTCAGATCTACATTATGTGTGTGCAGAAAGAGCCCCAGCTTTAGAGATCTGCAAGGTGTGTGTGTGTGTGCGTGTGTGCGTGTGTGTGTGTGTGTGTGTGTGTGTGTGTGTGTGTGTGTGTGTGTGTGTGTGTGTGTGTGTGTGTGTGTGTGTGTGTGTGTGTGTGTGTGTGTGTGTGTGTGTGTGTGTGTGTGTGTGTGTGTGTGTGTGTGTGTGTGTGTGTGTGTGTGTGTGTGTGTGTGTGGCCTACCATTACTATACTTGTTGGGACCTAAATCTGTTTACACAGTCACGTGTGGGGACTCGCCTCCCTTATGGGGACAAATTGGAGGTCCCCATGAGGGGAATCATTAATTTTAGGGTGAAGACTTGGTTAGGTTTAGGGTTAGGTTTAGGGTTAGGCATGTGTTGGTTATGGTTAAGGTTAGGATAAGTCTCCAGGAAATGCATGTAAGTCAATGTAATGTCCCCTGAAGTGATGTATACATGGTGTGTGTGTGTGTGTGTGTGTGTGTCCCACACTGTACCTTATCTGTCTATTGAGGCATTTTCTTGTGTGTATAGACAGTCGGTGTGTAGAAGATCCTTAGCTGGAAGTTGAGACACAAAGCTAGCAGCCCCAGGCAGTCTCTCTCTTCTATGATCTGAACGAAACCCCTGACACACACACACACACACACACACACACACACACACACACACACACACACACACACACACACACACACACACACACACACTCAAACACACACACACATACACACACACTCAAACACACAACGAACACATCACAGCTTTATTAAAGCACCAAGAGACCCAAAGAAGCGTAAAAGGTACAAAGTACTTTTAAGAAAAAACCCATAATTGTTAGTGTTCTAAAAATAGAAATGATGGGTCTTAAGTGTGAAATAATTGAAGAAGTTTGGGCTGATTATAGACTGATTGCACCAAGTAGAACGTGAGTTGGTTGTTTCAGCCATCTTCAGTTGATTGTTTGGAGAAACATTTGTCATTTTTGAGTAGTGATATAATTTGCCTTATATTACATTTGTTCCCACTGATTCCAGGTTGACTTTGTGGATCTCGTGATGGGAATTAGGACCATTGTTGTCTTATAAGAGAAGAAGAAATTACATTCTGGGCTTGGTATATATATTTTCTTGTATTCTGCATGTCAGATCCCATCTTTAGACGTGTCACTATCCACACCCTGTGGATGAGGGAAATTGGAACATGCTTATAAGAAAACAAAATCACTGCAAACTGCTGTCGCGTTCAGCCTGCGAGAGCCGGTGTGTGTGACCAGCGGTGAGTCCAGCACGCTCCAGCCAGCCAGCGATCCTGCTGCTGCTGCAATGAGTTTGGCTCCTGACCTCCTCTGGGCCGCACTGCCATACTGGCCCCCTGCGTATTGTTCTGTCAACAGCATCTGTTGGGCCTGATAACAGGATTAGACCAGCCCCCTGTAGGCCTGATGGAGCTAGCCTGGATTAGCCAGTGAGGCCTATGTGTGTGTGTGTGTGTGTGTGTGTGTGTGTGTGTGTGTGTGTGTGTGTGTGTGTGTGTGTGTCTGTGTGTGTGTGTGTGTGTGTGTGTGTGTGTGTGTGTGTGTGTGTGTGTGTGTGTGTGTGTGTCTGTGTGTATAACATATAATAAAATTAACTCAGTCAATCCCTTATTTCCTGTCAGAGATGTCACACTGCAGCAAAAGAGGTCTGAAATCCGCTCTCATCTTTTCTCTCATCCAGCAGATAAAACCTAATTTATTTGTCTTGCCGTATCATTGTCAATACTACACTTTACATGTCTCTTATAGCACAGAGAGCCTTTACTATAGGTTCACCACAAGAATGGACATTTGTCTAAAGAATGGACTCTGGAGTGCAAAGTAAATCGAGCATTATTATCCCGACCGTTGGATTGAAGGTCGTGTCAAGGTCCAGTAGTGTGTTGCTCATGAATATAACATGTTTCTCTCCAACTCCATTACACGCTGTCCTGGTTTTCCAGGTAATAAACTGTTTTCTGGATCAGAAAAGCAGGCATACTAATACATCCCTGGATTAATACCCCAAGAAAAGTAAAGCTGTATGATAATAATCTCTTTCCGACTGTAGTGTTGTTTGTTGTGGCATCTTCCTGAGTAATCTATTAGAAAATCAGTACCAATGACAAGCCAACAACAGCTCTTAACGTCAGGAAGACAAGCACACACACAGGTCGATAATGGCCTTGGCACCCTGTAGGGATGTGAGAGGCACACAGGAAGAGCACAATCCCAGAACAAACAGTTGGAATCTCACGGGAGAATGGTAAAATCGTCCTGACTTCCCCCTGGGATTCACAAATCCCACTTCGCCATGTTTTTCGCCGCTGAGAATACCTGCCAAAGTGATCGTCCTCATGAGACATTCCTGCCAAGCCCAGCACCCGCTGATCTGTTCAGTTCCATTTGACCCAGGAATTTGGCAGTATTTTGAATTAAAAGTGGAAGGAAGGTTCTCCACTGCATGTTAGACTTGGTGTGTGTTTTCCCATGGCTGTGTGTTTCCGTGTCAGACAAACAGCTGAGACCTTTGGAGTAAAAAAAAAACACTGCTAGTGACTTAATGCAGATCAGTGACTTTTTTAGTAGGAGCTGAAGAGAACAGTAAAATAAAGTAGTGTCGGTCACGTACCACTCCCCATCCTCTCTTCTCCGCTCCGTCTCTCTAATCCGCATCCTCCTTCCAGAGCCGTAGCCTGGGAAATGGACTTCCAGCTGCTTAAAAGACGAAGCTATTGTGCAGCTTCATGTCATGACACACTATCATAGCTAACATTTTTCACATAACCACCATTTCCCCCCCTGCTCAAAACGAACAGCGCATTGCCATGAAAATGAATGCAGTTTTCCTGTTTCCTGTTCCATCCTAGGTTGTCAAAGAGCTCTATTTAACATGGCTGGCAGATGCCACGCTGCAGTGTGGTGATGGTTGGCATGTACAGTGTGTCACTGCGACTCTGTGTCAGGAGGCAACATTCATTCCCAGCACTCAGATTAAACAAGACACTCTTCAGAAGAGGCCACTGGTCACATGCTCCCTAAGAAAAGCAGAGCTGAGGAAAGGGCTGAGAGGTGCAACTTTAATCTTTCCGGGCCACCCAATACCCCTCAGGCTTGTCGCCTGTAAACACCATTTGCTCCTCAGGAATGCTCAGTATACTGCTTGCACGATACACAGCACAGACTATATTCTAGTATATCAAATATCAAACCTTTGTTTAATGAAAGATCCAGTGTGTATACTCTGAGTTCATTACAAATAGATGTTTTAAATGCATTGGTTTGTAGCATTGGACAATCATATGCACATATCCTTTAAGAGTTGATGTTGTATAAATGGATAAAAAGTAAATGCAATGAAATTCATGGATCTAGTTATCGCCATAGTTGTGGCCCGCCTACAAAATAAAATGAGGATGTTTTTGTCCGAAGCCAGACATGCTGATTTTAGGAGAGTCGACAATAAGAGTGAAAACTAATCGATATAATCCCTGCAATATCACTCTTTTGCTGTCTTCTATTGAAGCCAATTAATCAATAATAGTCTATTTGAATTGCCAGACAATATTGGCATTATAGGTTAAAGTGAGCTTCAGTATCGTTCTCTCTCTCTGTGTGCTGAGAGAAGGAGAGTGCTGTAAGGGCTAGCAGAGAGCTTCAGAAGCTTCGTTTCGCAACTTTGAACAGAAAAGGCGCTCTTTCCCTCCGCCTGCTCCTCTTCCTCCTCTTCTCCTTTCGCCCCCTGACAGAGCTCGTCTATCTGTCTATTGTCTCGCCATCACATTGACTCCCTGTCACTGCCTCTATCTATTATTCGAACTCTCATGTCTGTCAACCTCTCCTGCGCTCTCTTCCTCTCCACACTGTTAACCTGTTTCTGTCAAACAGTTTCTCATTCTGTGTCTACTCGTCGGCCCCCCGCTCTTCATCCCGACATTTGCTCTGTCTTATTTTAAGAGGCATTTTATCATATAACCATGTCTGTCTTTGTTCGTGCACACACTCCAGGCACCCCCCCCCCCTTTTCCTAGGTAATCTAGATGATAAGTGCACACATAGGTCCACGTCATCATACACACACACACACACACACACACACACACACACACACACACACACACACACACACACACACACACACACACACACACACACACACACACACACAGACACAGATGGTGTGCAGGTGTAAGATGTGACACAGTCCAGATAACAAGCCATGGCCTCCTCCAGTCCAAATCGCAATATGAAACGGGGCTGGATTCCACCGGCAGCTCTTTAGTTTCCCTTTCCCTTGTCTTTCCTTTTATTTGTGTCCATCTGCCAGTGGCCCTTGTGCTGTCCCTGGTGATAGTCGCATTAGTTGATAAAATGTTGTCTGGTGGTTTTTATTTTGCCCACGGGAAGCCAACTAGACAGTTCTGTCTGCTCCATCCAAACATTGAGAATGAAATACTGAGCTTTTACTGGTTTTATGTTTGCAATTATTATATAATTATGATTATAATAACAGTCATTAATCATAACTTCTAGCAGAAAAATGCAGCCAGCTTTATGATGCATCATTATGCCCTCTGGTACGACTCCTACTAGTACCGTACTGACACAGTTACGGATGCATACACACTGAATGTGCACAGTGGTGCTCATACACTGTTGCTATGTGGTTTGTTCTCCATAGTATGTATGTTTGTTTATGTGTGTGTATGTGTGCAGGGGAAGGGGTGGTGGTAGAAGATTGTGCTCGGTCCAGTAGACCCCTCCCAGTCAGAGCATAGCTGTCTCAGCTAGTCAGCATTAAACTCGCCTGGCACCCTGATCCGCCTTGACAGTCAGCCACAGGAAACGATGGGACGTGAAACTGCCCTTAGCACCCATGTGACCCGGTGTGCAGTCAGGACTGGGGGGGGGGGGGGTTTGGATGTGATGGAAAAACAGGAAGGCAGCAAGGTGATGTGTCCTCACAACAGCAGAGGCAGAAAACACTGCCCTGCCTAGCACAACACAGACAAGACACACAACATCTTGGCACACACACACGGACATAAAACACACGTACACAAAGAGACACACAGAAAAATACACACAGAGACTTTGGGTGCACGCCACAACTGCTGTGATATGTTATCCGGTTGAATGGCGGTGAAATGTATCTCAGCATGCCTGGCTTTAGACCTTTAGGAGCATGCCATTGTCTTTAACTCCACATGCTCCAGCTACCACAACTAAACACGAACACAGACACGGACACACACACACACACACACACACATATACACACACACAAATACGCAGGTGGGTCCAACCTGATCACAGAACAAACACAGTCTGCCCTGCACTGCAAGAGCACAGTGTAAATAGGTATTTATTATTACTATTATTAACCGTCTCAAAGATCTAGAAACCAAATGACCACTTAATGATGATGAGCCGATGAATTGGTGGTTGGTAAATGCAGTCAATATTGCCTGGATTTCACATCTAAAAGTAGAAATGTCAAGCATATTCAAATTAGTCAATACAAGACCGGCCAATGGGGTTAGTAGATTCCACTTTTAAAAAAAACCTTTTTCAAAAATGTTATTCAAATCTAATGATTTTGAAAAAAAAATGTCTGCGTTCACTCAACTATAGGTCGACTATATAGGTCAAATATATATATACATAGGACATAGAATAGAATATAGAATACATACATAGAATACATACATACTGTACATACATTAGGGCTGTGCGATTATGGCAAAAATCATAATCACGATTATTTGGGTCAATAATTGATATCACGATTATTTTGACGATTATTCATTGACCATTTATTGAACTTTAAAACAAATAATATTTTACCAATAAACAAGATCAACAAATATGTTGGAGCGCACTTCCAAAACCATACTAAACATATATTATTAATATGATAAATAAAAATAAATTAGACCAAAATAAATGAAATCAAACATGTTGCAGTGCACTGTCACAACCTACTGAAAACTCCTTAACATATAGCCAACATTTTGGTAAAACATATTCAACATATTCCACTCAGTTAAACGTTGAAGGCTGGCCAACTGTCATGGTCCAGAAGTAACAGGAAATAAATGTTGAACTACAATTTAAGACCAAATAAAAATGTTTAGGCCACCATGGCAAATGCTGGTAGGACTGCTCATGTCATCTCTTAAAGATTGTTCGCAAGAAACACCAGCCTGTTTATATGGTCTGGTTTCAGAGATGAGCGCAGGCAGGTGACAATATTGCCACCTGTACTGAAGACCCTCAGCCACGCTCCGACACGACGCCGGCCAATCACAAAGCTTTGATGCGTTCAAGTGCATTATTCCGGCACAGGAAGATTATGTTACAGGACATTAACGATAAAACAGAATATTGTTGTTCTATTTTTAGACACATCTCGCGATCGACTAGTTGGGCACCCCTGGGCTAGACCATAGGTCTGTTGTGGTAGCAAAGTAGTCAGCTGAAGCCACATCTCTCTCAACTTCCCCACGGCATTTGTCATATAGCGCAGGCAGCGCAGACCTGCTGAAATAATACCGAGACGGCATCGCGTAACGCTTGTCCAACGTGTTGACAAGTTGCTTAAAGCCCTGGTTGCTAACAGTGCTAACTGGACACATATCTTTAGCGATGTGAAATGTAATGGCACCTGTAATATCTCTGTGTCTCTGCGAGCTCGTCGCGTAGGCCGTTCTGTACAATGCGTCCTGAATCGATGACTGTGATGATGTGGTGGATGAAGTCGAGCGGGCATCTGCTTTTTGTTGTATTATTGCCTGGTCGTATTGCACTTTGTGGTTGTATTTCAGATGATTAAAGAGATTGGTTGTGTTAGCGTGTGGTGCCAACACAACCTGGTAACAAATCCTGCACTGTACTTTGTTTTGCTCCACGTCGGACTCCTGAAAGCCAAAGTACTTCCAAATAGTGGAAATAGTTGTACCCTTCTTTTTAACGAGTTGCTGCTCTTGTTCTGACATCTTCGCTCGCTCTGAACACTCACAACACATGTCACTCCCACGTGGCCGAGTGGGCTTTTAGGGAGGGGCGAAAGCGCACCCAGCAAAAATAATCGTATTTTGTCAATTATGCTGTTTTCATAATCGTCGCAAACCATAATCGTAATCGCGATTAAAATACGATTAATTGCACAGCCCTAACATACATACATACATACATAGAATATATAATACATACATAGAATATATACATAGGACATACGACTATATAGGTCAACTATAGGTCACTCAACTATACTCAACTATATATTAAGTTAGATAGAGTAACTCATATCTATTGAGTTTCAACGGTATAGTTTCAATTTGAACACAGGCTTGGACTTGCCCGGACTTTGCTAGACCGCATGTTGAGTTGGAGCAATCTGTGTTCATCCTGGAAGCAAAACACTTGGTAGAAGTGGAACAACAGGATTTTAATATAATAATCTACCAAGTAAGTAGCCATTTTTGTTCAGCTTAATTTATAACAGCTGCTTACTGCATATACAGTGTAACACAAGCTGCATTAGCTACTTGTTTTATACTGCATGCATAGCATACTGATTAGCTAGCTGTTTGTATCCTCCTGTATCCTTTGTTTCACAGATGCAGTCAAAGTTCATTGCTTGTAATAGTATGTATGTATGTATGTATGTATGTTAGTATGTATGTATGTATGTATGTATGTATGTATGTATGTATGTATGTATGTATGTATGTATGTATGTATGTATGTATGTATGTATGTATGTATGTATGTATGTATGTATGTATACATTTTCGTGTTAGTATTAACGTTACATTTGATAAAAACTAATTAAAAATATATATGAACAGCAACTGACAATACTCGGCATGTTCAGTTTTTGCAAACGAGCCTTTGTTTTTCTTTCTCAACATTCAAATGTTCTCCTTTTAACGATGATTCGGTGGAAAGAATAACAAATGTTGCTATCCGGTGCTTGGTGGTGTGTCTTCATAAAAAGGAGGATCTCTTCAATGAAAATGTAAGTAAGTAAAGAAGATGCTTAAATAATACTGTAACTTGTGTTAACCCGAAACACAATGCAATGTTTTCAAATCTAAGTGCACCAAAAACACTGAAATGTATTTTCTAATCTACTTATTCCAGGATGGTGAAGTGGAAGTTAGCAATGAGGTGCTGAAGATTTTCTTGACCAGGGCTGCGGATGCAAGAATAGTGATTGAAGGAACAGAAGTCCTTCAAATCTCGGATGCGACAAGAGCCTGTGCGATGCTAATGGGGCTAATATACAAACTCAACCTAAAGTACCTAAAAGAGATGTTAAAAACGTTGGAAGCAGGTTCATGCCTTTAATTTAATGTTTGTATTTACTTTTATTTCATATTTAAGAACATTTGTTATAAAAAGGTCATTGTGTAATGAACATTTTGTGATGTGGGGTAGGTAAGTTTCAGAAACCGGCTGGAGTGCACTAAAATTTGAAAGTACACAGCCGAAAAGAATCCGCCCCTTCCTTCAGACTTCCTTCCAGAGCACCTCCTCCAACACACATGAACGCGCACATGACGTCAGCAGACTGGTGAAAGTGGCCGCCTGTTGCTGGCGAGTCATTGAAGTACTGCTGTGCACGCCCAATGACGGCACGCCCAATGAGGGCACGAGATACATTTGTGCGTGCACAAGATGGAAGGCTGACAGACAGAGCGGCATTCCAATCCGTTTAGCCGGCCCGGCTAAACGGATTGGTTGTACTTTTTACAGTACTACGGCTTCCACAGATGACATTTTTTAATGGATTTTTTGTCAAAGCACTTTAGATATTCATTGCTATCGGGATGTAAAGAGCATTCCATGGAATATAACAAAAAGTGTATCTCGAGCCGGTTTCTCAAACTTACCTACCCCACCTTTAAATGTGTATATTATTTTTGACTCAAATAAATGAGTTTCTAATACTGAAACAAATTAAGGTAACAATTTGCATGGACCTTTTTCAGTAGTATGGACTTAAATAAATAAATTACAATAGCTTAAATTAAACAAAATGCAACTTAATGTCACTCCATCTTTACAATTAAAATTAAGTTGGTTCAACTTAATTTAGTTTTTAAAGGTGAAAGCAAATTATGTTTGTAGTACTGAACTAATTGACTTAATCAGATTACAAATGGGTACTCGGATTAATTTAATAATCAATTAAATTGGAAATACTTAAAAAGATCAACGCAAATTGTCACCTCAATTTATTTAAGTAGAGCCGGCGTATTTCTTTTTTTAGAGTGTATGCCATGACTGTAAATGTGCAATTTTTTAAGAATTATTTAAAAGATTGTATTTTGGATTGACCTGATGGAGATGGTCTGGTAATTTGTTTTTGATAAAAAAATGTAAAAAGTGTAAATATAATTAAATTATACCTAAGAAATATGCCAAACCAAAATAATATTTCTTACTGAAGATGCCTGTACTTAAAAAAAGGAAGAATATTAAAAGGGCTTATTGTTTGTCTTTCTTCTGTATGTCACACAGAGGCAGAGAGGTTATGGGCCGGGTGGGGCTGTAACTTGGTCTTGATGTGAAGGAAGAGGACAGGGAGATACTGCATATACAGGCTTTTTCCAAGGCTCAACCCCTATAGCCTTTCACATTTATGGCCCCTTTTTTTACAGATTTTCCATCAGGTGCGTCAGACGCTGTCATATTTCCAGCGCAGAGAGAAACCCCAGTGTTTCCACTGGCCCATCCTTGGCTCAGTGCATAATTCCTGGTGGAATTCTTTCCCCTCTCACCTTCAATATCCCCCTCTTACTTTTATTTTGAACCACATCTCAAATCATATGTTCATCCTCTCTGTGCCTCTGTTTCCCCACTGTCTGATGGTCTGCTTCCATACTGTCACTTCGTGTTAATCTAACGTGGAGAGCAAGAGAGCTCCTTTGCTTCTTTGTAGTACTTTGGTTTTAATGTCAACCACAGGCCGGCTGTGATGCCTCTGTGGTGGTTTCAAGTGTCCAATATTGCACTGCTGCTCCTCTAAAGCACAAAGCCTTGTTCAGAAACAGCTACAGTATGGTGAAGAAATGCTCATCTTTACATTAAACAGATACAAATTGCAAACACATGCTCAAACAAGTAGTTTGACTGTCATTGGTTGTGTCTCAGATACCTCGTATGGCCCCTTTCTTTCTTTCACTTTATCTAAATAAATGCTACGTTGACCTTGCTGATTTTGAGGACAGTCAATAGCCACATTTATTATGTGAAAGCCCTTGCCTTCGACTCTGAATAGCCTTATCTTTAGTGTACAAAGCAGCATTCTGTGACTAAAGGACTGTCCTTCCCTTTATCTGTGTCAGCGAGTACACTTGCATCCACTGACTGCCACATTGTATTATTTATTGGACCCAAAGACACAAACTCTTCAAGGTGAATACAACCAAAATATACCAACATAGCATGCTGTACCTAAATATATATACTGTATATTGTGTGTATATATATATATATATGTATTGTGTATAATCCAACATTGAATAGCCCATTGTTTTTCCTTGATATTTTAAGAGAATTACCATTTGTAACCTCAAGGCATTACAAGCTAGAAAACTCAATCGCATGTGTAGACATTTACATTTTGTAATACTTTATAGACAGAGCAACTCATCAGTATGTGTGAACATGTGTAGCTATTAGTGGTCTATTTGGTGGTAATGTACAGCCCGGAGCCACTACTCTGATATAAATTAGAGATTGATTTTTGGCATCATGCTATGTTTGTCTGCTGTGGTAGAGCAGACAAACATAATTTATTCAACGTCAGTCAACCTGGCTTTTATCTCTATAATCTTTTACATATTTTCCAGATGACTTGCATAGGGGCTTTACTTCAACATTACAGCATAGTCTTTTTTTCAATACTGAATGTTTTATAAGGTTGTTTGTACAGCACTAAAACAAAACAGTAATGCTTTTCAAGGCTAAGATTCAACTCTATTTCCTTTTCAAATGCTTTCTCATGTGAAGCAACACTGCAGAAGTCAGTCTGAAAAATAAATAAATGTGTAACCCCCTTTTATTACAGTTTTGAGCGCCACGGCAGCAATTATTAATAAAAGTACAATCCATCAGCATTAGTCACTCTCACCCTGCCTTATTAGTCAGAAAAGGAAATATAGAAGAGAGAGAACCGTACCAAGTAATGATTCATCATCTGATTAAAATGCAGTGGATTTTATAGGAATACAGGCTTTTTAAGAAACTGTGTCGTGGTTTATTTTGTTAGTCATTGGGACACCAAGGTAGTGGGAAACTAAGGGAGCAATTAGGGGTCAATGGATTTCAAACACATTTCATGCAACTTTTTATTAGTTTAATCCCTGTGGCTGTTGGGCTCTGTGACTAAAAGAGCCTTTGCCTTGAAGATGTTAAGAACAATCATAATGTGCTACAGCTATGCAAATCCATAACCTCCCGAAGAAGAAAACAGCAGTGAGTTGTTTCTCCTGTAAGCATGTCAGAGAAGGAAAAGCAGAAAAGTTGTTCAACTTGACATGAACCCAACTGAATGCAGCCTTTTTTTACGTTACAATATATATACTTGTGTTTATGAGTTCTCATACGGATCTTCCACAGCCAACGCGTCCGGTTATTTTTGGCAGCAGCTACGTCAGGATGCCTGCAGACGCTCTTGTGTTTCCCATTCCTCTCGGAACACGAAGCAGACATTAGGTTTCCCACCTGCCTGTCATTCCCCTCAGCCAACAGTTTCCCCTCCCCACCTGATCTGTTTCTCTCTCTCCCCCCACCTTCCCCTCCTCATGCAGCATCCCTCCTTCATCTTCCACTCGTGCACCCAGCCAAGGCAACGAAACACATTAATGATTTATTAATCGTAGGGAAGCCATCTTTCCCTTTTTCCTTACAACTCTCAAACATATACACACACACACACACACACACACACACACACACACACACACACACACACACACACACACACACACACACACACACACACACACACACACACACACACAACTTTCCCTCTGTCTCTACTTGTGTTTGTCTGGCTGTGAAACCATATGTGACAGTGATGCTAAATGGGGCATCCGTTCTGCTGTTGTGATGAAATAAGGAATGTGCAGGTGGCAGAACTTACGAGAACAACACACACACTCACATGATCGAACTTTGACACTGTGTTCTTCTTTTTTTTAAATAAATGCAATGTGACACTATACTGTAGATGACGACTTCTGCCATAAACGCTGTTACCGACAAAAGTTATGCATGTATATCCATTATTTCAAGAATTTCAAATATCTCCAGCTGGTCATATCTGCTGTAGTAGCCCGGGTTATTTTTGGAGCAGTTTACTGCACAGTGACTGTGAGCATCAGTCTCGCCAGCCATCGCCCACAACATTCACATTTTGTGTTGGGGGAAGTCTGCCGAATCCAACCTTATGTTATCTGTACATATACAATCTGACTCATAATAGAAACTGATTTCCTGGCCATTTACATTTACAATTTAGAGTTAATATGCAGCAATCTATACAAGGAGTTTTATACACTTTTTGTAATGGTTTTATTAATGGCTCATATCAATTACAAGCCATTTGTAAAACGTTGTCTGAATTATAATGTTGTTAAATATCTCTTATTGTTTTATCTTTATATGCAAGCTATTCATTCTTCAGCAACATAACTTCAATCAATCAATCAATGTTTCAATATCACAAATGTTACATTTGTCTCAGTGGACTTCATAGTTTGTACATAATATCAGTATGACAATACGACACCCTCGTACAAGGAAAAACTTCCAGAGAAAACCCACAGTTTAAAGGGGAAAATGGGAGAAACCTCAGGGAGAGCAACAGAGGAGGGATCCCTCTCCCAGGACGGACAGACGTGCAATAGATGCCGTGTGTAAATCGAAGAGATAAAATTACATTTACATCATAGGTGGACCAAATGTTTGGAAATGCATGTGTCTTGTTGGAGCGCTGAAGACGGTGGTCTGAAGCCCACCTCGGCTCCGCGCGTCCCTTGATGAGCTGGTTAAATTATAAAAGAAGGAATTCGAAACACCAGGATAAAGGATAAACGATAATCTGTTTTAATGGTAAAAAACAACAATACAATTAAAAGGGGTACCCCTGCTCTGGTCCTATTGCTGGGAGATCTTACTATCTTGGCAGCAGGAGGAAAAAGAGACCGGACCGAGGGCACAACAGGGCTACATGTAATTCCAACGGGAGGAGTTGTGTTGGATGCTCCTCCCACAGGGGTCATCTATTGGGAGATACAAAAATGATGGCCTGTCACAACGAATCAGCGCGAGCCAGCCGAGGCGACCCTGAAACAAGAGTCTCTTAAGTTTGAGGTATTTTGCATAGACTTCCTTCTCTCCGGCCCCCTCCCCCATCAGTTTAATACACACAGTTTCACATACTTTTGGCATTTTTAAGATATGTTTAAGATATAGTTGTTTATAGTTGGCTAATACATGTAAGTTACTTTAATATCAATAATAACGAGGAAAACATTACCTCTGCTCTCAAGCAGTCCCACAGCAATGCTTTGAAGTAGTAGAACTTTACAGAAACATATGGCTCTTCGACAGAACGCACACACATTTCACCATGCAGCCCTCCAGATGTCCGACACGCTGTGTCCAAACAAGGACATCCCATCTCTCACATCTCCACCACTCCCAATACAAATGTTTCACTTCTCATATTTCCAGCTTCTTGTTATACAGACTGCTACCATTTGATACAAAGTAATTAAGCACACACATATGTTTAAGCAAACTCATATCTGGACACTGGGAACACAGGTTACTTTAGTCTATAATAAGAAGATGAATCCACGAGGATGTCAACAATCCTGTGGGAGCCATCAGGGAAATAGTATGATGAGTCAGGCAGGACCACAGTGACAGGTTCAGCCACGACTCGAAGTCCAGGACTCAAATCCAGAACTCAGGATAGAGGATCCAGGACACAGGATCCAGGACACATGACTCAGGATCCAGGACACAGGACCGCAGCAACAGGATCAGCCACGACTCAGGATCCCGGCGTAGATAGACACCAAAAAGAAATTTGGGGGAAGCTGGGTTATTCAGAACATGAGTACACATGTACAGACAAGGGCTGCACGATATTGAAAAAAACTGACATTGCGATATTTTTTTCCACTGCGATATATATTGCGTTTTTTTTAACTATATTTAACCGGATGAAGGCTTTTAGTCACGGACGTCTGGATCTTAACTGGTTGACTCATCATACCTTAAGTCATGATCGAACATGTCATGATCATGGGCGTAGGAAGCATTCTGAATGTGGGGGGGACCCTAACCCCACGAAAAAAAATAGATTTCCTGTATTCTGGTGCATTTTAACAGGTGGTTTGATACTTTTATATGGCTATACTAGCATGAGGAAAATGATGGGTACATTTTGTAATTTCATCCAGTAGTAAAGAAAGGAAACATATTTTGCCTGAGATCGCATGCTGTGGTTTTATTAAATGTGACAAGTGCTAGGACTGTCTTAGGGAAGAAAGCTTTTAGATGTGCAGCTGCACTAACATGGAACAGTCTGCAAAAAGAATGGAAAATTACCAAGCTAGTACCACTACATGTTTTTAAAGCTCGGTTGGATGCTACAAAATCAGATGTTGTTGGTACCTGTACATGTGGTTAGATATGTAAATTGTAATCCCTGTACATTTTGCTGTATGATGTCCTTTTATTGTTCTGTTGTTTATGTTTTTATGTCTTCTTGTGGAACCTATACTGCTGCAGGTCTCCCTTGAAAAAGAGATCATTGATCTCAATGGAATTTTACCTGGATAAATAAAGGTTTTGAATTGAATTGAATTTGATTATTAATTCAGAGCCGTCTTTGAATTAATAAAAAGCAGTTTAAATGCCAATTTTTTTTACATTTATATACAACAATAAATATTTGTGAGTGCATTGAGAGATATTGTTGTGGAGTCATTTATATATAAATCGCAAAATACATTTGTGAGCATTTATTAATATTGAGACTGATCTGACTCCATACAGATGTTAAGTTCACCTAGGAATGGTATCATTGACTTAAATGTTCAAATAAATGTTGCTCTTCTGTCTATATTGGTCATATGATGCCCCTTGACTGAAATGCTTCCTGTTCAATATCCCCACTGATTTCCTTAAAATTCTGGGATGAGAGTCCACATCACAATTGACTCTAAACTGTCATTTCCCTTTCATCACTCACCTCAGCAACGGACCTCTCTCCACTGTCCCTGTGTTCTGCCTCTGACTCACTCTCAAGCGCCTAGATGTCAAGAAAGGTCGTGAAGTGATCATTATTTATTGAGCAGTATACTCTTTCACATTGAATCATAACAAGTCATACTGAATGTAAATACAACTGACTCTAAAGTAAGTCCCAGTCTGTGACATTGGACATTTTGAAGACTCAAAGTCCCAAGCAGTAGGTAGAATTTTAGCTAGTCTATGTAATGTGCACAGAAAATAAACAGTTAACTGAATACTGGGATGGAAATGGCCTATAAGCACTCAGTAAAACATAAACACACACAAAAAGCTTCTGAATGATAAGAAGTATAATTAAAACATAATGCACATTACCATTTTGAGAGAGAGTACCGAAGTTAAAGAACTCAGAAAATAATCTCTTATCGAACTGAGGCTCCAGTAAAACACACTGACTGCGTCTCTACATGGACATCATGGTGTTTACATGAGCAGAGAGATCGGTTATTCATGTTCCCTGTTTACATTATAAATACTAGTAACCTGGCATTTCGATGCCTTTTCTCATCTAAACTATTCAGTATTTGTATCTCTCTATCATGACATAAAGACGAAACTCCTCTCCAGAAGTGAGACGCTTTTGCCGCCCCGCCATCACTGTTAACTGATTAACTGCTACCAGCTGAAGACTTACTTTCCTATTCTTTGAAAAAAATGTTGTTATGTCCATGTTGTCTGGGGGAGAAAACATATCAAACCAAGAGATCGTCAGCTTTGATTTTCGCTGTATTAACAATGTCCTGAACACTTGGTGTGTGTGCCTTACCTCCGCTACCGGCATCGCTTCATACAACAGATCTGAGCTGTCCAACTATGACAACACTCCTTGAACATGCGCACGATATGGGAGAATCTATAGGTTACTTACGTAACCCCAGTTCTCAGAGTAACATGAAGTGAGATGTCTCACTATGGGATGCGCCTCATCGCGGAGCAAACAGAAGTATCAATCTCATTACGCCAATCCTGATTGGCTGGAGATCTTGACGTCAGCGTCAGGGAAATCACCCCCTATAAGTAGCTTGCGCCACAACGCATGCGCCATTCAAAATAAGCACCTCTTCTCGTTTCACCATAGCAAGGAGGGCCGTCTGGTGAGACATCTCACTTCATGTTACTCTGAGAACTGGGGTTACGTAAGTAACCTATAGTTCTCATTCATAACACTCCGTTCGATGTCTCACTATGGGAAATTGTAGCTCCCGTATTGCCAGACGAGCTTATCTCGAAAATCACCAAACCAACCAGAACTTAACAGGTAGAGCTCTGACTCAACCAGGTGCCCAGCACTGCTTGAGTCACACTGGGAGCAGAACGTCCAGCCTGTTAGGAGGCAGACAAAAGTGAGCGGCGAGGACCAGCTCGCCGCTGCACCAATGTCTTTGATGGGAGACATCCTGGACAGAGCCCAGGATGCAGCCAGACTCTGAGTCGAAAGAGCTCGCGGACCCGAGGGTGCCTGCGAACTCTGACTCGTATGAGCCCCAAAGCAATTGCTTCCACAGACCAGTGGGAGAGCCGTTGCTTAGTAACAGGCTTGCCCTTATAAGGGTTAGCCCAGGACACAAGGGGTTGGTCATTATGACAAAGCACACTTGATCTGTCCCTGTACGTGCGTGAAGCACGGGCTGGACACGGCAAATCCGGCCGCTGTTCCCCGGAGGAATACAATGGCGGGGAGGATGCCTTAATGTCAAATGTGGTACCCGAACCGACCGCCTTAAGATAAAGGCAGGGTCAGGTTTCAACCACACTCTGTTTGCCCTGGGGCAAACTGAGTGCATGAAAACTGTACAGATAGTGCATGAGTGCCACTGGCTCGCTTGGCAGCTGCCAGGGTCAGCGTCATGTCACACTGTATTCAGATTGTACCACTCACGGGCCAGGCCCATAGAGCCAAGCGCTCTGGGTGTGGGTGAAAGATCGCCCCCCCCCCCGCTTGGGACAATATGTCCCTGCGTAGTGGGAGCTGCCATGGCTGCCCGCACAGCAGCTGATATATCTCCGCTAGCCAGTACATAGCTGGCCAGTGCGGAGCTATCAGGATAAGTGTGTGGCGTTGCTCTCTCACTCTGGCCAGAGTTGGGGGTATCAGAGCCAGGGGTGGGAAGGCGTACAGGAGGCCCGGGGGCCAATTGTGCGCGAGTGCATCCACGCCTAACGGTGCATTTAGATCGCGCATTGAAAAGAACAGCTGACACTGAGCGTTGTCTTTCGATGCGAACAGATCCACCGCGGCTCTGCCGTAACGCACCCACAGCTGGCTCACAATCCTTGGATGTAGAGTCCAGTCTGCATAAAGTGGTATACCTCTGGACAGTAGATCTGCCCCGAGGTTCCTCACTCCCGGTACGTGCGTCGCTCTCAGAGAGAGGAGACGCCTACCGCTCCATAGGATAAGTTTGCGCGCCAGTGTGTGTAACTGGAGAGAACGCAAACCCCCTTGGCGGTTAATATACGATATTGTGGTCGTATTGTCTGTCCTCACGAGGACGTGATGTCCCCTGAGGAAAGGCAGAAAGCGTTTTAGGGTGAGAAACACCGCTAAAAGCTCCAGGTAATTTATGTGCGCCCGCTGAAGGTCTCTGCTCCAGAGACCCCTCACCGGGCGACCTTCATAAATACCTCCCCAACCTGTCAGACATGCGTCCGTGGTGACCACTTTCCGTGAAAGGACAGCACCCATAGGCACACCTCGTACTAGAAAAGTCGGGTGCAGCCAGTGGCGCAGTGCCATTACGCATTTCACAGTAACCATCACTCATGGCGCGCGGGGTTTAGTTTTAGGGCGGCCACCCAGCGCTGAAACTCCCTCATGTGTAAGCGTCCCAGTCGTACGACCAGGATGGCTGACGCCATGAGCCCCAGCAATCGCAGGCATGATCTGAAGAGAACATGTTTGCGCAGCTGGAAAAGAGCGAGACAAGCTCTGAAAGCTTTCACTCTATCCGCTGACAAGCGAGCTGAAAAGGGCACCGAGTTCAGTTGTAAACCCAGGAAGAGTATAGTCTGCGCGGGGCACAACATGCTCTTCTCTGTGTTTATTATGAAACCCAGGTTGAGCAGGTGCTTTACGAGGACATTTGTCTGCGTAACAGCCTCCTGCTCCGACTGTGCGAGAAGCAGCCAGTCGTCCAGGTAGGTCGCCAGGCGAATACCCTGTTGTCTTAACGGGGCTATCGCGGCTTCCGTACATCATACAAACACCCTTGGACTGAGAGACAGACCGAAGGGGAGTACTCTGTATTCATAACAGATCCCCTGAAATGCGAATCTCAGATATTTCCTGTGTGGATAATATACTGGGATGTGAAAATACGCATCTTTCAGGTCGACTGATGTGAACCAGTCGTCTTGTCGCACGAGCCGCAGCAGAGATGTGTGAGTGAGCATTCTGAACTTATATCTTCTTAGATATTTGTTCAGAGCCCTCAAATCAAGTATTGGCCGAATTCCGTTCCCTCCCCGTTTGGGAACGAGGAAGTACTTGGAATAGAAGCCGCCCTTACTCTGCTCGGCGGGTACAATATATATAGCCCTCTTTTCTAGGAGAGAGAGAATCTCTTTCTCCAGAATATGGGCTGACTCTCCTCGGGCCTGCGAATGCAGAATGCCCGAGAAGCGAGGGGGGGGTGACAGCGAATTGGAGTCTGTAGCCCCGTGTTACTGTCTTGAAAACCCAAGCAGATGATGTGAGCATCTTCCACTGCATGCTCCTTAGAGCCAGTGGAGATGTCACATCTCTTCCCCTCTGAGTCTCTATTTGTTGTGTTATGGGGCCCTCTAGTGTCTGAACACAGTGGTGCCCCCTTTCGACAATCCCCACCGACACTGCGCATGCGCATGCGCATGACGGTGGTGCCTTCACAACCCCAGCCGGCACTGCGCATGCGCGTGGCGTTGGTGCTTTTAAAACCCCAGCCGGCACTGCGCATGCGCGTGACGGTGGTGCCTTCACAGACCCGCCTGTAATCCGCCTTTTGAGAGATGCCGAAGCTGCTCTCAGAAGGGGAACAGTTGACGGGCTGTTTATTGGTTTTATTGTTTTTCTTATCATTTTTTTGAGCTGCACCCTCGGCCTGAAGCCTGGATGCGTCAGCGGCAAATGTTTAATGACAGAGGAACAAACAGATTTGTGACATGTGTTTCTGCGGACTTGAGGATGGTGTTGAGGCATCTCTCGAGGCGGCGGGAACACATTTAGAGCTGGGGAACCGTGGACTTCCAGCTCTGTCACGGAGGGGAGAAAGAGGGGCTGTCACGCCGCTCGCTTCTTCTTCCTCGCCTGCTGGCCGAAATTCTGGGTTGGCTGCGCCTGAGTTGCAGCCGGAACCGGAGATTTTCTGGGCCAGCTCGCCCTCGTCTCCAGCCTGGGCTGGGGACTCGGGGCGGGCTGCGACCACTGCGTTTTCGGTGTTTTAAACCGAGCAGGGTTCAAGGCAGCTTGGGCGAAGGACTGCTGCTGCGAAGGCAGCGGCTGGACCCTTCGAGGGAGGCAGAGGTGGAGTGCCTCGTCCTCCCTCTTTTTCGACTCACACCTCTTTTGCATGGAAGCAAGAGCGGAGCCGAAAATTCCCTCGGGAACGATGGGCATATCCAGCACATCCTCCTTTTCCCGGTCTGGGAGGTTGGTGAGGTTGAGCCATCTCGCTCTTTCCTGCACCACCATGATCCCAATTGCCTTACCCGTGGCCTGGACGGCGCAGCGTTGGACACGGAGACATATGGCTGTGATCGCTGCCATCTCGTCCAGAGTGGCTGCCCCCGGGTTATACTTACCTCCATCTCGAAAGTCATGGAAAAAATAGTATATGAACAGGTCGAAAAGTACCTCGCGGAAAAGAAACTAATCTATGAATTTCAATCTGGCTTTAGAACATCCCACTCCACTGACACATGCCTTCTTTATTTGAGCGACCACATCAAACAAGAGGTGGACGAGGGCAAGTACTGCGGCATGGTGATGCTGGACCTACAAAAGGCTTTCGACACTGTCAATCACCCCATTCTGATTGACAAGCTAAAAGCAATTGGTTTTGATAAACTATCGGTGAGCTGGATGCAATCCTACCTGGAGGGGAGAGAACAGATGGTGGAGGTAAACGGTACTCTGTCCCCCCCCCCCTCCCAGTGAGCTGTGGTGTTCCACAAGGAAGCATATTAGGTCCGTTACTGTTCCTAATTTATGTAAATGACATGTCATCAGCATGTGACTGCAACTTGTTCCTGTTCGCGGACGACTCAGCCCTGCTGGTCTCTGACAGGAACGGGTTGCAGGTTGAAAAAACCCTCAGCTCCGAGCTCGGCAGAATCTGCACCTGGCTCGCCGATAATAAATTATCATTACACCTTGGTAAAACAGAGTCCATTCTCTTCGGTTCGAAACATAATCTCAGCAAATCCGATGACTTCTCAGTTGCAGTGGGCGACATTATTGTCACAAGTAAGAAGGAAATTACATACCTAGGATCTATTCTTGAGGCAAACCTCTCCTGTGACAAAATGGCATCCAATGTAATAAAAAAAGTCAATCAAAGAACTAGATTCCTATACCGGATCTCCTCTCTGGTAAACAAAAACACCCTGAAAACTCTGGCAGGAGCACTCATTCAAGGGTACTATGACTATGCTTGCATGTCATGGTACCATAGCACCTCCAAGGCGCTAAAAATAAAACTTCAAACATCGCAAAATAAACTGGTCAGACTACTGCTTGACCTTTCATCTAGAACCCACCTCACCTCTGCCCACTTTGACAACCTAGGATGGCTTAGAGTAGACGACAGAGTACAGCTACTTGCAATGGGCCTGGTCTACAAGATCCACTACACCTCTATGGTACCCATGTACATGTCAAAATTCTTCCCAAAGGTCAAGGAATACCATGATCATAACACCAGAGGGAGCTCCACAAATCATGTGAAACCCAGATTTGGCACAAAAAAGGGGGAATACACGTTTCGCAATTATGCCACATCAAGGTGGAACGCTCTTCCCACAACTGTAAAGGAAAGTAAAACTATACTTACCTTCAAAACCTCTCTTAAAGAGCACCTTCGGGGGAGAGCATTGCAAAACTGGCCCCGGTAATGGTACAAATCTCAACCTGTCGTTCAATGGACAGCTCCCCCCCCCCCCCCATCTATGTATATACTCGCATTTTAGACTCTGTTACTAACTGTATATCTGTAGACTTGGTATGTCTTAAATGTCCGGTTAGGATGTATTAGAACGAAATCTAAAATGAAAATTGTAAATAAGCAATCTGTATGTAAAAAACCACCTGTATGTAAATTGTAAATAAGCCATCTGTATGTCTTATATGTCTTAAATGACATGATGAATTGGAAATGGGGGACCCTGATGTAAACAAGACGAAAGTCTTTCTCTGGTCTGCATCCCCTTAACAATTGTATGTCTTGAGCTGTACTGTACTGTACCCAATATACAAGCTGTTAATAAACTTCTCAATCAATCAATCAACCCGACAGGTCCTCGCAGAGCTCCGCTTGGTAAGCGGTTAGCAGCGAGGCCACATTCAGGGCCCTGGCGGACAACGCTGCGGCTTTGTAGGACCGTTCAGTCATTGTCGACTGAAATCGGTCCGACTTTGCCGGCAGCGTGGGGTTCCTGCTTGGTGACGGGCCCATCCTCGGTAGGAGGTGGGCTGCTAGCAGCGGTTCCATGGGCGGCATGCGGAGCAGGCCGAGCTTCTCCATTCCGTCACAGTCTAGGGAGGAGGCACCCTGGATTGGGACCTTGTTGCTGAAGGGCCGGTCTCTCCACGAGACCGACACCTCATCCAACATCTCCGGGAAGACCGGAAGGAGTTGCCTCTTTGTCCGCGCTGCTTGAGGAAAATGTTTCCCTTCGTAGCGGGACCTGGAGGTCTCCTTGGCCATTTCAGGCCACGGGATGTCGAGTCTGGCCGCAGCGCGTTTGCACACGGCCTGCAGGTCCATACTCAGACAGGGCGAAGCTGGTGTGCTATCGTCTGGGAGAGCAGCCCTCGCTCCAGGCTTTGCAGCCTGAGCCGATGACATGAAGATGTCCTCTTCATGTTCATCCGATTCGGACCGGAGGAACACTGAGGCGTCCTCTTCGTCCTCGTCGTAGTGAAGCTCGAGGACATCCTCCGCGGGTGAGACCATGGTGAGGTCTAACTGAGAGCCCCAGCTCGGTAAAGCGTGGGGTCCCGTTCCCGCGTGTCTTGCCGCCACCGGGTCCCGGCCTGCCAGGGCGCGGGAATCCGGTCCTGCGGCCATCTTAGATACTGAGCCCCAGACCGACATGGAGAGGGGTTCACTCTCTGTGGCAGATGTCCCCGCGTCTTGACTGCCGGCCGGCAGGTCAGAGGACATGGGGGTTTCCTGCTCCGACAGGCTAGCTTGGCGTGCTAGCCGTCGGCGGAGGCTCTTTACGGTGAAGCGGACACAATGTCCGCACGAGCCGGGGTTGTCGATAGCGCCTCGGGCGTGTTCCAGCCCGAGGCAGGACGAGCAGACCTGGTGTGTGTCTGTGCCCGAGATTTTCAACCCGCAGCCGCAGAGTCGAGCCACCGAGTCCCTGACTCCTCTGGTGTGAGGGAGAGAGGCGTCCATCTTGTTCGCCTCGTGGCGTGGAGAGGACCCGCTCTCAACAGGTAAGTTGGGAGAAAAAAGGTGTTACCACCCTGTCCTTAATCCGGAGAAAAGGACGGTGTGGGTCTTTTATTCCCGGAGAATACTGACTGGTGTGGCAGTATGCTCCTTTTAATCCTTTCCTCCTCCGTGGGGAAGAGAAATAAAAGACTTCCTCGCTACCGTGGTGTCGGTAGTGAGGGAGCAAGCTAACGCTAGCTTGAAAAAATCAGACCTAGCTTACTTTCCGGGGAAAGAGAGCGGCGAGGTCGATTTCAACAATAACTAGCGTTAGTAATTACCGTCTTCCTGCGAAGCAGAAGGAGTAGCCGGCAAGCGCCCGTTGACCGAAATGGATATTTGGGTTCAGTCTGTGGACCGTGAAGCTTGTCCGGCTACCATAGAGATGTGCTCTGAAGCGAGAAGAGGTGTTTGAATGGCGCATGCGTTGTGGCGCAAGCTACTTATAGGTGGTGATTTCCCTGACGCTGACGTCAAAATCTCCAGCCAATCAGGATTGGCGTAATGAGATTGATGCTTCTGTTTGCTCCGCGATGAGGCGCATCCCATAGTGAGACATCGAACGGAGTGTTATGAATGAGAACTTCCTTGGTACAAAGTAGCAGTGAAAACATGGTACGGAGTTTCATTGATTTGGGCATTCTCTCAATAAGCAAGTGGAATGGATTTGATAGTGAAGCACTGACACAGCGCTCTATAAAGTGCGGCGAGTGGAGAGACCGATTCACGGACTTTCCAAATGGTAAAAGTGGGGGGGTCTAAACTAATCATTTGAAAAAGTGGGGGGGACTTGTCCCACCCTCTTATAATAGCTGCGACGCCCATGGTCATGATAATGCATGTTGCTTACCGTCAAATAAGGGGGTTCATCTGTGAATGAAGAAGAGAAGAACCTTTTTGTATCCAAAATAGTTCCAGATGGCAGATGTTGCTTTTCTTTTTGGAAGTAAATCTTCATTCTCGGCGGTATTGCCCTCCTGTTCCTCGCTCATTTTTTACCGGTGTTTTGATGGTCTGCAAACTAGCGGGGCAGGGCCTGCTGTGATCTGATCAAGAATGATTGTGATTGGTGGTTTACTGTGCATGCAGAGCCTACATGTCACTCACTCAAGTACCCCTGACATGAGAGCTGCGCACGTTTTCCTTTTGTAGCAAGCAGCAAAATAATTGTAACATGACGTTTCATCAAATCGCACGTCCCTGTGATGTGAATATCGCGCATGCGCATATCGCGGTTATCGCCATGACACGATATATCGTTCAGCCCTAGTACAGACAGACAGAAGGAAGAAGTAAGATGTCCCCCAACAGTCTAAGCCAGGGGTGCCCAACCTTTTTTGAACCGAGAGCTACTTTTAAAGTTGCCAGTCTGCCGAGATCTACCAGTCCAAATAGAGAGGCGTAGCCATTACTGACAGCCTACTACCAGTTAAATACACACTTCTACTTGTATAAAACTGACCTTCGTATGATTAATACTTCATAAAATAATGCCTTTATCTTACCTCTTTCTAATACCTCTTTCTAATCTACACACATACAAGTATTTAACTGAAGTTACACAACAGTGTTGTTGATACAGAGTTGGTGTTTATTCACACGTCACATACTACAGTGGGTAATGTTTTCAAGAAACAATGAACAGTGCTGCCACATATGACACAGGAAAAAAAGAAAAGGCTCTGAACCCTTTATTTGCCATTATATAAAAATAGTGTTGCTACAAAATTAGGCTTACTAAGACAACTCAGATCTGAAGCTACACAGGAATCTGCTGCAACAGTGCAATAAAAAAGACAAAATTAATAGAATCAAACCCTTTTTTTGTTGCATTTTAGTAGATTATAAAAAGAAATGCCTTTAAAATAGAATGCAAGCAACACTAGTTTCTTAACCTGAATTGATAGACTATAATCAATTTAAGTTTTCATTCTTATACCATTTTGTACAATAATTATAATGAATAAGTTCAAACAAACTAAAACTTACAGCTGATTAATAACGGTATCTAACTTGAGTTTTTATTATATCAAAAACCTGTTGAAATGCTACCGGTTTTTACTGTCCCCCAAAAGTGCGTCGCAGCCTCCAGGAAAGCTTCTTTCACAACTTCGCCGTCTTTGAAAGACTTCATGTGTTTCGCAAGAACGTGACTGACACGATAAGATGCTGTGGTAGCAGCCTTGCTCTTGTTGTTGGGCCTGGTGAAAATGGACTGCTGTGCATTTAGCTGTCCTTTCAGGCCCCTCCCCTTTTGGGAGCGTAGGGCAGAATTAGGAGGGAATTCCGTCTCGTAGCGTTTGTGCACTGTTTTGAAATGCCGCTCCTAAATTACCCTTCTTCGATAAAGCTACGCTCGCATTGCAGATGAGACAGATGGACTTTGAATTGGAATAAATACAAAAATAATCATCCTCCCACTCGGAGTTAAAATTATATATGTTTTGCTTCTGCCATAATTGCGGTCTTGTTTGTGTGCGTGTCTACGTACACGGACTCCCTTAGGATAGGTTTGAGGGAAAGAGGTAGCAAGTAAGATGTAAGGAACAGAGGTGGAGAGGCACAACGTGTCTACGTACATGCACTCCCTTAGGATAGGGTGAGGGAAAAGAGTAGAAACTAAGATGTATGCGCCACATCTATACCATGAGCGCATTGTTCCTAAAAGCAATATCTTTCTGGCACTGACACCAATCAACAGTTGTGCGTCGACTCGGCAGGGATCAAGGCACGTGTATGCCTCTCCCTGCTTCCACCGTCTACACACACAACCTAATTACATATATACCATTAGTGAGGGAAAAGAGTAAGAACTAAGATGTATGGGTGAAGAGGCACAACGTGTCTACGTCAATGCACTCTTATTCGATTATTTTTTATTTTATCACTATAAGCTTTATCAAAAAGGAAGGTCTTAATCATACTCTTAAAAACGGATAGGCTGTCTGCCGCCCGAACACAAACTGGAAGCTGATTCCACAAAAGTGGAGCTTGATAAGAAAAGGCTCTGGCTCCCATTGAACTTTTAGAGACTCTAGGAACAACCAACAACCCTGCATTCTTGGAACGCAATGCGCTAGTAGGACAGTAGGGTATAATGAGTTATTTAAGGTAAGATGGCACCTGCCCATTAAGGGCTTTGTAGGCGAGAAGAAGAACTTTAAATTATATCCTGTGTTCTATAGGGAGCCAGTGTAAGGCAGCCAGAACAGGAGTAATGTGGTCCCTTTTCCTAACTCTGGTTAGTACACGCGCTGCAGCATTTTGAATCAGCGGAAGCGACTTAACTGACTTGTTGGTACACCCTGATAATAAAGAGTTACAATAATCCAGCCTTGAAGTAACAAATGTATGGACTAGTTTCTCTGCATCGTTTTGAGGCAAGATACAGTGGAGCAAAAAAGTATTTAGTCAGCCACCAATTGTGCAAGTTCTCCCACTTAAAAAGATGAGAGAGGCCTGTAATTTTCATCCGAGGTATACCTCAACTATGAGAGACAAAATGAGACAAAAAATCCAGAAAATCACATTGTCTGATTTTTAAAGAATTTATTTACAATTTATGGTGGAAAATAAGTATTTTGGTCAATAACAAAAGTTATTTCAATACTTTGTTATATACCCTTTGTTGGCAATGACAGAGGTCAAACGTTTTCTGTAAGTCTTTCTGTAAGTCTTCACAAGGTTTTCACACACTGTTGCTGGTATTTTGGCCCATTCCTCCATGCATATCTCCTCTAGAGCAGTGTTTCTCAAAGTGGGGTCCGTGGCACTCTGCCAGGGGGTCCGTGAAAAGTTTTCAGATTCATTAATTTAAATTATCATGATATCATTTTTTTTTCATTTTTTTATTTTTTAAAACAAATAATATATATATTTTTTAATCTAAAATATTTCATAGATTACGTTCAAATCTAACAAATAGATATATTTAAAAATCAAGCGCGTTACCGTGGAAACAACAATAACTGTTACGTCAGTCAAAGAGCGCCGCTGCAAGCATCATAGAGATATAACACGGCTAGCATACTACGAAGATGGACAGATTTTTAAAACGACCGGTTACTTGTTAGTTTGTAGCCTTTATTTAACCAGGTGAAGCCCCTTGAGATCAAAAGATCTCTTTTTCAAGGCTGATCTGCAGGACATTAGTTACACATGTAACATAAAAACAACAGAACAACAATAAGGATGACATACAACATAATGTACAGGGTACAGTTTACAAACTCTATTTACAGAGACAGGTACCATGAGTATCAAACAGCATGCCACCCAGCTGAGTTACGGCTACAAATGAAGTAAATGAAAAACAGACAGGTCCACAGAAAACTACCGGTATGCTTAGTCCTAACTTACTTTAGTTACTGTACTGCAAAAAGCAGACGGCGCTGCGCTCAACACATCAGACAGACTTCAAAACCAGTGACACACTGGCACAACATTAAATTACATAAACAATTTCTAGGCCTAAATTGCATAAGCTACAGTAGTGCAACTAAGCAGACAGTTCCTCTCTCTCTATCTCTATATCTCTATATAATCCTTATCCTCTCTGATGAGCGGAGAGCGAGAGAGCGAAGATATTCTCCTCTGATCTAGAGGAGCTCTCTCTCTCTCTCTCTCGAGAAGGTATCTCTCCTTCTGTCTCTCTCTTTCCCTCTCTCCTCGTCTCTCTCTCGTCTCTCTCTCGCGCTCTCTCCTCTCTCTCTCTCTCTCTCTCTCTCTCGCCTCTCCTTGTCTATTCGCGACGATCTCTCTCTCTCGCATCTCTATCTTTCTCTCTCTCTGTGTGTGTGTTGAACAAATTGTAATTTAAAACACATTTCCTACATGTCTACACCACCTTGCCCTCTTTGGATTTAATCAAGAAACATTAACCCTGTATAATGTTAACCAAAACTGTAAAATTATGTTATATTACTAAAAACGTATTATTGGGAATCGCGAGAAGTTTCAGAGCGACAGAGACACAGAGCGTCCCCGTAACCATGGTAACTCACTCTCACTCCTGCCTGGTGCGCATGGCGCGAGAGGAGAGGGAGAGACGCAGAAGTGAGACTGATTACTTTGAGCAACATGCATGGGAATAAGTTACAATATAATACATTTGTGTATATTTCTCGCTATTCAGATGGTCATGGTGCTGCTGTTGCGCAATGTGCAGTAGTGTCTTATTTTCGCACCATGACATTATCAGTTATGAATTTGTTTTTCACTGCTTGAGAAAACGGACTTGTGGCTGAGAGCGTGTGAAAAATGTCAATTGTGTGAGAGTTGGCAGCCCTGTGAACTCGCTTGACATTATTATGTATGAAACTGCCAATCAGATTTATTTACTTATTAATCGAAGGTGCCGGAACGCTGTTCTGGATCGTTCCGGCCCACTTTAACCCCTGTGTGTGTGTGTGTGTGTGTGTGTGTGTGTGTGTGTGTGGTGTGTGTGTGTGTGTGTGTGTGTGTGTGTGCGTGCGCGCGCGCGTGCGTGCAACAGAAATGTCAGATATGTTGCATTTATTGATTTAATTTGATATGCGTGTCTTCACTTGCAGAGAGAAGCAATCAGCTTCATGGACTGCCTTGCATCACTCCAATAGTGTCCAGAGCTGGCTGCCATTACAAGTAGTGGTTTGGGATTGTAGCAATGCAGTTGCAGTTGTTTTGCAATTTACTTGATATATGTTTCAATGCAGGCATGTGTTCAATTGTTTATAACCTGCATTTATTTTGCGATTAGACTTTTATAAATAATTTAACTAAGAGTGAAACACTTGATGTGTTATCTTTATGTGTGTGTGTGTGTGTGTGTGTGTGTGTGTATGTATGTTCTGATATGCACTTCAAATGATCACTTTTCTCTTGATTTCCCTTTGATATTTTGTTTAGGTACAGTGTTACTTGCAGCTAATTGATTGATTGTTTTATGGGTATTCTGTGTTGAGATGGTGCAAATATTTTTAATATATATCCAATATCTTTCTAATACATTTCTCTTGTATTGTTCTTTCACATAACTAAGACTATAGAAGTGTAAAACATAGGCTACATCAGATTATTCCAAGGGACATACATGTCAAATCAAGTACATTTTTATTTATATAGCCCAAAATCACAAATCAAAATGAGGGGGTCCTTGGTGTATTCTCTATCTTGTAAGGGGTCCTTGGCTAAAAAACAATTGAGAACCTCTGCTCTAGAGCAGTGATGTTTTGGGGCTGTCGCTGGGCAACACGGACTTTCAACTCCCTCCAAAGATTTTCTATGGGGTTGAGATCTGGAGACTGGCTAGGCCACTCCAGGACCTTGAAATGCTTCTTACGAAGCCACTCCTTCGTTGCCCGGGCGGTGTGTTTGGGATCATTGTCATGCTAAAAGACCCAGCCACGTTTCATCTTCAATGCCCTTGCTGATGGAAGGAGGTTGTCACTCAAAATCTCACGATACATGGCCCCATTCATTCTTTCTTTTACACGGATCAGTCGTCCTGGTCCCTTTGCAGAAAAACAGCCCCAAAGCATGATGTTTCCACCCCCATGTTTCACAGTAGGTGTGGTGTTCTTTGGATGCAACTAAGCATTCTTTCTCCTCCAAACACGTCTAGTTGAGTTTTTACCAAAATAGTTCTATTTTGGTTTCATCTGACCATATGACATTCTCCCAATCGTCTTCTGGATCATCTAAATGCTCTCTAGCAAACTTCAGACGGGCCTGGACATGTACTGGCTTAAGCAGGGGGACACGTCTGGCACTGCAGGATTTGAGTCCCTGGCGGCGTAGTGTGTTTACTGATGGTAGCCTTTGTTACTTTGGTCCCAGCTCTCTGCAGGTCATTGACTAGGTCCCCCCCGTGTGGTTCTGAGATTTTTGCTCACCGTTCTTGTGATCATTTTGACCCCACGGGGTGAGATCTTGCGTGGAGCCCCAGATCGAGGGAGATTATCAGTGGTCTTGTATGTCTTCCATTTTCTAATAATTGCTCCCACAGTTGATTTCTTCACACCAAGCTGCTTACCTATTGCAGATTCAGTCTTCCCAGCCTGGTGCAGGTCTACAATTTTGTTTCTGGTGTCCTTTGACAGCTCTTTGGTCTTGGCCATAGTGGAGTTTGGAGTGTGACTGTTTGAGGTTGTGAACAGGTGTCTTTTATACTGATAACGAGTTCCAACAAGTGCCATTAATTAGTTAACGAGTGGAGGACAGAGGAGGCTCTTAAAGAAGAAGTTACAGGTCTGTGAGAGCCAGAAATCTTGTTTGTTTGTAGGTGACCAAATACTTATTTTACCGAGGAATTTACCAATTAATTCATTAAAAGTCCTACAATGTGATTTCCTGGATTCTTTCCCCCCATTCTGTCTCTCATAGTTGAAGTGTACCTAGGATGAAAATTACAGGCCTCTCTCATCTTTTTAAGTGGGAGAACTTGTACAATTGGTGGCTGACTTAATACTTGTTTGCCCCACTGTATGCCTGATTTTTGCAATGTTACGTAGATGAAAGAAGGCGGTCCTTGAGATTAATTTTATGTGGGTGTTAAAGGATAAATATAACACCAAGATTCCTTACAGTCTCACTGGAGGCCAAATGAATGCCATCCATAACTAGTATATCTTTAGGTAGTTTGTTTCGTAGATTCTTTGGGCCGAGTACAATAACTTGTTTAACATGAAAAAATGTAAGGTCATCCACGTTTTGAAGTCCTTGAGGCAGTCTTGAATTTTATTTAGATGATTGGTTTCATCAAGCTTGATGGATAAATATAGTTGAGTATCATCCGCATAACAATAAAAATGTACAGAATGATTCCTTATAATATTGCCTAACGGAAGCATATATAATGTGAACAAAATAGGTCCAAGCACTGAGCCCTGTGGCACTCCATGGCTCACTTTGGTTTGCATGGAAGATTCATCGTTGACACACACAAACTGAGACCGTTCAGATAGATACGACCTAAACCAGCCTAAAGCAGTTCCCTTTATGCCAACTAAGTGCTCTAGTCTTTGTAATAGGACTTTATGGTCAATAGTGTCAAATGCAGCACTGAGATCGAGCAAGACAAGAATAGAGGGGGAGTTTACGCTGTTGACAGGAAGTTGTTGTTGCTATGGAAACACCAGATACCATTTCGGAGGGATATGATACATATTAACTTTCAATGTTATGCATTTCAGTTCCTCAATAACATTACTTAATTAACACTTCACTTTCCTGACACAGTTCCACTAACATACATTCACTGTCGATTGTTATTTTTTAATATTCTTTGCGGAATTTGGCAGTGTAAAATGTCCTCTTGGGTTGCCGTACAGCCAATGCGTGACGTCATTAGTAAGCGTAACGGACCCCGTGCTGATCTGGTAGGCCCATGGATGTATAATAAGAACTGGATACAGCGTGGGAGGCGGGGCCTCATTCATTCCTATGAGAGCTGCTCATTAGCGCATGATGATAAAATGGCCCAACTTTTGAGAGAGTGAAACGTCACAGATTACCCAGCATGCCTGAGAAGTACCCGTATGTGCACTCATAGAGCATGCGCAACTTTAACCAAAATGCTCGTTCACATCAAACACGTCAATTTGCGTACACGTAACAGCACCGCGCGTTCATGACAGCATGGTAATGGATGTTGTTATCATGGATTTGATATGAACGAGGCGGCAGTTAGCAGCTAGCGGCTAGCTAGTAATGATGCTAATGTACACATCAATCATTATGTACTTATATTACGCTGTAACAGGATCTAGTGATATCCAACAGAGCTTCATTTAGCATGAAATAATTATTGCACTGTATATATATATATATATATATTTATATACAGTGCAATAAGCTTCTTAGTGCAATACGAAGCTACAGGGACGTGTGGTGACACGTTATTGGACATAATTCACCTTGCTTATTGTGTTGCCACACGGACCCTTTAGTGGGGAACACCGGTAGCTTTAGCTGCCATTCCTGCTAGCTCATCAGGCAGAGCAGTGCATGTGTTAACCTCTCTGAAAGGAATGGATAATAAAGATTGGAACTCCATTCTTAATACACCGCCTCCGACTCTCTTTTCACGGCACTACACTGGTGACCCTGACTTTTCCGAGAAAGTTTCCGGAAAATTAACGAACATGGCTGAGCGCGATGTTTTCATAAAGCTGCCGGAATTCTGGGAGCACACCGCGGAGGCATGGTTCGCACACGTGGAGGCACATTTCGCCTGCCGACAGGTCCGTGACGGGGACCTAAAATACTACCATGTGGTAGCAGCGCTGGGGAGCTCCACGTCGTCCAGGTTGGTGGGATTCATCGCAGCCCCCCCACATCATGGCAAATATGAGGCGATTAAGGCCCTTCTCCTTAAGACATTTAGCTTATCTGCTAAGGAGAGGGCCCGCCAGATACTTGACATTCAAGGCCTAGGAGACAGCAAGCCATCCCAGCTAATGGAGAAAATGCTAAATCTGCTAGGGGGGGAAGATCCCCGTATTTTATTCACGGAGATTTTCCTGCGTCACTTGCCTCCCCGGGTACAGACGGCGCTGGCCAACACGCCTGTCACGGAGCCCCGTGCTTTGGCTGAGGAAGCGGATCGTTTTTTTCCTGGCTACGCAACAGCCCGGAGCAGAGACGTTAGCCGCGACGCTCAGCGGCCCACCGGCAGTCAAGAAAGCGTGGCGGAGGCCGGACACGGCTGTGGCTAGCCGGCGTGGAGACGCCGGAGAGTGCGTTTACCACGCACGTTTCGGGACAAGGGCGAAGAGATGCATCGCTCCGTGCAGCTACAAACCCCCGGGAAACGGAGGGGCCGGCGCTCAGTAGTGGCTCTGAGCGTCGGCGGCACGTGCAGGCTCCTCTTCGTCAGCGACAGCGTTTCGGGGAGCCTGTTTCTGTGTGACACGGGCGCTCAACGGAGCGTAGTTCCAGCGTCGAGTGAAGACGTCGCCCGTGGGGGGCACGGACCGCGATTGACGACGGCTAACGGCAGTCCCATTCGCACGTACGGCGTGAGGCCTATGTGTTTGTGCATCGGAGGACAGCGTTTCAGCTGGGATTTTGTGACAGCGGACATTTCTTTTCCCCTCCTCGGAGCGGATTTTTTGTGTGCTCATGGACTCTTAGTGGACGTTAAGAATAGGCGTTTGGTTGATGCCTTAACGTTTTCTTCCCTCGTGTGCACACTTGGCAGCGCAGCGGAGCTGTCAGGCTCGCTGTCAGGTGCAGACACGTTTCTCAGACTGTTGGCCGAGTTTCCAGACCTGTCGCTACCCACCTTCTCTGCGCTTACCACTAAGCATGGCGTGGAACACCACGTCACTACCGGGGGGCCTCCTGTCTACGCCAGGGCTCGGCGGTTGAACCCTTCTAAGCTGGCTGTAGCGAGGGCGGAGTTCGCAACCATGGAGCGCCTGGGCATTGTCCGCCGCTCCGACAGTCCTTGGGCTTCCCCCCTGCACGTCGTTCCCAAATCGAACGGCGGGTTCCGCCCGTGCGGGGATTACCGCCGACTCAACGACGCCACTACGCCTGACCGCTATCCGGTGCCGCACATTCAGGACTTTTCGGCGCATCTGGCCGGTACGGGGGTGTTTTCCAAGGTGGACCTGGTGCGTGGATACCACCAGGTGCCCATGCACCCCCTGGACATTCCCAAGACAGCAGTGATAACGCCTTTTGGACTTTTTGAGTTCCTGCGGATGCCTTTTGGACTCAAGAATGCCGCTCAGACGTTCCAGCGCCTGATGGATTCGGTGCTGCGGGACCTGCCGTTTGTGTTTGTTTACCTCGACGACATACTCGTCGCCAGCGCTTCAGTGCAGGAGCACCTGTCCCACCTCCGAGCCCTTTTCACACGGCTCAACGAACACGGATTAATCATCAATCCTGCAAAGTGCCAGTTCGGGGTGCCGGACATCGATTTCCTGGGGTACCGCGTCACCAAGGGCGGTGCGACACCTCTGCCAGCGAAGGTGGAGGCTGTTGCGGCGTTTCCTCGCACGCTCACAGCCCGGTCGCTCCGTGAGTTTCTGGGGATGGTGACTTTCTACCACCGTTTCATCGCCCGGGCCGCACACATCATGCGGCCGCTGTATGAAGCGTTGAAAGGCAAGACCCCCGTCCAGGAGATCAACTGGACAGCAGAGGCGGACGGCGCTTTTGCTGAGGTCAAGACCGCGTTGGCTCAGGCGGCTTTGCTGGCACACCCATCATCTACGGCTCCCATCTCCATCACCACGGACGCGTCAGACTACGCGGTCGGCGCAGTGCACGAGCAGTGGGTGGAGGGCGCTTGGCAGCCGCTCGCCTTTTTCAGCCGCCAGCTGACGCCTAGAGAACGCAAATACAGCGCCTTTGACCGGGAGCTCCTCGGACTTTATTTGGCCGTGCGGCACTTCCGTTTCATGCTGGAAGGCCGTGAATTTACGGCGTTTGTCGACCACAAGCCGCTCACCTTTGCCATGTCAAAAGTGGCGGAGCCTTGGTCGGCACGTCAGCAGCGGCAGCTGTCCTACATATCGGAGTTCACTACGGACATTAAGCACGTGGCTGGCAAGTCGAACCTGGTTGCTGATTGCCTCTCCAGGGTCGTCATCAGTGCCGTCCAGTTGGGCCTGGACTATACTCGCATGGCGGCAGACCAGGTCACAGATCCCGGCGTCCAGGCCCTGAAGGTGGAGAGCGCGGGGCTGCGCTTGGAGGACGTGGTGTTCGGCGACGCGGGCATTACTCTCCTGTGTGACGTCTCTACGGGCCTGGCGCGGCCTGTCGTCCCTGCCAGCTGGAGGCGTCCTGTGTTCGAGGCTGTGCACGGCCTGTCACACCCCGGCGTTAAACCTTCGGTCCGTTTGGTAGCGGCGAAGTTCGTTTGGCAAGGACTGAAAAGGGACGTGAGGACTTGGGCCAGGGAGTGCGTGGCTTGTCAACGCGCTAAGGTGCACCGCCACACGAAGGCCCCATTGGAACGTTTCCTGGTGCCTGAGAGGAGGTTTGATCACGTCAACATTGACCTGGTTGGTCCGTTGCCTTCCTCTCAGGGGTTTTCCTACCTCCTCACCATGGTGGACAGGACGACCCGTTGGCCGGAGGCGGTTCCGCTCGTTTCGACATCAGCCGCAGACGTTGCCCGGGCCTTCATTTCAACGTGGGTGTGTCGTTTTGGCACCCCGTCAGACATTTCCTCAGACAGGGGCTCTCAGTTCACGTCCGAGCTCTGGAACGCTGTGGCAGGCGGTTTGGGGGTTAAGCTGCACAGGACTACCGCTTACCACCCTCAGGCTAACGGTCTCTGCGAACGCTTTCATCGCTCCATGAAGGCGGCCCTCAAGGCCGGCCTTACGGACGGTAACTGGGTCGACAAGCTGCCCTGGGTGATGCTGGGCCTGAGGACCGCACCTAAGGAAGATCTGCAGTGTTCTACAGCGGAGATGGTCTACGGTCAGCCGCTGAGAGTTCCGGGGGATTTCCTCCCAAATGCATCGGCTCCCTGGTCGGCGTCGGCCCAGCGGGCTTTCCTGCGTGACGCCGCTGAGGCCTTTGTTCCGATCCCTACTACTCAGCACGGTACTCAGGTGTCCCAGGTTCCCGCAGAGCTCCGCTCGGCGGAGCACGTGTTCATCCGGCACGATGCGCACAGAGGCCCCCTGCAGCCCCCTTATGATGGGCCTTTCCGGGTCTTGGAGCACAGGGACAAGCACCTTGTGGTCGACCTGGGTGGCAAGGCCGAGCACGTCTCGGTGGACCGGGTGAAGGCTGCTCACCTGGACTTGGACCAGCCTGTGGTGCTGGCTCGACCTCCGCGACGGGGCCGCCCCCCGGCCTCGTCCCCTGTCACGGATTTAAGACCTGTTGTTCCGGTCCCTCCCCTTCCGGGGGCCGCACAGGCGGGAGTCACTTTTCCGACTCCCGTGCTCAGGAGTCGTGGGGGTCGGCGTGTCGTTCCTCCCCGCCATGCTGATTTTGTTTATGTGTGAATTCTGGGGGGGCTTGTGTGGTGACACGTTATTGGACATAATTCACCTTTCTTATTGTGTTGCCACACGGACCCTTTAGTGGGGAACACCGGTAGCTTTAGCTGCCATTCCTGCTAGCTCATCAGGCAGAGCAGTGCATGTGTTAACCTCTCTGAAAGGAATGGATAATAAAGATTGGAACTCCATTCTTAATACACCGCCTCCGACTCTCTTTTCACGGCACTACAGACGTTAATAATGTCGGTAATATTAACTTTATTTAATACAACATTTACGGTACAAGATTTAATCATACAGCCCATGTAGTATGATAATGAATTACAGCAAACATGTGCAATATATCCATTATTACAGCTCCGTGGGGTGGCAGTAAGACGATATGGGTCCGTTCTTATTGTGCATCCATGGGTAAAGATAAACGCAACTCACATTGGTTTCTCAAACAGCATCTCTGTAAACTACGTGTATTCACTGAATTTCACTCTCTGCCTTTAACGGCTCGTTGTAGCTCCAATAGCTCCAATAGCTCCAGCCCCCACCCTCCCTGTGAGCAGTGTGCTCTGATTGGTCGGGACACGTAACATGAATGTGCCGGGCGGCGCGGTCCCGTGGGTTAGATGCGCGTTCATAATGCAGAGGGAAATAACTCTCAGAATAACGTTATTAGCACATTTTTACAACTTGAGGAACGAATGTTTTTAATAAGGGCTATACAAACGTTCATACTGGGTAGTTTATTTAGTTTAAAAAAAATTATCCAACGAGTTACAGACCACTCTTTCTCCATGTAAGTCAATGGGAAAAAGTGTTTCCGGGCCTGGCAACCAAACGGAAGTGTAGTACCGCCGTTTGGCCAGCACGAATATTTTCATCTGAGTCCGGCGCACTTCCTGGGGGCTTGGGTAGGCCGTGCAGATATGGTTGTCACTGTCACTACCCGATCTGCAGCTCTGCCCGATCTGCAGTGCGCATGTGCGAGATGGTCCGCCATATTGGACAACTCCGGACGGCAACCCAAGTAGGACAACATTGACACAGTGGCTTTTGGCAAAGCTCAAAAATAAAACGAGAGAGAGATGAGTTATTGTTATTACAACGTGACTTCATTATTATTTAACAACTCTATATATTGGGTTCTTTTATTTGGGGTTAAGTACATTGTCAGAATAAGTGAGAAATGGATTTAACTTCTGTTAGACAGCTATCATACTGAATACTTGCTGTGAATGTGTGCAAAACGTATGGCATATCCGTCCGGAGTTGTCCAATATGGCGGACCATCTCGCACATGCGCACTGCAGATCGGGTAGTGACAGTCAGTGTCACTACCCGATCTGCAGCTCTGCCCGATCTGCAGTGCGCATGTGCGAGATGGTCCGCCATATTGGACAACTCTGGACGGCAACCCAAGTAGGACAATATTGACACAGTGGCTTTTGGCAAATCTCAAAAGGAAAACTCGAGAGAGATGAGTTATTGTTATTACAACGTGACTTCACTATTATTTAACAACTCTTTTTATTGGGTTCTTTTCTTTGGGGTTAAGTACATTGTCAGAATAAGTGAGGAATGAATTTAACTTCTGTTAGACAGCTATATGCCATACATTTTTGCATACATTCACAGTAAATATGTATTCAGTATGATCAGGGCCGGCCCTGACCAATTTGCTGCCCTAGGCAAGATTTTAGCTGGCACCCCCCCCCCCCCCCCACCCTAACCCTAACCCTAACCCCCCCCCCCCCCCCCCCCCCCCCAGATGCAGACACTTACACTTACTATGACTTGCGCGTGCATGGTTGTGGTGTATATTGTGTAATATTGAAGTTAAAAGCATCAATCTGGTGCACTTTGAGAGCAACATTAGGAAATCTATGGATACATCTCTCAACACCCATATGAAACAGAACTGTAAGTAGATTTTCTTTTTCTTTATGGATACTTTACAAATCACTCCCCTTTCAAACTGTATTCTTGTTTATTAATAACAACTTTTTTGTACTGTCATATAATATTTTATACCTGTTTTTCACCTATTCTCTTATTTTTGTATAACTATAATGATCATATAAAGGTGTGCCTTTACCTCACTGAGCTGAGGTTATCAGAGCCGCTCAGTCTTTCAGGAGAGAGCTCTCTAAAGCTCTCCCCCCCGCGGCCGCTTACACAGTAAATTCCAATGTTAATAAAAGCACACAGAAGCTGTGTACGTTTTTTGGGAGTTTGATTTATTTTAAATTAACACAAATATAAAATTAAAACCTATAATTGCACACTACCATTATTAAAAAAAAAGAACAATTTCACATAAACCTCTGGTTTTTACTGGGGCTGGGGCAGTTCAACTTGATTTTTGGGGGGGGTGTGTGCCATAGTTTATGGGCGCTGTACGCAATATAGTCGTAGTTCTGTTAGTATAAGATAATAAGATGTACTTTGTTGATTCAAAATCGTGAAATTGTGTTGTTATGAAATTTAAAAAATATATTTTTAATTTCTAACTTTTTTTTTTTTTTTTCTCCCCAATTTTCGGCGCCCCCTATGGGTTGATGCGCCCTTAGCATTCGCATATACTGCCTATTCAGAGGGCCGGCCCTGAGTATGATAGCTGTCTAACAGAAGTTAAATCCATTTCTCACTTATTCTGACAATGTACTTAACCCCAAATAAAAGAACCCCATAAAAAGAGTTGTTAAATAATAGTGAAGTCACGTTGTAATAACAATAACTCATCTCTCTCTCGTTTTATTTTGAGCTTTGCCCAAAGCCACTGTGTCAATGTTGTCCTACTTGGGTTGCCGTACAGAGTTGTCCAATATGGCGGTCCATCTCGCACATGCGCACTGCAGATCGGGCAGAGCTGCAGATCGGGTAGTGACAGTCACTACCCGATCTGCAGCTCTGCCCGATTTAAATGATTGTGGAACATAGCCTGATAATAAATACATATTCATAATATTTAATAAAGAAGTGTTAATTAATGGAAAAACGTCCTTTAACAGCTTAGTTGGAATTGGGTCTAACATGCACGTTGATGGTTTAGAACAGGGGTGCCCAACCGGTCGATCGCGAGGAGATTCCCAGTCGATCGCGAGATGTGTCTAAAAATAGAACAACAACATTCTGTTTTATCTTTAATGTATAATGTTCCTGTGCCAGAATAATGCACTTGAACGCATCAAAGCTTTGTGATTGGCCGGCGTGACCCCATGTGTTGGGGCGTGGCTGGTGGGCAGTGCACTATTTTCGCTGACGTTGTTGTCCGTGTCAACAGGAGTGACAGTAAAAAAGCAAAAAAGCCCAAAATATATAATTTTCACTCCGAGTGGGAGGATGATTATTTTTGTATCTATTCCAATTCAAAGTCCATCTGTCTCATCTGCAATGCGAGCGTGGCTTTATCGAAGAAGGGTCATTTAGGAGCGGCATTTCAAACAGTGCACAAACGCTACGAGACGGAATTCCCTCCTAATTCTGCCCTACGCTCCAAAAGGGGAGGGGCCTGAAAGGACAGCTAAATGCACAGCAGTCCATTTCCACCAGGCCCAACAACAAGAGCAAGGCTGCTACCAGAGCATCTTATCGTGTCAGTCACGTTCTTGCGAAACACATGAAGTCTTTCAAAGACGGCGAAGTTGTGAAAGAAGCATTCCTGGAGGCTGCCGATGCGCTTTTGGGGGACAGTAAAAATAACAGTAGCATTTCAACAGGTTTTTGATATAATAAAAACTCAAGTTAGATACCGTTATTAATCAGCTGTAAGTTTTAGTTTGTTTGAACTTATTCATTATAATTATTGTACAAAATGGTATAAGAATGCAAACATTAAGATCTGTTCCGTTTAAATTGATTATAGTCTATTATCAATTCAGGTTAAGAAACTAGTGTTGCTTGCATCCTATTTTAAAAAGGCATTTCTTTTTATAATCTACTAAAATGCAACAAAAAATGGTTCGATTCTATTAATGTTGTCTTTTTTATTGCACTGTTGCAGCAGATTCCTGTGTAGCTTCAGATCTGAGTTGTCTTATTAGTAAGCCTCATTTATACTTTTGTAGCAACACTATTTTTATATAATGGCAAAGAAAGGGTTCAGAGTATTTTCTCTTTTTCCTGTGTCATATGTGGCAGCACTGTTCAATGTTTCTTGAAAACATTACCCACTGTAGTATGTGACGTGTGAATAAACTCCAACTCTGTATCAACAACACGGTTGTGTAACTTCAGTTAAATACTTGTATGTGTGTAGATTAGAAAGAGGTAAGATAAAGGAAGGATCTGCAGTATTTTATGAAGTATTAATCGTACGAAGGTCAGTTTTATACAAGTAGAAGTGTGTATTTACCTGGTAGTAGGCTGTCAGTAATGGCTACGCCTCTCTATTTGGACTGGTAGATCTCGGCAGACTGGCAACTTTAAAAGTAGCTCTCGGTTCAAAAAAGGTTGGGCACCCCTGGTTTAGAAGAAAGAATCATTGAATTTAATTGTTCAAGGTTTATGGCTGAAAAGCATTCTAGTTTACTATCTAGTGTAATATTAGAACTTACGTTTCCGGGAGCTGTTGATAACACTATACTGGTCAAAGGCAAGAGGTCATTAATTTTGTTTCTAAGAGTAACAATTTTAACATTAAAAAAGCACATAAAATCCTTACTACTGAGTGCTATGGGAATAGAAGGCTCAATAGAGCTGTGGCTCTCTGTCAGCCTGGCTACAGTGCTGAAAAGAAATCTTGCATTATTCTTATTCTCATCTATTAATGAAGAGTAGTAGGCTGCTCTCGCTTTACGCAGTGCTTTCTTATATTCATTGAGAGTAATATGCCAAATTAAACAAGATTCTTCAAGTTTAGTGGAACGCCATATCCATATCAAGTTGTCTCGACTTTTTCTTTATTTTGCGGGTTTCGACATTATCCCATGGATCTAGTCTATGTTGTTTTATTTTCTTCTTTTTCAAAGGAGCAACAGAGTCTAATTTTATTCGCAGCGCATCTGTAGCACTATCAACAACATGATCAATTTGGGGTGGTGTACATTTTGTATACGTTTCTTCTCTTACAGACATGCTATCGAGTTAAGTATTGGTGGAATCTCTTCCTTAAATTTGGCTATAGCACTAACAGATAGGTTTCTGCTGCAGGAGCTTTTTGTAGTCTAGTAACAGTACTTCAAAAGTTACTATGAAATGGTCGGATAAAGCAGCATTATGCGGTTCGACTAATAGTTGCTCAATTCCAATACCATAAGTCAGAACAAGATTGAGAGTGTGATTATAGCAGTGGGTTGGTTTATTTACACTCTGACAGAAACCAACAGAATCTAATATAGAGTTAGATGCAACAGTAAGGCTATTTTTATCGTCGTCAACGTGAATATTGAAATCACCTACGGTAATTACTTTATCTGTTTTGAAAACTTAAGAGGATCGGACATACATCTATTATCTTTCTTTTAACAAGTCCTTACCACAACATTAATAACTCCAGATGTGATTGATTATTAGAGGGAACTACAGTATATGAAAAGACAAAGAAGGGGGATGTAAAAATTAGTTGTAAATGTTACGGTAATAGTTGGCACGATGCTCTGCAGCTCTTTTAAACTAGTGGTGAATTAAATAATGGAGCACATCAGCCAAATGGATTTTTTAAAACCTGGCAACCGAAATGATGTTCTTACAAATGAGCTCTTTTTATTAATGAGCCATTTTAGTTTTTTTTCTCCAATAAAAAATATAGACATAACAAGGCTTTAGGGTCAACTCTCTATTCGTCCACCACTATCAAATATGTTCCTTTTGTAGCATGACAAATGCTTTTCTACATATTGGGTTTAGATAATGTAAACAACAAAGTAATGGGAAGATATTACAGGTGAATAGGAAGAACATGTGAGCAATCTTTCAGTGACACACGAATAATATTCTTATGTGCAGGTTGACCAACTAGCTTATCACCTAGACTACACACACAGTGAGAGTTGCCTTCGGGTGCTGTCATACAGCAGGGCATCGTACACTGTCACCCATCAGCATCTGTCTTTCGTGTCCACCCATCTTAAATTACTTTGGCTGCTCACTGTCAACGCGCTCAGTCCTCCTCCAGCCTCCTGTCAGTCTTTCTGTCACACAGTTAGTTAGTCTCTCTGTCAGTCAGGTAGCCGGGCAAGCCGTTAGGAATCCAGGGCGTTCCTTCCTAATGTCCTTCAATCCAGTGGATTGTTTGTCAGAGAAAGAGGAAAGAAGAAGTGTGGAGATATATAGAGAGATTTTGGTCTAGTGAGACATAGTGAAGTGGAAAAAATATGCCAATGAATAAGCAAATAGCCTGAGGGACTGAGAGAGAGGGAGACAGTGCGATGTCAATTTAGGGAGGGAGAGCTTACTGTCAGATTTAAAAAAAATAAGAATGTGAGAAAGAGAAGTTAAAATGACCAGAGTTTACTCTAGACAGAAAATGTGATTTGCGCTAGAGAGAGAGGAAGAGTGAAAGCTTTTTGTTTGGAGAGTGAGAAAGAAAAACTGTTAGTTTTAGAGACAGAGAGAGACGGAGTGATAGATGGCTGTTTGCCTCGTGTGCGGCTGCCAGTCATTACCTAGCCGGCCTCAGCGGCAGGTTGGCAGCGCCGGCTCTAATTGAGGAGGCCGCTGGCTCGGAACAGCAGACAAAGAGGCAGGGCTAGCTTTCCTCTTTGATGGTCCATAAATTAGCCTGTCACTCATTACATCCTGGCATGTGGTTGGGATCAGAAAACACAATTTCCAAACTAATTTGCATTTGTCATACATTTATATAATATAAAGCAAACGCTCATAAAGCCTGGCTATGCTGATTATTTGTTGTGTTTAAAGTGAACACCACACACGTACGCTGTGAACTTTCCGATGATCCCTTTACAATGAGAATACAGCAGAATAATGAATATATTCTTCAGCATTGCATCAATATCTATTAAATCAGAGTGGCAGCAGCAAGTGTCTTGTTTAGAAAACAACACAACTCCTAAAGCCACATTCCCACATTCTTATATGTGCACCAGCTCATCAAAAACAGCTGTGTCACTCTCATCATGTTCTTGCTTTCCCTCTGGGTATTGGAAAACAAAACGTTGGACATTACGAGGCTGTCACACCATGACAGCTATTGATCAGGCTGCTCCTGAGAGACAGCTAGATAAACTTCACATCAGCACCAGGGAGAGGGTTGCTGGGTATTTGTTGCCGTCTGTTAATGACCAATGAATGCCGGGATATGTGGGGAAAAAAGAGAAAGAGGAGGTGAGTAGGTGGATGTTGTAGGGATGCACAGATGCCACCGCTAAAAAGATGTCACATGGTATTAGACTTGCACGGCGCTGTCATCTTCACAGGTGACAACAGCTATCTCCATATTTCACGCTTCCACTTACTTCCTCCTCTCATGTCTCTTGCCCTCGCTGTCATGCCTTCAGGTAGCACCCAATCTCCCCCCCACCACTTTTTCCCAACCATTTATACCCACACCAACCCCACTGCTTATCCACCCCGAACCAACCCGGCCAGCTGCGGTGACAGCGCCGGCATGCAACAGCGAACACACTCTGCATGATAATCACAAGTCGCTCACCTCTTCTGTAGTTTCCACCCACCTTCCCATCCTCAAAATCACACACACCATGTAAACAGATCTCGATGCACCGACAACATTTCTGATACATCTTTCACTTCTAGTATAGAAATCCAGCATTGAAACTTTTAGTATTTGCAGAAATAAAAGTGGCTTTAGCTGAGCAGAAAAGTGCAGAGCTGTAAAAAGACAACACCATTTGGTGTGACAGATTGACCTTCTCTTCTCTCCAGGGTCCGTCAATCATCACCATAGATACTCGGCTCTCGGCAACTCAGTAAATACCATAAGCACGTCCACCGGTGTTAACTGCACATTCAACTCATGAAGAGACACAATCATGCTTGAGATCATTTCTGCTGACCTGAAATGCATTAGTATCACTTGCAATGTAGCAACTGGAAAAAGAGCGAATATGTTAAAGTCATTTTAACCATGACATAGTTTCAAAGGGTGTCAAATTATGGCCATCTCTCAGCTGCCTGAACTGTGTGACCAATAGAGTGACTAAACTCTGGATAAGCACTGTAGGTGACTTTATGTTTTTCAGGTCGAGAACTCTATTAATTTACTATTAGGTCTTAAAAGATATCTGCAGTGAGGTGAGCTAGCTCTGTGATTGACATGTTTTCCAATAACTTGCCTTAGTTCATGGTTTGGAAAGCCTGGAAAAGCCCCCCCCTCGGAGCACCAGGCCCGCCTCCCACTTTGCAAAACCCTTGGCTTGGTTATTTTTCAAAGAATACCATTTTATAACGTAATACTACATTAATGCCTGGATAATGTTCCTCTGCAACACGTTTCTAGATTACGCTACACAGATTGTTGTAACCAGAGGCATTATGCTTTGACACCTGTTGCAAATAAGTAGTATAACAATGTATTTTCTAGTAGAGAGGTTTGTAAAATTAACAATGTTGCAGAGGTAGAATTTACCACTGAGAGATGTGACCATATTTTCTTACTCCAGTGGAGTTTTAACATATCGTACAAAACGGTTCAAAAAATCATTGCTGAGGCTGACTGATGTAAAAGCTTGGAGCCCTTCCCATGTATCTAATTAGCCCCAGCTCTGGCATGCCAGCCAGCAGACCGATGGTTGGCATGAGGCAGCAGGACAGCCCAGCTGCCCCCGTGTCCTCTTCTCTGCCTCGGGGGGTACTTTCTGGGTCCACTGCTGCCTCGCTGAATGACGAGAAACAGAAACCTGGATCAGAGGGGAAAGGTAGCTCTCACCCTGCATAACACTCTGTCAGAGGCAATATTTCATGCTTAAAGGGAACTCTCCATCAGCAATCTGATCTCCTCACTGCTGCCACGCTCCACATTCACACTTGCAGTGTAACCCTGTAAAACAGCGCATTCACTACAACATAACAAACTGACTGCAGCATCATGAGTGGGTTATTGATATGCAAGTTTGAAAATACAAAATATAAATGCACAGTAAGGACAGCGGAAGAGCTCTTGTTATTTCTGGGTGCACAGAGGGAAGAAAGATCAAGGCGCAAGCCTTTTCCCACGATGACGGCACGAACACTGCAGCTCCAGCGTGCATTTGTGCCAAACTGGCGAGTGCAGGAGAGGGGGAAAAGAGAAACAAGAGATAAAGGCAGAGGAAGACGGAGAGAGAGGCATGTGTAACATTATATGGATAGACTTTTTGAGGAGAAGGAGTTAGAGAAGGAAGGGGGAGAAAAGGGTAAAAAAGGGGAAGTGAACTAAGAGTGGGCGAGCAGCAGAGAGGGAGCAATTTAATGCTGTAATTAAGTTCCTGATAGCACCCTGGGAGATGTTCTTTGGCTTGGCTCCAGGACAGCTTAGCGTTGCACCAAGACTCTTCAACCCACTATCTATGCTTACACACACACACACACACACACACGGCATTTGAACAAACTCAAATTTAATACGCGCCGGCTCTCTTTGCTCTCGAGCCAATTCCGAATCCCCGAATATGTGTCAGCTTCACCAAATTATGCATTGACAAGAAGAGACACAAAGGAGAGCAGACTGGCAAGAGGGATGGCTGTGAGAAACCATCACTTGCAGTCACTCTCCCGTCGCTCTTACTCACACTGCCGTGCACACGAGGCAGCTGCCTTGACAAGTGCTAGCAAATCATCCTTATGAGAGCACAAATGGAAACCTGTGTCAGAAAATACTCCTTTTCTTTTCCTTAATGTTAACAGTGCTCCTATCATGCTTCTGCCACCTGAAGCCTGTCAGAACCTTTCCACCACACCTGGTGTTTCTTCTTATTCACTCGCTGCCATGGCAGGGCATATGTATGTCTCAAACATTTGATGCTGACCTGTAAGACAGTACGTTTGACAAGAGGGCTTGCCGAGTAGTTATGACTGTGGATAATGGCAGCTTATTTCCCCATCTGTGCATTCTTGTCAAGTGGAAAGGTGCTCAGTGAGAGAACGAGAGAGAACGAGGTAGGACTACAGAGAGAAAAAGGATGACAGGGATAGAGGAGTCAGAGAGAGAAGGGGAGAGAGAGAGAAGTCACAGGCAGTACACCCAGCCTCTCTCCTACAGCCCCATTCCTCGCCTCCTTCAGGCCAAGCGGAGCAGCAACACGAGCGATAGGATTTAACTGAGGATACCGCGCATCAGTAGGATCTGAGATTTATCGGGGATTTGTCACCAAAAGACTGAGAAAAAGAGGATACATAAGTTGTCATTACAGAGACAATAGAGTGGAACAAATCAATTGGAATCTGTCGGGGCTGATTCTGCTCTTAACAACTACAGGACGCGTCTGGTTCGCACCTGTCCTCCCTCTCCGGGGATAAAAGTGCGTAAAATATTTACCGTTTTTTACGCACGGTGACTCGAGCTGGAGAGACTCGTATACGGTCCCGGACGCACGATGTTGATCGGTGAGTGTTGAACACCTTCAGTACTTCACTATTTACCGGTGATGATGTGGCTGCGCTGACTGTAGTAACTTGAACGACACATGTATAAAGGATAGCAGAAATAGCACGGCGTAGGTCCATGTGGATGTCAGAGAAATAATGCAGCGGCACTTTGAGAAACGAAATTATATTTAATTATCTTATTCTGTCACTCAAAACACGCAAAGTATCTGACAGTCAAAACACATTATTGAGAGGAACAGAAGTGGCTGTCAGGAATATCAGAAATGCGGAGGATTCTTTCTGAGGAAGTGTAATCGGACGCGCACGGGCAGTGTTAAAAGAGAATCGTTTTATGATTGAATTGTGTGTGGAATTTATTAATAGCCTTGGTCTCGACACTATAATTGTGCCGGCATTATTTCTACTGTATAGATCAAGTTATATAAAGCTCCAAATAGATCCCCAAATCCAAATGTGTGTCTTCTTACCGGTGCGGAGTTACGGACACCTCAGCCTCTTCCTCATTCCTCCATAGCGCGAACTTTTGTCTCATATTGGGACAACAAAGCACATTCTTGGGCACATTAATATTGATAATGTTAAATGTCTGATCTGGAAGTATCGAATGCATCCTGTTAAGATAGGCCTATGAAACCTGACCTTTCGTTAAGAATTGATTGTGTTGAAATGATTTGCTATTTGTGAACCAGAATTCGTTTCATAGACAGTGTTAGGGTCACTGTGCAGAGGATATACATTTTTTTTAATATACTTCATATCTGCTTGATAATACAAAGAGTCAGACATGCTTCTGAGTAATAAATCACTTATTGTACCAGAGAGTCTTCAGAAAATAACTTGATCTTTAGTTTTTATTTAAAATTATGTATTAAATTAGTGAGTTTATTTTTTAAAGGGAGGGAATGCATGCTCTACATTATATTTGATACTTTTGCTTGAATTTTATATAAATATAGCTGCCAATAGGGTGGAAAACCCCATTAAATCTAGAATAGAGAACTTCATTTCATTTCCATAATGAACTCCATCTCATCACTCATAATATCAGATAATAAAGGTGTACATTTTTCTGTGTGGGCTGAGCGGAGGAATGGACCTGCGCCATTGTGCTTTATATGAAACACTGATTTATAGTCATGGCTAAATCTTGTCTACCTTTCATGCATATCAATGATTTTTTCTGAGTGGACTATACACTTTGAGTCCTTACTTATATTTCAGAGATGAAGCAATCGAAAACCAAAGAGAATACGAAAAGGATGAGATTACAAAGATCTAAAGGGAATATGCTGTCAGTCTTCTTTACTGAATTGGATTGAATGGTTATATACTCACACACTCACACAAAGGTACACCAGACCTTCCAATGTGATTGATCTAGCTTTAAGTGAGATTGTGGGGTGCTTTGACATCTCTTTGCTCTTAAAATGGCTTCGGTGCATGGGCCAATGACTCGTGCAAATGGTGCCACATTAGCATTTCTCCAGATATTTACTTCCAACAACGCCACTTCCAAATCCGATGGATGCAGCCTTCAACATTCAGGTTCATCATGTTTGTGCTCTTTCTGCCTTTTCGTCAGCTCATAAAAGTGCAGCTCTCCTGTCAATTGGAGCTCTAACTGCTCTGGCCTTTGCCTTCTGATGATTCCAGCTTGGCCATTATGTCCTCTTAAAAGCCGCTTGGTGGGTCACAGGGGAGCTCTGCGGCTGCATCGGCTTCTTCACAGTACTAGATAATAACTGTCATTATTTGACGACGGCCATTATTATTCAGTGTGTTGTTGTGAAAAGGGGCAGGGCTCTGTTCCTATTCAGTATTGACTTGAGGATGAAAAAGGGCTGGTGGTGGGGGCTCAACCTTGTCTGACTTCACCCATCCGCTCATGACCCCCTGCCGGGCCCCCAGGCGGGAGACAGGCTGTGGGGCTGTGGGAGGGCTGATTATAGGCCTGTCCCTCTGGGAGTGGGTGACATTCTTCCTCTTCCACTCTTTTTTTATCTGCAGGATCTAAGGTGGGGGCGTTGGCAATGCATGGGAAGCGGGGCTAATCGGCGCTAAACAGGGCCCCAAGCTTGATCAGGGCTAATTACATGAGGTTAGGGTTACAGGCTGTGACTAGAGTGGGGTCTGGCCACATCCTTAAATCAGGGCTGTGAAAGATTGATGGACAATAAGAAGATAAAAGCAGTGTGTTTTTTGTAGTAGACGAGCATAATTATAGCATACTGTATGTAACCCAGCAGTCAGTGATCGACCTTGAAATTTCCACTTGCCATTGGTTTCAGCTTTTATGTGTTGAGGCTTCAGGGGTTCCCAAGCAGTGGGCAGCGAACGCACGTCTGTTTGAAGTGGTTGTGCAGGGGGAAGGGGAGTGAATGGGGGGGTTAATTAAAAGGTTGGACTGAGGGTCCACTTCCCACCAACTCCACATCTGCACCGTCAGCCTCTCAGACAAACATGGGCTTCCTCAAGTGTTTGCTTTAGTGTTCGGTTTAAGCAGCAGTGGGCTTCCATCTGAGCTGACTGTGTGTGTGTGTTTGTGTGTCTGTGCACTTGCATGCAAAAGCAAAGTGTGTGAGGCAATGAGACATGATGATGGATGGATCTCCTGAGCCTCCCGTCTCTTTGTTCATCCCTCATGGGCCAGAGGGATGGAGGTGGCAGCTCTCCAGCTCCCGCTCAGCCCATTTCTACCCTCTCTCTCTCTCTCTCTCTCTCACACACAGCAGCAGAGACAAATAACCCACTGCTCTATTAGCTCAACAAACACCTCACCTAAAATGACAAATATGTAGTCAAACTGACTTTTTTATTTTTCATTACCTCTGCGCCTATTAGTCTGCGTCATCTGAGTAAAGACTCCTGTGAGAACGAGAAGAATGCTACTACTACCACTAAGTGTATAATATATTATTTCATATGTATTGGTTCTCATCTGACTGCATTTTATACCTCGTCCCACTGATGTAAAGTTCTATACCACTTTTATGCAGTAGTCGATGAATGTGTGTGGCTTTTTTCACTTTAATGTGCCAGTCAGTTATTTATTCCAGGAAACAGGAAATGTGGGGTGTGTTATTATCCCTCCTAAACTATTTGTTTTCTTCTTCTTTGTTTTAGTCTTGCTAGACACTTTTCTTGATCTTGTTTTATCTTTCCCTGTAGCGCTCAGTCAAGGAGGTGATGAGAGTTTTAAAGGAGGTTTCTATTCAAGGATGCTCTCACAGTGTTGTGTGTCATCAATGTCTGATGTTTAGTGCTTTTCAGGAGTCGTCTCGCTCTGCTATTGGAGTCACAACTTCTACTCATAATGCTCTCTTCCTTTGGGGCTAAGTGGAAAAATAAGAATACCTGACTAAATTCTGATGGATTTCTTTCTGTATCATTGCATTATGTTAAAGGAGCACACCAAATGTTACATTCTAAAGTCTGTTTACATGTCTCGGGGAGTACTGGTGCTCATGACAGAGAAGTAATATGAAGACTGTTGTGGCTCCTGAGGGAGGTGCACAAAGAAAATCTGTGTAGCCTTGTTCATACTCGTATTTTTGCGGGAATTTAGGCAGCAAGTTTTGACGAGCCTGGAATAAAAAGATATATATCTCTGGTTCTGCTGCATCAAATTTGCTTGGGTCGAGCAATATAACAAGAGTGCAAAGGCCTTGAGCTGATTCTAAAACATGGACTCACACCAACACAGACATTTTATGTTTATGTTGTATGTTCTGTCTGGGAGTTGTCTCTGAATAAGTTGGTGGACATTATCTTCACCAAACTCCACTGTCTCTGACAGAACCTCTACTAGATATATGCAGGAGTATAACATCATACATTAAAGGGAAATGCACATTTGTCTGTACATTTGTTTGAGTGTTCAGGGTGGATTTTGTGTGTGAATTGTATGGAAGATTTAGAGAGTGGGTGGACCGTTGAAGTGACAATAATTAGACCTGTCCTCATGGGTCTGTATGCGCCTTTCAGGCAGGTCAGGGGTCAGCACAGAGCAGAGGTCACAAGTCAATGAAGTTACTGAAACATGACCAATTCTGTGCTGGTTTTCCCTGACCCCAATAGTTATTCATGAGATATGTTTCTTTATTTGCATAGAGACACTTGTATACTCCTTGTATTGCTATTAATATGTAAGTATGTGATTTGTATTGTAACATAAACTACATTTGCTTTTCACATGCAGCGTTTGTATGCACAGTTCATATATGCACCTTCCTGGCCTCAGGGGAAGCCCCCCTGTGGGGAAAATGCCCCTGTGTGAGTGACAGTCCAAGTCATTTTATTGAAGTGACAGCGAGGGTTTGATTGGCCCGCCTGCTGAAGTGATGGCTTCTGGGTGCTGAGAGCTGCCGGCATATGGGAGGCCCAGCGGGGGCTTTGACAACATGAGAAATGGTCCCGCGCTGCTCTCGGCACCGGAACCTCAACACTTAGCCTCTCATCCCTGGGTGCAGGGGCTAAAGATGGAAGACCTTGAAGGGGAAGCAGCGGCACATCATCTCCCACTGCAGCATGTTTGTGTGTGTGTGTTGTTCTGCACTTGCAAATGAATCGGTCTTTACCAGTTAGGGCAGCTTTTAACTGAGGTGGGCCACATCCTCTGACCTTGACTTGAATGAGCGAGAGAAGAGTTAAAGGCTGTTAAGAGACTTAAGGATGAGAAGAAGCATGAAGAAAAAGAAAGCAGACAAACGAATAGAGCTAGAGTAGAAACTGAGACAGGTGCAAGTAGAGAGGATTGAAACATAAAGGGAATACAACTTGAAAATGATATCTCCCTATCATGCTCTCCCGTATTCTCCGTCCTCATCTCAAGTGTATTTGTAAGTCATCAAACCAGACTGTCTTTATAACCACCCGAGCTCTCCAAGCAGGTGGAGGATCATCAGTAGCTGAGAGAGTAACAAAGGCCATCGATTTTACAGTCAGCTCCAGCAATCAGAACATGGTGCCCTGTCCACCGATCTGCAATACTCCGGGGTCTAATGCTCACAATAGAGTGCAGCTAGTGTGTAAATGGTGGTAAGTGTAAACAGAAGACTCTGTGATCCAGCTCTAATGGCTGTATCTGCTCCAGCTCTTTGTTACCCGTCAGGATGCTGACCTCCTCCTGTACTGCACGGCATCTTTTTAACAGCTCACCGCTCGCCGGATTAATTACAGTGGCTGGGAATTAATGTACGAACGTTGCACTGGATGCACACAAATATAACTTGTATGGAAAATCACAAAATGCCTCCAGAGAATAACAAAAGCAAACATTAGACGCTCTCTCTGTCTTATATCTCTTGAATTGATTAACAGCCATTTCAATAAACAGAATACATCTAAAAACAACTAAATCTAGTTGTTTCATGTTTCTGTTAAATGTTTGATGATGAGTTGTACTGTAAACAGCATTAAAAAAAGTAATTTCTGTTAAATATTATATTTGATTAGATTAAACATATTACAAAAATCCCAGGAAACGTAAGGGTTGTACGAAATGTATAATTATTCGAAAACAATTAATCCCAATTCATAAATTATAGCTTCTTTTTTTGTGTGAACACACTTAAAAAAATTAGACCTCAGCTCTGAATTGCTGTGCCTTAACACCAAAGGAATAAACATAAATCAATTCACAAAATGCAATCACCAAAATACATGGTTTGCAGTTTCTTTGCACACACGATTCAATCTCCAATGTAAATAGTAAGCATTTTCTGCACACACACACACACACACACACACACACACACACACACACACACACACACACACACACACACACACACACACACACACACACACACACACAGACAGACAGACAGACAGACAGACAGACAGACAGACAGACAGACACATACAGTGACATGTACAAATTGTCAGAGCTTGTGGCTAGCAGAACACACTTAGTACATTTATGATACACATAAATCAAATTAAAAGCCACAAATACAGAAATGTTAGCAAGCATTTTTGTTCACGCAGACGCACATTTAAATGCAATCACTGGTTTGTTGTGTAATGGGAGTGCAACGAGTCCTCACAAACAGAATATGAATATACATAAATGAGTCTTTAAAAGGCAGATGCAAGTACACACATACAGTATAGGTGTGGGTGTTTTTGCGCGCGAAAAACATAATTATATATGGAACACATCGAATATGTACAAGCTTTTGTACATAAATACATCCCAAGTCACCTGCTGTTCAATGCAAACGCCTCACTTTTTCTCCGTGTTGATATTTTGCAATACAAATGTTTCTGTGTGTTGGCTTACATTTCCTACAGAAATTGGCATTCTCTTCTGTACTGAGCCGCGGTGGAGAGAGCCTGACTGGGAATGATCAGCTCTAATGATTTTATGAGAGTCTACATGATTAATGTTGGCACAGCAGTGTGTTTGCGAAAAAAAGCTCTTTCTCTCATTCTCTCTCTCTCCCCCTCCCACGCCACCCTTCCTCCCAGGGAATATCCAGTCTCACTGCGTGCTGATTTCTGTGGCGCTAGCTGCCGTTTGCCACATTAGTGTGTGACAATGGGTCTCTTTGAAGTGGGTTATTGTAGCGCGGCCCACAGCCCGGCGCAGCGGAGAAGATGTGCCAGCTCGCTGTGCAGACAGGGCCAGATACGAGCACAGGGATAGACAGAAGGCACGGACGCACACGTGCACGCCAGCAGAGACTAAATACCCGGGGTCAACAGAATAGCTTTTACACCCACATCCTCTAAATACGCTTTAGGTAAGCACTTCCATGGCAGACAAAAGCCACGCACTCCTCCTCTGCAGGCACACATCTGTCTGCAAGCGCAACACAGCACCATCCTCCCATCACATCATCAACTTTCTACCCATCTTTCATCCATTCATCCATTCATCCGTCTTTCCTCTGTTTTTTTTCACACCCTCCTCTGTTCCCTCTGTAGGCCCAGGCCAATCTGAAAGCTTAGTTGAGCTCCGTCTCTCTCGGCTTATCGCCAAAAGCTGCCTCTTTCATTTGAGTAAATGCCTTCATTCCCAGCTCCTCTATGAGGAAGCTGATAAGAAATGTCTTTTATCCAAAGAAGATAGCCCCCCCCCCCCCACTCCCAAATGCCCAGTGTGGGTGCATGTGTGTATTCAAACGCCTGCACAGCATATGCAAAATATGTATGAGATTATACGTGTCTGAATTTATTTTGTATATATATTTTTTAGAATATGAATAGTTTTATGCATGAGAATAGCTGATGATTCTATGGTGTGCTTGAAGCCGTCTTCCCATGCTGCTTATCATTCAAATGTGACATTTCTATGATTACACATAATCACACGAGGCTGCTGCTACCTTGCAGGTGTCTCTAATAGGAAGTGATTAAGTGGGACAAGCTAATCATCACTGTGCCACTGTGTGTGTGTGTGTGTGTGTGCGTGCGTGCGTGCGTGCGTGCGCGCGTTAAAGAAGACGCTGTCTAACCAATGGATTGGGGATTTGTTAGCAGGCATGGAGAGATACGTTTTGTCTGTGTTTCTCTCGGTCTAATCCTTTGCCAAATGCTGCGTTCTGTCCCGCTCTTAGTAAACAAATACATTGATCGGTCTTTGATGCGTCACATGTCGCGGCGTCATTGATGGCAAGGCAAGGCAAGGCAAGTTTATTTATATAGCACTTTTCAACACAAGGCAATTCAAAGTGCTTTACAAAAAATGAAAGAGATTAAGAAAATGGCATTTAAAATCAGTCATTAAAAAGAAAAGCTAATAAAATTGAAGACGTGTTTAAGTGTTCAGAATCAGACTAAAGGCAACAGTCTGTTCCCGACCCTCTCATTTCTCATATTAATTGTCATTCTCTACATGGCTCAACTTAACTGTCCCTTTTGGCTTTCCATCAGAAAAAGTTAGGAATACTACCTGGTAGAGAAGTCATTTTCAGCACCTGGTTCCAAACAAACTAGCCAAAGTTTAAAACCCTGCACACTGCTGATTACCAATCATTACTAATGATGCACATAATGACAAAATGTATAAGTCAAGCTACTTTCATTAGCAAACGCAATCCTTTTATTTACTTGACCCAGTTTTTAAAAATGGCAGCTTGCAAAAGGATGCTGTAACATTGGTGATGTACAGGTGTTCCTGTTTGGCTTAGTGTCTTGTGATAAAATAGTAATCCCGCCTACAATAAGGAGGTACAATCTGCATTAAAAAACGTAATACATAAAAGGACCTGGTAACTTAAATGACTCGAGTCCTGCAGAGCTGTGCAATGCAATGAAATCGCTCCATAAGTGTCTTTTTTCTCATTGTCTTCATGCTTCCGTCTTTCTTGCGCTTCAGTCCCAGGGGACGTATCCTGCTGTGTCATGGAGATTAGGTTATGGGGGTTTCAGCAAGTAGTAGCAACGTTGTTCTGCTTCTTTTTCCTGATCTGGGTGAACATCTCTATGTGTAGTAGTTCAGGGCCAGAGGATCTGCCGCTGCCCTTTTCTATCCTCAGTAAGACACAGCTTGTCTCCTCAGATATGCATATTTGCAACATGGCCCTGCCTGTTAAGAGCTCCTGCCCTCCCCTGAAGCATCAGCACGCTGTGGTCTGTTCTCTCTAGGGACATATGAATAAAATGTGTAAAGCTATTGGAGCCACAGCAAGAAAAATACACCTCACTGCTCCCCGCGGAGCCCCAACCTCATTGACCTGGGTTTGTTTGCCTGAGGCCAACGATTGTGTACCGGCTGATCTCCGCGGAGTAGCGAGTGCAGAGTCAATGAGAATGATGCATTAGCAGCTCTGCATCTATTAAAGCTGCTTGCTGGAGTTGAAGCACACACCACTTTGAAGGGATTTATCAAGCCGCACCAAAAAGAGGTGATTTAATTTATTTGCTTACTAATGAGGAGGGATTGCGAATTGTACACTTCCACGGCTACACTTCCACCTGCTAAAGCCATTTGCTCATTACTGCAATCAAATACAGCGTTTGTTCTGTATAATCAAACCTTTTTGTCAGCTCATCAGCCGCCTTTGTGCATTTTTGGTACTCAAAGTCATTTGACAAGGCCAGTCTACATAGTGGAGCTAAATGAGTAGCTTAATTTAAGTCTAGTGCAAAACTATCTGTATTGCCTTATGTTTGGGTGAAACATTTCACTGATTTATTTGTTATGTTTGTGCACTTAAACATATCAACAAGACAGATTGGTCCAAACCACACTATTAAGTATACTTCCAAGAAAGTGTGAGCAATTTGCAAAGGACTAACTCAGGTCAGAGTCCTCTTTTAACTCTAATTTAGTCTGTGTTTCTTTTTTTTCGCTTGATCCTACACAAAACAATCAAGAGTAATTAAATCCAATCAAATAAATGTTGGCTCTCGTTTGCTCTCCCTTTCTCTCAGTCAATCAGCCGAATTGATTTTATTAGAGGTAATTGTTCCCCGTTTGATGTTCATGATGTCTTGATTAGTCTTTTTCCCTGGAGTGTTGTCTATAGAGAGCATGCTCTCCTGCTGTTGTTTAGTCCAGATTAACTCTAAATCCTCTTTGTCTTAGCAGACAGACGCAGACTGGCTTGAGTGGGTTAGCCGAGTCGACTATCAGTCAGACGAGGTTACAGCATGTTAGCCAAGGGTCAACAAAGCTCTAGTTACACCAGAGTTATGTCATCAACTTTATAGGGAGGACTCCCTTAGATGCTACCTTTATAAATATAGGATTGATCTCCACGATGTAAGGACTGATGTAACTGTTTGGAAAGATCTTGTACCGCACACTCAGCTGAATGACATATCTCACATTTAATCATGCATTTGTTTCCTTAAAATCTACTTTAAAGCGGCCCTATTATGCTCACTTTCAGGTTCATATTTGTATATTGTGCACTTACTATGACAGCGTAAATGCTTTACTGTTAAAAAAGCTCTTTATTTTTCTCATACTTCCTGTGCTGCAGCCCCTCTTTTCCCCCTCCGTCTGAAACCAGAGCCCAGTCTGCTCTGATTGTTGATAGGTCAACCATTTGAAGATGTCCAAACCCTTAGCATATCACGTATAGTGTTTTGGAGTGTTAGCCAATATACGTGTTACATGGTGATGTCACTTTGTCCAATGGAGGCGTTTCAGGCAGGGGCGAGTGTGTGGGAGACGTACTCCCTCTGCAGGGAACTTTGGGGTTTTAGCCTTTGCAGACAATTTACATACACAAAAACATATATAACACACTACAGGAAAGGGAAAACCACAAAAAGCACTAAAGGGCCTATTTAAAATAGAAATGTATTCAAAGATTAATACAATTCTAGCCATATGAAAAGTTGTGATTAATGGTATGTGTATTGTAACCAAAGCCACACTGTAACAGACCTCAATGTGCAACAGTGATCTGATTAAGGGAGGCAGCTCACAGCCTGGGCCAGGCCACAGAAAACGCACAGCTCCTTTATGTCTCACACATTTATTAATTGGAAGCAGCAGCTTATCAGATAACCTCAGGGTTTTGGAGGACAGTGACAAAGGTAAAGGTCACTGAGATTTGCTGGAACTGTTCAAAACTGAAAAAATAACTTCACCAGTAAAATAAGTTGATTTAACTAAAGTCCTGCATGATGTTAAAGATCCTTATCAGCCTGCTGCATCCAGTGACCCCTGGCAAGTGTTTAGGCAGTGATGCTCAGTGAAGTGAAAATAAGTGAAGGTGAGTGCCTTAACACCTTGTTACAGATGATATTTGTTGAGTTTGAGTGTCTTTCAGATGCCAAAACTGTGATTCTCCTGTTGTTACAAGTGGTGGGAACATGAGATTCATGCAGTTCCAACAGCAGCAGCCAAAGCAGGCAGACTGAGTCTTTCAAATCAAGACTTCACGTCATGATGGTCTCGTCTGTGGGCTCTTTACAGTCCTGCCCGCTTCGTGGGTGTTTGTCCATCCCAAATGACCTCATAGCTTATTGTCTTTTCATTGGATCGTCTCCACTGTGCTTTCCAGCGATAAGTAGCAATGCTTTGACGCTTGAGGACACTTCAGCGACTTTCAATCGAGACTAATCTGTATTTGAGATCTGCCAAGGTCTGCGTGGATGCACAGCGGAGAGAGAAATAAAAGGCAGTTGCAGAGATCGGCCATTTGTAGCTGCTGTCTCGGAGACGTGCTTCCATTCCCTCTTTGCAACCAGAGGGGACAGCTCACTATATCATCCAGCCCTTTGTGATTTTGTCTGAAGCAGGAGTTGGCCAAAGGGGGAGAAATGTGAGTCTCTCTTCCCAGCTGCCTGAAGGTGAACCCCATGCATCACAGAGAGTATGAGCTTCTGTTTGCATGCATTCTTGTGTGTGTGTTCATGCCGATGTCCACATCAATATATGAGAATAAATGGGAGGCTTACTCTTGAGCTATCAGGTGTCAGAGACTATTGTTCAGGCTGAGTGAACCAGATTGAATTCCGTGTGATTCAGTTTGGTATTTCTTTGGTGTTAAACTAAGCAAACCAGACGGGTAGACTGTGTTTTTTGACAACATCTGCTTATTTCCAGCCCTTACCCTCTTTGTCTGTCCAACACACCCTGTTCTCAGCAGTTTTCCTCTTCTTTTCTTACGTGACAAACCCCTCAAAATAAATACTTATACTTGTAATACAGTTCTCAAAGAGCTGAAACTGAGTCATTGTGGACTCCATGTTACTCCCTAGGTGTATATGGGCATTGTGTGGTCACGAGGAGTTGGAGGCCCCAGCCCTCCCCAGTGAATCGCAGTGATCCGCGTTTCTGCTGCTTCTGCTGCAGTTATTAAAAGCCAGGGGAAAGGTTACAGTAAATGCCACTCGGCTGATGTGCAGCTCAAGCTTGGCAGACCTCCCCGACCCCCACTGCCACCCTGGGTGTTACTCTCGCTTTTAGGGGGAACAGTCATTTACTTGCTTCCCCCCCCCCCCCTAAAATTGGCAATCCTACTCTCCTTTCAAAACACCTTCCATGGAGCCGTACATAAAAGTCTGCTGAAGCTGCATGCCCTGCCACATAATTACAATTATAAGGATGAAAAGCAAAAGCAGACCCAAACCGTACCAAGCACCTGAGTCTAACAAATTGGCAGTTTCCTCTGAATCCCCCCCCCACCCTCTCCTCCGCCACGTCTCCAGTGCTGTCCCTCCGAGGCGTCCTCCCCCCCCCCCCCCCTCCTTCCCTTCCCTTGTCACCACTTCTTCCAGACACCCTGGGCACTCATCACAGAGGTCGCGCACCTGTCGCCTGCTGTAAACAGGAAATGAATAATTCAGGAGTCTTCGCTGGCTGACTGCAACAGCTGATGGTCTCTCTGTGACGAGCAAAGATTTATCTCAAGGATTCGCATTATAATCCTCTGCTGGAATCACGCTAATGAGAAACGCTCTGTAGAGAGTCTGAGGACCCACTCGGAGCCAGACTGCAAGTCCTTGACCTCTATGGGTGATAAAGTTGGTTTGAAACGGCAGCCTGTAGTGCAACAAGGAACTTCTGCCACACTTCCTGCTTTGCATTGTTAGGTTTGCAGGAGAAAGGTGCAGATACAGTAAAAAGAAAATGCACTATAGGCCTAACTCTGAATAAAAAAAGCTTCTCTCTTTGCCTTCAGTATCTCCTCTCTTGTTTCCTACTCTCTTCTCCCTAGGCAAAAGCCCACTGTGGAGCTGACCTATAACAGAAAGCCGGTTATATTTGAGAGAAATGCCCAAGTAGCAGGTTGAGAGGCAGCAAGACGCCAGTTGGGGCTGCCGGGTAACTGGAGTGATTGCTTTTCGTTTCTTATCACCACACCAGCAGGTGTCTAAGACGCTCTGTACTGCGGGACCCTGAGGGGATTCACAATTATAACACCCTGGCCAACAACTCACCCATCACACCAAACACACACACACACACACACACACACACACACACACACACACACACACACACACACACACACACACACACACACACATCCATCCCTCTGCGCTTCTTTTCTTACTCTCTTCACATTGAGTGAAATCCTGCTGGCCAATAGTAACTCAGGAATCCTGTTATGGCCTCACTTCTCCAAACACCTGCACACTCTCTGATAAGAATCCTTATCTGCTCAGCTCCTTGTCTCTCCTCTGCACCGGACAGAGCAGGAGGACCCTACTGCTGAAGTACAATGGGTGGTCGCATTGTTTGTTTTTTAACCATATTGTGTCTGGTGTGTTAACTTGTTGAAAGGGATGAGGAAGTAGTCCGTCTTTAAATGATGTTCTATGGTGAAGATCTCCCATTTAAAGGCACGCAGGCTGCCCGGGTGTGCCGCCTACAGTACAATACCTCATGTAGAATCATCCCTTTATGCCACTCTCCCATCTTTGTAATTACACATGAGGAATGAGAGGAGACATCTGCATGCCAGCACTTTGAGGAGAGGAGGAAGAAGACAACAAAGGACAGAGCAGCTTCTCAAAGGCTTTCTAATTTGCAGCTTGCAGCTGTTTCTCTTCAGAGAGCTTGTCAGCCCGTCCTCTCTCAGCCTGAAAGTGGCTCACAATTCCAATCGCTGATTTCTGAGCCGCATTTGAAAACTATGACACTTTTCCTCTTGTTAAAATGTGTTGACTGTGTCTGAGCCTGACTCTTCTCCTCCATTAACAGGTGGACATGATAACAGACCAATCATTTGCTGATGACAGTTATTCACAGCGGCACTCACATACATCACCTTCTGCTTAGAGACATGGGTTTCTGCGTTTGTCCTCATTGCACACTTTGTATAGGTGCTGGTAACCATGTGCATGTGAGTGTTTGGTTATTTTCCTTCTTTTCCTCACCATGTCCCCCTCTTTGTTTGGCTCCATATGCTTTACAAGATTGAAAACCAAATGAGTCTGGATCCACAAGGCATGGCACTGCGACCCGTAAATGAAGTCCCACAGATGTGCGTCTGTAGATTAATCTTCACGCTCCTGAGCAATTATACTGGCAGTGACGATGAGGCGTGAGGTTGATTTGAAACAATTACAGCACAGGTTGGGAAAGATTAGCTCATTTATTTCACAAGGCCACTGCTGATTGAGAGTGGGGGCATTTTGCAACCAAGCAACCAAGGTGTAATTAGTTTTTAACATGGGCTTTGTCCTTCAACTAACCTTTCAACCTGACCACGGACACTTTAGGGTTAATTCATTTCTGTAAAATGGCTTTCAGTCAACACAAATGAGTCATTGTTCATATTGTGTAAGCTACTTAATTGTATTTTTGTATTATCTATGAATTGCTACTGTGTTTGTTTTTTTCTCGATGTGCTATCTACATTATAGAATGTAAGCTAATTTATGCATTACTACAGTTCACAGCTGGAGGACTTTTATTACCAGAGTCGTATTCCCGTCCCATAATTCTCATGTAACTGCATTTTCTGTTCCTCAAATATTATAAAAGCTCTCTCCCACTTCCCTGCTCTGTGTTAAGAGAAAGAAACGTGGCCCTACAGCTAGGACCTGAAAAGAAAAGGAAAGCTTTGCCTTTTTATAGCCAGTACACATTTCCATTAAGAGTTTTAATTGGTCAGAGACACATGCCTGAAAGGGACATTTAAATTAGCTGTGTTATATGAAGATAAAACTAAGAACTTAAAATACGTGGGAAAGTGTTGTTATGAGAAAAACTAATTCAGGTGGGATATGGGTATATGATCAGCAGGCCATTTGATAAAAAAAAAGGATCTGCTGGGGGAAAGCAATTGACTGGCTTACTGCTAATACAACTTCTTTAGCAGGAGCTCTTTTGCATAACAATGAATGTAATAATACACAAGTAATGTTCTGTACAATGCTCTCTGCAAGCATTTTGCTAGTGTCGTTTATATAAATAAAAGGACCGTTCCCGCCTGCGACACCTAAGAATCTCAAAATACTTGAAGCTGCGTAAATGAATCATTAATTTATTTTGAAGAGCTTGTCTCGTGTGTGTGTGTGTGTGTGTGTGTGTGTGTGTGTGTGTGTGTGTGTGTGTGTGTGTGTGTGTGTGTGTGTGTGTGTGTGTGTGTGTGTGTGTGTGTGTGTGTGTTGTACACCGTTCATCTCTGATGAGAAATTCAGGAGAGGATAGTTCCACTGTGTTCGGCGCAGCTACAATTTCAATTTCATTTCCCATTCGTCACAGCCTCGTAACCACCTTTATGTCTGCCTCTCTGTTTTCATCTCTTGCTGCTCTCAACTCATCAGCTGAGGAGTTTAAAATTAGAAAGCAACCTCTGTCTTGTCTTATTCCTCTTGCACGCCACATCCCTCCCTCTCAAAGATCCAACCAGTCCTGCTCGCCTACCATATCTAATCAATTTATAATGACCTGTCACAGTTGGCATGATGGCTGCGTGACGCTTGGTTGACCAGCCTGATATTTATTCATGTAAAAAATGATGTCGCACTTAATGCCACTTCCACAAATTGCTGAGGAAACGAACCTCATCTGAGTTCCTGTCAATCCTGTACAATTCCCAGCCCTTTTTACGTTGTTATATGTGTTGGCTAGGCACTACTTTGAATTAGTTTATATTCGTTTTTTTTGACAAGATGCTAGTTATGGTAAATGAAAACAGAGATGATGCCAATGTCGCCTCTCTCCGCCAGATGTTTAAACTGCTTTTATTTTAGCTTTGATCATCTCCCACCTTCTCAACCGCACATTTCAGAAGTTTGTTTGTACCTAGAGGGAAAGGTCCGACAGCTGCCATTATCTTTGTAAAGCAAAGGAAGGAGATTAGTAAAAGTGTGGGTGATTTCAATAAAGCTGCTCACCCTAAGGCTTGTAAGCAAATACAAATGTATTTTCTGATTTTCTTTTTTGCCGTTTATCATTGAGTTTTGCGTGCAGCTGCTGCTTCTGCAAAGCAATGGCTGGCCATCGGCACCATCTGCATAGATTAATGTGTTTGATATTTCCCTACTTCTCTTCCGTTTTCCTGTGTAGAGAATCAGAAATCCAACGCATCTCTGTTGCCCGCCCGTAGCTTGCCTGCCTCGCAGGGCTTCGCAGTGGGGAAGCTGAGCAATTTGTTTCTGGATGGCTCCAGGCTTATCCTCCCAGCTTGACAGATGGGCCTTGCCTCTGCTCAGGTTGGGTTCAGTAGCTCCGCTGTTCGCTGCTTGCCTGACAGAACTCATTACAGACACTCTACATGAGAAGAAGCTTCTCCACCAGGTCCTGTTACCACTGTCCGACTGCCATGACTATAAAGCCAAACATACTAAAACTTTCTGTATAGTCTATGGTGAATGTGTAGGATTATATAAAACTGTTCTTATATTTTCACGTCAAAAAAGCAACAATTAATGGTGAGATTAAACATAATATGATACTAGAATGAAACAAATAAATACAGTGTTGTTAACAGGGTCGTGTTGGCCTCACCTCTCATTGTACAGAACTTGTCATAATTTATTAGGGACCCTAACTGTGGTTTGTCATTGGCAGTAACACTGACAGGTTTATATTTTTCTTTGGTGAGGCAGCAGCTGAATATTGATCTTATTTATTTTCAGTCATATTTTATTTATTAGCTTTAAATTACACCATATACCTTCATCCACAGTGTGATAGAGCTGCATGAAGGCTAAATATCCTCATAAATCTTCTTATCTCACGGTATGCTTCTTCTCATTTTGTGTTCTGTGATTAATGAAGCACTAAAATGATGATGTTAATTTACCCGAGCCAGCAGGAGAGCAGACGCCCGGCTGAGTACAGGTGAGATGTTGGGGTTGACTGAGAGATTAACTCGACAGATCCAGTGTCTTACTTTGTATAATTCCTCTAAGACTGCATGTGGAAGTAAAGTTAAGAAGTCTTCCCCCTTGCTGAGAGTGCTCTATTTTCAGTGGCAGGGCAAACTGTGCTTAGCCTTGCATATAATCAGGACACATGGAGCAATCTGGCACCTCCTGCAACACAGGGAAACGGAAGAGAAAGGAGGGCAGAACTTCATATGAGATTTTTTTCTTTAAAGATTATCTTAAAATAGGGTCGCAGACAGAAAGTATTAGTGCTGAGATTAAATGTAATCCTCATAAGAACACCCTTCACAACCTTATTAGAGCTTGGATCCAGTTCCTCTGCTGGAAATATCTCAGCCAACCTTTTATCATGCAGCTCTTCTCCCCCTCACATGGACACAAACGTAAGATGACAAGCCGACACTTGATTGTTCACACATCAAACAGGGTAAAGTTGGAGCTCTTTTCTGCTCAAATATTCCTTGCACATATTTACCGAATAAACTGTATCTGCCTGCTGCACACACACCAGAATACAAACTGTCATGTGCAGCACACAACTCACACACTCCAGTACACAATACAGTCACATTGCAGCCAGCACGGCATGCCGAGTGACCCAGAAAGAAGAGCAAAACATGATTCAAATAAACAACTTTAAAGGCTGTAAAGTTAGGAGAGGAAACGGGAGAGGAAGGAGGGTAAAATGATGGGGCTCTTTGTAAAAAATTGAATAACATGCAATTGTTAATAGTTAATAGTTGTTAATAGGAGACATAAAAGTCTCCAAAACGGTCAATTTGATTAGAAAAGCAGCTGAAATTATGTATTTATATACCCTCTTTCAGGATTTGCATCTCATTCAGAATAACGCTTTATTCGTCATGATGAGATCATATCTGCAGCTTAAGAGAAGCATATAATTATTGCCTGTTTCATGCATCTGAACCAATGAAAATGTCTTAATTGCGGGCTAATTGAAGACCTTTCATCATCTCAGCCCTGTTTCATCTAATCAGCCCAGTAACCTGCTATCTTAAAATCAGGTTTGCAGATAATGATCATATTTTAAGGGGAGTGGAGAGTAGAAAGTGGATAATAGAAGTTAGGGAGGAGTGGCTGGGGAAGGAAAGAAATAAAAAGTGTCAGTCTTTAATTAGAACTGATGGTGGTTAATGTTCTCCGTCCATGCCATAATGGTTCCCACATTGGCCCTCACACCAACTCCTGATCAAGCGGAAGCTAATTGGCTGTTGAGAGTCACTTTCCTCTCCCCCTGTTTGTCTCGCTCACTATGTCTCTCGGTGGAGTACATTTGGACTTCAAGAGGCAGTGCAATGTCATTTAATGCCCTTGAATGGCTGTGAGCCTCTAATAAACTACGATGCCAATTTACCATTTCCAGGTGCAGAGCTTGTGATATAGCCATTTGTATGCATAGCATTTTGGGGGTTATTTTAATTTTAAAAAAGGCCCTTGTTGGTTGGGTTATTGTAAGGAAACAACTTCAGTTCTATATTTAGATGGAGGCATGTAGTTGCAGGCTCTTCCTGCCCTGTCAGATCCAGTCCCATCAGAGGCAGGACGGCGGCTGCTGGGAAATGTGCGGGGGGGCTGGGGGATGGTGAAACACTGTGGCAAGAATGTGGCAGATGCACAATGAGCATCGTCGTGTTATGACTCCGATTGTGTGTGTCAGGACCATAGACGGTCAGGACTCAAGTGTATGCACATTTGGTAGAAGCATATAAGGACGGTGATAAACATCATGAAAATAATAGAATGATTATTATATGTACTTGGCCACTGACAAAACAATCATCCACATGGTGCAGAGTTATTATGCTCATATAGTGCCTGCAATAAGTGCTCATCATTTCCCCGGTCAGCAATTTCCCTATTCAACAGATTCAACTCAGGATGTGTAGATATTCATTATCGCAGCTGGATAATCAGATCAGAAGCTGAATGGCGAAGGTCTGTCTGACAGTCCAACTGTTTCTCAGCAGGCAGGCAATACATAATAGCCTTCAATTCTGCAGAAATCAACAAAAGGAAGTGCTCCGAAAAAAGAAAAAAAACAACACAAAACCCAAGACAAGCTAACTCCATCTGTGGTGTATTCTTTTAAAATATTCTTACACAAAGGATTTCATCATGTTTTCTTTTCTGCTAGGCCTTAAGCAAAATATAAGTCATTATTTTCCTGGTATTCCCTTCTCTATTGGGGTTGTGGAAGGATTTGGCAGCATGAGAAGTCTTGTAAATTATTTTACTCATCAAGCAAACTTTTTAAATTGTATACAAACATTATTGAACAAGTAATTTGTCTCCTCGAGGATCCACAAGGGTACATCACTAGCAGCAGTACATGGTCTTGGTTTTTTTCTGTCTCTTGGGAATTAAGACAGAGAGTTCTGCTGTCTAGAGTCTAGACCATGTGTGTATTGATAACCAACGTGTCTACAGTCTCTTCTTGTTTGTTTGTAGCCTTTATTTAACCAGGTGAAAGCCCCTTGAGATCAAAAGATCTCTTTTTCAAGGGTGACCTGCAGGACACTTTATACCAAAGTGAAGCCAAAATATCCCAGATCGGGGGATTCCAACTTTTTTGGACGTTATTTTGAGTCGACTCGGCGCTGTAGTTCTTTGGTGGCTAAAGCGGCGTTATTGAAGTCCCGCCTATACATTAGCCAGATCACAAGTCAAGCAATGAGCCTAAACTAGCTTTATTTATTACAACCTCACTTATCTGAAAAATGTAAACATACAATGTTAGAAGAAATACCTAAAATGATAGAAAACACACCTGCGAAAATATTATTTGATGTGCACTTTTTAGATGCCCCATGTCCCATCTGCAAACATGGCGGGTGTGATTTAAGATCTATACTGCAGCCAGCCCCTAAGGGAGATTGAGATGTTTTATCTTTACTTTTTGGAGTTTTCATGTCGTCCATATAGTCTATGGACTGGAAAAATAACTTTTGAAAGAAGGTGTTGACATGTTTCTTATATTTTTTTGGATGACTGTTCCCATATTTTTCTGTTTAAAGCAAACACCAGAGCCAGGCTTTTTAGAGCACTGTCTCAAAATGGCACCTGTTACAAACAACTTAATTCAAAGCCAAATTGTGGGTATTTTTTTTGAGAGGCAACAACAGACAGAAGGAAAAAGAAGGTGGAGATCTACTCAACCAACTGTAAAACCCTGCTGTGCCAGCATCTATTCCCACATAATTACACTGGGCCGCAAATAGAAAGACAGTTTTCTCTCCTCCCCGACCCTCTGCATTTCTCCTGCCTGAGACGCTAAGCAGCACTTTGCAAGGATACGCACAGCACAGGGGGCGGCGTGGTCGTATTTAGATGTGAGAAAAGGCAATTTGTCAAAAACCTAAAGAGTACCGGAGTAATGACAAGAGAATTACAGCAGAAGGACTAAAAGGTTGAATTGAGATAATTCTGTCAGCGCGGTAGAGGAAGGCTCAGTAAGTGTGCTTGTTCACGTTGGAATCCATTGTTTTCTCAGATGAGCAAGATGAAAATAATTAAAAAATCAACATTTTTAATTTTATGGCTCAGATGCACCACACAAACATACAGGAATCGGAGTAGATGCGATGTGACGGCGGCTGTTGTGTAACTAAGCCCAATGAGTCATGAGAGGGAGGAATGCGCTGTTGTGATGGTTGGAGGAGGAGGAGGTCTGCCTGGGGAGAGACTGACGGAGAGAGTCAGATCCGTAAGCAAAGTCATCTGGGAGAGAGAGGAAGAGGCTGGACATTTGATTTCAGGCCATGCCTCAACTTGTCTGGACCCTGGACCACAAGTGAGGCGTAAATAAACCTGAGCCTCCAAGCAGACATGGCTCCGGACAGAATGAGCCCATGTGCACATAACCACATACGCATGTAAACATGAACATATGTGCACACACACACACACACACACACACACACACACACACACACACACACACACACACACACACACACACACACACACACACACACACACACACACACACACACACACAATATGAAATGACTGGAAAATCACGCAGTGTGATAGAAGGAGGTTACCATGGGCTGCAGGCAGAAATAAGCCATCCTATTTTGTTGCACACACACACACACACACACCCACACTTTGCTTCAAAGTATACACCTACTGGATGTGTGTGTTCGTTCATTTGATGTGACTGTGTTTATATTGACTTCCCCCTTACCCTGGGAGCTATTTGTTTTCAGAGGTGCGTAGGCTGTTTGTGTGTGTGTGTGTGTGTGTGTGTGTGTGTGTGTGTGTGTGTGTGTGTGTGTGTGGGTGTGTGTGTGTGTGTGTGTGTGTGTGTGTGTGTGTGTGTTTGTATGTGTGTGTGTGTGTGTGTGTGTGTGTGTGTGTGTGTGTGTGTGTGTGTGTGTGTGTGTGTGTGTGTGTCTCGTACATGCATTTGAAGCACACACAGTCCTGCGCTCGTTGTCGTACATGCCTGGATCCGGGTTGCGCCTCCATGGCTGCGTTATCACCCAAAGAGGCAAACACCCTGATTTAATAAGCTGCCTAGGGAGTCACAGAGAGGTGGGGAAGCACTATCAGCTGATAACTGTCCTCCCTGCAAGCCCAGCTTTTTCTCTGATAGCCCTGCCAAGAGGAGACTCAGCTTTGCCTCGTCTTCTGTGTGAATGTGTGTTGAGTGTGTGAGTGATCCCCTGCCGGCTGCTGCCCACGTGTCTGTAGGCTGGCTGCGCCCATGCTTTGCTGCATCTCTGGAGGTGTCAGACAGACAGCAGAGGAGAGCCCACACATGGCAAAGGCAGGCCTGCGCCCAGCACTGAGGAACATATGCTCAGAGCTTCCGTCTTTCAGCCCCCCCCCACACACCAAAAACATACACCTCGCGTCATAGTGCCAATCCTGCCAAGCTGCGCAAACCATGGGCCAGACTACTGACAGATCTCCCATTCGGTTCTGTACTTCGCACAGGCCATAGAGCAGAATCATCTCCTTGAAACAAGTGCTAGGAGAACAACAAATACTACTATTATGCTGAAACAAACAAAGAAAGAACACAGCTAAATTGGATTTTCTATTGATGTTTCTGATGGCTTTGTAGTCATACTTGAGTAATCTAGGGGAATGATCAATGGGATGGCTTTATAATTCATCCTGTCCATGCAGTCTTTCTAAGAGAAGTGTAGGAGTGTCCTCCTTGTAACGAACCAAACAATAGGGTTATTGGTGCATGTTTTTTTTCTTCAGATTTATAATTTAAGCTTTTTAATGGTGGGATGTATTTTTGATCAGGTGTAGTTCTAGAGAAGATTCAGTTCAAGATGTGCTCACCTTTTTTGACCTGCCTCTATGTTTTTAGCTACATAAGTGCTGGATTTTGCAGTGACTGGAGAATGCAATCCTTTGTGTTTGAAATTAATCTCATCAATTAATCATCCTGTGGTAACTTCCATGTGTGATAAAAACCTTTTTTTGCATGACTCCTCAGTGAACAACACTAAACAGAGAAGTCTTGATGAATTGAACGTCTGTTTATCTTGAGTTTTTAATTGGCCGTTTTTATCAAACATGCATTCTACTGTAGTGAGCATCAGAGTTTGTACACTATGTTTTTATATAGCATTGATAAAGGGGTAGTACAGCTTTATATTTCTACGACTCAGTGTTGAATTACGTTTTTTTTCTCATAGTGATGTTGTAAATGTACTTCAACAACATGCTTGCTATGTAACAAATACAGTACAGAACAGTGCCATACATGATGCACAGTTATGAATATATTACTGTAGCATCTTTTTACTGTCTCTCTCTTCACCTTTCCTTTTTGTAATCCCACCATCTGTCTCTGAAATTGCACATCTCCATTCCCACCCAGAGAAGAGGCTCCTTTTGGGCAATCTTTTGTATTTTCTAAGCCGCTGGTATTATTGTTGGTGATTGCTTTTTGTATGTGTGTACGTGTGCGCATGTGGGTGTGCGTGTGTGTTGCAGTAGGGCTCACATGATAGGCATACTTTGGTGTGGCCACGGTGACCTGAAGCTGACACCGATGATTGATCCTGGTGCTGCGATAAGTGCCTATGCACCGGTGAGCACACTGGTCTACTGAAACGCAGCCAAGCGGAAAATTAGAAATCTCTTCATCCCTGGTCCATTTGAAATCCGATATCTCCCATCTTTCCCTCGCACAGGCACCTTTCCTCAGCCAATAAATCAGTAATTAAATGATGTGTATGTACATGAGGACAGGTGGCTTGTCCTTGGGGGATCAGGCCGCTCAGCTTGGGTGATGGGAGTATTAAGTCTCCAGCTGGACTGCCCGTGTACACCTCCTTTTGTCCACTTGAAAACCGAAACACACGCTGTATTGTCCCGGGTACAAACACACTTGTACACACACTTTTGAGTGGTTCTATGTGTGTGCTGTGTGTCAGCTGAAGGTGTAATGTTGCCTCTGGTATCAAATAAATCAAAGTCAGGCCCCCTCTGAGAGCACCTCACCTTTTGGAAGTCATTGGTGCAATTCTGCCCATTCTAGAGCAGAAAAGTCCCACATGTTCACTTTTTAAGTTGTTTTCTTAACTTCTAGCATCAACCTCTTTGTGTTGTCCAGGTACGTCGGCTCAGGGCAGCCCCCTCCTCGCCTCCCTGCCCCTCCCGGGACGGCCTCTGCAGCCGCAGCTTGACCTCAAACATCTCCTGCCCTTCAGACTCAACGGATCCTCCCCCCTCAATCTCTTTCCTAACTTCAACACGGTAAGTGCAATAGATCCCAGTTAGATGAAGTGGAACTGATTGATCTATGACTTTTATCTACAAGGATTTTTAAACAATAAAGGTCGCTGGCAGAGGCCGACCTGCAAATGATATACTACCCAATTAGATCCACCAGAAATATCATGTGAATAGTTGGCTAATTTCACAGAAGACATTTTTTATGTCTACACTGTTTTGTAACTTGCTTTTTATAGCTTGAGAACAAAATGTCTTTGGTCCTGTCTCGTCTTGCACACACTTGCAAATATCAGTGTATTTGAATTAAAGACATGTTAACCCCAACCGACATGTAAACATCTTTTTGTACGCTGGGGCAGGAACTACCTTAATTTTATGTGTCAGGGTTGCGAGCCCCATACTTCATAAATTCAGTTTCAATGTTCAACCCCATGATCAGGTAGAGGGATAAAGACAGACAGGCCATAAAATCATGTCCTTATTCATCAACTCACTATCTTTACTGCCAGACCTTAGCCTCCAGTACGTGTCCCATAAACTCTCCCCCTGTCAGAGGCCATCCCTCAGGTTCGGGGTGCTAATCTTCATTCAAGCAGGGTTTCACCTCTCAGCATTCTAGTTGTCACCTCAGTATCAGCATCTCTACAGATGAGACCCTTATTACTTTGCTTCGAATGTCAGCAGCAAACTGTTCAGTTCTCAAGCACTGAGGCTCTGAGGCTTGCCTTCCCTCGGTGCCTGGAATTAAAAGCCTGTATCTTTGATCCTTTACTTACCAGCGCTATATCCATTGTCGTTTTGTGTGAGTATGTATGTGTGTAGGCACTTCTGATATCCATAGTTTCACGGTATGTGTGTGTGTTCACCTCCCTCATCGCACACTGTGAAACCATCTCCAGTTCTGTAGTCTGTAAATGAAACATAAGCTAGAGCTTTCTCTCCTGCATATGCTTTACACCTTTTCAAACAAAGCGAAAAAAGGCAGAGAGGAGGAGAGAGGGCCACACAGACATCTGGCTGGCTGGTTCAGACAGTGGGTGATATGTGCAAGGGGTGGGGGGGGGACAAACATGTGCTTCATGTGTGTGATGATGTGCCATGTGAAAAGTGCAGTTTATTCATTTGGTCAGCCACCCACTGCTGTAGGTCGGGGGGTCGCCTGTACTGCCCTATGGAGGAGGGAGTTTGCCTTGCAGCAGTAGCAGCATGGAAAACAATAATCCTTCTAACACCCTCATGTATTTGTATTGGTCAGTGTTATGATTATGTTTCAAAGGTTCAATTGCTTTTTCTATTCTCAATACAACGTATTGCCTTGCAGCTCTGTTCAAACCTTTATGATGACTGATAAAAACAATGTGTGACATTCCACAGCAAATATATTTCAGAAGTAGTCAAATAAACTCATTGGGGGGGCTACATGCTTTCTTCTTTAACATAAAAGGGAAAAGCATTAGAAACCTTTACTGAGGAAAAAAAAGGCAGTAGATTATGAATGCGTGCAGCACAGCGACTTCACAGGAAATCCAATCAATTGCAAAGATATTGAGTTCTTCAGTCATTGTTAAGGAGAATACAACTCGCAGTAGGACGGGAAATCAACCACAACCAGAATGCAGAAATGGTGATAACTGTGGGAGTAATATCAAATCAGTGTCGCTTCAGTCCCGGGAGGAGATGATTAGCCTCCATAACACACTGTCTGACGGCGCAGCTGTGGCATTAATCACAAAGTCCATTCAACTGGGAGCCCCAGGTTCTCTTAGCACTGATAAGGCCCACGTTGTCCCGGACGTGTGCAGGGGGGAAGATGAATGCACCTGTCTTCAAAACTAAATATCCTCTGGTCCCTCGCTGTCCCTTATCCCCCCCCCCCCCCCCCCCCCACCTCTCTCTTTCTACCTATTTCTCTCTACCAATCCTGAAACCCCATCACGTCTCAGCCGCCCGGCGCAGGATAAGTCCTGTCTGCACCAGGATGGAGGGGGAGGACGGAGGGCTGGGACAAAAGACTCATTTATAGCAGTCGGTTCAGGATGGCTGCGGACAGACAATGGGCACATTCTTCAGTTCCCAAAACAAATAGCTGTGTGCAGCCTGCTCTGCTCAGGTGCACGGGGGGCAGCAGGAGTGGGAGAGCTAGGTTTCAGCGGTCAGGCTTCGGCTAGGGAAGGGAAAAGTCAGTTGCTCCCAGAGGTAGCTTTTAGTCATGTAGAAGAGGCCAAAATAAAGCAACATAAGCAGAGAGAGCCCTGAGGGAGAGATATACCTCCTGCATAGTGGTTTCAGTGTCAGGTGTGTTTATATTCCCTCTCACACCTGGCCTTCTTGAGGAATCCATAGTAAACAGACGCCACTCTTGCAGAGGAGGCAGCTGCAATGGACGAGCCACAGCTCTTTGTGTGATAGGAAGGGATCTAATCCTGTTCAGGCTTTTGTATCAGAAGTTAGGTAAGGCAGTGTTCAATACAACAACACCCCCTGATCTCTGGGCAGCTGAGGCGTTCTGCCGTGCCACCGGTATGGTTCCAGGGATTGGTGTGTGAGAACAGCGCTCCCCTTGCCATCCTTCTGCCATGCGAACAGAGGAATGAACTGGGCCACTCTGGGGGGAAATCTAAGATGATTGTTATATGAAGGGTGCGTCAGTGAAATCAGCTGTCATGATGGCATGCAGACCTTCTGATGTAGCCTCGTCTGTAACTGTTTTTAGTAGGCTGTTCGTCTGCAGACAACACACAGACGGTTAAACCCTAATTATGTCGGTCCAAAACCATCTTCTCTTTGGGCTGCAATATCATGACAGAACAGACACATAGCTGAGATTACAATGAACTCTAACTGCATTTAAAATATGAGCTGTTGCCTGGCTCCTAACAAAGTGAGAATACAGCTGTGATAAGAACAAACCCATACTATAAGGGTTAACAGGAGTTCCCCTTGGATACCTATCACGTAGGTTTGATCTATAGTAACTTAAAATGTAATTTTATCATGTCTTATCTTGTTACTTAATAGAAGAGTATCACTGTGGAATCTCTGTGTTTACCTTACATCCATTCTTTCAAAGCGCTGTCTGTAGATCTATAGTGCAATGGCTTTGCTAGATGTGTGTTACTGAAAGAGAGTCTTTGTTCAACTTCTTTAATGTTGTCTTCACGCTCAACTATCTCTGTAAGTATCACAAACCTGAAGGAGAAAATACCATGACGAGGCTGGCCAGTCGTAGTTCTTTAAGTCACTGGGAATTATGTCTACATTTGTATTCGTAGGATCATACTTATCCATGTGGGTCTCTTGATAGAAACTAACATCTTAAGCGACTGGTAAGGCGTTCCTCACAGTTAAAAAGGAAGAAGGGATATGAAAGTTTGAAATGCACTACGGATGATACAAATCTTGCCTGCAAATGTGAAGGCATTTTGAGGAGTATAATATCAGTAGGTTGTAATTGGGTGATTTTACACTATTGACCCAGGAAAACATACTGTAAATTGAACATTTGACCTAAGAAAACAATATTGCTGAGAACATTTGTCCGGAATCAATTTTGAATCAAATAACCTAAGGATCATAGATACGCTCCCGCTTATGGTCCTGATGTATAGTTGCATTTTATAAAGAAGGCTCACATGTATACAATATAGTATAGACCCTTAATGCAGAGGTACATCTAGCTTATTACAAATGGCTTGTTAAAGACGGCAAAGATCATTGGCATCCAGCAGATATCTAAATACTCTTCTACTTATGGACATTCTTGGGCTGGGTGGAGTAAAACGTTTAGATTTTGATGTCAGCAAGAATCATTTATGGAGCCATTTTTTCAGAATTGTTGCTATTTCTATCCTGGACACTTGCATAAAGCCCCAGCTCTCTATATACAGCATGCGGTCTGTTTTGGCTCGGCCCCATTTTTTAGGTCTGGTTGTTAAATTATAGGGTCTTTGTAGTGGTTAGAGGGTGGGGGAGTTCTATTAATATATTCCGCCCTGTGAGAGCAGGGGGCGGCAATGGTGATCGCTTAAGCTTGCAATGCATTATGAATTGGCACACATCCTCATTATCTAACACCGTGACCAGTCACATACAGCAAAAAATATTGTACACTAGCAGAATGTCTTATGTCTTTACAATGAGGGAAATTAAGATAAAAAAGCCACCAATAACCATATCTGAAATCCAAATATTTGTGCTTTGATTGTAATTCATAACACAAAAGTACTCATGTGTACAATAAAGTGTCTCCCAGACCTTCATAAGTGCGTACAGGGACGTACTTTCAGGTCATTACATTTCATAACATTACACTTCATTGGGCTGACGCTGAAGCGACTTACAAAAAGTTCAAAAAGCATAAAGAGTCAAACTCCGAACAACAAGGAAAGTGCAGATATTTTCACTTCAAGCAAGTCATACCATTGAAAGTGCTGGTGAATTAGTTACGAGGCCTAAATTAACTTTTTAAGTGAATTCACTTTTTTATTTAACTCCTACATTTAATATAGCAGGCAAAGGTGCAATCATTGAGCCTTCGAGCAACAGCACCGATACCATATATACTGAATATTGCTAATTAGCCTACAGTGTTATGAGTAAAGCTAAATGATATTGCTAAGCATAATATTTGAAGCAATCAATCTAAACTCACTGCAGTAGGAAAATATTTCTACAACATAAATTGTTTTGGAATTGTGGTATTGTTAAAAAAACTAGTGCAATTAATATGCTAATGCTATACATATGTTAATCAATATGAGTGGCATGTTCTCTTAATGCCCTCTGGTAGCAATCAGGAGGTTTTAAGATTGTGGCAGTACCACAAACTAGAGTCTCCAGAATTAATATTCAGGTTTATCCACTCTTAGCTTTAACAATAAATTAACATGTGTACCTCCGTGACCGGTAGGATTTATTGCAGGACTGTTGAATTAAAATGCATTTGTTTTATCTAACGTTAACCTATCTTATTCTGAGGGGCTGAAACAACGTACCTCTAACTATTGTAGCTGCTGGAAGTATTTGCATGAGATGCTGCACTGTCCTGGAAACAACCTCACCTCTGAGTAGTTCTGCAGCACAGGCAATTCTCTTTTGGGAAAATAAAGTCTTCCAGAACGTCTGTTGTTTACTATCTTTTCTCTCTGTCTCTCAGATGGACCCTGTCCAGAAGGCAGTGATCAACCACACATTCGGTGTCCCTCAGCCCCTCAAGAAGAAACAGATTATCTCCTGCAACATTTGCCACCTGCGCTTTAACTCAACGGTAAGAAATGTTTTAGTGGCTTTATGTCTCGGTGTTTACGGGAATTACAGAGAGGTTGTGGGCATGATAAGACTGAGAGAAAAGCTGGCATGCTGTGAGATATACAACATAAAAGTGATCTGTAGTCTAGCCTCAGAGAACATCATCTCTTTGTTTTGTTTTTGAATGGCGGTCTTTTAATTACCTTAGCCATTATCATCCCCGTTAGTGTGTTTGTGTACGCTGAGTGTTTGTGTGAATAACCAAATGTGGATATATTTGTGTCTTAACGCAAAACAAAAACTACTAGTAAAAACTTTTTACAAATGATGTCAAAGTTAAGGTTACTCTTTTCATTCGTTTTTTCTACTTATGTGCATATAACAGTTTGTTAAGTTTCCCTTTCAGTGATTTTGTATGTGTGTGTCTGTCTGTTGTTTGGTGTGAGGGATTAGACAGCAGGGAGAGCTGTCGTTTATCTGCAGAGCGCAGAAACAATCAGCAGCCCCAGCAGGAAGCAGCATCCTCGGCTCATCGCTCCATTTTTCCTATCCTTGCCACCCCTAACACACAGATTTACACACACTCGCACACATACTGCACACTTGCTAATATGCACACTAGAGCACAGACTTACACACATAGACACACTGGCAAATTCCCATGATATTAATTGCATATTCACATAAACAAATAGATAATAGTCGAGAAAGCCCTAAGACAACTCTTGTCTGGGCAAAGTAAAAGCACACTCTTTTGGTCTCCATCTTCAAAGAAGGGCTGAGGCACAGGGGACAGGGAGCTGAGGGGGAGAGGAAACTCCGACGTGCTCCCAACACACAAGAGCAAATCCAATTCCCCGCCTCCACACTCCAATTTAAAGGAGAGTGTCAGGTCTGACTGTTGCTTTATCTGTCTCTCTGAGAGCATGAATACTTTCCTAACACTCCCATGTACCCTCCTCTGAGTTTGCTCACATATTATACCAAGCTATCCTTATGCATAATGCTCAAAAGTGAAATAAGTAACCTTTCTCTGCTTCTCAGTGTAGCACAAAGAACAATCTAACACCAGTTTATAATCTAGTTTTTGCTGACCTCCTGTGGTTATACTTAGCTGCAGTGATGTAGAGGTGTACCTCAGGGCGTGTTGGTGCACTGTGACATAACTGCTGGGTGTGGTTGGGGTGCAAAAGAGCACATTTCTTTATTGTGCGAATGCTCTAATCAAAGATAAACTTAATTTGTGTACCCGACCCGTGATTCGTCGCACACACACACACACACACACACACACACACACACACACACACACACACACACACACACACACACACACACACACACACACACACACACACACACACATATACAATGGTATGGGTTCTTGCTTCATCCATGCTACACCCTTCCAAGATGAACATATATCTAGACATCAACATTTTTTTCCAATACTCCTCTGAAAAATATCCAACAAGCAAAAGTTCCTCAAATGTCACACTAAAGGAACAGCTTATATCCCTGGTTTTCCTTTAACCTTGCTGCTATAAAGCTAAATTGCCCTCTTCAATCCGAAGAAGGGAAATGAAAAGGATTGAGAGTTACTACAGCATTTTGCAATAGATCTATCTGCAATAGATTTGATTATATTTCAGTTATATTTCTTTTTTTATACCAAACAAATAGATAGTAGGGCTTCTTCTGTCAATGGCTTTTCAAGACAGCTAGTGCCGGTATATATTTTAAATGTTATGTCTTTCCTCTTGTTCATCATATTCAATTTAAATCCTGATAACATAAAAGAACACATTCAAGTTACACATATTTATAGCTCAGTGCAACTACAAAAACCTTCAGAGACAACTGACTGGCAAATAGACTGGCTTTTACAAAAGGCGATATTTTTGACCGACATATTTGAGGAAAAAACATGCACGTCCACAACCAAACAGGCTGCTCAGTGATTGTCTAATCAGGCAAACTGGCAGATCCATTTGAATTCTATGTCTTTGTTATTTTTGCTACAGGCGAGTAATTTTGGGGAGAGAGGATTCATTTCAGGGCTTATGGGAGGACTTGTTCCACCCACTACACATTGCTATGCACCAGATAGTGTCCAATGTTTACTTTTAGCCGTAGGATTGCTTAATCACAGGACAATAAAAAATCCCTCAGAAGAGTAGGCTATACTGTGTCCTGCTGGCCGGCATGCTGATGTGAAAACCAAAGCTCATTTCACACCTTGTCCATATGCCTCCTCTGAGACTAAAACGGACGGAGAGAATGGTGGCGGAGAAGGCGCTGGCTGAATTTATCACATCACGCTAATCTCTGAAGCCTTTTCACGGCAGTTCAGTCACACGATGTGCTAAAGTGTTGGAGTTGTTTTAACAGATGCTTTGACAGCCACATTATTCATAGGCCTCCACTATGTCACACCATTAGGCTTGCTAATGTGAAGTGTGCATGTTTAACTCCATCCCCAGTCTGCTGGTGTTTACAGAGAGCTAACACAGGAGACAGGTGGTGTGTGTGTGGCTGTTACCTCACAGCACAAATACACATCATATTAATCGCTAACGTGATTTAATGTATTGTTGATGGTAATCAGAGAAATCCAGATTTAGCTCCCACTGACATTTTTATTTCTCACTTAAGAGTCCTTCAAAATGAAGTCCAGCCTCTTTACTTAACTTGTGTGGTCCCTGAGGATTTGCATGATTTATTTCTTGACGTATTAAAACTGGATGAGAGCTAGGAAGGACACTTTTAATCATGGAGGAAAGATTTACCTTCTCCACATGTCAAATCATATACCCTTCAGAAAAAAAGGCTACTTAATTTCTTAATCCATCACTCTTAATCCGTTTATCTTTTACATTTGGACGGGATGAAATGTATCCAACTCAGTGTTCACTATAATTCGAGTTATTTCGGGACATTTAAGATTCCGTTCACACTTTGGATTTAATTTAAACAAAACCCCTCATTTAGACAGGTCCTGCTCCTCCCTTCTATAAAAGCTTCTATCCAGGAGCCGATGAGGGCCGATCCCCGGAGTTTGTTTTGGCTTTTAATGAGTGATCCCTGTATTGATTTCTCTGCTATTCCTACGTATCCACGCTCGCTCTGACAATAGGGGCTTTGTTCTCAGCTTGAACCGGGCCGTGAGAATGATGAGAATGTGAAGGTAAACCTCAATCCAACCGGAGGGAAATGTGTGTAAACGTATTAAATGCTGCATCACAGTCAGTCAGTCAGAATGTGTGTGTGCGTGTGATTTGTACGTGTGTGTTTGTGTGCTCAGATGTGTGTATGTGTGTTGTCACGTGTCTAGGATTTGCAGCCTCTTGCAGCGCACATTAATAGGGTAGTTTTGGAGATGGGATCCTCTTTCTTGTTGCATATTACACATGCAATTATACCTCTGGCCTCCCGATGTGCCAGCGCTGTTATCAGGTGGAAACAGACTCTCGTCCTTGCAGCCTGTGCATGCCTGCAAGAGAGCGAATATTCAGGCGTGCATTTTAACAATTATTGCACGTCTTTCCAGCCGATAATGCATTGAGTCAAACACTCCTTTCTGCTTCCTCCATCCTAATCTGTTTTTTTCCTCTCATTTCCCTGCAGAACCAGGCAGAGGCCCATTATAAGGGTCACAAGCACACCCGGAAGCTCAAAGCCATGGAGGCCCAGAAGAACAGGCAGCGAAGAGCTGGGGAGGCCTCATCCACAGGAAGAGACAGAGAACGAGACAGAAGCAAGACGTCCACATCAGAGCCTCTTCCCACGCTCATGGATACAAGCTTAATGGAGGGATCAAGTACGTAAACAAAAATCCTCTCTTGATGATAACTCATGATGTTTTAGTTCAGGGGTGTCCAAACTTTTTTCTCCGAGGGCCACATATAGAAAAACATACAAAGGTCTGGGCCACTTACTAGAGGAGCGGTATATTGCCTCATAAGTTGAGTTAGAAGTTAGCAAAATCAATCAAATGTAGGCAAATGATGCTTTATACTTGAATATACTTCTTTTTTTTTTAAACAGCCAATATGACAGCTCTCCTTAAAACATAAGCCTCAGATTGCCCATAATAAGAGGACATAAAGGGTATATTTCGAGCTGGTTATGGAAATAAGTTATTAGGCTTTTTTTATCAACTTAGATTTGTTAGAAAATGTTTTCAACTTTCATTGATGGAATTCATTTGAAAAGTGGGCTTATTAACACATGAATACTACTGTGTAATATATGTTTGCATATATATTTATGAAGTACAATACAAGAAAAGCAAAAGTTTCATTTGGGGGCCATATTTCATTATACTATTTGAATTAGCTGTGGAGCGATTCAAAATGGCCTGCGGGACGCATTTGGCCCCCGGGCCGTAGTTTGGGCACCCCTGCTTTAGTTCCTCCCTTTTCTCTTTCTAAACCCCTTCCACAAATCCTCCTCTCACATCATCGACCGCTTCCAACCTCCTCCTCCATATCCTTATCTCTTCCCTCCTCCATTGTGTTTCTGTTGGAGATGATATCTTCTGTACACCTTCAACATCTGTCGTCTCTGTGTTTCTGTGCATTCAAACCTTTAGCTTATTCAACTTGCACCGGAGCTTGCTACAACTCTCTGACCTGACTTGTCCCTGTGCTATGTGATGGATGGTGGACTACAAAGCTGTGGGATCATGGGATGTCTAAGGGCAAGAGATGTTGTGTAAATAAAGGAGCCGGCTGAGATCGATCGAAGCCTCACTGGGGTTGTTCTTACCCCCTATGCCTCTTAATTTCCACTGCTTGACTCTTGTGCTCCCTTCTATCTCTCTCCGTTAGATACAGAGGGTAGCTGCAGAAGCAGAATTAGTGTTTTTGTGCAGCATGAAAAGAACGACACACAGCTCTCACTGAATTGAGAGGGAGGAAAATAGTGCTGAGAGTTTTCATATAAGGGGCTGTCAAATCAAAGGCACTCAACTTATTTTACAAACAGTTCAAATGTTTTCATTGGTGGTGTGAATATAGACATTTTAACGTGTTATAAAGAAAGAGGACTGCATTGGTTTCCTTTCAGCAGAATATGAATGTTTACCAAACGCCATTGCTGCAACTTTAGTCAATAGAGCCAAAATTGCTCCGATGTCATTTTGACTGCAGAGTGAGCCCATTACCTTCTCATGTTGCACTCGTCTGGGTCCATACTTTTCATTTATCCATTGAAGGTGCAGAGCAGTTCCCCTCCCTCTCTTCTACTTTCCTACTTCATCCTCCCCTTCACTTTCCCTGCCCAAAAGAAGATCAGTATCTGAGCAGAATTTCAAAATGCGCCTGGATGCTAGATGGAATATCCGAGATAGCATCAGGATGCTGGGTGTGGAGGGAGACATGAGACACGCTCATGTGCACGTGGATGCACATGCTCACTGTTTTGCCTTGAGCACTAAGAGTCTCCTTCAGAAAGGAAAAAGTGGACAAAAGACTGGGGGCCTGATAACACTCTCATCAAATCTCATTTTAATATTCTGCCATTGCAAAGGGGGAGCTCTGAAAGAGGGAAGCAGCAGTGGAGACGAAACAAGATGAGTGGAAAACGAAAGATAAGATGAAATGAATGAAGGAGACACAGAGAGAGAGGGGGGAACAATGGGGAGGAAAGGGGTCAGAGGAGAAAGAAAGCAGATAAGTCATTGCCAGTTTTTATGCTGTTAATAATTGTACAGTTCTCAGGCAGTTTTGTGAGGAGGAACCCTTTTTAATAAGCCCAATTGTGTGATTGTCATTGGCCTAATGTGAAATTGAAATGCAGCAGTGCGAGCCAGTGGTGGCAAGCACCACAATGCCAACCTTTAATGGAATAGCGCTCCAAATTAACTATTAAATGAGTTATGTCTGCCATGAAACATACGGCTGGTGGGGAGCTGTCTGAGGGTAATGCCCACATTGTCTGCCATCAGGAACTAATAACAAACCTGTCGGCACTCTGTCTGCCTCAGAATAAACACACTCTACACCCCCAAGGTCAGCCTCTTCAGCTCCAAATGAAGAGCCCTCTACCATTCATATACATGGACCACATTTTGACTGTGAGCTTCTACATAACGTCCCTCGTTTTTCCAATTATAATTAAATTATTAAACTAATTATGAAACACAATGGCAAGTTTATTTGGAAGAGTAGAATGGGCTAGGCTGTTAAGATATATGCCTTGTCAAAAGGTTAACAAAAAAACAGAATACTTCAGAATGAAATAGAACATTTGAGGGTTCCAGACTCAAAGCAGGTCCATTAACTAGATGCTCCAACCATTTTATAATAAACTATAAAAAGTATAAAATTAAATGTGTTTTTTACAAGGAATTAAGTCAAATGATTTGCTATTTCTTTGAAGATTGAAGGTTACAATTTTAAAGGGCTTTTTTTAGTAGGATGGAATTAAATGAATGAGTTTTGACAATTTAAATACTCTAAATTGACTACCAAATATCAACAATATAAACTTTTTAATTATATAACTTTAGCAAATGATGTTAATGAACTAATGTCAGATTATTAAAGGACTGTATTATTTTTTTAGATTGTATATAAGTCCATGAAAAAAGGACCTCACTTCTCACTCAGTAAACATATTCCTGAAAAATGTATGGTTTTGATTTCAAGTATGGGTTAGTTTCAAGTCTTCAATACAAATGCATGAGCAGCGGTTCCCAACCTGTGGGCCGCGGCCCCCTAGTTGGCCGCAAAGGCATTGCAAGTGGGCTGCCTAATAATTTCATGTTTTTTCATTTCAATTATTATTTATATTTTTATTTATTTGTGTACAGGCTACAGCAGGGGTGGGGAACCTTTTTCCTCTCAAGGGCCATTTCAATTTTTACAACATCCTCCAAGGGCCGTACAAATGATTGAACTCAACCTCTGCTTAAAAAAACTAAAACCACAGTCCATTCATTTTGCCTTTCTTTCATGCTTTGCAAAGAAAAAGCAACCTCTTAATCCAGATATCTTACCATGACTCGTGCATGCATGCACGTGCACGGTTGTGGCATGACCACCAAAACAGAAAGATATGGACACAAGATGTGTGCAAATGTATATTCTATCCATGTGAACATGATTTAAGTGGGGGTGGACCCATCCTCTAGGGGGGTCCGGGGGCATGCTCCCCCGGGAAAAATATTTTGATTCTTAAGTGGGCCCTGTTTTGAAAAAGGTTGGGAACCACTGATCTACCTGTAGTTTACAAAAGATAAATCTGTGTATGCTTGGCTACCTTGTCAATTGATAAGTCGTCTCTTCCACTGGGTTGTCCGGTTAAGGTGTGTAATTTTGTTTTACAACTTGAAATCTTCCGCTGTGTAATTTTAATTGACATTGACATTTTGGCTGTCTAAAATGTTGACAGCAAGCTTTAGTTCTATTACATTACATTCAAACTTTCCAGCATCTCTTACATTCTAAAATTATTCTGTCTTTAAGGGTACCACAACTAATAATACAAGAGGGAGGGTGACGGGGAAGAGCAAAGACAGCGTTTTAAACCATACAAAGGGATTAATCAATGGTTATAAACCATGTCCCAGACCAACAAAGGAGGGAGTGAGCACGCAGCGAATGAGCAAGTAAGCAGCAGTCTGGTGCCTAGAGACAGAGGGCCTGCATCAATTGTGACAAGCATCTATCAGCCTCCGCTTTGATTGACTCCGCTGTTAAAGCCATTTTCACTGGGATTGTCAACACAATAATGATGATTTAAAGCGAGGATTTGTTCCCCCAGGGAAGTTGTTTATGTTCTGCTTCGAATCAGCAAGCTTGTGCATAATGAGTCCGATATTCATTTTCTGTTTGGCTGTGGTGGAAGTTCTCAACAAATCAATAGGCTGAATTGAGATCTCTCTTGATGTGTTTACACTCTGAAAGCCTGTCTGAATTAATTGGATTATTAAGAAATTGACTGAATTATTTAATGTTAAAGAAAACTGATGATTGCCTGCATAATGTTGATCCAAATGTCAATGATTTGCCGCTGTGTAGTTCTACCCCACGGAGGCCCTGCTGGCACTCCCAATTCGCTGGCCTTTAGCCTGACACTTTGCCAATGTCAGTGTCAGTTTCTCTTATCATGTAGAGGGCCAGAGAGCGAGAGGCACAACTAACACTGCACGCATTTTCTTAGAGAAGAGGGTTGCACAGTCTTTGTTTGTCAGTTCCACAGGATGATCAAAAACAACAATTTGTACAGCTTCCCATAAGGCTTGTAACTAATGATTGTTTCCATTATCAATAATGTGTGCTGTTTTTTAATAAATCAATTAATCTTTGCAGTCTTAAATGCAGAAATGCCACTTTGTCACCGCCGCTTGATAAATGACTGGGATGATTATTAACATTTCCTGTAGACTGCTTGATTAATGGAGCAATAAAGATAACTTTACTGGGGTTTAATATCTGTTAAAGTTAAAGTTTTTTAAAATAGGGATATATTAAACTCAGCAGGGAACAGCTGAATTGATTCCTTACTGAATGACGTCCTTCAGGATCTAAGTCTTTGGATTTTTGAGCATGTTGATTCCCTCCCGCCTCCAAATCTTCCTCTGTCAGGTTCCTGCTAAATCCATTGATCAATATCACTCCCCCCCAGAGACTTCTCAGGTGGCCCTGTCTTTCACATAAGCTCAGGATCATACCAACACCCACCTACCCGAACAGAGCAGTTGAAATCCCTCAGGGGTCACTCTCATTACGCCGAGGGAAGCTCTAATCTTGCTCCTATATAGTTTCTTTCTTCTTTGGCGGGAATGAGAGAGGAAGACCCTTATCTCCAATGATGAATTTACTCTAAGACGTAAAAGGGAAAATCAATAGAGCAGGGTTGTACAGAGGAAGGTTGTGACTGTGTGCGGGAGAAAGCACTAAATGAAAATGAGATATTCAGTGAGCGTAGGGCACAGTGCTCTGGGGTGAAGTGTGTGACTCCCTCGGGAAGACGGGGGTGAAGGGGAGATGTGTAATGGAACTCCAGTGACTTATGGGCCAGCCCCAGCACTCGATTGGTTTGTTTATATTGACTGAGACCCCGGGTCCACTTGATATTTGAATAGTAAGGGGGAGAGGGAAGAAAGGGGAAGGGAACAAGGAGAAAGCCTGATGGCATTTTTCTAGCCCAAACCAAAACTAATCCAGTGTGTTCCACGTGGTTTAAAGGAAAAGGCTGATCATATATCACAAAATGCCACAAAGCTGGTATTTGAAAAGCCCTATTAAATTGGTTCAAGCACTCTGGCTCAAATGTTGTATTAAAAGAGAGAAAGTTATTTGGAGATTAATTCAGCCAACTCCGTCCTTGCACTCAAAACTTTCAGTCATTCAGAAGAGTTGGATGGAGATTATCAGCAGGCATGCTCACAGTTAACAACCAAATAGGAGTACAATTTACATCAATAAAATAAAGATAGTTAGCTATACATGATTGTACATGATACAAAATATAAAACACACACATTTATATATATACACACATGCATCCACACATGTATACTCATACATATACTGTACACATACATACAATGCATACAATACAATATCACATTCACACAATTAAAAAAGACCACAAAAGACTTCAGTTCTCTCTATAAACACACCATGGTGAAGATAGTGGAGAATTTAGCGAATGAGACATATGCTTTCCAGAGGAGTTGTTTGGGACTAACAACAGTGAACATTGGAAATAGATCAGGCCAAATGCACGACTCCAAATGAATGATAATGTTGCTCTGTAATTGCTGGATGTGTAAATAAGCAACTGCTGACAAGGAAATAGTCAATGTTGTTTTCAGAGCTTGTTTTCGCTGCTCCCAGGTGGCAAAACAAATCAATTTTTGCAGGTTTAAATGAAACACACTTTGCTGATGTTATCCTCGATATGAACTTCTTTTCTGCAGGTCTTCTGTCTGACCAGGAACCAACCAATCTGGAGGAAAAGCTTGACGAGAGTCCGAGGATTTCAGTAATGCTGACGCCAGTATCTGAGGTTTCCTCCGTGGAGTTGGTCACCCTTTCCCCTCCTCAGATTTCGCCTTCCTCACAGCTCTCAGAGACCGCCTCGGACACCAGCGGCCCTGAAGTCCCCGAGGCCATCGATACTGAGGGCCCAATCACTGAGGCAGGCAGCCCTGTGGACGCCTCCAGCATAAAGGAGGAGCCACGTACAGATGAGGACCCCGACTCCAACAAGAGCAAAGCTCACCTTCATTGTCCTGTCTGTAAAGTCACAGTCAACTCCACCTCCCAACTGGATGCACATAACAGCGGTATTAGGCTTTTTTACATATGTTACTGACCTTGAACAAATACATTTTATACATTTACCCTTTCCCTAAAACAGCTCTCTGTTCTCTCCACCAGGTACAAAGCACAAACTGATGCTGGAAGGTCACAGTGTCCTGCCCCGGCGCAGGGGGAAGGTGGTGGCAGCTCGGGCAGGGTGCAAGAGCAAGAGGCTGGCCAGCAAAGGCAGCGTCGGGGTGCCCAGCAAGAACTTTCAGTGTGAAGTGTGTGAGATCTTTGTGAACTCAGAGACACAGCTTAGCCAAGTAAGTGTCAAGAGAAACACAATAATATGTAGGCTGTGTTGCATATTATGTATAGTTTTCCAATTAATAGACCATTGTGAATCGAGGACATTGTAAAATAAAAACTCAAGTCTGTACAAGTACATGTATGATATCTGGTATAATCAGATAAAGAAATGGACAGAAATGTTCATGGGAAGCAATGACCTTTGTGAAAAAACCAAACATATATACAAACGTTTTGGTTATGAAGAGCTTTCCCTCTGGAATTCCTCTTTCTGTGATGTATGACGTGTATGCTGAGCACAGAAACGAGGGCTTGAGGAAGTCCTGCAGATTGGTCGTGGCAAACTAACCTGAGTATATTGAATTGAAGTACAGTTGACTCTGAAGGGAAGAGCACTCCTGCCCAATCACAACAGGCAGTGGAGAAAGAGTTGCATATATTTACCTCACCTCCACAGAATGAATCTGCCTGCTCAGTTAGCACTTACCTTACACATGAAGAGATATGAACTTAGACCAAACGGACCTATAATGTTACAATCATAAAAGCTATCAGAAATGCTTTGCTTTAAAATGATAAAAATGCTTGCTGCTAATTTGAAAGACCTTACATAACAACACAAGAGGCCATTTTAAAACCACCTTGGCTTAAATTAAAGCAGCACTTTCATGTACAGCCACATGATTGCAGCCATTGAGTACATTCAAGCAGCAGCCATTTTTCCACATTAGACGGATAACATCTGATGCCATGACTAACTGCAAAGCTCTTCAGTGAGCAGGCATTTATTTCACACTCATTATTGCAAGCTACTAATTTCTCCTGTATTAAATGTTCTGATTATGTTGGCATCGAACCAAGTTGGCGAGGTAATTTCTCCTCCTTTGATGTTCATTAAATACTATATCACATTTTCTTGGAAACTTTGCATAAGCTAGAGTGTGGAAAAGATGCAGGATATGCTGGCGTGTTTGAACAACCGGCCGTGAATGCATTCCACCAGTCTTATATAAACAACCTCTATCCCAGGAGAGCATAAGCCCGCCGGTACCGCAGCCAGAGGGAGATAGTGTGGCAGCCGTAGAAAGTAATGTGATGTAATGTATCTGCTCTTCAGTCATACTCAATGTGTATCCATTATGAATCAGCAGATAACATTTGAAGTTGTTCCACTGTGGTACAACAGATGCTTGTTAGCTCACTGACTGTGTTTTCTTCTGGTCTCGGCAGCACATGAATAGCAGAAGGCACAAGGATAGGCTGGCCGGAAAACCACCCAAACCCAAATTTACCCCCCACAGCAAGATCCAGCCAAGCACCAGCTTAGCGGTAAGTCTCAGCATAAAGACACAGACAAACAGAACACAGTCCCCCAAATATGTGCGCATGCACACACACTTAGGGAAGACAAACAACTCGTAATTGCCTTTCTCTTGCAGCAGATATGCTTGAACAGGCTGTACACGTTGGCATAAATGAAGTCTAGCTTGTAAACTAATGCATTTTTAAACACCAATTCATCTCCAGCTACAGTAAACTGATATGAACCTGACTCCGACAGGCATTCCGTTAAGAAACACACCCATGGATCTCATTACTTTGGGCTCAGGGGCTTCTACAGTTTGTCTCAGGGAGGCAGCATGTTTGTGTCATAGAGGTTAAGCACACTGTTGTTCTCTGTGAGTCCTCTCCCCCTGAGACAGCTCTAAAATAGTTTGATCATCTCTCACAACAGCAGCCTGAATCAGCACTCCAGATTAATCAATTCTTTGCTCCTGTCATAAACACACCTCTCTTTCTCCCCTGACTCCTCCTCCTCCTCCTCCTCCTCCTCCTCCTCCTCCTCCTCCTCCTCCTCCTCCTCCTCCTCCTCCTCCTCCTCCTCTTCTATCGTCCTCCAGAACGTGAGATGGAGTGGCTATGCGGGCCTGGCTGTGTCTGCCATGAAGAAAGCGTTCAGCCAGTACAATCTCACCTCCCTCTCCGTGCAGGTCAGTGACAGGAGAGTCTGGGGTGTGATTTATAATAAAACACGGTATTTATATAGCACCTTTCAAACAGAGTGCTTTACATAAAAACAGAACACAGTTAAATACAATGAATGAAACTAACTAAAGACCTTGTAAAAGTAAGGAAGTAAAACAAAGTAAGGAAACCATTATAGAACACGGCGAGTATAACAAAGTAATTAAACATAAATAAAAGCCATTCTAAAAAAGTGGATTTTTAAAAGAGCAGATGGAACTCAAAGCCTGGCCGTGGGGCAAGGACTGATCATGAAGAAGTCATGTTTATATTGAAGGGATCATTTAGTTTTCTTTTTCCCCACAATGTTTTACCCATGTATTCAATCAATTGATCAATCAATAAATAAAAAACTTTGATTGATTGATTATTCACTAATGGTGATCTCAATAGAGTATATCTTTGGAAAGAGTTATTTCTAAGGTGGTATTCAGGCGCAAACAGGTCATCTGAAAATCAGAAGAACTTGTGTGTGTGTTGGATTTTGCCTGTGTTTTTGAATTGGCATAGCCTATTTGCTCTTGTATACCACCATACTGTGTGTTTCAAGTGCCCCTGATGTCTTGAAGAAATACATGTTAGTGTAGAAAGTTGCAATGATCCTATTGTTCTTTCAGTAAGCTAAGAATCATCTAATTTAAGGTTTTTCCAATTCTGTTATGTGCATCGATAATTATAGGAGGCAGCTAAAAAATACCCTGATGAAGAAACTGATTATACAATCTGCATCTTAAACAAATGAACGCCTGGGTTTGTGATCATTTTCTGATCAATTCAGTTACCATAGCATCTTGTTTTCTTCAAATACTCATTTAAAATGTGTTGCTCTATCTGTAACAATGGTAACTATAGCTCATTGGTATTATTTTTAATTGATCAAACTGACAGACAAGACTTGATCGCCCAGAACCAAAATTCAAACAATTAAAATAATTGTATGATGCTTGAATCTCCACTTAGTTCCTTTTTTTAATCATTAAACGATTTTAGTTGCGTGACAGACAGGTCTGCACATTATGCATATCAAATACTAACTCCTTATAGGCTTGAGAACGTTTATAGTTTGTTCATTCTCAGAGGAAAGCAGCAGTCAGTTTGGCTTTACACTTGGATTAAAATGACAGCCCGGGACACAGCTTCAAGAACTTATTAAAACATTCATAATAACTTTTGCACTAAAGCCTTTTTTCATCTGTGTGTTCCAAACAAGTTGTGCTCTGCAAATACATTGCTAAATATGCTACAAGGAAAAGGTGTATGTGATAAGTGCTGTATTCAGCAATTCTGTTGAAAAATTATTTCCATCAATCTTATAACTGCTGCTACTGCGCTGTGTGAAAGCGCAAACTACAAATGATTTTAATGAAAAAATGTCACTTTATGTCAAAAAGAATCTGAACCATCTTTTAACATCCAAGAGTTTAAAAGTTAAGTGTTGCCATTGTATGGTGAAAATATGCTAACGTATGCCCCCCCCCCCCTTCTCCAGACCAAACTGGCCTTGCAGAAGCAGCTGACCAAGAGCTTGACGACTGGCTTCCTGCCCAGCCCCCTCACCCAGCCCACCCTGTGTACAATGGCTAACCCACTGGCTCTGCGCCACCCAGTGGGCACCACCTTCATCCAGAACCCCTTCCTGGGCCCTGCACTGTTTCGGCCTGCCCCGGGGCCGCTGAGGGCCACACACACACCCTTCATCTTCTCCCCCTACTAAAGACTAAACGCCCTTCCCATCTGAGCTCCACCCTTGTCCCTTTACCAAACCCCAGGCCCTCCTTTAGTGTGTCCCACATGACAAGGCCACACGCAAACTATGCAGCCCGCCTGACTTATAATAGAGAGAGAGCACAAGTCCTCATGCTCAGTAGGCACTTATAGGCCTGACAGCTGTTCCTATCATAACGGCCAAGATCCCCCATCATGCCTTCTTTCTGCTCCTCTTATAATGACCAAAGGAGCAGGACAGGCCTCCAGACAGTGACTGGTGCACAGAGGCCGCTTTTATAGCCATTTCATGGGTCATCATGGTTTGGATTATGGATATTATTGTGTAATTTATTAGAGAACAAATATAGACAAGTCTAGATGTATGTTTAGTGTGGTTGCCACAAAAGAAGGTCCCTTTACTTGATGCTCTTTTAAAACGTTTTAACTTATTGGTTTGGGGGTTCAATGAAAGGTTGGAGGATCATAAGTCATTAAAGCAGCTGAACCGAGGCATCGTTCTGAATGGCTGGACAGGAGGGTGGCATTGATCAGTATTTTCATGTTACAAGCTTAAAGGATCATCATGTCTCTGATATGGTAATTATCTAAGAGTCCACACTGTGTGATGCTATATCTGTATGTTCATATATTTAAAACCCCACCACCATTTTGCACCTCCAGCTGTTTTCTCAAGCCCTTCACTCTTTCTGAGTCACAGACACAGTCATAGCCTCTCCAGACTTGTTCTTCTCTTTCTGTATCCTCAGGATTAAGCTCTCATTAAGATCAAGAAAAGGTCAGCTTGTCAACTTGACATTGTTTCAATTTGCAAATCTGTCTTTGGAATTATTTTGTTCTGTGTGTCTTTTATGTATGTCTCGCCAAACTAGCGGTACGAAAACATGTGTGCAGCTGTGGATGTCTTACATTGAAAAATGCCATTATTTCTTCCTCCTTGTGGCTGCTCATTTCCTTTCTCCTTCCCCCCACTCTCACCTCGTCGTTGCCCTTGATTTTTCTGTGGCGTGATCTCAGCATGAGATGATGATAAAGAGCATTGAAAGCCTCTCGCACTACACGAATGCGCAAAATCACACATGATAAAACACAATGGATCATTTAAAGACTTGCTTTCAGAGCTCCGCGGAAATGTTGGATGACAATGGGGGGGGGGGCTGCTCAGCAAGTATTTGATTGACAGCCTGTCACAGTGTCAGCGCACAGCGTGGGAGGGAACAAAGCACAGTGCCATGGCAACCACATTAAGAGCACCTTAAAACTAATTTAGTTACAAAAGCAATGAAAATGGTGTTGATATTTGCCTTTGTGTTGCCCTAGGTGTATGTTTTTACAATCCCATGTTAGTTTGAAAGGAAAAAAAACAATCAGGTGAGAATTTACACGTTATGGTTCATTCATAACTAAGACAAGTCTCTCACATTTAAAGCAATACATTCTGTGAGTTTATGTTTATGATGTGTTTTTAGTGTGTCAATAGCTTTATCTATTCTATACTGTACACACATGTATGAAGTACTCCAACACAGCCAAGGGTTCACTCTGAATTGAGGGGTGGTCCTGCCGGTGCTGGCCTTGATGCTCACGGTCCGCCTCCACGACTCTGGACCGAGCTGTTCGTTTAAAGCCGCTCTGAGAGGCGGCTTCAGCGCCATATGATGTTCCTGTTTCCCTTTTTAGTGCAGGAGAACTTTTGTATGATTTCCACTGAGCAAAACAACGTTACGTCAGAGACAAGTGTTATGGGATATGTGTCACAAGCGCATCATCAACTGTCATATTGCTGTTCATGCGTGTGGGCCGCCCCACCCCTCCCTCATTACCCAGGACATCTACTGACACTCAAACCCTCCCTCTGCCAGAATGGACTGTTGGCAAGATAGGAGCGTACATGTGACCCTTCCTTCAACAATCATACACAATCATGTATTCTTAAATTACAGTAATGGAGCAGATCCTATGCATTTCGCATTGTGCAATATGTATCGTTGTGTGTGATGCAACAGTGCCATCTGTCGTGAAAACCCTGTAATGCCATCCAGTACTAGTGCTTCTGAAAACCTTTGCTCTGTGTACCTTTCTGTTTAAGAACCCCCAAGTCCTTCTGGGTAAGCGAGGCCATACTGATGTGATTCTCCCAAGTCGCACTACTCCAGCCAGCCTTTAATCTTCATTGTTTGTTTGTTTCTATCGCTCAGTGGGAACTCTGACCTAAAGAACTGAGACCTTCTTAACATAAAGAATCTAGAGATGGAAATTATATGTAGAAATCATAGAGTAACTATAGAGATTTTATCAGAGTTGCTATTGTTATCTGTATCATAATGAACTGCTATCATAGAAGAGAGTAGATTATGTTATTGTAGGCTCTGTGCGGCATACAGGGAAAGGAAAAATCCTTTGCTTTCTTTTGTTCTTTGTTTGTTTCTTTACATGTTTTTTTTTAAGTACAACAAAACTTATTTAAAACAAAAGTTTAATGAGTGAGTTTTTCTTTCCTTGATGACAGTGACGGAATTAATATTGTAATTCAAGGCCTTTTTACACAATATCCTAAAGTCACATTAGTCAGGCCTTCTCAGGGGTGACAGGTTGAGCAAACGTTAACATGACCATCCATTCAGGGTATCCCTCAATAGCTCTAGGGAGCAGGAAACACTGTACGCATGGATGGATTGAAAAGAAAAAACCAACCTTACAGTGCTGTACCATAGAGAGGACAAGGGATGGATTTTGGACAATAAAGCTTTTAGAACTTGTACCAAAAAAATGGTTTGAATGATTATCTGAATGTGTGTGTGTCCCTGCATCATGGGTAAAAATGAAAAACAGCATCCCACAAGGCTATACTTTGACTCTTTGATATTTGAGCGGTTACAACATGTGTGTGGGTGTGTGAAGAAAAAAACCAAGAGGAGACACAGGCGGAGTATTGATAATGAATCAACATGAATGCTCAGATTTGCAAAGATGCTGTTTCAAAATATTAACCAGAAATTGAAAACTGAGTATATCCAGCTCTCAGGAAATAAAACAGATTTGTATTGTGATCCTGAATTTGTGCTGGCTTCTACGGAAGTGTGCAACACCCTCACAAAATCTGTTCAGCCCACAGTTACTCCTTTTCCAGTCGTTTCATAGAGGCAACTTGTGACAGCAGGGCTGGTGTTTGGTCAAGATACGATGGTGAATGCAAATGGAAACAAGTGTCTGAGCTCTCATGCATCTGTGGCACACAGAGGAGTGATACAATGATATACCTGAGTGGCTGATGTGCTTTAGAGCCTGGCTAATCTCCTTTATCTACAGATGATTCTCCACAGATGGCCATCGCAGAGTGAATTGTATTCTGGGATGGCTTTAGCGACTGCAGGAAGATCTGGTACTTAACGATGAATCCTCCTGAATTTTTCAACCGCAGCTGTTCGCTTGCCAACATGATACAGTGTTGCCCATCTCTGCTCATCCCTAAGGCCAACTTTACGCAGTGAAACAGTTTAACTGAGCAGAGAGACATCTAAACATCTAATCATGTATTTAGCTCTGTGTCAATTTTACAGTGTTGCTTGTTTATTTAAAGGAGAGCCCTTGTCCTCTATACGTTCTTTGTGGAAGCACATCGTCCAGGTCTGGTGCCAATCAAAGGGATCCACTAAAGTGAAATGGAAGAAGGACATGATGACCTTGTTGAGCTGTGACACTGGTGTGTATCCGCTGTATTGATCCATTATCTTATCTTACTTCTCTCCATGGAGAGAGTGACACCCTTATCTCCTGTTGTGTGTCTTCCCTCAGCTCTAGAGTCAACCCTTATACAAATAAATCAAAAAGACAAGGCCAGTCCTTGTGGTGCCACACTCAGCTTGATAATTATTGTATGGGAATTATCATGACAAATAATGTAACATTATTTCGAGTGAACATTTTTATATTTTACAACAGTAGCAGTTTATCTGCTGCTGGTTTTAGTTTCATTTCTCAGGTTTGCTTTACATATTGGACACTTGGTAATATGTATTGCTGACATTACAGAAAATTATTGATGTTGTTTATTTCGGTAATGCAGTACAATTATGTCTTAGATTCAATTATCAAATCTAAAACATTACTAGTCACGATAGGTCAATTCCTTTTTAGGCGTTATTATTTTATTGCAACTATTATATGGAGTGTTATTCAAATAAAGCAATATATTTTAAATTCAAACCCATTTTAATTCCTCCTAGCTCACTGACATAGAAGTTATTACATCATTTTAGTGTTGAAGCATTTGACAAAAAAGGCGTCAATATTTCTGCACTGTTTGTACGTCAGGGACAAGGAGACAGATGATTGGAATGAATCCATTTGTTTTTCAGATCCCACATTGCCTTTATGTATTCCTTTATTGAGCTTAAGTTGTCTTTTTATTGACTGGTGAGAGAAATTGTGTCAACATGTCCCCATGGATAATGTCAGAGGTGTCAAACTCTTTCATCATATCACAGCACAAACTATGAGCAATAACTACGATCCAATTATTGCACATTCTGACTTATCCCACATGAAATCCCCTTGTGATCTTAGGACAAATGACCTGTCTCAGAGGCTCGTGGGCAGCCAGCATGACGACTAACATTTGACATAACTAATGGCTCCAGAGCTGCTGGTATTTCCAGCCCACAGAATAAAAAGCCAGATAGCACAGAGAATAAAGGTGGCACTGCCATTTAGACCGTATGTGTTCACTCCTGTGTGGAATTGTTTTGTTAATCTGGTGCCTCGTCGTGATGGGGACAGTGAAACAAGGGTCAATGGAAGATTAAGTCTAGTTTATCTTCTAAAAAGAAACTGAAACAAGTGAGGGATCAAATGTTATCTATTTCCCCTGGGGGAGCAGGATACTCAGCTGTCATAAGACACACAGTCATGCAACAGTAAAAGGGTATTACTGGTAAGGGCATCGCCTTGTTGCGTTGCTGCGACTGAGGCAAGCAAGTGTGCTTTTCTCTTTTGTGGTTAGTGTAGTCTGAAGGAAGAAGAAGGTTCATAAATCACACAGGCATGTGACAAATCGATCCCCGCTCTGGCACACTCGCAGGGTTCCATGTTTTGTGTTGTGGATCTTTTTCTCTTTATGTGGGTCAGTACATATGTTAAGTCCTTACACAGAAAGGCTTTGAAACGTATTGACAACTTCTCTTCCTTGCTGTTAGAACTTGGGGACATAAAATGACCACAAGTGTGTACTGACATAGTCCAAATGTGTGGTACAATAACTAAAGCCTGTTGAGTGAAGTAACTGCTGCGCACTGGCTCTAGTCTAGTCATTAAAAATAACATGATTGAAATGAGATGGTAAATGATAACACCCTCGGGGGAAACTCAGGTGAGTGTACCATCATTTCATAAATGTTCCACTTGAGGTTTTCTCATTATCTTGCATTAACCTATCCAGTCGATATGCCCGTGTGGAACTAGAAGAGCATTTCCTTTGCCTGAAAATCGTTGACATCGTCTGACCTTCAGTGTTTTCCTGCCACTCACAAACTGGTTTGAACAAAGCAAAGGCAGCAACAACAACATTGGTCAGATGGATATAGAATGCCAAACTAATTCATGATACAGAAAATGTTCAATGTGTACCTTATTCACTTTAGTGCATTGCAAAATTTTAACATGAATATTTGATACATGAAATACATCTGTACTATCATTGATTTATTAACATGTTAATGAATGACTGTACACCACCACTCTATACAAACAATGTTGTCTAGTGTTGTGAGGACGACAAACACATATTACTGACATTTGATGCAACTAAATTGTAAAATCAAGGCATAAATTAAAGATTGTTGTAACTGCAGATTAGATACAGTATAATGCAGAGATCCTACAATGAATCCATCGCATGGATATTTATTACCTTTAAAAGATCATTGATAAGCCCTTCTGAGTAGATATAAATTGTTTTACTGGAATATCAGAGACATCTACTGGCTATGAAAAATACTACAACATAAATTAAAGCTGCAAGCACCAATGAATGGGACAGATTTTAGATCTGGTACAAAATGTGATATATAAATCACGTTTTTTTTACCAGATCTAAAATCTATAAATGTTAAGGCCTTCAAAATAGCAATTTACTTTTAGGAAAAATAATAAGAAATACCTGATGGATAGGCCCTCCACTCTGACTGTTGTTGTTCGGGACCTAATTAACTATACTAAAAGTAATTGACTGGGATTGGATTTATTTGTGGATATGAGTTTTACTCTCACTTAACTTGAGACGATAAGTCGTTTCAGCGGAACATAAAAAAAAAAAATACTACTAATAACCACATTTTAATGTCACAACTCTGACGAAAGGGCTTTTGTAATAAAACAGTCGTGCTGTGTCTAAATACAACCACAGATTCTGGTTCAGCACAGAAAATTTTTTTTATATTGTTTACAAAAGCATGCAAACAAATATCAAGTGAACACACACAAAAGCTTGAATCACAAAAAAAGTTGCAAGTTTGATACATAGTGTTAATGACACAAACACATGAAACAAATACTACGTTAACACATTTCCTCTTTTTAGTCATACAAACAATAAAAGCCGCTCATTCTTTGACTCATGTAGCACCCGAACTAACAGTTCTATGGTCTACTAATGAATAGGAGTTGTATTCTACACCTTAGATAAACATATACTAGCAGTAACTGACGGATTATATGATGAGTCATGTTATTTATGCTAGGACGTTTTACTATATACACTGAACAAAAATATAAATGCAACACTTTTGTTTTTGCTCCCATTTTTCATGAGATGAACTCAAAGATCTAAAACATTTTCTATATACACAAAATAACCATTTCAAATATTGTTCACAAATCTGAAAAAAATCTGTGATAGTGAGCACTTCTCCTTTGCCGAGATAATCCATCCCACCTCACAGGTGTGGCATATCAAGATGCTGATTAGACAGCATGATTATTGCACAGGTGTGCCTTAGGCTGGCCACAATAAAAGGCCACTCTGAAACTGCATTTTTGCTTTATTGGGGGGGTCTGGGGGGGTCCGAAAACCAGTCAGTATCTGGTGTGAGGGTTAGGGTAATGTTGTGAATCGAGTGGCCCATGGTGGTGGTGGGGTTATGGTATGGGCAGGCGTATGTTATGGACGACGAACACAGGCCACTCGATTCACAACATTACCCTAACCCTAACCCTCACACCAGATACTGACTGGTTTTCGGACCCCCCCAAACCCCCCCAATAAAGCAAAAATGCACGTTTCAGAGTGGCCTTTTATTGTGGCCAGTTTAAGGCACACCTGTGCAATAATCATGCTGTCTAATCAGCATCTTGATATGCCACACCTGTGAGGTGGGATGGATTATCTCGGCAAAGGAGAAGTGCTCACTATCACAGATTTTTTTCAGATTTGTGAACAATATTTGAGAGAAATGGTTATTTTGTGTATATAGAAAATGTTTTAGATCTTTGAGTTCATCTCAAAACAACACAAAAGTGTTGCGTTTATATTTTTGTTCAGTGTAGATTGGCTATGTCTTTCATGTGTCACAAACAGAAAAATAAATAGCACCTGAGCCTGCAGAAACCACCTTTCATTCAAACAATGTTTATCATGATATTTACATTTCTAAAGCCTGTAGAGAAGGCAATATGTGGTGAGGAATGTCAAACATTCAATCAACTGCATCCAACAGTGAATTTCAGCAAATAACAAATATAGTGTAACAAATCTCCAGATCAACAAACAGCACAGTTACTGTACATCAATCATGTATCAATAATCAATCACCTTTAAATCATTTACAACATGTGAAATTCAGCATTTGTGTGATTCAATAAGTAGGTAACATTAGATAACTGCTGCCTTTTTGATTACATCTGTGTAGTAGCCAGTGTACATGTGTGCTCGATCATACGGTATCTATACAGTGGGCACCATGATTCTCTGAGCTTGACTGGTTAAGTATAAATTACATGTTGATTGTCAGTAGTTTAGGAACTAAATAGTGTGGGTCCAAAACATGAATCCTGATGTCAACAGCTGTTATTGTAAAGAATGTGGATGAATAGTTTGACCATATACCAAGTAAAAGAGGGTTGAAAAACAAAAGCAATTTGCTTTCATAAAATTCTTAGCTGATAAAAGATCAGCGGTTTTTTCAAATTTATGATAAAAGTGTTTCACCAAGATACCAACAGTGCTCACTCTATATAAATATTTATACAATCACCCTGCCTTTTTGTCATCTCAGTCTCCTAATCTAATTATCCTTCATATTATCAAAATAGTTTTTCAGCCAAGCTAAGATCCCTTTAACCTATTTCTTCTTCCTTGTTCCCTTCTCTTTAACGTGACAACAGTGTCTGATAACTCAGCTGTCTGTGGAACCACTGCCCTTGTTCTTATTGCGACTGAGTGGGAAAGTGGACTTGCTCTGAGGCTGGGTCATTTTGCTGGCCAGGTAGACGAAGGGTTCGATCAGGGTTCGGCGTTCCACCACCGACACCTCCCACAGACGCACCTTCTCATTTTTTGCCCAGTTCTGAACCATGTTAGAGTCCACTCTCCTCTCATCCTGCTTGTCCAGCTTGTTACCCAGCACAACAATGGTCACCTGTGGATCAGGGTCAACAGGTTAGTCCCATGTCAATGTAATCTACTGTCGACATCAGTGCATTTCGTCTCAATACTAGCATGAAAACAGCTATGGCAGGTTATCTATTGGGACTTTAAGAGAATCAGGAGTAAATAACATTCAACTGTGTTCAGTCTTTACCTCTTTCTTGTCTCTGTGACGGTCAATGTCCTTCTTGAGGGCCTCCATCCGCTTAAAGGACTCTTTACTGTCAATGCTGTAGACCAGTACAAAGCCATCTGCAAAAGTGTAGTAATGTCGAGGAAACTCCATCCCATCCCTGAGTCCGCGGGTGTCATAGAATCGCACCTGCTCTCTTGTGCCACGATCAGTTTCTATAGAGCCGATGTAGATGTCCTCCAGGGTCTCCATGGGCTCTGAACCTAAGCATGCATAACAAATACAGGTAAACATGGTGTAATACTGCGAGAAAAGTAAGACATAATTAAAACATAAGTGAGCACTTTTAAACGTTCTTATTTAAAACAAATAGCATTACATATAAAACATATGCAGGTAATCTGTTCGACATTACGCAGAAGAGTAACTGGGGGATGGGGTTACTTACTTAGTCATTTTTAGTAAACAGGATTCTAATTTGGCAACAATCATGTCAGTGATGGTAAAGTGTGTGCCAATCAGAAATAATCCATTTTCAAAACATGCAAACAAATATAAAGTAAACAGAAATCTAATTTGGCAGATCATGTTAATAATTTTAGCAAATTAGTTTTTTCCCAAAGAGAACTTTAGAAACTGAAAGCATATCATTGGTGTTGCAGTAGTAACAATAAAAAAGATCTAACATCTCCAAAAAATAATGTACGTTTTTTAGGGCTGGTGCTGAATTTCTGAAACTTTGAAGATATCTACGTGCAAAAAATGAATATGCTCTCTGGATTACGCTTCATGACTTTGTACTGCAATTCAAATAATATATGCTTGTTTAATGTCTGTTCCCTAATGATTACTAAATGCATGTTGGATAACTTAACCCTAAAAGTACCAGTATAGGAGGAATACGAATTGCTATCAATATAGTGCATCAGAGGCGTGTCAATAGGGTTCGTTTGAACGAATACATCAAAAGTACATTCTTATCATTCAATAGGAATACCTGCAACATGGTTGGCATACAGCAGTTGTTCCAGTACAGCCGTTTTACCCACTGCAGCCTGGCCACAAACAACCACCTTGCAGCTTTTTCCCATGGCTTACTCTCAGGTCGGAATATCTGTGTTTCGGAGAAGACACACAGGAGGAAAACTGTCAACATACTTTATAAGCGTTACGGTGTTAGTGCATACAAAAAGCATGCGTTTTGGGTAAGGCAAGGCAAGGCAAGTTTATTTATATAGCACTTTTCAACACAAGGCAATTCAAAGTGCTTTACAAAAAATGAAAGACATTAAGAAAATGGCATTTAAAAGCAGTCATTAAAAAGAAAAGCTAATAAAAGAAACATTAAAAGAAAAAATACATGGATAAAAGTTACAGTGCAGTTTAAGATGTGAATAGTTCAATTAAAAGCAGCGACAAAAAGAAAAGTCTTCAGCCTGGATTTAAAAGTAGTCAGAGTTGTAGCGGACCTGCAGGTTTCTGGGAGTTTGTTCCAGATATTTGGAGCATAATAACTGAACGCTGCTTTACTATGTTTAGTTCTGACTCTGGGGACAGAAAGCTGACCAGTCCCTGAAGACCTGAGAGATCTGGATGGTTCATAATTTAGCAGGAGGTCAGAAATGTATTTTGGGCCTAAACCATTCAGTGCTTTATAAACCAGCAGCAGTATTTTGAAATCTATTCTTTGACACACAGGAAGCCAGTGTAAAGACTTCAGAACAGGAGTGATGTGATCCACTTTCTTAGTGTTAGTGAGGACTCGAGCAGCGGCGTTCTGAATCAGCTGCAGCTTCCTAATAGATTTTTTAGTGAGACCTGTGAAGACACCATTGCAGTAGTCGAGTCTACTGAAGATAAAAGCATGGACAAGTTTTTCCAAATCCTGCTGTGACATTAGTCTTTTAATCCTAGATATGTTCTTTAGGTGATAGTAGGCTGATTTAGTAACTGTTTTAATGTGACTGTTGAAACTCAGGTCAGAGTCCATGACTACACCTAGATTTCTGGCTTTATCTGTTGTTTTGAACATTGCAGACTGAAGCTCAGCGCTAACTTTTATACGTTCTGCCTTGGCTCCAAAAACCATTACCTCAGTTTTATCTTTGTTTAATTGGAGAAAGTTCTGACACATCCAGTCATTGATTTGTTCAATGCACTTACTCAGTGTTTGAATTGGAGCATAGTCTCCTGGTGAAATTGTTACGTACATTTGTGTGTCATCTGCATAGCGATGGTAACTTATTTTGTTGTTCTTCATTATCTGAGCCAGTGGTAGCATGTAGATGTTAAAGAGAAGAGGCCCCAAGATGGAGCCTTGAGGTACCCCACATGTCATATTTGTCAACTCAGATGTGTATACCTATAGAAACAAAGTTGTTTCTGTCCTTTAAGTAGGATTCAAACCAATTTAGAACTGTTTCCGAAAGTCCCACCCAGTTTTCCAGTCGGTCTAGTAATATGTTGTGGTCAACAGTGTCAAACGCAGCACTGAGATCTAATAATACTAACACTGAAGTTCTGCCACTGTCTGTGTTTAAGTGGATGTCATTAAAGACCTTTACAAGAGCAGTCTCAGTGCTGTGGTTTGGACGAAAGCCTGACTGGAACACATCGAAACAGTTATTTAAATTCAAGAAATTACTCAACTATTGAAAAACAACTTTTTCAATGATTTTACCTAGAAATGGCAGGTTTGATATGGGCCAGTAATTGTTCATTACTGAAGCATCTAGATTATTCTTTTTTAAGAGCGGTTTAATGACTGCAGTTTTCAGGGCCTGTGGAAAAATACATGAGTGAAGAGATTTGTTTACTATATGAAGTAGATCTGAGGCCATGCAAGGCAAAACATCTTTGAAAAATCCTGTTGGAATAATATCAAGGCCGCAAGAGGAGGACTTCAGAAGTTGTATAATGTCCTCTAGGTTTTTATCATTAATCTGATGGAATTGTGTCATGATGTCTGAATTGATGTTAAGTGGAGATAGGGACAACACATTTGCTGTTCCTGATGCAGAGGCACTGACTGCTTGTCTGATTTTCTGAATTAGGTAGCAACATTGCTAACATATGATGGTGTTATAATCATCTACTGACTAAGAGCAGATCAAGATGACCAAATATAACATTAGTCAAGCTAATAGTATTACAGTAACGCTAGCTAGCTGAGTATGCTGACGTGTTTACAGTGTATGAACTGAAACATTAGCATAGCATTAGCTTTCGGTGAAATCCAGGAACAGTATTTTATATACCAAGGTAATGTAACGTGAAACTGACTAACCCGAATCAATGTCGTGTCATCAAAAATACATACACACGGGTGTTGGCTACATGCAAGGAGATATGTATACACATTGGTTTTATGTTTTACTTACAAGCAAACTGCTCTTCTTTCCTAACGGGCTACTTCCTGTTTACACTGTACGTAACGACTGCAGTAAGTGGCCCCGCCCCTCCCCATTGACGGCAAAATGGCGAAGGAGAGCTGTGATGAAGTGAACATGGACCCTGATATGGATCTCCTGAGTGACGAAGAATTAGAAAGGTAATACAAATTGTAGCCGTGTTGTCAGAAGCAGAAAAACACATTTATCGAAGCGTCTTACTGACATGTGTGATAAGATGCCCTTCCAGCATTAATTATCTTCGCATTTCGCACTATGTAAGCTAACTAGCGCTGTACCGCTGAATGCGGGGTCTCGTTTAGCTTGGCTGTCCTCCTCTTTTAGCTAGCTCCTGTGCTAGATTTCTGCTTTACAGCCAGGCACATTGTCCTATCCATGCATTTGTCTCAAGGTTCACCAATATTGAACTATTGCACTCTTTTGCAGTATTACCAGTAGGAAACTTCCAGAATAACTAGTCAATGACCGCTCCTCTCACTGTGTGGTCGTGATGTAAAACATGACAAGACTTCCAAAAAAAGTAACGGCGGTGGCCCACAGCATGGTGTCAGATGTTGCTGGCTTTGCTCCTTGTCAGCTTCACAAAATAGACTACGTGTAGTAATTTGTGCCCTGCCTGCTTGTTAGGCTCTTTCTATGTTTAGCTAACTTTCCAGCAAGCTCTCCAATGCACACTGTCAGTCACAATCCTGGATATGCTCTCTTTACACATGCTTATTAAGGTGATGACTACACTTTTGAATTCAAGGAGCTTTTTTGCCATGGAAAGTTGAAGAACAATGTTGCCAAAGCATCAAGATATTAAGGATATTATGTCCATGTGGACACTACACAAATGACAGTGATCAGTGATGTGTTGATTAACACAACATAGAGATATCAATTATGTACACTATAAATATTGTCAGCAAGACATGTCACATGTCACTTTCTCATGGGAGTAATTAAAAAATGTTAAGGCCATGAAGCTGTCTTAAAGTGTACCTTGTTAAAGTAAAGCCGGTCCTTATTTTATCAATCGTTTGCCAATGTACAATGAAGTACATTTCTGTCTTAGAATCTCCTGTCAAACAGAAACTACATATTCAATTGTACTCTTTTGGTTGCCAGGATTTTTTGTGTCTTCCTTTTTAAATATTTCTGGTCACTGAGCCTATACTGGTTTGGGATCTGTCTTGTCTGCCTTCAATCGCTGACATTAGAGAGATTCTATAACATCATTATCTCTTTTAGGGCCAGATCACTTTAAAATCTACATTTAGTTTTTTCTTTCCAATGTTCCAAACAGGTTTCTTTTAATTGCTTTAGTTGCTGTCTTTCTGTCCACTTTAACACAGGGATGCAGAGGTCTTCAAGGAGCAAGGCAATGCCTTTTATATCAAGAAGGATTACGCAGAAGCATTCAATTATTACACCAAGGCCATAGGTAATTCAAACAATGTGGGACTTTCTTCCTGTTAGTCGATGGGGTTATTCTGATTTTCCTGTTTCAATAAGAAATAAAAGTTTGAATTCTGTCTGTCCTTGATAGGATGTCAATAACTTGTTTGTTATACAGACATGTGTCCAAAGAATGCAAGTTACTATGGAAACCGGGCAGCCACGCTAATGATGTTGTGTCGGTACAGAGAGGCTTTAGAGGATTCCCAGCAAGCAGTACGACTAGATGACGACTTCATGAAGGTGGGTTACATTATATTAAAGGAAAAATGACTCGGCTTGCAAAAAGAAATTATTTTCAAGTGTCATTTTTGTTTTGCTTACAAACACTGTTACTCAGCATCTTTACTCATTTCTTGCTAAGAGATTTCTAACATTTGTCCTAAATGCTGTAGACAATGCATAGAAAAGGGACATCACCGCTTTTTGAAATAGCAGTAATATTTTGTGTAAAGATTCTTTTCATCTTTAAATTGTTGTTTATTGTGCGATGTGGCTCCTAAATACATTTGTTATAAAAACCACACCCCTATGTAATACTGCATGCCTGAATTAAAGTATGTGGTTAAGATATGCTTTAGAGATTTTACCATTTCAAGATTTTTAAAATAATTTTAAAAATAATTTTAAACTTGTCTTAAAAGGGTTGTTGCTAACAAATTACTTAATGTGTCTACAGAGGTTGTCAGGGACGTTAGGGGTCATCACGTTGGAAACCTGCTCCTGTGGTTTGTTTATAGCCCAACATAAGCTTTTTTCTTCCAGTGATTCTCTTGCTGAACAACATTTGTCATTATCATATACCTATGTTGGCCAAAGAGGTTATTTTCTGCTCTTTTCCAAAACTGACAATAACAATGTGTTACATTACAAAGGTTTAAGATAAAGCTAGTCATGGTTTAATATTACTTCTTTGAACCAGGGAACTGAGTAAAGTTATCAGCTTAGTTTGTAAACTGTAAATCTTTTACCCACAGGGCCACCTGCGAGAGGGCAAGTGCCACCTGACGCTCGGCAATGCAATGGCTGCCAGACGCTGTTTCCAGAGAGTTCTGGAGCTGGAGCCTGACAACGGCCCGGCTCAGCAGGAGGTGAGACTGACTCAGTTTGACAGAGCGTGAACTGACAACTTGGACATGATTTTCCACTCTCAGACGAGCTTTGGCCAAGCTAGTGCAAATAAAGTGGAAACAGGCTGATACTTGGCAGCTTAAGACGAGATATACTAGAGATGGTGTTAATGCTCAATGAGACAACCATGAGGACAGTTTTAGACACAGAAGAGAGGCCATTGGTAGCTGTTTAGCAATACATCTACTGCAGGTCTTTGAATTCTTTATCTGACTACCACAAATTCCTTACAGGTCAAGAATGCAGAGTCCATCCTTGAATATGAGAGAATGGCAGAGATTGGATTTGAGAAGAGAGACTTCAGGATGGTAAGCTACACATTAATTACAATCTAATGATCCCAGTTGTGTATGTCACCAGTAACACAATATGTGATTGTGTCCAGGTTGTTTTTTGCATGGACCGTGCCTTGGAGTCAGCTGCAGCCTGTCACAGGTTTAAGATACTGAAGGCAGAGTGCTTAGCACTGCTGGGACGCTACCCTGAAGCTCAATCTGTGGCCAGGTAAAGCAGTCATTCTCACAATTAAAAGGTACAAATGAACAGTTTTCGCTTGGGCCCTGCTCCCATTATGGATGACATTTTACTATCAGTTGCTAAAAGTCTCATCGCTGCGGGGGAGCATATATTAGACATTTAAATGCTGTTTTCAGATGTGAACTCACCCTTTAAATATGATGACACAAAATGTTATTTCTCCTTTGGTGTCATTTTTGTATTTGTGCTTTTTTTTCACCATAAATAATGTTTTTTTGTTCCTGTTTAGTGATATACTCCGAATGGACTCCACTAACGCTGATGCTCTGTACGTGCGAGGCCTCTGTCTGTACTATGAGGACTGCATTGAAAAGGCTGTCCAGTTCTTTGTTCAAGCCCTGCGCATGGCACCTGACCACGACAAGGCTCGGCTCGCATGCAGAGTAAGTATTATTAATCAAACATATTACAAATAAATTGTGAATTCCCTCTCATCTAATTAAGTCCTATTGAAATTGAAGTTACTGTGGCCCAGAGTAGCGTTTAAGGTTGTCCTATGTCTTCTCTTTCCAGAATGCAAAAGCACTAAAAGCCAAGAAGGAGGAGGGGAACAAGGCGTTCAAGGAGGGGAACTTTGAGGCAGCCTGTGAGCTTTACACTCAGGCCCTCACAATAGATCCCAACAACATCAAGACTAATGCCAAGCTGTTCTGTAACAGGGCCACCGTTGGATCGAAGGTGAGGAACATGCACAGGAGAGATGCTACTCATTTACATCTGACGAGGTGTTTTGTGTGTCCAACAACTGTACAGGTCATCTTATCATACTCTGTGTCTATTTGCCTAACGCCACTGCAAACACATGTGTTGCTAAGGGGGTATTGTAGCTAGGATACTTGTAATTGCAAATGAGTCATTAGATTTGTAAATATTGCATATGAGACTGACGAGAGGAATATGGATAAAGGTAAGCAAAGAAACATTATCAACCTTACAAAAAGTACAGAACTGCATCCAATGAATTAGTCTTGATAATAGAAGTTTGATCAGGCAATAATTGATATTTAAGTAAACAAGTTATACTTTGTGTATAACACACATATTCACACCCTAATATAGTTATTCATATGTAAGCACACGCATTGTTATTGTCGCCATATTATACGTTCTTCTGTCACATGAAGAGAATTGTAGGCCATCATTATTTCTCTCTCTGCCCCTCTCTTGCATTATCACACATCCCTCTTTTTCTTTAAAGCTAAATAAACTAGAACAGGCCATTGAAGACTGCACAAAGGCCATTAAACTGGATGAGACCTACATCAAGGCCTATTTACGGAGAGCACAGTGGTATGTCCCAGTTTTTCTAACTTGGTTGTTAATAGAGAGATTATGTTTTGTCGTACTTTCTCTTCAAACAGAGGACATTATCATTATCTGCACTTCTCCTATTGTATTGTTCAAACTGGACTGAGAAACAATTTCACATGTGTGCTCTCTGTGCTGCAGCTTCATGGACACAGAGCAGTATGAAGAGGCAGTGCGAGATTATGAGAAGGTTTACCAGACAGAGAAGACAAAAGGTGAGAATCCAACCCCTCTTTTTTGACAGCTGACTCAGTTTCAGCATTACTGAAGTGTCTCTACTGTAGGCTAATTTTATTATATGTACAGCACTTTGGCTCGACCAAAAATCGTTTATAAATGTGCTATATAAATAAAACTTGATTTGATTTGATTTGATTACAAATATCTCCTCTTTCTGCTTATTGTTTTTTTAACATGTCCTGTCTTTTTATGTTATCCTCTAGAACATAAGCACTTCCTGAAACAGGCCCAACTGGAGTTGAAGAAAAGCAAGCGGAAAGATTACTACAAAGTGCTTGGAGTGAATAAGAACGCCACAGAGGAGGAAATCAAGAAAGCATACCGCAAACGGGCACTTTTACATCACCCAGGTGCTTAACTGAACAGAAAAGTTCCTGTAAAAACAAAGCAATCATTGTGCAATTCAGCGTATACTGCTCGGTCTATATGTTTATTTCACTTCTCCTTCCCATCAGACCGTCACAGCGGAGCTAGTCCTGAGTTGCAGAAGGAAGAGGAGAAGAAGTTCAAGGAGGTGGGCGAGGCCTTCAGCGTGTTGTCAGACCAAAAGAAGAAGACACGCTATGACAGTGGTCAGGATCTGGAGGATGACAGCATGAACATGGGAGGTCAGTTCTGGGCGATTCTTGGGGTGTGGAAGGGTGAACAGAATAAAGGGAACGTCTGAGCTAATAAACCGCCTTTTTATTATTATTAAAAAGCAGTCTCCATGGTGAGAATACGGCGTGAAAGTTCTCTGCGATTATGTTAATTATTCCTTTTTGTCTCCAGCAGACTTTGATGCCAACAACATTTTCAAGGCATTCTTTGGAGGCCCAGGAGGTTTTAGTTTCGAAAGTCAGAAATGTGAGTTGAGTTTTTTAATCTTTTAACCATTTAAATTTGATATCAGATATTGACTTATCTGTTTTATCTTTCAGCATCTGGTCCGGGAAATTTCTTCTTCCAGTTTGGTTAATCGGAGGAGGATTTGTCTACCTAAAGAGTTACTACATCAGGACTTTTCAACAATATCAACCCCAACCCACCATGCGTATTTAATGACTGGCTAATTGCAAGTCAATTCCCTGTCTATGCCATTGACTGAATGAATGCAACCCAATGACCACATGCAACAAGCGATGTACTTGCATGTATTGCAACGAGACCAAGTGCACAGGATGAGTTGATAGCATTACTGCTTTTAAATAGTTTTTTATTCTTTTCAGAATGAAACACACTTTAAAGATAGCAATGGCTGCCAACAATGGTCCAAATACTTGCTGATAGCAGAGATTGTGCAGCTATCATATCAGAGCTTTTAGGGATGCATACAGGAAGTGACATCTTTAGGAAACTTTGGAGATGCAACTAAGCCAGCTTTTATCCAGCTCACCTTACTGCTGAGGCGGCACTCTGCATGAAAGTAATAAGTTGTTTAATGATTTCTGAAGCAAATCACTTAGACTGTCTCTGTAGAGGCAGACAGTTGGCTGCTATAAATTTGCACTAAAAACTGCCTTCTTGTCATAAGCCAATAGAAGCTCTTCAGCGTTTAGTTTTAAATTCACAGCTGGTGTCTCGAGCTCCACTCGCAATACAGCTGAAGTACATTAGAGAGATGGCAACAAAGACAGCGGTGGCCCCCTCCCTTCGTTGCCACAAGTTTTATGTTTGATGTTGCCATTCACAGATTGCTGAATTGTACATTTTACTGGAATGGAAAGTGTTTATTTGTGATTTTTTTGATTTGTATATTTATTGTAAATTTGCTGTCTAACAGAACCATTGGTGTAAGATGAGGACACTTTTCTCTGAAAGGTTTGTAAGAGTTTATGATCAACCCTTTGACACAAATTCAGGAAGGTAATTGTTTTTGCTTGGCCTACACATCATATTATGCTGAGATTATACTCCATGTGTTCATTGACTGTGAAGCAAGTTATCAAATGTTACTCAATTCAACATATGACCATAAGAAAATAACCTATGTGTTTGCTATTGTCTAAGAAAGTCAGGCAGTGTGCAATGGTGTATTCCTGGTAACGTTCAGTTACTTCCTGATGAGTGTTGTTGTTCTATTGGTGCACTTAATGAAGAAAAGAAAAGCGACCTCATCTTTACTCATTGTTGTTGCCCTTATGGTGAAACCATCCTCTTTATCCTTAAAAAAAGTACCAGCCAAGTCAATAAAGTTGGCCTCCTCTGGGTTTCCTCTAAACTGTTTTTCTTTCTTTGAGTTGCATAACAATTAAAACTTGAGTTAATCTATAAATATTGAATATTTGCGCCTAGAACATTGTTAGTATTATTAGTATTTGAAGAGATTATTAACAACAAAGTTGTTAAAAATAGAATTGTTTACATGTCATAAAGATGTATGTGTAATACGTAGGTCGTGAAGAAGATGGCACTGTTTCCCACTCTCGGTTTGTTATTGTTGTTGCTAGGATACCAGTTGACCGGAAACGCTTATGAGTTAAACACACGCTAAAGTTAATGTCTGCAGGAGTTTTTACACAACAGTTTGCCTAAAAATGTCAGACGCAGGCCTAGATCAAGATGGACAAAAACCAAAAGGCGTATTCTCTACTTTAATGGCTGATGGAGATTGGATGTACACTAAAGGGGAGTACAAAAAGGCGATACAAAGCTATACAACGGTAAGTAACGTTAGTTACTAGCTAAGTAACGTTAGCTACCTATGCAGGGTGAGTAGCCTACAACAACACTCAAGTTTATCATGGTATGGTGATAACTACAGAACATTTTCAAATTAAAATACGTTAAGGATGTCAATGCACATTTAATATACGTTTTAAGGCCAAGTGTTCAAAATAGACTTTGAAAGTACTCAACAACATTACACAGAAAATAGAAAAGAACAACACAGTCATTCAGATATAACAAGGGTAAGAAATATAAGTGCTTTAATGCAGGGGTTCCCCCGGTCCGCGGAGGTACTGCCGGGCCGCGAAATAGCTGTGAGTTTATCGTAATATTTGCAGAATTATAAATATATAAAAATATTTTATCATAATATTTTTTTCAAAAAGTGTTTAATGTTCGCACCTATAGGCTACCTATATTATTTCATCCAGTAGCCTAGTTAATCTTTCACCAGATAACCGTTGAAAATGTCTTTTATGATGTTCCGAGGGATTTGGCGGCTCAGCCTGGGCTGCTTCTCAGGTCGACTATTTTCATTTCCTCGCTCCTCGGTCTCACCGGAAGTTGATTTGCCTGCGCCATCTTGAGTACCGTCCCATGGCTCTTATTTCTGCCGGAGGAGCGAGGAGCGATAATGGAGGAGTGATAACCGAGGAACCACCAGACCATCCTCCGATGAAATCCTCAGATACTCACCCCGCCCCCTTACTGTGTATCGCTCACTGATTGGACGAGGCAGTGCATGCACTGATCTGATGCTTCTTGACATGAGAGCAGAGTGAAGAAACATACATGAACCTCACGGGAGTCACTCCTCAGTTTATACCGTGTTTTGTTTCAATTCATGTATCATTTAGTTACAAATATGTGATATATCTGAACAACAAAGTGGTCAAAAATCATTTAATTCATTTTTTGGAAACATTTTCATGATCGCTTTTTTCGTTTTACATTTTCATTTATTGTCATTTCCATTCAGTCAGTCATTAAATGCTATTGAAATGTTAATTTACTACATATCCAAACAAACAAACAAAGTGTGCAATCCAATGAATGTTAATCTAACTGGGTTTTGATAGATAACATATCTCTTTTTCTTCTCTCAATTATTTTATTTCTATTGTGCACTCTAATCAATATTAATCAAACTATTGTTCGTTTATAAATGTTAATAATGGCGTTTATCTTTTTTGAGAATTAGTTCTTATTTTATTTTATTTATTGGGGTCTACAACAGATGATACAAATGTTTGTGTCAGTAAATGTGTACTAACAGAGGCGGGGGGGTGTGTGGAAATAACGGGGACAGAGCTGCTGTCAGACGATCAGCTGTGCAGCGTCATCACAAACGGACGTCGCTTCACGTGACGCTCCGGAGGAAAGGACGTCCCATTGCTCTTAAAACTCATTTCCCTGCTTCTCGTGGTTTCCTTGCGTCCCTCCAAGGATTTCATTTAATCTACCTGAGAAGCAGCCCTGGTCTCAGCCTCTTGTGCGCACGAGAAAGTTACCGGTGCGCCAAGTAGGAAGAGGAGGGCACAGGAGACAACCGTTTAATTGCAGACTGTTATGTTTATGTGGGGAAATGACAGTGCATACATTATTTGAGATATATTTCAAACTCGGACTTCAAAGGACATGTCGGCCAGGGGTGTAGAGCTATATGTTTATGTTATTAGCTTTTCTTTTTAATGACTGATTTTAAATGACATTTTCTTAATGTCTTTCATTTTTTTGTAAAGCACTTTGAATTGCCTTGTGTTGAAAAGTGCTATAAATAAACTTGCCTTGCCTTTGTTTAAGCACCGGATTGGCAAAACAGGAGAGTATACCAGTCTGCCTTGATCTATGAATTCATGTCCGGGACTCTCACGGTATCTGCTGCCTGCCCGCAGATACCGTGAGAGTCCCGGACATGACATACAAACAAAACCAAAACGTTGATTTATCTGTTTTCCCGTTTTGGTTTAAAAACTGAATAACGTCGGTTTTTTGGTTTTCCGTTTTTCCGAAAAACCAAAAAACGACAACGGTTCTAATATGTTTTGGATGCATATTGTTCTAGTAGCCTATTTGTTCAGGCTGTTACATACAATTAGCCTCTGTTGCTAATGCTACCTGCTGGTGAGTAAATATTAAAATCTGTTAAAATTGACAACCGGTCCGCGATTTTGTTTTAATGTATCTGCCGGTCCTTGGCACAATAAAGGTTGGGAACCCCTGCTTTAAGGTACACACGTTTGTGTGGTGGAAAAGGGGTATATATACAAAGCACCATTGACCAACAATATAAATATTGTTTTGATATACAAGGTAAGTGTTTCTGTAACCTGTACACAAAGCAAATATGTGTGTTGGGAGCAACCCAATGGAGCAATGGAAAAGAAAGGCATATCCTTCTATATCCGACTCAAACCACTGCAACCCACTCTACAACTATGGCAAGACAAGTGCTTTCTGCATGCTTCTTAGGTAACATTAAGCTGTCTTTGGCTCTTTTCTGCTGTAACAATTTCTCCTCTGTGGGACTAATAAAAGTATTCTGATTCTGATAAACCAATGGGCTCCTGTTATTTCTTATTGTAGATTAGATTATGTGAGAAGGCACCATGTGATCTGATTGGAGTTTGTCCAAACCATATGTTCTCATTGAATTGTTATGTTTCATTGTCCTGACAAAAGCAGCAATGTATAGGAAACATACTGTAGGTATAAACACGCCTTTCGTTTATTTATTGAATAATTGTAACAGTTAACAGAGTAATGTCATGCATATGGAAATACACTTATTTTTTCCTGAGAGCATTATGTAATGACTATTTGTTTGTATTGTTCTAGGCACTGACATTAAAGCCTAATGATAAGACATGCTACGTTGGCCGATCCAAATGTTACCTGAAGATGGGGCAATCTGAAAACGCTTTGAAGGATGCAGAGGCTTCACTCAAAGAAGACAAGTCCTTTTTTGAGGTAACCTAGGTGACAGAAATTGTAATGCCTGTTAAAGTTGTCTTATATTTACAGAGAGCCAACAACCCTACACCCAGTGTAAATATGAAATCAGTTATGAAAAGTGAATCTAATCTTTATTTTACTCTGACTTTTTTTAGGGATTGTACCAGAAAGCAGAGGCCTTGTACTACATGGGGGAATTTGAATTTGGGCTGGTGTTTTACCACAGAGGACAAAAGCTACGTCCACAAATACAGGAGTTCAGACTGGGTATCCAGAAAGCACAGGAGGCCATAGAAAACTCTGTTGCAAGTAAGTAATTTGAAAATAACACAAAACTAGTTACAAAATAACCTCAAACAAAACACATCTTCAAACAATCCTCCTCACACCTAAAAACATTCGTTCTTATCTGGCATCTTCTAGGCTCTTTCTCTGTAAAACTGGAGATAAAAGGGGACCTATCATTTTTACAAAAAGATGAGGAGGTAAGTCTTTTTTGTATTCCCCTTTGTATAACCCAGTATTTAACAGGAAAGGTGAAGGTAGAGTGGCTGTAAGTATACGTGTCCACATTTCCCAGACTGAACATGTATTGGTATGCAAAGTTCAACCCTGATGCACAATACTGTTTTCTTTCATAATGGGTAAAGAGGGCCCAACCAATAGCTGCTATTCTGAATCTGACCACGGAGAAAAAACTGCAGACAAAGAAGACGCCCAAAAGTGAGAAGACAACCAAACAACTGCTTGGAGAGTTTTACAGTGATAAGAAGTATCTAGAAACCCTGCTCAAAGATGAAGGTACTGGGGGATTTGCTTACTGCTGTGATTTTGTTTCTGTGCGTATTTCATTTGCTGGCAGCACAGATATTGAAAATGACCAAAATTCAATTGTTTATTTTCACTTCTTTAAGACTAATATCTAAAAGTGTTGCACAATGATCTGCAGATCTGGTAAAAGGCAAGACAAAAAGTGGGGAGCGACTTCAGGACGTCATTCAGGGCTGCCTCACATACCTTGACTCTTGCACTGAGTTTTGGAACCAGGAGAGACCTATTGGTGCACACAAAAAGGAGCGCAAGGTCAAGCAAAACAATTGCACTAAAGGGCACAGCGCACCCTCTGAGACTGTTCAGTTTCTTCTGAAGAGCCTGGATGGCATTGATGCAGGTAAGGCAGGCTTCTGGCTGATTTTGTCACCCTTGGTGTTTTTTTAAGTCTGCAAAAAATGGCTTTCTGTATGTTGGTTGTCGTAGAGTTGACATCAGGAAATGCAGAAGGTAGCCTGATGAAGGCAGAAGAAGTCATGAAGGTAGTGCAGGGCTGGTCCGAGAAAGAGGTGCCTAATAAGAAAGAGGTTATTGGCAGCCTGCACAGTTGTATTGGGAATGCCTTGATCGACCTGGGAGACATGGACAAAGCTTTGGAGCATCATCAAAAAGACTTGGAGTTGGCTAAGCAGTGGTGAGAGTGTACAGTTGGACACAACATAAGTGAATATATTTGACAGCAAAACATCACATATGTAATAATGTTTTTGTGTCAACAGCAAACTCCCAGATGCAATGTCCAGGGCTCTGGACAACATTGGGCGGGTTTACGCCCAAATTGGACAGTTCGCACAAGCCATCGAGTTGTAAGCTAAACTGCAGCTGTCCTTTGCAAAGCATGTTTTTTTACCGTTATCTTGTAATCACACCTCTCAACATGCATGACTGAAGATTAGTATATCGATTATTGTATCTTTTGATGAACATTAGTTTCATTTTATTGTATGTGTCTGTTTCAAATTCAGCTGGGAGATTAAGGTTCCCTTGGTCTGTGGTGGTTTGGAAAAGACCTGGTTGTTTCATGAGATCGGCAGGTGTTACCTGGAGCTCAATCGCCACGAAGAAGCCCGAGCCTATGGCGTCCGCTCAGTGGCTGCTGCCGATGAAATTGCTGATGAGAAATGGCAGATGAATGGCCATGTTTTGGTGGCACAAGCAGAATGTAATTATCTGTTTTTTATTTAATACTATTCGACATTGTCCAATATTTATAATTTGGGAAACTGTGACATGTTATCTTATTACTCAATATTTCAATGTATATGTAATTAGTGTCAGGGGGCTGTTGTCAATCAATGATCCATCTGATAAATCAATTCCCTTCTGTTTCTCTCAGTGAAACTTGGAAACGTTGGATCTGGTGTCTTTCACTTTGAGAGAGCTTTGACCCAGGCCAGATTGCAAGAAGATGACTCTGCCATGAATGTCATTCAGAAGGTTTCCTCTTTTTTGTCTATGCTTGTCTTCGCCATATTTTGTAATTCCATTTAAGGAAATATTTGTATTGCTGACATTTGTCATTCTGTTTTCAGGCCCTTGATGAAGCCAAGCAACACCTTCCACAGTGAGGATGACCATCGCAAGATATGTGGTGCTTGAGTGTTAATTGAGCAGAAGGCATACAGAAAACACATATAATAAAATGGAAAATTGTAGAATAAAAATATACCAATAAAAGGAAATTGGCAACTGAGATATTATAATTTGTACTTCTTAAAATGCATGAATGCATTTTGATGGTCGCCTTGGAAACACATTTTTCAATAGAACTGTTTTAAGACACAATCATTTATAAGCAAGACCCAGTTTGATTTATGTAATAACTTCTTAAAGGTCACACACGTTAACCAGATCCTGGATCTCAGGGTTGTACTGTAATTCTATCACTTATTTCAGCTAACATTGAGCTCACAATGCCATAGAGTAGTGCTTGTGCATACTGTTCTCTGAAGTAAAAGATATGTATATGGAGAAGTGTTGTGAAGCTCAATATCTGGCCTACATCCTTATTTTCAGTTATCGCCATATACAAAATACAGAGGGATCTTATCACACGTTTTTACATGCACACCGTTACCTGCCATCCATAAACCTTGTTTGCTCTTGATAACTTATAAGTTCCCCATACAGAGCCCTACTTGCTGCAGGGAACTTCCTCTTGTTGTCACCTCTGCAGCTGTCTAAGCACGGAGCTATTAGCATACAGATGACTGCTTCCTGCAGTGCTTACACTTATACTCAGTATATGTGTATTGTTCATGTATGGTTCTGAGACAGTAAAATAGCAATTAATGGTCATTTCCTGCTTTTGATAATAGCTTACTTTTCCTATATATTCTTTTTTACGAATGTGAAACAAAGTGGTTAACAGTTTAATTTCAAAGGGTTTGGTAACGTCAATTTAATTTTGTATTTATTAAGATATAGTTCTGAGCCTGAAAATTGTGCAAGTAGCCCTAAGTAAACATTTCCACAACCATTTTTCATGTGAACTTTGTCACTTCATTTATGTGTTACATAGCTGTGTCAATATATCTTTTGCATATTGTTTTATTAGCTTACAGACTACGTAAGGCACACACAAAATACGAGAGAACTGATAACAACAACAAAACTAAAGGATTTTTTTACACTTCATATTATTTATGCATTTTCAAACTATACAAAAAAGATTTTAAATATATGTAAATGAAAATAGTTAAATGAATTTGGAGAAATACTACAAAGCTGTATCAATATTTTTTTTGCATATGGTTGTATTAGCTTACAGGCACACACAAAATACGAGAACTGATAACAACAACAAAAGTAAAGGATTTGTTACACTTCATATTATTATTTCTTTTTTCATATTTTAAATCTTCTCCAGTGGCGTCCTTCCGGTCCTCAGGGGCGTGCCCGTGACCACGCCCAGTTGCGCGTTACCGGGAATTTCCGTTTTCCTCTTGAAGAGCGAAGCGGGTGCATGTGTGTGCCAGGGTTTGCCTTGTCATTGTATCCTGAGAGAAACGCGTGGTCAGCGGCCACCGACAGCTCCACTGCAGCCTTACCGGTAAGCTGGCATTTCAGCAAACAAAAGCCTTTCATACAGAGTGCTACTGCTCGTCCTTCATATAATAGTTACTTAATAATTGCATAGACAGCCTGCAAAAAGTTGCTCCGATAACATACAGTGATTTGTAAACGCCAGAAAGACATGATGTTAGGACGTGGCGCTGTAGCTGGTGATGATATAGCCAGCATTACTGACTGCCAGGCTAAATTGTTTTTGTCTAGCGAGCTAGGTGCACGCCACTCCCCGCCTGGCCACATTGTGCAGCCAGTTCGTAAAAATGCAAGGATTTGGGTTTTCTCTGTGTAAAACAAATCAAAACAATATTTGAGTTCACTTGGACCCCGTCTTCGAAACTTATTTCCTAAAGCAATATTCTTAATTATATTTTGTATTTAATCTAAACTTGCTACCATAATGCCTCGATGCGACATTTACTGATACTGTACCCTTCTTTTCATATCGAAAGAGATAACGTTTAATACATGTGAAAGGGTCCTTATTTTCCCTTTTACTTCAGTTTACTTTCGCTTTTTGTGTATACCCTAACTGGAAAAATACTGTTAAATGTTTGTCTTTGTTGACACATTGGGTTGCTGTGAGAGCTTCCCCTTCTGTCTCATGACACAATGTGGTTTCACACGTAGGCCTATGTTTAATCCTGCCTTTATTTCCAAATATTTCACTAAAATGTAAAATAACTTGGCACACGGTACACAATACAATGAAGTCATCATTTTTCAGCATTATCCCGTTTTGTAAGTGCCCTTTGTCTATTTACTGTAAAGGTTATTGCGGAGGTAATTTAGCAATGGTAAGGTATAGTGTTTTTGCAGGCATGCTTCTGTGTCTATAACACTATCTTTGTGTTTTTAAGCCATTTTAATTATTATTTGATTGAGCTGTGGTGCCTAAATGTTGCCCACCACTCCTACTGTATGCCCAAGGGTATAACGCCTCTACTGAACCCAAATGTGTCCACGTCTTGCCCATTGAAAATGTCTAAAACGTTTATTATATTATTAAAAAAATCCACCTCCTTTTAATTCCTGTCTCTTTCTCAAATCATTGATATTGGGTAACTTCCTGTTTGAGACATAAAAACCACAGTCCTTATAAAACTATTTGATTTTGGCCTCTAGGGTACAAAATGCAGTCGGAAGTGAAAGTATAAAAGCATATTCCCTTTTTTTTATTTCAGTTAAACTAATTTCAGTCAGCTTTAATTTAGAATTATGCTGTACCACAGGGCCAACGTTTCTGAAGCTTGAATCTATTTAAAAATTGTTTCCAAATTGATCTAAATATATAATTTCTCTCTTCTCTAATTTTATATTTAAGGTACATGGTTCTGTGTTAAGTCCGACTGTAGGCTAGACATGGACACTGGAAAGAGTGTTGAGGTTTTAAACGCATCAGAAAGTCCACAGCAAGAGGACACTGACATGGAAAAAGGGATTGTGTCAAAGTTGGAGACTCCAGAAGAATTCTCAGAGCCTGAGAACCCCCCAGCTGTTGAGGACGAGACCGAGCAGCTGGCGGTGAATGGCCATGATAAAGAAGTCATAAACTTGACAGAAACAGAAGAGTTGATTGTGACAGAAAATGTCGTGCTGTCTGAGGAAAAAACTAAAATGGGGGACAACTTGCCCACAGAAAAATCTGAAATGGAGTCTGAGGCTAGTTTGGTGGCTGAACTAGATGAGTCATCTGAAAAGATCTCTGACCCACATGCAGCTCTACACGCAGAACCAGAAAACATCCAGCTCTTGCCAGAGAATGACCCAGAACCTGTGCCAGTGCAAACACCTCTGGCCGAGAGTGCCCCAAAACCAGAGTCAGAGAAATTGGCAGAATCAGTTCCACAAGAGCAAACATTGCCTGAACCAACTGCGCTGCTGCCGGGAGTAGATAAGCAGTCTCCTAGCAAAGAGGAGGAAACTGAGACAGAATTGCAGATGACATTAACTAGTGGGGAAGAAGAAGTTCCAGAAGAGAGGGTTGTGGAAAAAGATGTCCTAATTGAGCCTACAAAGGAAGTGGCAGAGACTGTGTTGGTGGCAGGAGAAAAAGTGGCGGAGACTGTGTTGGTGGCAGAGGTTGCCTCAGAGAAGCCAACAGAAGCTGTGACATTCGCTGAGGCAGCAGAGCCTACAAAGGTTGTGGAAGAAGAAAAATCAGCTGAGACTGTGTTGGAAGCAGAGGTTTCCTCAGAAAAGCAAACAGAAGTGGTTCCATTGAAAGACGAGGCATCAGCTGAAGTTGCATCTGTGAAACCTTCAGAGGCCGAGAAGGAAGTTGAACCAGATAAATCAGTGGAGTCTGATACTCTGAAAGGAGCAGCAGCTGAAACATCTGAGAAGAACGATGCTGAGGTTCAGAAGGAAGAGGATGCAGTCCCTGCATCTGGCTCCCTGTCCTTTGCCCTCCTGGAACAACAGAAAACCAAAGACTCCATGCGAACCTCTCGTACACTTGTCGTCCTCAGAGGCCTTCCCGGAAGTGGTAAAAGCTTCCTGGCGCGTGCCATAGCAGATGCCTACGAAGACCACTGCACTCTTATCACTGCTGATGACCATGGTATAAAGCCAGAGAATCCAGAATCCTCTGTGGATGGGTACAAGGCTCTGGATGAGGCTGTGGTGGCCTGCTGCACTGCAGGAACCACCTCCTCTGTGCTGATAGTGGTGGACGACACCAACCACACCCAGGATCGGCTGGCTCGCATGGGTGAACTTGCCGAGCAACACCACCTTGTTACTGTCTTTTTGGAGCCACTTACTGAATGGAGCCGAGATCCAGCTCAGCTAACTAAGAAGACCAGGCGTGGACTGGAGGAGGCCCAACTGGAAACCATGAGGGGTCCACTAGAGGAAATGTCCCTTCCTCTCTTCTTTGGCTGGTTTCTTCTCCCCTCCGTCCAGGACAAGGTCCGATGCACATCAATGGACTTCCTGAAAACGCTGGACACATTGGAGGCCTTCAAGAAACACTTGAGTGACTGTGAGTGTATCTTATGTTGTGTTAATTTATTGCAAACTATTACGTCTTTAATATGTTTGGCATGACTAAAATGCAACCAATATCGTCTTGTGTTTACAGTCACTGGGAAAGCTGAGAAGGAGGTGGATTTGGAACAATACTTTCAGGCCAAAGGAACCCTCCATTGCACTACGGAATTCTGTGACTACGGAAAAGCTCCTGGTGCCAAAGAATATGCTCAGAACACAGTATGATCTGTCATTTTATACTTTCTTAATATGTGTATTTATTTTATTTGCAGTAAGTTACCAGATACATATCAATTTGATGGCTTAATGTGTTTGAATGATGTGTACAAATATTAGTGTAAGTGAACAACTGACTTATAAAGAGATGTTTTACAATGAAGAATTAATTGAGATATATATTTTCTAAACTCTGCAATTGGCATACTTCATCACGCTACATCTCACATGTTAATAGCTTGCTCGTTACAAATAAACTTCCCTTTTTGAAATATTCCGCCCCTTTACAACCCTAGTTTATAAGCTGTTAATAAATAATTGTTTTATTTCGTGCATTGTTAGTGCTCATTTCAAAGAGTTTTCTCATCCTATTCTTTCCTCTGCTCTTCAGACGGTCAAAGAATTCTACGGTTCTGCATTCGAGTTGTCCCTGAGTGCCCTCTTTGTGACTCCTCGCACTGTTGGTGCCAGAGTGTCCCTCACCGAGGAGCAGCTTCTGCTGTGGCCAGCTGATCCCAAAGAGGAGGCAGGGTCCACCTCCCTGCCACGGGGAAGCCGTGCACACATCACCCTGGGATGTGCCGAGCATGTTGAGCCAGTTCAAACGGGTCTGGATCTGCTCGAGATCCTGACCCTGCAGCAGGAGGGCCAGCAGGGGGAGCCCATCGAGGAGATGGAGCTTGGCTCGCTGACCTATTACGGCGAAGGAAGGTGGCTGCTCACCCTCAGGGAGCCGATCTGCACCCCGGCCTGCTTCTCCAGCTTCTACGGGCGCAAGGAGGTAGAGCCGACCAAAAAAGAACCAGAGAAGAAGAAGAAGCAAAAGTGCACCATACTGTAAATGGCAAACATGGGGATGTGTGGCCGGGATGACTGGTGAATTACGGTTAGGCTTACTCTGTGCAAGGTTTGTGTGTTTGTGCAGTGTTTAGGGTTTCAGTTATAGCCACCCTAAATCCACAAGCTGTGTGCCTTTTTTACTGTTGATTTGCACCACAACCTAAGATGCCTTTAATACAGACAGGCTTGTTGTCAACGTTTTTCGGTATCTTGTTTCACAGATCTGTTGCATTTCCTGGCTATTTGATGAGGAGGTAGCTGCAGTTTTAGACTAATGTAGTATAGCATCCCCCTACAGGTCCACAGTTATCAACAAGTTAGATTTCCTCCTCGGTACATGTCTTGTCTCTCAGTATTCAGATGTTAAAAATTAGGTACTTTCATTGCATGCATCCCAGTATTGGTATAGTAGCAACTGTCTGCCTTTCTAAAAGAACCTTTGCCGCTTCCTTTTGGCTTAGTTGTAAGTGAAAAAGATTAGCTGTCATTTCGGGTCGTGTGTGTTGCCTATGAAATAATTGTTACAACAGCATATGGGCCAAAGTTGATTAAGTGTATTAAAATGTATGTCATTAATTGAGGTCCTTCCTTGTAAAATCTTTGCATAGTTTAAAGGGAGAATGCTGATGAATTGTGTTTGTTTTAACAGCTTGCACTTGTTCTTATCAAATGCTGTGAATCCAGGTTCATATTTTGCAATCTTTTCTACTGTTCAAGGCTGCATCATTGATCTGTTTTATTGTCTTTGAACAGCACTTCCATGTCTTGCATTTCAATTTGTATCCTTTGTGACTAATCTTTGAAGGACAGTTCCTACTTTGTGTAGCTCTTACGAATCACTATTTTTGCACTTGTTTTGTACACTTAATAAAAAAGAACATGCCTTGCCTCAATTACGCAGTCTGTTGTATGTTCAGTACCGCTGTTTGGTGATTAACATGCAGGCTAGTTGCTGCAGGTTTATTTGCACATGCTCATTTTCTTAAAGTATCTGGCTGTAGTTAACCATATAAACCAGCAGAGGGCACCCATTCTTTGTGCAATGTGTACTGACCATAGACTGGTACTGACCAGTTGTAAAACGTTTAATAGATGAATCTGTATTAGCTTCTGGTGCATTGTGTCAGAATGTGCTTGCGCAAGAGATCTAAACAAATAGTGTATCTTCAAACATTGTACCTGGATTGCACCATTTTATTTATCCCCCCTGTGTTGCTTAAGAATCTGGCAGTGAAATTGCTAATCCTAAACGGTATCGCTGCCAACAAAACAACGTCCAGGGTGTAGCTTCTGATGGAGCAAATGCTCAGTTTAACAAGCTCTTTCTCCATATCACAACTCTACTTTAAAGCTTTCATCCCATTTGTTTTACCCAATGCATTTGTGCTTCATGTAATGGCCATACATCTCTTAGGTTATTTTTGCATCTTATGTAGGTTAAAACAAATACTGCTTTCTGTTTATACTAAACAGTGGGGATGTACTTAGTAATTCCTGCAGTCGGCATTTGACTTGACACAAATTAATGTAAGGTATTAGAATCAACACATACTTAGCAAACACAAAGTAAAAGTTATTTTGTGGGATGGCTTGTTATGTTTTCATTATATCATTGATCTACATTTTTTATGCACAAATCCCTTTAATGTTGCAGCTGGTAAAGGTGGAGCTTGTATAACTACATATTTATTTCCTGATAGCTTGTACATTTCATAGAAGGATCAATAAAGTATTATCTCTATAATACGTGTTTTGGATTGCGTTTTAGTCCATAAAGTAACTAAAGGTATTTTGTATAGTTAGAAGTTACTTTTACAGTAATTGAGTAAATGTACTTTGTTACTTTCCAACCTTCTGTACAAAAATCAATTTAATTTAAATTAATGTAAAATACAAAGAAAATGCCATTAAAACATGTTTTATCATGCACAAATCTCCATACATTAAATGTAAGCTTGTTGATGCTAACTACAACTTAAAGACTGTTTTAATACTATAAGTGCCAATTAACTGAAATATGAAAACGTGTGAGTGATCTCCACTCCACCACATCCTTGAAAATATAACTATTGGTTTATGGTCAAGGACAGGTAAAAGAGCATGACCTGGTGCTCTGCATTCACATTGTCCCCTCACAGTGCACGATGGTCCGTGCAGGACACCTGATGTGTTGGCTGTGTGCAAGATGAAGCGATTTCCTCATTGGTTGCTGTGTACATAAAGAACAATGTCAACCAATCATCATCAGCCCTCCTTCTCAAAGACTCGTGTGTGTGCGTGAGTGCAATGAGAAGAAACAATGATACCTTCAAGTACTTCCCGTAATCACTGCAGTTGATTTTGTCCAATAATCTTATTTTGTTATATGTGAAGTTTACGGAAAATTCAAGTGCTTTTAATCAAACGTATTCAGATGATGTACTTATGTTCCTTACTGTCTCAAAATATGATGAATTTGTGTTTGTTTCTGATAAACTGAAAGATGTTGTGTTTTTCTGAGCACTTCGAGTTGCACATTAATTCTGAAAAGGGTTTTACCCAAACAATGTTTAAATAGCCTACATTTATTTAAATAAATGCTCTGAATATTTATTTCACCATTGCTTCTTTGCCCGTTTGAATTCATTATTCTATACGTGTGCCTTCCACCGTGTTGTTGTAATATGTCCTAGTGTCCCTGAAGGCATCAATAGAGCATGGTGTGGATTAAACCAATCATAAACCAGGAAACATCAGACAAGCCTATCGGCAGATGGGCGACGGAGACAAAACTCCCAGAAAGCGCTGCTCTCCGGTACCTCTGGTATCCACAGTGAATCAGCACTGCCGATAAATTCCGCCTTATAACTGCAACATACTTCCAGAGTCGTCTAAGGAAGAAAAAGACAAGGTAAATAACTTATTGTTATTAAAAATAACCATTTAATTCACTTTTTTTCATTACCTGTCCCTCTTTCACTGTCTCTTTCTGTATCTGACACGTAGTGTAAAACAAGTTGAACTGCTCTGTCAAACCCAGCAGCTCTCCTGCTTAAACAGATGATGAAGAAGAAGTTATAGTCATCATCACTAAACGTGTTGAATGGTGATGTGGATATTTGCCACACAAATATATAAAAAAAATCATTGCTGTCTGGCCGGTTCGTTAATCAATGAAAGAGTTGTCTGAATCCTCTCTCTCTGGGATCTTAAACCGTTAAAAAGTCAAACAGAATTTGTGTTAGTACGTGAGTCTTGAGTGAATATATAAGCTTCACTTGAATTTGTTTACCTCCCTGTCTGTTTGTTTTTGCTGTAGTGTGCACTTGTCCTGATTTAGAGCTGTGCCTTCATATAGCCCCCCCCCCCCCCCCCCCCCCTCCAACCCATCCCATCCATCACCCCCTACATCATTTTCAATGTTATTGTGCATCATCTGAATCAGTTATTGCTGGTGTGAAGCAGTAACATTCAATACATTTGACAGGTCAGTTGCACAGAGAAAGTGGATGTTATATATTGTCCCTGGATGAGCTTTGGAAAAACCATGTTCTTGGTGACTCAGGGACAAGGAAGATCAATAGTAAGGACCAGGACAGTCCCATTAATCCATTGAAGGAATAGCTGCCAGGGCCGCAGTGTTTGGGACGACACCAGAGCACTCAGCCTAATGAACCATAGAGCCATCCTGCCAAGGTTACATGATAGAGTTAAGCTTTGATTTAGGAGAGATTGTAATAAAGCCTCATTGTGTTATAGCCTTAATACGCAACTTTCTTCAATACTGATGTACATTTACTGCAAGGAGTGATATTATTTGCCTCAGAGGGATCCGTTGGAGTATAGATAAAAGCAGGTGCTGCAGCAAAAAACAGATACTGTTGCATTCAATTGACCCTGCCAAAAAACCTTTTCTTAAATCTAACAACACTTCTATCAGTTTGAGTCTACCATTAGAAAACTAAACGCTTTGGGTATGGATACAAATTGATGAATTGATTTAAAGATTGATGTAAAAAGGCAACAGCAAACATCTGGGAGAGGTTCAGTGGCGTAGCAATCCTTTGGACAGCACCATATTGTTGTGATGTCATTCTAAATAACACACAAAAATCGATTTTTCTATTTTTTCCCGATCGTCATTGAAGAAAAATTATTCCATGCTGCGTCATATGCGCTACTTCAAGAGAGAGATGAGGATTTGTTTACGTTTTGAATCTATATTATTGTTTTAATGGGAGTTGGCATTGGTGGAATTCTTCACCTTTTTTCATGACTTTGCTCTGATAATAATATTTGCTGTATTGGTGTATCCTCGAGGGAATAATGATGTCAAATCCCTGTTTTAAATCGTCCTGTTGTGAGCTGTGTGTTTCACCACTTCTTGAGATTACCTTGAGAGAAGCTTGAGGCCAAAGTGTAAAGGTCACAACTCCTCCCTCTTGTCATAACATTTATGGATGCTATTACAATTTAATTTCATACTTTACTTCCGGCACAATAAATGTCAGGTCTGTGCTGCTAATAAACATTCACATCTGATCAGCCTGTTACTTGTGTATATTATTGTGAGAGTCTTGTTCCTTCTCTGTGTAATCTCTCCAGTAGGAGCCTGATTGTTTGAGTAGCAAATAATTGCCCATTACCTCACAAGTGTGCAGGTCAAACAAACCAAGGCTTATCGTGCTGCCTTCAGCTTCCCTGACTTCACTGTCTGTGTCTTGCTGGTTTCAGCACACTTAATAAACAATGTGACTGCAAAAAGACAGGAGTCCTGCACTTCACATCAGATTTTCTAGCAGTCTCTCTTAATTCTGTGCAGTTAAACAGCATTACGGAAGGCTGTTCATGGAAAATACAAATAACAAGGCTGTCTTTCACCTGCTTACCAGAGCCTTTCTGACTGATCTGACAGCAGAGGATGTCAAGCAGGTTTCTTTTCCTCATTCATAAAGGGGATTAATTCAGAAAGCCAAACAATAGAAACCCTCTCTTTCAATTTCTCCATTTTCTTTGTCTGCTTTTCCGGTTCCCTCCATGTCCCCATGTCTATTTATCTGTATTCATCCATCTCACTGCTAATGTGTATATCTCCCAATCTATCTCTCTGTGTCCATCTTCCTCCTCTCAGGCCAGTCTAGCCTCAGCAGTCATGTCGGCAAAAGCCATCTCCGAGCAGACGGGAAAAGAGTTCCTCTACAAACACATCTGCACATCGGCAGCCGTCCAGAACAGATTCCGATATGCCAACGTGAAGGCAGAGACCGACTTTGACCAGCTGGCAAAGGAGCACCCATGGCTGCTCACAGAGGTGAGGCAGAGGAACCAGTTTGACGAAACTGAAGGTGGATCATGACGTTAGATTTTCTTAAGCTGAGTGAGCAGACAAGTTGTTATCTCCTATCTATAGCCTTTTTAAAAAGCCTATAGCGCAGCCACTTCATCTGGCACAGAAAATGATCTTCCCTTTATGGAGACAATTACTTAGGCTGCAGCAGAGTGCTCTCCTGATGCTTGTTAGCTGACGTCTCCGACAGAAGAGCAACCAAGCAATTGGATTTGAAATGAAGCATTAAACAGAAGTGTACACAGCAGAGAAATGCTCTTTTGTCTTCCATTCTTTATAGGTAAACAATGTTTCTCACTTGCAGAGTAAAGGGAGGTCAAGGTTCAGCAAGGGTATCATTTCTTGTAAAAAAATGTTCTCCAGGTCGCCCTGCTTTCAGATCAACTCTCTGTTCCTCATAGCGAAGCACCAGCAGATAGACAGGCTCTAATAGGAGTTAATTGAATGACGTCGTGACTCATCCTGCAGGGTAAGATGACATTCTCCCCCTGTGTCTCCATACCGGCTGAAGGATTTTTATCTGCAAGGTCTGAGGAGGAGATATGTGCTGCAGTTAGGATTGATTAGGAAATCACATTAACTTTCACCCTCTTACTTTGCTCTCTGGCGAGCGCCCAGATACTAATGGTCCGCTGTCATAAGTCATTCTCTTTATCTGTCTCGCAACTGAGAGGAAGCAGGCTCAGTCGGTGGGGGTTAGGTTTTGCATTTGCGTCAGAAGGGAGAGATCCCACCTCACTCTTCAGGTGAAAATAACAAATATTGTTATGGAATCTTGAATTTGTTGATGCATCACAGAATCAGTAAACATCTGCCGTCACATGTTTGAAGTCAAGATGTAGAGAGTCGGTTATGGAACACACTCCCGTGCTATATTCCTGTTTTGTGTTTTTTATGTGTCAGTTGTTGGATAAGGCTCTAACTATAATATGTTTGTATTGATTAAAACATCTAAATCACTGCTTAATAAATGGTACAAAAAAAAACATTCACAAATGCCCATCACAATTTCCAAAAGCCAAAGTGGACAACTTCACACAGTAGGTTCATTATGACAAGAATCCAAAACGTAAAAACTCAATTGACTATTATAGAAAAGGCAGCAATTCACATTTAAGACATTTTGACATTTTAGAAAGTAAATCTGGATTATTATCATGAATCAAAAATATGTGCAGGTTTTAAATGTTACTACTCATTTCAGCTATCTGAATCTAAAGAAAACGAATCCAGAGCAGTGTCTATGTGAGAGGTAATTTACATTACTTGACAGTTTTACGAGGTTTGAATTAATTGGATGTCAGCTTGTTGCTTTCAACAGATCAATATTCTGTCAGGGTGTAAATGCTACAGAGCTGTTTGATACATCATATCTCAAACCAAATGCAGTCCTTTAAAATATTTATTTCAGTGAAAGAAATCGTCAGTTTGAAGGTTGGTGAAACTAAACATTGTTTATCTTCCTCCTGCAGAGGCTGGTGGTGAAGCCGGACCAGCTGATCAAGCGTCGAGGGAAGCTGGGGCTGGTCGGCGTGAACCTGGATCTGAGCGGCGTCAGAGAGTGGCTGAAGACCCGCCTCATGAGAGAGACGACAGTACGTCACCCCCCTCCCTCCCCCAATGTTTGAGAGAGTGCACTTTATTGAACACTCCTTCAATCAATATTATCCCTGAGCTTCAGTCAGACCATCCTCCTCTTGCCCCTTCCTTCACCCCCTTCCTGTTCTATGTTTCTAACTGTGCCCAGTTTTATGAGGGGTTCACGTGATCAGTCCACTAGCTTTAAATCAATGCAGTCAATTGTCAATAAACAGTCAGTCTATCTACCCAGTCAGCACAACACAATATACAAGATACCATTACTGTGGACCAGGAGTAGCTGCTGTGCCTCATAAACCAAGAAGCAAGCTCTCTCTGTCTGTGTCTGTGTCTGTGTCTGTTGTGTGTGTGTGTGGTGTGTGTGGTGTGTGTGTGTGTGTGTTGTGTGTTGTGTGTGTGTGTGTGTGTGTTGTGTGTGTGTTGTTGTGTGTGTGTTGTGTGTGTGGTGTGTGTGTGTGTGTGTGTGTGTGTGTGTGTGTGTGTGTGTGTGTGTGTGTGTGTGTGTGTGTGTGTGTGTGTGTGTGTGTGTGTGTGTGTGTGTGTGTGTGTGTGTGTGTGTGTGTGTGTGTGTGTGTGTGTGTGTGTGTGTGTGTGTGTGTGTGTGTGTGTGTGTGTGTGTGTGTGTGTGTGTGTGTGTGTGTGTGTGTGTGTGTGTGTGTGTGTGTGTGTGTGTGTGTGTGTGTGTGTGTGTGTGTGTGTGTGTGTGTGTGTGTGTGTGTGTGTGTGTGTGGAGAAGATCTCTTCACAGATGAGATGAAACTGTCAGCTGCTGCTAGTGGCAGTAAACAAGAATAAATGAAGCTATAACTGTAAAGTGGGCAGTATTTCAGCTTGTATCTTTATCGTGCTCTTAAGAGTATATATACATATAAAGAGTAAGAGTAATTATGCAGATGTATTAGCATCGTACATTGCTGACAAATGCAGACATACTAGTCTTATAATAGGTAAGAAAGCTACGTTTCTTAATAGTATTCAATTAAAAAATAATATTGTGATTGTGTATTCAAGTGTTGGGGAGCCATAGGAGTAAGTGTCCTTTTAAGAGGGTAAAGAAATAAAAAGGAGGGTTTAGGAGGGTTGATTTTTCTTTATCTGTTTTTTCCTTATAAATGTATAATTAATCTTCATTTCAGGTTAGTTGTCCTTTGTATATAATTAACTTGTCTGGCCTCTGAGCTTTTCTTCAATAGATCAAGCTCTGTCAGATGTGTCGACAAAAAAGTCGTTGTGAGAGATTTCGGGTTGTCCACTTCAAGCTGCAGTTGCCCATAATTTGTATCTTTATAAATAATCCATATTTTGTGTGCACAAGTGGTTAAATTGAATCATTCATACACAAATTGCATTCACAAACAAACCGCTTTCTGTTCCTATGTGAGGCGGTAACGGAGGTGTCAGTTTATTTATCTGAATCGGCCTCAGCCCCCTTGTGGGTTTTTCAATCAGATCGTCTTTCTCTTTTCTTCTGCCTATTATCAAAAACCTTTTTATTCGGACACTTCAAAATGGCAACTCCCTCTCTGCCCTTTTAATTCTTTTTGCTCTGTTCTGTCCGGCTGGCTGCTCTCAGCGGCTGCCTGGTTACTTTGTGCCGTTGGCCTTTAACAGAGGAACCATGACAGCCTCGCCAAATGAGCTGTGGCTTTGCTGAGACCATTACATGACATTTTCTTTCTACTCCTTCTCCACCTGTCTCCTTTCCTCTTCTGAAACGTTAATTGGCCCACTTTAATCATTTTGCTTTAATATCCCTTTCATCCCTTCTGTCCAGTAATCTGAAGATCAGTGAGTTCATGATATGCATTGTTAGCGCCTGTTTCTTTTATCTACTAAGCATTTTATCTCCTATATATTTTTTTGTGATCCTCAGGTGGGAAAAGCCAAGGGCGTTCTGAAGAACTTCCTTATTGAGCCGTTTGTCGCCCATAAGCAGGTAAAGCCGTCATTACACCTACTCTACATCTGTCCAAATCACAACTAGACTAGAAGCAGTGATTATACAAGATGTTGGTTCAAAAAGATTCTCATTTATTGAGGACTGTTTTTCATTATTCAGGAAGAGGAGTTCTATGTTTGCATCTACGCCAGCCGGGAGGGGGACTACATCCTGTTTCACCATGAGGGGGGGGTGGACGTGGGGGATGTGGATGCCAAGGCGAAGAAGCTGCTAATTGGGGTGGATGAAAAGATCAGTGAAGACTCTGTGAAGAAGGAGCTGCTGACTCACGTCCCCAACGACAATAAAGCGTGAGTAACTTGGAAACAGTTGGCAGTGCATATGCAAACACTTGTGCATTTTGTCAATAATGGAGAGTAAAAGACAAACATTGAGTGGATACAATGTTGACAATAGTGGAATATAATGCAGGACAAAAGCCTGAAGTGTACAGTGTTACTGTGTCAGAGATGTATATGTATTTATTCTACACTGGCAATGTTTGATGCTATAGTTTTTGTATCATATGGTAAGGTTGAGATAGAGCTCTTTAAAATGATTCATAAACACAGACTAGTGATTAAAAAACTGGCCCTACAGTTAAACCAATAACTAATTCTAACATTTCAAAAAATATCTAATTAAAGAAGCTATAATACTAAATAGTTTTAAGTAAAATCATTTGGCTTTTGTATAAAATTAGAAGCACAATCATGCATTTGGCTTTCTCCAAATGCAGTTAATTGACCAAGTTCATTTCTGCAAACAGTTTTTAGATTTGAAGTCACAAATTCCAGGTTAGATTCATTTCAACCCTGTGTTCCCAAAGCCCAAACAATCTTTAAGCTTCTAACTCACTACAGATGTGTTTAAGTAGCTTGAAACCAAATAACAAAACAAGGTGGATTTTTTCCTTATACATTTGAATGGACAGAAAAACCAAAGCACGACAGAAATATAATAATAGAAAGCACTTTGATATTGCCAATAAATGTGGGGGTGCAGGAGGAGATGGATGGTTTCCATTAGACAAATGACAAACTCCCCTCTGCCCTGCCTTCTTTTCGATCAGCCCCCACCCCCAGCCTCTTTACGCTACAGCCACATTCAGAGCACGTCCCTGTTATTGTGATGGCTACAGTACATTGCCCCCCCCCCCCCCCACCTCAGACCCTATCCATCTCTCCAGCAGATTGTGGACAGACTCACTGTCTTGGCTGACATTGAGGAAGCTGACCCAAAAATCTCCCTGCCAACCCCCGCTCACCCCCCCACCCCCAGACTCTCTGAAATGAAAACAAGAGTGGCACTCTAGCGGTTTTCCTGCCCCCCCCCCCCCCCCATCAGACCCAGACACGTGAAGCTGAGTCACTCGGGGGGGCTTCAGTCCCAGTCGGCCCCCACGGGCCGGTCACAGTCCTGACAACAGGCTCAGAGCTGCCTTCATAACTGACAGGCAGGAGAGCAAAACACTGCCCCCCACTTCCTCCTCCAGCAACCCCCCCACTCCTCACTGCTCTGTCTTGACATGTGAAGGAGGAAGTAAATTAGATTTTTCCTTCTCCGCAGAAAGCACATTTAAAGGTGGACTGTTTCCTGTCGAGCTCAAGCAATCTGTCAATGATATTGCCTGCAGTTTGTCATGGTTTGAATTATGTGGAAATGATATATTAAATTGTTTTTGGTTTATTTTTTATCGACCAGGAATATGTTCTACAGGAACATTTTATTGCAGCACCCAGTATTAAAGATTCAAATATTAAATGCTTTGACTTTATCTTTACTCTGTTGTAGGGAAATCTTAGAACAACAACAGTTTGCTAATAGTCAAAAATGTATAGGCAAAATAAGACTATACACATTAAATTATATATATATACGGTTTTTGAAAGATGGCTTTGGGGTTGATTATGTTTTAATTAACTATTTATAATATAAATATATGATGAACGTAAACAAAAACAGTGAATTTGTTTTTTCAGTTTCCCATTGGAATACTGTCAATGTTTAGTAGATAAGTTGGAAGATAATTAAATGGACATTTGTCGGTTTAGTTTATAATTAAATGTTTTATTTTCTTCTAGGCTAAAGTGATCTTACACATTAAGGGCGACAACTACTGATTATATAATTTGCCTATAAATCTAAAAATGATTATACTGATTAAAAAATAGTTTTGTCCACAAATTGTAATAAACGTTTAAGCTGATACCAGCAAATGTTTACCCTTTTGCTTAAAACTGATTCAAATGAGTAGTCTGTTATTATAAAAGTTGCAGATTAATGTTTCTCTATAGATTGATTATGACATTTATTCTGATGTAGTTGGATAATAAACCCCTCTTTATTTTGTGACATGATTGAATCACTGTATATTCTGGTGCTGCAGAAACCAATCAGAAGCTGAGTGTCATGTGTTGACTGTCTCTCTGCAGAGTGCTGGCCAGCTTCATCGTGGGGCTCTTCAACCTGTACGAGGATCTGTTCTTCACCTACCTGGAGATCAATCCACTGGGTACGTTTCTTTGCTCTGTTTTTATTCCAACACAGGTTCATAAATATATGATCAGATTATGAAAGGGGGACATCAAACGGAAATTGAAGATGAAAACATCAATGCATAATAAAACATTATCTGGAAACCAACATTTTTAACACTGAGGGAGGAAACCAGTAATTCATGCATGCATCTGTTTGATGAAGGCAGCGTGTGTTTATTTTTAATGGAGTAATTGGGCAGCAGTACGTGCCCTCTGGCAGCTGTTCCTGTGGAAGTAGCGGGGGTTGCTTTGATTTCACTCCAACCACCCCCATCTTCACTTTCCTTCCACCTCCTGCAGGGACAGGAGGAAGGTGGTGGTCACCTGCGCCCGAGCGTGGTGCAAACATAATGAAACTCAGCAGGTGGGTGCTCGTAAACCTTGTAGGAGTATAGATCTCAACACTATTGTTGTTCCCCTCTTCTCTCAGTGGTAACAAAAGATGGAGTTTACGTGCTGGACATGGCAGCCAAGATCGATGCCACAGCGGACTATCTCTGCAAGGCCAAGTGGGGCGACGTGGAGTTCCCCCCCCCCTTCGGCAGGGAGGCCTATCCTGAGGTGAGGAAGGCATCGGAGATACAGAGCTAGGAATGCATCACATTCGTCTGTCAGTAAATTAATTCAACTTTTTCTGAACAGCACTTTTCATACAGCTTAGTGCAGTTCAAAGTGCTTCACAGATGAACCACAAGCCAATCATAAGACGGACCTGAGGGCCAAGACCAAAACTATTCAGCTACTCGAGATAAATGAACACAAGACAATAAAACAATAAATATAATTGTATGCTATATAATGAAGGTAAGAGCAGTTAATTAGTGTGAAGAAATGTATTATAGAAATACAAAGTTATAGAACAACTTGTAAATACAGTAGAATAAGTGGAAAAAAAACTATGTAAACGTGTCAAACGGGGTAGTGGTGGTCTAATGGATAGTGAGGCGGGCTGAAGATCGGAAGGTTGTGAGTTCAAATCCCGTCTGGAACACCACCACTAGTGTGCCCTTGAGTAAGGCACTTAGCCCTTAATTACTCCAGGGAGAATGTCCCTGTAATTGGTCATTGTAAGTCGCTTTGGATAAAAAGCGTCAGCTAAATGAAATGTAATGTGTCGATAGACCATTTCTAATCAAAGGTCTGGCTGATTTGATTTATGTTTCCACACTCGCTGTCCGCATCATTAGGCTGCTGTGGTTCTCCAATGAGGGAGATGAAACTGTATGAGGTGTTGAGTAGGATTTGAAATTGTGAAAATTACAAATACTAGAGGTGACCAAAACATTTGGATTGGAGTATTTACAATATCTTCAATAAATGAATTGGCTAATTTATGACTGAAGTAGTTTCCCTCCCATATAATGAGTGGATTAATTACTTATGTGTCAGTCTTAAGAGAGGTGAGGTAACTCGCCACATGTGACCCTATCCCAGCTGGAGTTAATGAGGAAGGGCAGTAACAACACACAACCATTAATCAGCCTTTATGACTCATTCTGGAGAGCTATGAAGACGTGGAGACATTTCCAAGTAAAGGTCGTCTGGGCAGAGACCTGCGTGTAAAAACTTGATAAATAATGTAATGGCGTCATGTTTCAATGTCATCATCTATGAGATGCCTGTTTGGAATAGAGCTTTGTGGTGAACCTGTTAAGCCCCAAAGACCCCTTTGGGCCCTTTTTTTCTGTGTCTCAGGGCATCTTAATATTTAAAAACCTATTAATGTGTTATACCAGATTAACGGGAAGAATCTCAGCTAACTGACGATACAAACCATTTTTACCAAAACAAAACACAAGTCTCATAAGAAGCATCTAAATGACCCCTGAGCGAAAAATGCTAACGTACTTTGGCACAGAACTCAAGATAAAGATACCATTATTACTTATCGTAACTTCACATACAAGATATCCGATTAAAGCTGAGACTCCACAGATTATATAGGTATAGTATCATCACTGAGTGATCAGAACTCGCGACAGGGGAAGCAAACACAGACATCACAACACGTAGCATTACGGAGGAAAAAAGGGGCCATCGTCTCACCTTAGCGGTTATTCTGATCAAAAGTCGTGTTCAATGGCATTAAAACGAGAAAAAACGCAGGTTAATTGAATGTGTCTGTCACTTTGAAAAAATTATTTATAATCCATAATTCCATTTTATGTAAAAATCGGAGAGTAAAAGTTAGCTGCTAATGGTAGCTACCAGAGTTATCGCAGCTTCCGGTTTTGGCTATGCGTCACTCTCACTCCTTATTTGGTAATGTGTGTATGTGGGAGTTCCCCTTGATTCCATTGGCTCTGACGGTTAGAAAAATATGTCAATCATCAAAATCGACCAAGGGGGGCCAGAGATATGGAAAATCCACCCAAATGACCCCAGAAGTGTTTTTTTGTGCTAAATCTCTCTAAAAAGATCACATTTCACTTGTTTTGCATCAATATTGATACAGGGTACTTATTATATGTTGTGGTTTGGATTCCTAAAGCTTTTAGTCTACCATCCCGTCATTCAAGGGTGGTTTTCACTAAGTAATTTTTTTTTTGGACCGACACAATCATTTACATTTTTTTACTGTGTTCAATCTGAATTTACTTTAAAATAAAAAGATCTATATTGATGCTGACACTTCTACATTCAACTCACAGATGTAACCTTGCTTTGAGAAAAAAGATTATTAATGTAACCCTTTTAGAAGGGAAGATATGGTCATTTGTTCTGGGAATGTCATTTTCGAGCCTGAGACCTGAAAAACAGGCTCGGGGCTTAACAGGTTAATTGTTTTGCTTTTTAGAATGTAGGCTTATTGTAACAAAGACTTGTTTTTGTGAAGGTATTTGATATATTATGTTTACTCTTGAAGAACATCTGATTCACCTGCATGACAGGGCTCAATTTAATATATGTTTGGCAGATGCATGTAGGAGCTCCTCAGAGACAGACGCTGTGTACCAGACGGGCTCGTCTAATTGGGCTGGGGTGGAGACGAGGGACAGCGTGGGCCTTTGATTGGGAGCCTTCTTTACACTCAGCCACCAGCTGTGGCCCTGACTGGCACAAACAACCACTGAAGCACATCACATCCACTCTTAATATTTTTCACAATATTTTCATTTAATCAATGCAGGCACAAGAAACTAACTATGGTCAAATAGACCACTTATGCTCTGAGGTGGAAGATGTACTCAGGTATTTTTCTGAATTAAAAGTAGTAATACTACAGTGTAAACATACGGAGCCCCTAAAGCAGTGTTTCTCAAACTTTTTCATACCAAGGACCACTTAACCAATAAAAAAACACTCGCGGACCACCTAACTCCACAAATATCCAAAAACACATCGTTTTTTACAAATCGCCTGAAAATTGTACAAACAAGTGGCAACATGTGTGATGAAGGTGCTTATCTGGGCTATATCATGCAATCGAAAGTTAAACTTAAGCTCGTTCCATTGCGGAGATATTCCCGCGAGAGTGCGAACAACTTAAATAAATGTATTTATTTCAAATGTGAAATGTTACCAATATACTCACGGACCACTAGGGGGCGCTCACGGACCACCAGTGGTCCGCGGACCACACTTTGAGAAGCACTGCAAAGGGACATGGAAAAAAAAGAGAGAGAAAAAAAAAAAGTTTAGAAGTTTTTTAGATATATTTCGAACTTCATCGGGTTAGAGCTTAAACAAATAGCTCTACAGCCCTAACCCGTTATCCCGACTGTTTTATTTATTTCTCTGTCTTTTTTTTTTTTTTCATGTCCCTTTAGGAGCTCCGTATTAAACCAGTCAGTAAGTAGGCCTACAATATTGCTCTCTAAGATGTGGTGGAGCAGAAGAATAACAGAGCCTTAAATGGAATGGCTTATCTTAAATATAAAAATATTTTAGTACTGTACTAAGGCATTTTTATAACCTTTTTTCTTGTACTTTTACAGGAGGCCTACATTGCGGACCTTGATGCAAAGAGTGGTGCCAGCCTTAAACTGACCCTGCTCAACCCCCGAGGCAGGATCTGGACCATGGTGGCAGGGGGGGGCGCCTCGGTGGTGTACAGGTACCCACACTACTTAAAGCAAAGCCTGAATAAATAGGACGCAGTAGCCATTTATCTGAAATAATCCACTTGGATGTTTTCCTCTGTTTGCTTAAATTGTCCCTTGACTTTTTCCTAATTACATTGATTATACTACGCATAATTGAGTTTATGCTCAGACTTCAGCTGCCTGCTGAAGTTGATTCTCAGATGTTTACATTTTGGTGAGAGTCTGGAGGAATGAGCTGTGTCTGCCTCACTCCACCGTCTGTTGGAGGTGTGAAGCGTGACACGCAGACACATCAGCCATGACTAATTATTCCCTCTGTGCACTGTTAAGTTGTGTCTGTTTACACTACATTATTCATTTATAACTGATGCAAAAAAGTGCATTAAGTGTCTAAGTGTATCTTAAGCTTAGTGCTAAAGTTAAGTTGCTGTCTTATAAATGTCTGTATAATTGTGCCAGCTTTGGACACAAACAGCTGTTGCTTTTCGTGTGGTTGACTAATGTAAACCTCTCCTAGTGACACAATCTGTGACCTGGGAGGCGTCAACGAGCTGGCTAACTACGGGGAGTATTCAGGAGCACCAAGTGAACAGCAGACCTACGACTACGCCAAGACCATCCTGTCCCTGATGACAAGAGAGAAGCACCCTGACGGTAAGAAAACAGATCCAGCTAAACTTTCTGTGTGCACTCGAAGTGGTAATATCCCCTAAAATACTGTTTTTATAATGATGTTTTCTAGGAAAGGTTTTGATCATTGGGGGAAGCATTGCAAACTTCACAAATGTTGCAGCAACTTTTAAGGTAAAGTATCAAATTCTTGTCAATTATATGCTAACCTAAATGCTAAACTTAAATATAAAGTTTTTCACAGAGCATGTTCTTATCTTTTCTAGGGGATTGTCCGAGCCATCAGAGACTATCAGGTGCCACTGAAGGAGCATGAGGTCACCATCTTTGTCCGCCGGGGGGGCCCCAACTACCAGGAAGGTCTCAGAGTGATGGGAGAAGTTGGTATGTTTCACATTATTTAAACACACTTCTTGAGGGCAGTTTTATCCGCAAGCACCTGCTCATTTCAATGCACCTTAATTTATTTCCCTCTACCTGCTCTCCTCAGGCAAGACCACTGGGATCCCTCTCCATGTCTTTGGCACAGAAACTCACATGACTGCCATTGTCGGCATGGCGCTGGGCCACCGGGCAATCCCCAACCAGCCTCCTGCCGCTGCCCACACGGCCAACTTCCTTCTCAACTCCAGCGGCAGCCCCGGGGTATGACAAATAGTGACTCCACAGAGACAAATTGGCTGTGGTGATGTTGTTCCAGCTCACTGTGTAGTGAATTCACATCGTCAACCCCGCCGAATAGTGTGGTAAAGTTTAAAGGCAGAGTGGGAAAAATACTTGAATACCTCAGCCTGTGTTTCAGTTATTGTCTTGCCCTTTTAGTGAACCAGATTATCAGAACCCTGAAGGCTCTTTTCTATAAAAGCATTGAAGTGCATGGTGGACTCCTCTCACTCAGGAGTCGTGAGACTGCAGTCAGTAACGCACTGCACCGCCCCGAGGGATCCATTAAGACTTTGCAGTGCGTAGGCTTTCAGTAAAGTGAGTGTGTGTTTCTGCAAACGGCTACACATGTGTGCACTGTTTGCTTCAAATGTAGAGGTAGGAAGAATACTAAAAATTGAAGATTTAATATTATACTATATAAGAATCGGAACCAAAAATACTTCCGTGGGGGAATTAGGTTAGATTACACTCGCTCTCATTCAAGGATATAAATATATTTAAACATAGAGCACATTGTAAGAAATAAGAAATGCATATTTAAAACTTTGCATTGTACTACAATATACTTTATAACAACAAAACATATGATTATTACAAAATAAAAGTAATAGCAAAAATATTTTTTATTAAATTATATGACAATTCTTTCTAAAAGCTTTTGATTCAAATAAAAGTGTCCACTCTAAAGCTTAAAGCACTGACATCCAGTTAGCTTTCTTAAGTGGGCGATGCATAAATAAATTAAACTAAGACTCGTTGTGTAACTGTGCGCAGATGACATCAATCTCCTAAAATATAAAGGATCACTGCCAGTATTTACAGTTAAAGCAGATCAGTTCTCAGTAGAGCTGTCCCTATTAGCACAAATGTTTTTTAAATATGCAGGGCAGAATACAAAATGAATTGATCCTTTATTGTGTCGTGTCCAGACCCCAGCATCCAGCAGAACTGCTTCTTTCTCTGACAACAAAGCCAAAGTTGAGGACTCACCATCCAAGAAGGCCAAAGCTGGAGCTCCCATCGGTGAGAAAACACTCACCCACACTCACTCAGACTCACACACACACAAATGCACACTGGGAAGGCTGAGGCTTTGATGAGTTCTTATGTATGACTGCACAGCTGGAATAGCCTTGTGATGCATGACAGAGTTCAGGTATGCTAGCTCCCCCTTTGGGCAGGAAAAGGAGTGCAATCCACACTCACTAAAATGGAGCTTCGGTGTACTGATATATATTAGCACACATACACATCTATTCCTGTACACAGGGCCGCCCCTCCTTACATGCAGATGGGGCCTCACCTCGCGGAGGGGGCCTCATCTTGCAGAGGGCGCCTCATCCGTAGCGCAAATGCGGCGCACCTCTATGCTCTTATGCGGCGCAATTACTGTAAGCGCGCCACAGTTTCGCCGCTGCGAGGCTCCGGCGCGTGCTCCACTATCACCCCCCCGTTGACGCTCTCGACACAGGGGGCCTCATCGCATAACTTTGCGTGGGGACACAAGTTGGGCAGGGACGGCCCTGTCTGTACATCTTTAAGATCAACATGTCTTTGTTATTTGCTCTGAATATTTAAAACTTAATTAGGCAAATTATTTAGATTTACAATCCCTCTGTAGGATTGAAGTTAATGAGAGACTTTTTCTTTCAACCTTATAATATTATTTATGGCCAAAAAGGTGTCGTGGCCCTTTGTAAAAAAAGTAAAAGTGTAATTATTTTAACCTCATTCATTTCATGTTCACCTGCCCCTTTAATGCCCATGTGAAATATAGATTACTCAAACTTTATAAGAGGTTTTGTAAATGCATGCACACAGTATGTGACGGCTCTCTCTCCCTGTAGCCAAGGCAACTTCCCTCTTCAGCAAACACACCAAGTCCATTGTGTGGGGTATGCAGACTCGGGCGGTGCAAGGCATGCTGGACTTTGACTATGTCTGCTCCAGAGAAGAGCCATCCGTCGCCGCCATGGTCTACCCGTTCACGTGAGTGTGCTCCGTCCTTCCTCTTTAGTGTGTGTTCACTTTGTGGAGCTGGCAGTGTAAATGCTGAGGAGTTATTTAAAATAATAAAAATCTCTTTAAGAAACTGTGTCCTTTCACTGTGTGACAAATGCTTTTCTGCATGGCTGCCTTTCAGTGGAGACCACAAACAGAAGTACTATTGGGGCCATAAAGAGATCCTCCTCCCTGTCTATAAGAACATGAGTGATGCCATGAAGAAGCACCCGGACGTGGACGTGCTCATCAACTTTGCGTCATTGCGTTCGGCCTTTGATAGCACTATGGAGACCATGCAGTACCCTCAGGTAAATGCACCATCATCCCGTACTTAGTTTGAACACTTTTTACCACCTGGCCATCAGGTTTCTAAACGTACTAAGTATTATATAGTAGTGCACTTTTTAAGTTTTACATCATCATCATACTAGTGCCTTTATGCCGGAAATATGACATACCTTTGTAAAAAAAAAAATTGTAGTTAGAAATCCTCTATTTCATGTGAAAGCAGTTCTATATTTGTTGTATCTCTCTCTATTATCTGGTCCAAAACATTAAATTATACCAGAGTAACCATCTGCAAGGCAGATAACAGCTAAGTTATTTATTTGTTTTATGTCTTATATATATTTATGTTGCATTGTTGAAGGAACCTGTGACCGAAGACTTTAATTGCACAAATACACTGTAGCTATGTACAGTATGTGAAAAATAAAACCTTTGAAGTTAAGCTTTTTTGAATGACTTGCTTTCAGATTCAAACCATTGCCATCATCGCTGAGGGAATCCCTGAAGCCCACACCAGGAAGATCATCAAGGCTGCAGATAAGAAGGGTGTTAACATCATTGGACCAGCAACTGTTAGTCTTGCTTCACTCTTTTTCATCACAATTTCACTCTTTGTTATTCTATCTGAGCATACCAATAAAACCTCTCTGTCTGTGTTGTTTCTCAGGTGGGAGGAATCAAGCCAGGCTGTTTTAAGATCGGGAACACCGGAGGAATGCTGGATAACATCCTGGCCTCCAAGCTGTACCGCCCGGGCAGCGTGGCCTACGTGTCCCGCTCAGGCGGCATGTCCAATGAACTCAACAACATAATTTCCCGCACCACCGACGGTGTTTTTGAAGGCGTAGCCATTGGTGGGGACAGGTATGTAACTATCTTATATCCGCAGAATGTGATCTTGTTTGAGTTGCTCTTTACACTTTTACTTGTCTCCAGATACCCAGGCTCAGTGTTTACTGATCATGTTCTGCGCTACCAAGACACCCCCGGAGTAAAGATGATCGTAGTTCTGGGAGAGGTGAGGATTAAATCCACACACATTGTTGCCTGCAGATTTGAAACAGTATTTGATTAGCTTCATCCTGAATCTGTCTCTGCCCTCTACAGATTGGAGGCACAGAGGAATATAAGATCTGCCAGGGTATCAAACAGGGCAGGATCACAAAGCCAGTGGTGTCCTGGTGTATTGGCACCTGTGCGACCATGTTCTCCTCAGAGGTGAGAGGGCAGCGTCTGGTGCCTTTCAGTGCTTTGAACAAAGATAGATCAAGGGCATACGGAATGGTTTTATTATATTTCTGACCCATTTGGCTTCTTTTCCCCCTCAGGTTCAGTTTGGCCACGCAGGAGCTTGTGCTAACCAGGCCTCTGAGACAGCATCGGCTAAGAACAAAGCTCTGAAGGAGGCCGGTGCCTTCGTCCCCAAGAGCTTTGATGAGCTGGGAGAGATCATCACGTCAGTGCATTTTGTCTTTTATTATTCCTTTAGTGCTTAGATAAATAATCAGTTTGACAAAAATGTTGTTAGTATTGTTTAATCCTGATTCCTGGGCCTTCTTTGTGTTTTGATTCCATGCAGTTCTGTTTATGATGGCCTTGTTGCCAAAGGGGTTATCGTGCCAGCCGAAGAGATGCCTCCCCCGACTGTGCCGATGGATTACTCTTGGGCACGAGTAAGTACGCCTCTGAACACACCTGAACATTATGAATCATTGGTGATTGGTTGAGGGCAAGACTAAACTAAAATGTCCCTGCAGGAGCTGGGACTGATCCGTAAGCCTGCTTCCTTCATGACCAGCATCTGTGATGAGAGAGGTCAAGAGCTCATCTACGCAGGCATGCCCATCACTGAGGTCTTCAAGTCAGAAATAGGCCTGGGAGGAACTCTGGGGCTTCTCTGGTTCCAGAGGAGGTCAGCCTGTTAACCTCTATACCTTAACTCTTTGTAGTTCAGTAATCTTTAAACCTCATAAACCATTGTTGTTTATCCCTTCGTGTGCAGGTTGCCCAGATATGCCTGCCAGTTCATAGAGATGTGTTTGATGGTGACCGCTGATCACGGCCCTGCTGTTTCTGGAGCGCACAACACAATCGTCTGTGCTCGAGCTGGCAAAGACCTCATCTCCAGCCTCACCTCCGGCCTTCTAACCATCGTAAGATCATTTCACCTGTCATTCATGTTTTAGTTTAGTTCGGTTTTTCACAGACTTATAGAACAACAAAATACACATGTAAAAAAACAGAACAGAAAACCGTACAGAGCAGTTCTATTTGCAATACTTCTAGCTCTCTTCTGTAACATGTACTGCAAAAGCTGAGTCTGAGCATTTCTTTGTTCCTGTCTGTCACTTTTCAGGGTGATCGCTTTGGGGGTGCTTTGGATGCTGCAGCGAAGCAGTTCAGCAACGCTTTTGACAGCGGCATGCTGCCCATGGAGTTTGTCAACAAGATGAAAAAAGATGGCAAGCTGATCATGGGCATTGGACACAGAGTAAAGTCGGTGAGTCCAATGGCTCTGAAGCGCCTGATCAGACGTAGAAAAATTAGATTTAATATTGTGTTTCATAGTGAACAGGGGTGTAATACACTGCCAGTGTTGGGGCTACACATATAATGTAAAGGACAAGTAGAGAGGGAGGGAAACCAGATTGAATGGAGGATAAAGATTTCGACTGAAAGGGAATTGTCTGTTTTTTGCTCAGATTAACAATCCAGACATGAGAGTCCAGATCTTGAAGGACTTTGTGAAGAAGCACTTCCCCTCCACCCAGATGCTGGACTACGCTCTAGATGTGGAGAAGATTACCACGTCCAAAGTAAGATTTATCACTTCCTCTAGCCAATCACAGCCTTTATTAAATAGTCACATGATACATCTTTCAATTACATGTTTGTTTCCCCCTGTGTGTTTATTTGTTGTTTTAGAAACCCAACCTGATCCTGAACGTGGATGGTTTCATTGGTGTGGCCTTTGTGGACCTGCTCAGGACTTGTGGTGGTTTTACAAGGTGAGCCAATAAATATGGACATTTTTATGTCTTTTTACAGTTACAGTTGTTTAAAAAGGGACACCTTCACTATATTTGAGACAAAATTGAGAAACAGGCATTCCAATTTCATTTTTATATTGGAGCCATGTAGTGGGAGATAAGATCCTTGTTTTCTTGCTTTAACTAAATAATACTCTTTACTTTCATATAATAAATAGGTGAAAACAAAGCAGGGACAGCAAGAAATCAAACAGTATTTGTCCAAACAGAAAATGACACCTAATTCCAACATTGCATTTGATTTTTAATCAATTACGCACCCTGTGTCTCTTTTAAATTAAGATATACCATAATGCATCTACACTTAAAGGTGGGGTAGGTAAGTTTGAGAAACCGGCTCAAGATACACTTTTTGTTATATTCCATGGAATGCTCTTAACATCCCGATAGCAATGAATATCTTAAGTGCTTTGAGAAAAAATCCATGAAAAAATGTTCATCTGTGGAAGCCGTAGTACTGTAAAAAGCACGACCAATCATTTTAGGCTAAAATAACTGGATGGCCTTACTGCCTGTCAGCCTTCCATCTGTGCACAAACTTATCTCGTGCCCTCATTGGTCATGTGCGCGTTCGTGTGTGTTGGAGGAGGGGCTCTGTAAGGAAGTGGCAGATTTCTTCCGGTTGTGTATTTTTTTATTCTAGCGCACTCGAGCTGGTTTCTCCAAAATTACCTAAATTTGTGTTTTAGTTTTCTTCAAGAAATCAAGGTAACATTGGGTGGGTTATTAATATGCAAATGATTATTTTATGCTGGAAGTATTCCTATAAATTAAACATGTCATCCTGCACTTTTATGCGCTTATGATTTACGTATTATGCCGATATTGTATTTAACAATCTTTTCAGTGCATCCACTCTTATCCCTGTTTTCCATCATGCCCACCACAGGGATGAAGCTGACGAGTTTGTGGAAATTGGAGCTCTGAACGGTATCTTTGTCCTGGGGCGCAGCATGGGATTTATTGGTGAGTCACTTCTGTGTGCAGACACATTGATACGCCACAGTATGTAAGGCTCTGAAGACTTCTACCCAGTATGACAATAATCCTTCCTCTTTGTATCTCTTTAGGACACTACCTGGACCAGAAGAGGCTGAAGCAGGGTCTGTACCGCCACCCCTGGGATGACATCTCCTACGTGCTGCCAGAACACATGTCCATGTAATCAGAGGGTATAAACCATAGAGTGTCACCCAAACCTTCATCCCCCGCCCACACCGTGATCTTAACCCCTAAACAGTGGCGTTATATAGGGAAGATATTACTATCGCTGTAAATTGCAAATGTTAAAAAGAAGAGTATGTTTTAGTTTTGGGAACCTGTCGGTGCTGCAGCTCTGTGAATATTAGAAAAATCTGGTACACTGTGAAGCTCCAGTAAAGCAAAGTCAGGGTCTAACTGAGGGAGATTTTAAAAGAAATCAAGTGAAGGAGTAAAAGGGGATAATCCATGGCTTTTTAAGTAATGTTGTTTTCCCCAAATATGTATAATTGTCGTATTAACCTAGCATGTCTCACAGACTGTTGTGTCTCTGTGCAGCTCTCTTCCTCGTGCCAATTAGATCATGATCTTGCCACAAAGGGGTGAACATGTAGTGCAATAATACCTGTAATAGAAACAAATACTGTAGACCAGAGCTTTATTTATGTATAGATGTATTGTCGGTGAAATTAAATGGTACAAGAATGATGTAGTTTATGCTATTTTATTATTTTGTTTACATATTTTTGAAGTCGAAAATATCAAGCTGTGACAAAGGGACCGTGTTATGACATTTGGAGGCAAAATGATCTCTCAGCTGGTGGAACATTTGGGAGTACTTTCTAAAGTGGTTTAAATGGAAGTTGAGTGTTAGTCATAACACAAATAAAAATGTTTTTCTTTCTGAAGTTGTTGAGTGGATTAGGGAATTGTTGCCAAAAGCCCCAGGATGTGTTTATAATATGATTTTCTATGAGGAATTAACAATGAAAATAATCATATTCACTATTTTTCTCCATTACACTTACATCAGTCTTTAGAATACTTTGATGTCAGCACTTTAATAGGACAGCAAATTATTTTATCTGTTAAATACCATCATTTATTTTATGTCTTCACATCTTTTTGGGAATTAATATTGTTAACTTCTCTGTTAATATTTTAAGTGTCAAATAATGATCATGTTACAATCTGGAAAGAAGCTTTATGTAGACAATCTGCTCATTACCATTAGAGTGCAGGACAAAACTTAAATTCTCTTTGAAACAAGAACATTAAACATTCTCCCAAAATGCATATAGTCCAAAACAAAATCTTTGACAGCCATCACCAGTACGAATGTAACAAAACAGTCAAATAAATCTTCTGACAACTAATAACCTCAACAGTGTTGTTGCAAAGTGTATGTCCTTAACTCTCTCAATGTGAACTGAATGTGCCTCTGTACTGATTTGTTGTTAGTTGACAACTGTGTAATTGAGTAAAATAAATGTCATTAATGTAATAATACAATGTGTGTTCAGTGTTATCTTTCAAATATAGTGTAACATTTGCAAGTGAGCGCATGTGTCAGGTTTAAGGAATTATGTTTGATAAGCACTTTATTACATTGAATTACTACTAATTTGATAATGATTGCAAACTATGTTTGTGTGCCATTGTGCATCAGGCCCAATTGCTAGGACACATAACCACACAGCCATTATTAATTACGCTTGGGCTTTTCCTTCCATTACAAGTCAAACGTCTGCAATGAGTTGCATGCTTATTCTGTCTGAATTAGAGTATGTTAATTAAAGTGTTTTATATATTATTTTTTTTAAATCAGTCCGAAAAGGCAATAAACAAACTCAATATATAGCAGCAGATTTAAACAATGCAATATACTAAGATTTATATGTGGATGTGCATTTATTGCAAGCTTGAGTGGTTTGACCTTCCCTTTCCCTTTGCCAAGGCAACTATACGTGTAAATGCAACTTTTACACCATGTGCAAATCAGAGCTCCATTCAGCAGAGGGAACTGCCCCTGACGTCAACGACGCGGTCACGCCTTTCACCCACTGCGCATGTCAGGGATTATAGCTGTGTTTACCAAACCGAAGTTGGTTCCGTATTCGTCGTTTACAAAAGATTTAATCTCTTTGATATAAAAAAGGTAAAGTCATTATGTTTTAGCTTGTGTTTGAATGGTAAAGCCTTTATAAATATAGGTTAATACCCTAGATATTGTGCACAGATATTTAAATAGTTACATTTAGCTGTGTAGGCTACGTGTTGCATAATCCTTGTTGTTTTGTTTTAAATCTACTACTATTTTGATATGAAAATTAACCCTTTGTTTAATTGAAAACCAGAATATGGTCATCACAATATTGCAGTTTGTAAGGACGATGTGTTATATGAATGACTTTTTATAAACTACCCATGTTCTCCTCTTAATCGAGGATATAAAGCTCCTAATACGAAACGCGCTTCACTGTCGTTGTCTATTTTGACTCCATGTATGTGTGGCTGCGTATGTCGCCTTCTCTCCTGCACTAGTTTACTTCATTTTCCCCCATTGCTCACCTCCAGAGCCGGCAGCACGATGGCAGCGGCGGCCCCGAACCCGGAGGACTCGGCCAGGAGCAGCGCTACCGGCGGCACCAGCACACCCAGCGCCCTTGCCGGAGACGGGGACGCCGAGGAGTCCGAGGACTTCACCTCCTCCTCCCACTGCTCAGAGCTGTCTCGGCGGCAGAACGAGCAGCGGAAGCAGGGCTTGTTCTGCGACGTGACGCTGGCCTTCAGCAGCGGGGCGGCTAGCGGGAGCGTGCAAAGCTGCGAGTTTTCAGCCCACAGGTCCGTCCTGGCTGCGGCCACAGATTATTTCACCCCCCTGCTGGGAGGACAGTTCTCCGAGTCCCTGTCCGGACGTGTAGAGATGAAGGAATGGAGCTCAGAGCTGGGACCAGACCCGGATACGGTGCAGAGTGTCATCCAGTACATGTACACAGGGGAAATACGCGTTAGCACCTGCAATGTACATGAAGTATTGGAGCTAGCTGACAGGTACGATGTTTACAATGATGTTTTTACAGTTAATGTGTCAGAACATTTCAGGTGCATTGATTGAGCACATTTAAAAACCACAAACCATATCCAGAGTGCTTTACAAAGAGGTTTAAACACAGCCATAGGGAATACAAGTCAATTAATAAAAGTATATCATTTAAAATGGAAGCAAATGGTATACTAATACGCAAACAACATTGCACAAACAACATAATTAAATACAAACTATTAAAATGTAGATTGTGGTCAGGTATGTATGTCATGATAAGTATAAATATTATAACAATAGAGATGGGTTTTATATCTGATGGACCTCAGAAGGTTAACATGAGGCCTTTTGTGGCTGCTCTGTTGTCCAAAACAATTGTTGTTTTGTGCTCTGCTTGCAGAAAGCAAGACTTGCCTGGCCCAACTGGTTGAAACAGAGTAGTATTATCTAGTTACAGGAACAGTTCATTCTGATGACATCCTATACTGTATTCTCTCTGTTGGTTCTGTATTAGGTTCCTCTTGCTGCAGCTGAAGGACTTCTGTGGGGAGTTCCTCAAGAAGAAGCTGAGCCTGACCAACTGCGTGGCGGTGCACAGTCTAGCCCACATGTACACCTTGGACCAGCTGGCTCTACGGGCTGCAGACATGATCCGTCGCAACTTCCACAAGGTCATCCAGGATGACGAGTTCTACACGCTGCCCTTTCACCTGGTTCGTGACTGGCTGTCGGATGCAGAGATCACAGTGGATTCTGAGGAGGTGCTTTTTGAGGCTGTGGTGAAGTGGGTGCAGAAGAACCCAGAGGACCGCAGCCGCTACTTTGAGGAGCTGTTCCGTCTCCTGAGGCTGCCTCAAATCAAGCCCACCTATCTGACCAGGGTGGTGAAAACTGAGCTGCTGGTGTCCAGCAATGAGGCCTGCCTACGGCTGGTGTCAGAGGCCGTGGAGGGTCACGCTATTCGCTTTGAGAACCTCAAGTCAACGGATATGGAGTTCTGGTCTTCCCACATGGCCTCCTTTCAGCCTCGCTTTGGCCAGAATATGGATGTAATCATGGTGGTAGGTGGTGTGTCAGAAGGAGGGGACTACCTGAGTGAGTGTGTGGGCTACTTTATTTATGAGGACCGCTGGGTCAACCTGCCTCACATCCACAACCACCTGGACGGCCACGCCATCGCCGCCACAGAGTCCCACATCTACGTAGCTGGTTCTATGGAGCCTGGCTTCGCTAAGACCGTAGAGCGGTACAATCCTAATCGCAACACCTGGGAGCAGGTGAGCAACCTGACCACACGCAAGCACTCATTTGGCCTCACCTGTATAAAAGATATACTGTACAGCATCGGTGGCCATGGTAACTTCAGTCCAGGTTTCAAAGATGTCAGTATATACGAGCCAGAGCAGGACAAGTGGCACAATCTGGAATCAGCTCCCAAAATCCTGCGGGATGTGAAGGCAGTGAGTGTGGAGGACCGCTATGTGTACGTCACTGCACGCACACCTGTCGATACGGATAATGACGATGGACTAAAGACGGTGACCACGCGCTATGACACAGAGAGCCGCCAGTGGCAAGACGTTGACTCCTTGCCACTTATTGACAACTATTGCATCTTCCAGATGGCTGTGGCTTCTACTAACTTCTACCACACGGCCTCTTGCTGCCCCAAGAGCTACACAGTGCGGGATGAGGTTGCCAAGCAAAAGATCAGTGGGCACATCTCTGATGAGATCCTGGAGAGCCTGCCACCAGAGGTCACCAGCATCGAGGGTGCTGCCATCTGCCACTTCGATGAGGACGTCTTCATCATCGGAGGCTGGAAGAACAGTGACGATGTGGACAAGCAGTACCGCAAGGAGGCTTACCGCTACTGTGCAGAGAGGAAACGCTGGATGCTGCTGCCGCCCATGCCTCAGCCTCGCTGCCGAGCCACCGCCTGCCATGTTCGTATCCCCTACCGCTTCCTGTACGGCTGCCAGCGCTACCCCATGCCCCAGAACCTGGCCCGCCAGCGAGACCGCATGCAGCAGATGCAGCAGCTTCACCGGCGCACGCTCACCTTACGCCGGCAGCTCCAGTCGCAGATAGAGTGCTGAGCAAGTCGGCGAATGCTTAATTTAAAAACGACATGATTTATCGGAGGATACACTGCAAACATTATCTCCATTAAAGCCATCTTCATTGACTCCCTCTCATTCATAACATCCTGCAGTGGGTCTTGTTTGGCTATCATACTGGATTACATGAAACTGAACTCGTGCCATCAGCTCCCATGCTGTGTTGTGTTAATGGCTGATTTGTGGAAAGCCATGAAGTGTTTAGACAGATGTCTGTGAGGAGGAACAAGGGAAATGTAAACATGTGAATAAGAGTGTTATATACTATAGCAGCCAACAACTGAAAATCCCTTTGTCAATGTTGGCATAGATGCTGTTTATCTGTTTGTACATACATAGGATAAAGCTGTATATGTAAACATTTATGGATATTTTACATTCCTTAATTGTATGCCTGTACTAGGTAGGCTATGTGACATTTCCAATAACTGCATTCCTACATTCAATCCAACTCGCTTAATGAAGTCTCATTCCATTTGAACACTGTGACAATCTCCTCATGCAAGTAGAACATCTGTCCAAATGTCTTACATCTAACTTATATATCATTACTGCTTTATTAGAACGGCTCTGCTTGTTAAAGAGCAGCCTCAACAATTACATGTTAATTCCTTAAGAAAGGCTGTCAAAATCCCATAGACTAGTTTACTTTTGGATTACAGTTTCCCTTCAACGTTTGTACTGAGTGTATCTAATATCAATTAATTTGTGTTGCTCATCTAATATTTGAAAACTAGTCATTTATCTCATGGTTTCTGAGGTGGGGAAATGATGAGAAAACTGTGATGTTGAAAAGATGTGATAAGATTGAATTAAACGAATCCCTTGATTTATCTTAACGTTTAAACAAATATATATTTAGCCACTGCGTTTGGTGTCCATCACTGGCAATGGCTCAATCATTCCTTTCATTTGCACTTTGGCAATCCATTGCTCAGTGTGTTCTCATTCACTCGAGAAAAAGACATTGAAAATGTATATTTCTGCGAGTGGGGGAGTATGATTTGTGTTTGCAGAGAGGAGTTTCTCTACAACTGCACTTTTTGACATCCAATTGTTTAAGTCTTACAGAAGCATAGGGATTTAAGTTGCCACCGCACTTTGACTTTACTTATTTAATTTGTTTCTTATCAGACAAGGTGATTGTAAAATGGAAAAGCTTTGTTTTGGCCAGCAAACTCAGTACGTTTTGATCTTCTTTTTAAAAATAAAAACGTTATCATTATCTGCAGATTTGTTTCCAACATTAAATGTCATGGTAAACCTTGTTATTGTACTGCTCTTACAGTTGGGTGTATATTAGAGAACTGCTATGTTGTTCTGTGGTCTCCTCTCACCCTCCTAAAAGTCTTACAAATAAGTTGAAAAAGAATCCGACTTATAGACCAAGCTAACCAGATTGTTATATAAATGTGTTGTGACTGACATTCAGAGATTCCCGCTGTCCTTGCAGCGCTTATTACAGCATAAAGGTTACAGAGCGCAGAAATGATATTCATTTCCACGTTATGACCAACATAAATAGCACTGTAAATATGAAGTGGGATATGCTATGTAATTTGCTTCGCATGTGATGGTTCTGACATTGTGTGCTTATATTGGATGTAAGAAATGCTAAGGTCATCACTTGCAATTAAAGTTGTTTTGTAAAACAAATGGTTCCATTTAAAGTGTATTAATATTAAGTTGGACTTGTTAAAGAGTATGATGATAATACTTTATTGTTGAATCGAGTGTGTATTTTTTCTTGCAACACAGTATTTCCATTCGCAACATCAACAAAGACTGTAAATTACGGGGGGAAAACAATAATGCATACATTACATTACATTGCATTTAGCTGACGCTTTTATCCAAAGCGACTTACAATAAGTACATTCGACCAGGAAGACACAACCTTGAAGAAAACAGAATCATATAAGTACATCAGGTTTCATAGAGCCAAACATTTCAAGTGCTACTCAACTGGCTTTAGATAAGCCAGTCCTTTATTAGTATATAAGTGCTTTGTTAATAAATCTATCGCTCGAAGTGGAGTCGAAAGAGATGAGTTTTCAGTTTGCGCTGGAAGATGTGCAAGCTATCTGCTGTCCTGATGTCAATGGGGAGCTCATTCCACCATCTTGGAGCCAGGACAGCAAACCCACGTGTTTTTGCTGATGGGAACTTGGGTCCCCCTCGCAGTGAGGGTGCAGCGAGTCGTTTGGCTGATGCAGAGCGTAGTGCACGCGCTGGGGTGTACGGTTTAACCATGTCCTGGATGTAGGAAGGGCCAGATCCATTCGCAGCATGGTAAGCAAGTACCAGTGTCTTGAAGTGGATTCTAGCAGTTACCGGAAGCCAGTGAAGGGAGCGGAGGAGCAGAGTGGTGTGGGAAAATTTAGGAAGGTTGAAGACCAGACGAGCCGCTGCATTCTGGGTGAGCTGCAGAGGTCGGATGGCACATGCAGGTAGACCAGCCAGGAGGGAGTTGCAGTAGTCTAGGCGTGAGATGACGAGAGCCTGGACCAGAACCTGCGTCGCTTTCTGTGTCAGCTGGGGACGTATCTTCCTGATGTTGTAAAGCGTGTATCTGCAGCATACATTTTATAACATTACAATTAAGTCCTGTCAACATATACTTGTTAAAGGATTCATCTCCATATTTAATTTTAGGATTGACTGGTGCATAAAAGAGTGTTTCAGTTGAACTTGTGGGATTCTGTATTACTAAATACATGGTAATTGTTTTTTATTTAGCTATTATACTATTCATTGAATAGTATAGGCTAAATACACTGAACAAAAATATAAACGCAACACTTTTGTTTTTGCTCCCATTTTTCATGAGATGAACTCAAAGATCTAAAACATTTTCTATATACACAAAATAACCATTTCTCTAACATATTGTTCACAAATCTGTGATAGTGAGCACTTCTCCTTTGCCGAGATAATCCATCCCACCTCACAGGTGTGGCATATCAAGATGCTGATTAGACAGCATGATTATTGCACAGGTGTGCCTTAGGCTGGCCACAATAAAAGGCCACTCTAAAAATGTTCAGTTTTATCACACAGCACAATGCTACAGATGTCGCAAGTTTTGAGGGAGCGTGCAATTGGCATGCTGACAGCAGGAATGTCCACCAGAGCTGTTGCCCGTGAATTTAATGTTCATTTCTCTACCATAAGCCGTCTCCAAAGGCGTTTCAGAGAATTTGGCAGTACATCCAACCGGCCTCACAATCGCAGACCACGTGTAACCACACCAGCCCAGGACCTCCACATCCAGCATGTTCACCTCCAAGATCGTCTGAGACCAGCCACTCGGACAGCTGCTGCAACAATCGGTTTGCATAACCAAAGAATTTCTGCACAAACTGTCAGAAACCGTCTCAGGGAAGCTCATCTGCATGCTCGTCGTCCTCATCGGGGTCTCGACCTGACTCCGGTTCGTCGGCGTAACCGACTTGAGTGGGCAAATGCTCACATTCGATGGCGTCTGGCACGTTGGAGAGGTGTTCTCTTCACGGATGAATCCCGGTTTTCATTGTTCAGGGCAGATGGCAGACAGCGTGTGTGGCGTCGTGTGGGTGAGCGGTTTTCTGATGTCAATGTTGTGAATCGAGTGGCCCATGGTGGTGGTGGGGTTATGGTATGGGCAGGCGTATGTTATGGACGACGAACACAGGTGCATTTTATTGATGGCATTGTGAATGCACAGAGATACCGTGACGAGATCCTGAGGCCCATTGTTGTGCCATTCATCCACGACCATCACCTCATGTTGCATACAGGGAACTGCTTTAGGCTGGTTTAGGTCCTATCTATCTGAACGCTCTCAGTTTGTACGTGTTAACGATGAATCTTCCACGCAAACCAAAGTTAGCCATGGAGTGCCACAGGGTTCAGTGCTCGGACCTATTTTGTTCACATTATATATGCTTCCGTTAGGCAATATTATAAGGAATCATTGTGTAAACTTTCATTGTTATGTGGATGATACTCAACTATATTTATCAATCAAGCCTGATGAAATTAATCATCTAAATAAAATTCAAGACTGCCTCAAGGACTTAAAAACGTGGATGACCTTAAACTTTTTGATGTTAAACACGACCAAAACTGAAGTTATAGTACTTGGCCCGAAGAATCTATGAAACAAATTATCTAAAGATATACTAACTATGGATGGCATTAATTTGGCCTCCAGTGAGACTGTAAGGAATCTTGGTGTTATATTTGATCAGGATTTATCCTTTAACGCCCACATAAAATCAATTTCAAGGACAGCCTACTTCCATCTACGTAACATTGCAAAAATCAGGCATATCTTGCCTCAAAACGATGCAGAGAAACTAGTCCATGCATTTGTTACTTCAAGGCTGGATTATTGTAACTCCTTATTATCAGGGTGTACCAAGAAGTCAGTCAAGTCGCTTCAGCTGATTCAAAATGCTGCAGCTCGTGTACTAACCAGAGTTAGGAAAAGGGACCACATTACTCCTGTTCTGGCTGCCTTACAGAACACAGGATAGAATTTAAAATTCTTCTTCTCGCCTACAAAGCCCTTAATGGGCAGGCGCCATCTTACCTTAAAGAACTCATTATACTCTACTGTCCTATTAGAGCATTGCGTTCCAAAAATGCAGGGTTGTTGGTTGTTCCTAGAGTCTCTAAAAGTACAATGGGAGCCAGAGCCTTTTCTTATCAAGCTCCACATTTGTGGAATCAGCTTCCAGTTTGTGTTCGGGCGGCAGACACCCTATCCGTTTTTAAGAGTGCGCTTAAGACCTTCCTTTTTGATAAAGCTTATAGTTAGGGCTGATTAGATTCAGCCCCTAGTTTTACTGATATAGGCTTAGTTTGTCGGGGGACATCTTACTTCTTCCTTCTCTCTGTCTATACCTGTGTACTCTCATGTTCCGATTAACCCAACTTCCCCAAATGTCTTTCTTTTTGGTGTCTATATACGCCGGGACACGGAGTCATGGATGATCCTGCGGTCCTGTGTCCTGGATCGCGAGCCCTGGATCTTGAGTCGTGGCTGTGGTCCTGGATCATAGGTCCTGGATGGATATCCTCGTGGATTCATCTTCCTATTATACACACATGCATTTCCAAACATTTGGACTACCTATGTTGCAAATGTATTATCTTTTCAATTTACACACGGCATCTATTGCACGTCTGTCCGTCCTGGGAGAGGGATCCCTCCTCTGTTGCTCTCCCTGAGGTTTCTCCCATTTTCCCCTTTAAACTGTGGGTTTTCTCCGGAAGTTTTTCCTTGTACGATGTGAGGGTCTAAGGACAGAGGGTGTCGTATTGTCATACAGATATTCTGTACACACTGTGAAGCCCACTGAGACAAATGTAACATTTGTGATATTGGACTATATAAATAAACATTGATTGATTGATTGATTGATTGATTGATTGATTGATTGATTGATTGATTGATTGATTGATTACAGCATGATAATGCACGGCCCCATGTTGCAAGGATCTGTACACAATTCCTGGAGGCTGAAAACATCCCAGTTCTTGCATGGCCAGCATACTCACCGGACATGTCACCCATTGAGCATGTTTGGGATGCTCTGGATCGGCGTATACGACAACGTGTTCCAGTTCCTGCCAATATCCAGCAACTTCGCACAGCCATTGAAGAGGAGTGGACCAACATTCCACAGGCCACAATCAACAACCTGATCAACTCTATGCGAAGGAGATGTGTTGCACTGAGTGAGGCAAATGGTGGTCACACCAGATACTGACTGGTTTTCGGACCCCCCCAGACCCCCCCAAAGCAAAACTGCACGTTTCAGAGTGGCCTTTTATTGTGGCCAGCCTAAGGCACACCTGTGCAATAATCATGCTGTCTAATCAGCATCTTGATATGCCACACCTGTGAGGTGGGATGGATTATCTCTGCAAAGGAGAAGTGCTCACTATCACAGATCTTTTCAGATTTGTGAACAATATTTGAGAGAAATGGTTATTTTGTGTATATAGAAAATGTTTTAGATCTTTGAGTTCATCTCATGAAAAATGGGAGCAAAAACAAAAGTGTTGCATTTATATTTTTGTTCAGTGTAGAACCATGTCCTGAATACTATCAGGACATGGTTCTAAGATATTTTAAATTAATTTTCTATCACATACTATACTATGATTTGTATTGCATAATATTCATAATATTGCAGGTCACCCTTGAAAAAGAGATCTTTTGATCTCAAGGGGCTTTCACCTGGTTAAATAAAGGCTACAAACAATTCTGTGTTTTTTTTGTTACAATATTTCTCATTACATATTCTATATTTTGGCTTTCTATTGCATTTTTATGAAACACTATACAATAACCTTTTCACTTAAACACACTTCACTAATATTGTATTACCATATAATGAAATTGTATAACGTTTTACGATATTCAAGTGGGAACCTTCTATCTGTGCCTTTGCCCTGGGTGGAGGAATACATGACGTCCCACTTGAAGTTATACAAGTAGTGGTGATGCATTTAAGTGTTCACCATCAAACTCGTACTTGTGTATATTTTCATACGGAAATAAATGCTTGGAATCTTTATGTCGCAAAATAAATGATATTAGTATCTTCATATTTTCTGTAATATATTTCCATTCATCGCTCCTAGTACACGTTACATTTCAGCTATGGGGAACAAAACATTACTGTTCACAACATTGTTTTAGTCACTTGAAAATAAATTCCTACACTTTGGTCAGTACCGGAAGGCAGCATCACCGCTCTATCAGCAGATGTCAGATGATTCTTGAGCTCGCTCTCCCGTAGCAACATTAAGGGGACTTATCAACGGAGACTGGCAACTGTTGAAACATCTTTTATCAACATTAACTGAGCAGCAACCTATATCCAGACAATGGTAATCATATGTTTTAAGTTAAAGTTGTTAGTGTGCCATGCACTAAAAAGAAAAGCAACAAACTTGCATACTAGCTAGCTAGGTCAGCTAAACGTACCTAGCATGGCTGTTGGCATCACTGTGGCTAATATTAGCTTATGTTCCTCTTTGTTAGCTGCATCGTCTATAACAGTACATTCAATTATTATTTGTCTATGGTGTCAATGTTTGGTACTACTGGCAAATGGTGTGCGTTAAAACAGCTGTCTGGGGGACATTGTGGTTTGTTTGTGTAAGACTAAACTAACCGGCATATGTATTCAATGCTCAGATTCCAGAGTTGTCCAACCCCTCGGTGTGTATGAGGGACCCTCAGAGGGTGGAGGAGATCCTGCAGTCCATGGTGAAGGCTGGCTCCAACACCGTGCAGGTACATATCCACTAATACCAAGTGTTTTCCCTAAATTACACGTGCAATGTGAAGAAGTGTGATATTCTATTTCTATTCCTATTCTATTCAGGTGATCGCAGATTTTGACATGACTCTGACAAGATTTGCATACAAGGGCAAAAGGTGCCCTACATGTCACAGTAAGTGCCAGATGTAGTTTGGGGTTTTCATGCATTCAAAGGTTGGTCTTGGCCAAATGTTGTAGACATTTTGTCTCTGATTTTATTTACAGATATTCTTGACAACAGCAATCTTATCTCCAATGAATGCAGAGAAGAGGTAGGAGTGAGCCTTTAGTGCAAAAATAATTGTTTCCATTTGTAGGACTATTTACAACTAACTTCCAATATATTTTTCTGTAACTGTAAGCCGCTTCGGAGACACAATGCAGTTAATGCACGTTCAAATAGTTAGATATTACAAGTGAAATATATGCATATTTGCCTTTTTTATCTTAAGTGAAAATGCTTACATCTTAAGAAGCAGATTACCTTAGTACAAACAAGCACAATTCTTTGAAATACCCAGTAAGACCAAATATTGCTTATTATTTGGGTGTACTGTATATATTCATTTTAAGAGTGTTTGGACATTATCAGCATTTTAAACACAGAAAGAAACACATTCCAGAATCCCTAGGACAAAAATAAGTTGTAAACTGACAATTATTTCTAATTTCTCATTGGGTAAAAAGCAGTAGTTTCCTAACTGTTACAGTGCTCTAAGTATTGTCCTGTCTCTGTCAGCTGAAGGTTCTGCTCGACACATACTACCCTATAGAGATCGACTCGGCACGATCAATAGCAGAAAAGCTGCCCCTGATGGTGGAATGGTGAGTATCTAACACACCTTTTACTCAAAATATCATATTCCTTACTTTAATGTGTTAATACAACTGAGTCACCCACCTATATGTCACAGGTGGACTAAAGCTCACAAAATCCTGGTGCAGCAGAAGATTAGGAAAGACCTGCTGGCCACGGCGGTGCGGGATTCTGACGCCATGCTGAGGTCAGAGAGAGTGATCCCTCAGAAGACCAGAACATCCATTTAATAGTCTACATGTTGAAAAAGATGTGTATTAACGGTTGCTCTTTCATCAGGGAGGGCTACCAGCTCCTCTTCGACCACCTGCAGGAGCACAGCATCCCCCTCCTCATCTTCTCTGCTGGAATTGGAGATATCCTAGAAGAGGTTATCCGCCAGGCCGGAGTCTTCCACTCCAACGTCAAAGTCTTCTCCAACTACATGGACTTCGATGAGTCTGTGAGTATCCGCGCCTCAAACTACGGTTGACCCCCGCACCAGGGATTGACTTCATGTATTTGCTGCTACAGGGATTGTTGAAGGCTTTCAAGGGAGAGCTGATCCACATCTACAACAAACGGGAAGGCGCTCTGCTGAACACCGGTCATTTCCAGGAGCTGCGGACGCGCCCCAACGTGCTCCTGCTGGGAGACTCTCTGGGAGATCTGACCATGGCCGACGGGGTGCAGGACATGGAGAACATCCTCAAGATCGGCTTCCTTAATGACAAGGTAAATACAACCTGACACACAGCTTTTATACACCACCTGACTCGGGGACAGTTTATCCCACAGGCCATACGACTGCTCATCTCCTGAGCTTGCATTTTGTATTCTTTTTCTGTATTCATTTGTTCTATTTCGTATATGGCTTCGCCCTCTAAGGCTATCGCTATTGGGTTATCCCTCTGCGCCCCCGTGCAGCACTGAAACACTTGTAGTCCACGCCCATCCGCCAGGTGGGCCCCACCCTCGGGCCTCCTTCCGGTATAAATAGGAAGGGTGCCCGGCAATCTGCTCCCTCTTTTCTTCAGCAAACCAGCACAGTTACTGAAGCACAGCCTACCTGGGGTCAGAGCACGCATACGTGGCTCTAAACCAGCAGGTAGCATGCACACACTGCGCTCCCCTCCCCTCGGGCGACAGGAAGCGGAGAGCGGACGCTCTTGCTGCTGTGGCCGAGGAGGACGATTGGCCCGTCCAGGCTTACGAGCCCGCGGACGGGGCCGAGTGTCCCTGGGGCCGAGTGTCCCTGGGGCCGAGTGTCCCTGGGGCCGAGTGTCCCTGGGGCCGAGTGTCCCTGGGGCCGAGTGTCCCTGGGGCCGAGTGTCCCTGGGGCCGAGTGTCCCTGGGGCCGAGTGTCCCTGGGGCCGAGTGTCCCTGGGGCCGAGTGTCCCTGGGGCCGAGTGTCCCTGGGGCCGAGTGTCCCTGGGGCCGCGTGTCCCTGGGGCCGAGTGTCCCTGGGGCCGCGTGCCGGGCAGGAGTCCGAGGAAAAAGGCAACTCCTGCCCCGTCTCCCTCCACAGTTCGGTTCTCCCCTCCCTCCTCTCCCCCGGACGGGGGAGACAGAGTCGGAGCAGGGTGCCAGCTTGGTGGCCGAACATGCTTTCCCCCTCTCCGTCACCACAGCACGGCGGCGAATAACATCGCGCGGCTCTCCAACTCGGTGGGGACACTGGTAGAGCGGTCCACCACCGAGGCAGAGGAAATCAGCAAGGCGGCCAGCACGGCGCTCATTCTGTGCGCGTCCGTCGCTGGCAGGTGAGGATTTCTGCGTGGGTGACACAGATCCAGCGCCACCTTGGGCTGAAGTTAGTGTTAATTTCGTCAGCTATTTTTTTATTTAGTTTTAGTCTTAGTCCTTTGTTAAATTTCCTTTTTAGTTTTAGTCATATTTAGTCACCTTCATCCTGTTTTTATTTAGTCAAGTTTTAGTCGACTAAAAGTCTGAGCATTTTAGTCTTATTTTAGTCGACTAAAACAGTAACTATTTTAGTCAAGATTTAGTCGACTAAAAGTCTGAGCATTTTAGTCTTATTTTAGTCAAAGAAAACTAATTATTTTAGTCTACTTTTTGTCAATGAAAACTGTTGAGTCTTTTTTAGTCATCAGATTATATAGAACATTTCAGTCAAACTAGTCTAGCCAAAACCAATAATTTGTCATTTTAGCAAATATAAATAAATAAGATTATATATTGTCCTTATTTGATGAAAACCACAGGTTGAATGATTAAGAAGCTTTGCAGAGAGTATCTGCTCAGGTTTGTGGTGTTTTTACCTGTGTTATGGCCACATTGCTTCCCTTCTGATGAAACAATGCATTGGCGTTTTTTCTCCGCCTCATTGTAGCAAAAATGGGCCCAAATATCACGTCGTTTCTTTCTCCCAAGCAGTGGTGGCTTAAGACTTTTTCGTTGTCAGTCATTTTGACGGACAGGATCGTAACATTTCCGTCATAATTCATTATTACCCGTCGAGTACACAATTTATCACTCACTCGCACTGACGGGGGGGTATTTGGTTAACGCGAGTGCGACCACTGCTCCCAAGCCCTGTTGTTGCCATTTTATTTTATGTTGAATAAGGTTAGTTAGAGACCATGAGTTAGACCCGAGTCTTCCTGACAGTTCATATTGTGCCGCTGCCCGGTGTAATTCAAATGTACCGCCGCGCGCAGCACAGACACACAGCTGCTGCCCTGCCGCAGCCCCGGAAATGGAACTGCTGGGAGAAAAACTGACTATCAGAGATGTAACGTTATCTTTGATAATATGTGCTACTGGACGCTCCAATCAGCCCGGACGGGCTGCTCGCGCCCCAGTTCCACGCCATGGTGGAGTCCATGAAGACGGCTGCGGAACAGGTGGACGGCATTCGCCAGCATGTACAGCTGGCTCCAGCTGGCTGAGCTGCCACAGCGGCATCAACGCCCGCAGCAGCTGCGGCGTCTACGCCGGCCACAGGAGGCCACAAGCGGAGAGACGCCCACAGCAACCGCCTCGGCGTCAGACTCGCCCTTCGGCGGCTGCAGGGGCTCCGTCCCACGTCTCCACTCCGCCGCCACCCCAGAGACAGGGTCTCCCGGCGGCGAGTCAAAGGGGAGTGAGGCTCCCCGCTCCTGGTCTGCTCCGCGAGAGCCTCCGAGGAAGCAGAGCCGGTAATTAAGCCGGCTGCCACTAATCTGTTGATTAAGTAGACAGCAGGGCTCCCTGCAGAAGCCTGCTGGTTTTAACCTATCGGTTAATAACCTGCAGAGCTCGCGGCATTCCTCTGTCCGAGATACGCCTCCTACACACGGTCATAATAACCCATGAGCGCCGTTTTAACGCCTCATGTGGACAGCACTGCACACACCTCCACTCATCCCCTGAGCGTGTACACGCCTCATGATGACAGCTGGAGTGAAATGCAGCGTGTGGAGGCTTCCTCGCAGCCCTTTCGCGGCTGCCACTAATCTGTTGATTAAGTAGACAGCAGGGATCGCTGCAGAAGCCTGCCGGTTTTAACCTCGGTTAATAACCTGCAGAGCTCGCGGCATTCCTCTGTCCGAGGTACGCCTCCTACACACGGACGCCTCATGTGGGCAGCACTGCACACACCTCCATCCATCCCCTGAGCGTGTACGCGCCTCATGATGAGAGTCGGAGTGAGACGCAGCGTGTGGAGGCTTCCTCGCAGCCCTTTCGCCTCACGGGCAGTGGCGGCGAGGGTAATGGCGTGGCTCGTCACCAGGACGACCATTACAATGCATCACAGAGAAGCCAGAACGGGGGAAAGAGCAGTATTCCAGGTGCCCCCAGCGGCAGCGCCCGCAGCGCCACGGCGTCAGGGCTCGCTGCAGAATTCTGCTGGTTTTAACCTATCGGTTAATAAACTGCAGAGCTCGCTAATTAAGCCGGCTGCCACTAATCTGTTGATTAAGTAGACAGCAGGGCTCGCTGCAGAAGCCTGCCGGTTTTAACCCCTGTTAATAACCTGCAGAGCTCGCATTCCTCTGTCCGAGATACGCCTCATACACACGGCCTTAATAAACCCATGAGCGCCGTGGTAACGCCTCATGTGGGCAGCACTGCACACACCTCCATCCATCCCCTGAGCGTGTACGCGCCTCATGATGAGAGTCGGAGTGAGACGCAGCGTGTGGAGGCCCCCGCGCAGCCCTTTTGCTCTAGGCCCACCTTGGGTTGCCTCACGGGCAGCGAGGGCTCTGGCGTGGCTCGTCGTCATGACGACCACAACACATCTCGAGCATGTGCGCCCGCTCAGTGTTTCTCGGAGTGGCAGCGCGTGTGTCTGATGGACAGATGGAGGAGCAGGCTGATCAGCAGAGGGTACACCCTGCAGTTCGCCTCCCCCCCACCCCCACAGTTCAACGGGATACAGGAGACACGCCTGTCATCCCAAGAACAGTGGCTTGCGCTCCAAGCAGAGCTACGGGAACTCCTGTTGAAAGAGGCTATTTCCAGGGTTCCCCAAGAGGAAGAAAATCAGGGCCAGCTGCCTCCAATCTGTTGATTAGTAGGCAGCAGGGTTCGCTGCAGAGGCCTGGTGGTTATGACTTTTCGGTTATTAAACCACAGACCTCGCGGCATTCCTCTGTCCGAGATACGCCACCTACACACGGTCACAATAAGCCCATGAACGCCGTGGTAACGCCTCATGTGGATGTCACTGCACACACCTCCACTCATCCTCTGAGCGTGTACGCGTCTCATGATGAGAGTCGGAGTGAAATGCAGCGTGTGGAGGCCTCCTCACAGCCCTTTCGCTCTAGGCCCACCTTGGGTTGCCTCACGGGCAGCGGTGGCGAGGACTCTGGCGTGGCTCGTCGTCATGACGACCACAACACATCTCGAGCATGTGCACCCGCTCTCAGAGTGTTTCTCGGCGTGGCAGCGCGTGTGTCTGATGGACAGATGGATGAGCAGGCTGATCAGCAGAGGGGACACCCTGCAGTTCGCCTCTCCCCCCCTCCCCACAGTTCAATGGGATACAGGAAACACTCCTGTCCTCCCAGAAGCTTGCGTTCCAATCCGAGCTGCTGGAACTCCTGTTGAAAGAGGATATTTCCAGGGTTCCTCAAAGGGAGAAAAATCAGGGGTTTTCACTTCCGTTATTTTTCTAATCCCAAAAAAGACTGGGGCAATGAGACATCCTCGTTCTGTCAATATTCCACATGCTGACGATCAAACAGGTGCTGGAATGTGTTCACCAGGACGACTGGTTAACTTCCACCTGAAGGATGCATACTTCCACGTACCCATCATCCCGAAACACAGGAAATTCCTGCGGTTTCTCATTTCAGGGAATATCAGACCAGACAATCGTCTGCCGTTTGGATATTTCCTGGCTCCTCCCATTTTTGTGTAGAGAAGGCTGGAGCCGCTACACAGAGGAGGGATGAGAGGGTGGTTTCCTCTGGACGACCTGCTAGTTGCTGGCTCGCTCCAGGGAGGAAGTCGCTTTACAGACGGTACATCTCGTATCGCATCTGTCAAAGCCTGGGTTTCATAATAAATTGGAAGAAGAGCTGTTCTCTTCCCTCTCAGACAAACGTTTATCTGGAGTGGAATTAAAAACTCAGCCAGCAGCAGAGCGTGCTCTCGCGGCAGCGAGTGGAGAAACTGACAGCTCTCCTCCGGCGTGTCACAACCCACACAGCACTCTCCGTGACGCAGCTGCTCGGCATTGGCGTCAGCTGGTCACGGGGGGGATTCCCCTTGGTCTCTTCCAACTGGGGGACACTCCAGAGGTGCTTCATTCACTGCAGAAGCCTGCTGTTTTAACCTATTGGTTTATAAACTGCAGAGCTCGAGGCATTCCTCTGTCCCAGATATGCCTCCTACACACGGTCATAATAAATCCACGAGCACCGTTATAAAGCCTCGTGTCGATAGCATACACACACCTCTCATCCTCTGGGCGTGTACGCGCCTCATGATGAGAGACGGAGTGGAATGCAGCGTGTGGAAACTCCCTCGCAGCCCTTTTGCTTCATGGGCAGCGGTGGCGATGGCGTGGCACGTCACCATGACGACCATTACGGCACATCACAGAGAAGCCTCTCCCCCCAGCAGTTCCATGGGATACAAGAAACACTCCCGTTATCCCAGGAACAGTGTCTTGCGCGGTTTACTCCCGCTATTTTTCTAAATCTCGGAAAAGAACGGGGGAGTCGCCCCGTTGCTGTACAATCAAACATGTGTTGATTTGCACAGACCACGGCTATGGAAGCAGCCTACCTCAATCGCCAGGGAGGAGTACGATCTGCGCAGCTTCTGAACGCAGCCAGGCGGCTGCTGTTCTGGGCGCGCACACACGTTGCTCTCCATCAGAGCAATGTATATTCCCGGCGAATTTAACCAAGGGGCTCGCAGAACGCAGCAGCCGTTGTATGCGAGGAGTATGGAGACTCAGACCTGTGTCACGCACACTGGCGACTCAGTGGGATTTGGCTTTGGTGTTACGCGCACTAAAGCAAAGCCCCATTTGAACCTGATCAGGTTCCCCTTAACTGTATTCAGCCAAAGTAGTACTGCTCTTGGCTCTATCAGAGAAAAGGGTGAGTGATTTGTCTGCTCTCTCTGTGGCTCCGTCATGTCTCCGGATCCAAGGAGATGCAGTTCAGCTGTTTTACGCCCTAACCCGGCTTCATGCCTAAGGTCATCACAACTCTTTTAGGTCAAGAGTGATCACCCTGGCTGGCTTCTTCCCCCCTCCTTACAGGTCGAAGGAAGAAGCCACATCTCATCTCCTCTGTCCGGTGCGCGCGCTGTCCTGCTATGTGGCGCGCACGGCGGCATTGCGCCGTTCTCAGCGCCTGTTTGTGCATTACAGAGAGCGCTCGATCGGGCAACCTCTGTCTACACAACGGCTGTCACACTGGCTGTGTGAGGCTGTGTCACAGGCATATGTCTCCTCTGGGGTGGAGCCCCCGGAGAATATCAAAGCGTACTCCACCAGAGGAATTTCCTCCTCCACGGCGTTGCACGGAGGAATGTCAGTGGAAGATATTTGCACGGCTGCATCTTGGTCTTCCCCCTGTTCATTTATTCAATTTGATTTGAGGGATGTCTCCCTTTCCTCTCTGACGCACCCTGTACTGGGTGTCCTGTCAGAGTGAGTGACGTCAGGGATCCAGCTGTGCGCCTCTCTCCTGCCTCGCGGCACACAGAGAGCGGCCCTTTTTTCCCCTCGTATGAGAGGGATGTTCCCTTTACTCTGACACACTTCGTATGGAGTGCCGGTCAGAGTGAGTGACGTCAGGGATCCAGCTGAGCGCTCTCCTACCTGGCTGGCACGGAGAGAGCGGCTGTTCCCCCTCTATGATCGCAGGACAAGGTGGGACCTTCGTCTCTACTTTCTCACAGCGGTCGGTATGTATTGTTCCCAGCCTTCACCCCATCAGGAAGAAGATAGACATGTTTTGCTATGTTCCAGGTACGGTGATGCGCCATTACGCATGGCACAACAGGCAGGGGGGTGTTATTAAGCAGGTATGTCTGTGCTTCTAATGCCGGACGGACCCAGTGGGGCGCAGACTACATCATGCTTCGCCCTTAACCCAATAGCGATAGCCTTAGAGGGCGAAGCCATATACGAAATAGAACTGAGGTTACCTACTGTAACCCAGCTTCTATGAGTATTGGCGCAGCCCTCTAAGCGCTGGGCCCCACTGGCTCTACGAATAGCTGAAGAAAGGTTATTTTGTATGGGAGCAGATTGCCGGGCACCCTTCCTATTTATACCAGAAAGAGACCCGAGGGTGGGGCCCACCTGGCGGGTGGGCGTGGATGTGGACTACAAGTGTTTCAGTGCTGCGCGGGGGCGCAGAGGGATAACCCAATAGCGATAGCCTTAGAGGGCTGCGCCAATACTCATAGAAGCTGGGTTACAGTAGGTAACCTCAGTTATGTCTTGTTGTGTATACTGTATTTATATTGCATTGTTGAGGAACCTTTGACCCTAGTTTGTCATTACACAACTACACTGTAGTTGTGAATAGGACATTAACCCTTTGAGATCAAAATTACCACATGGTTACCACTTTATATTTATGACAATCTTAACCTGTTTACATTCAGGGCATTGTGTACATTTGGTTTTCGCACCTTACTGATAATCTGTGTTTACTTGCACTCTGTCTTACATTTCTCCTTAACTGCTACAAAGAATTGTGATCACCTGCTGCTCCGAGATGAACACTCACATTTAACTTCTAAGAGAACAATAAGCATACATTTGTACGAAATCATGTTATTTAATGACTGTATGGTGATATGAATTTGGACACTGGTGATACTAGTTGATGGAGAAACTTTTAAAAACTAAATTTCTCTCTTTAATTGTTTGTATATCATTTTGTTAATGTAGCTTTTATGTTTTTTGAAAATCCACTAAAGAAAGTGTAAAAAAACCTACTGACTTCACATCTCCTTTTTCTCCTCAGGTGGAGGAGAGGAAGCAGTCTTACTTGGACTCGTATGACATAGTGTTGGTACAAGATGAGACCCTGGAAGTCCCCAATGCCATAATGCTCCACCTGACAGGCAATAAGTAAAGTGAGCACTGCTGTTTTCTATTGTACGCTCCAGTGCCATCAGCTGAAGCTCAGAAGGTGCCAGTGGAAGGCTTATTTCGAAAGTTACACGATTGTTTTACAAAACTCTTCACAAGTCCAGTTTACAGACACGGCTCACGTTCACCATGTCACCCTTTGATATTTTCCTCCATTGGCCTTCCACTCATGTTTATAGTCAAACTGACCATACTGTGTGTGATTTGTTTGGTGTGTGGGGGGGGGGGGTTGTGTGTGTGTGTGTGTGTGTGTGTGTGTGTGTGGTTATGTTTTTATTTGGGGGAAGAAATAAGATAATATTGTTTTTGTTGGTGGGTCTGTTTTTGTCTTCATATAGGATGTCATGATAAAGGGAAAAAACGTTACATAAGTGGCAGCATTGGACATCTGGTTTGAAACCAATTCCTTACAATAAGCTCTTTACCAGCAGATACAAACTTGAAACTTGATTTTTTTTTCAAAAGCGTTTTCTTACAGTGTCAAGTCTTCCAGTTTCTGGACTCATTGTAAGTTTACAGTACAGGTTGTATTTGTTATGAACATTTTTACATTTTGCAATGTTTTTGTTAACATTATAAGGGGTTAACTCTGGCAAATACATCAGATTTTAAGCTTAAAATAAATAGTCATTTTTTAAATGTGGTGGAGTGCACTGAAAGGTCAACGTATTTAAAATGACTAACATCTATCTCATAAGTGTTGGTATTAAGATTATCATAACTTAGTGTGTTTACATGAAGTAACCTTCTGTCATTTTAACAACGGTTGATTCAAAAGTGTGCACTGCAACAAACACATTTGTTTTTTAATTCAATAACCAGTTTAATAATTAATTTTTCATATGGATAATAAAATAAATGTAGTTTGATTCTGTCACACATGTCATACCTCTATCTCCTCCATTTCGACACAGTTGTCTGTCAAATCAAACTGAAACATGTATTATGATTGTGTGAAATAAAGTTTCATTTTACTACAAAACTGTTTATTTTATGTTTCACAACACATTTTGATAGAACATTTTATATAACAAACCTTCTGATATTATACAAAAAAGCTACTCCAACGTAATCTGTGTTTTTTCATCATGTTTAGATGAGGCATTGATTTCGTATTTAATAAAGTTGTATTCTGGAAGAGGGGCCCAGCCCAAATGCTTTTTACGGTTTGTAAATGGAAAGATATCAAATTTGCCTCGTTCAACAGAACACAATTTCACTACAGACGATTGTTCTTCCTTTCACATTTTCACACCTGTTTCATGTTCACACATTATTTTAATAAAACCAAGTTAAGTAGGACTGCATTAAAAGGCTCAACAATGTTTCTATCTCCGAAGCATTTTCAAAATAGTTGCAGGACAGATTCTCATATGACGACTTCAGCCACTGCCTGCCTGTTCCTCTCCACCAATACAATACAGAACGTCCCATTTACAGCTCGTCTCGTCTCACTTGTTGAGACTCCCCCTGAAGTTTCAGTTCATCTTCAATAATCTTCCCGTCTTTATTTAAGTCCTGGTTATTGAACATGTCCTGAATGATGGTGTCGGCATCAAACCCTGGCCGCAGACGACCTTTGGCCTCCTTAACCTGGAGCATGATGAAGGCCGAAAACTGGAGGAAACAGGAGATGGTTGTTAAAACATATTCACTGTGTATATCCAGGCTGGATAGATTCAGTTACTCTTACCTCCTCTAGAGGGACCTCTTTGTCACCATTGAGATCCATGGCAGGAAAGAGGGGGTCTGGGCTGTCCCCCAGCCACACAAACATGAAGCCTTCCGGAATACCTTTCTGCAGCTTCACTAGCTCCAGCTCGAAGAAGAGCACGGCGCTCCCGGGAACATCACCAGCTTGGGAACAAAAACAGAGCAGAGGAAATATGAGTTGGGGTAAAAAGAAAAGTGTGTTTAGAGTGAAGTTCATACTGACCTCCATTTTCACCATGTCCCCAGTGTGGTGGAGCGACCACCTCCCTCCTCTCGCCCACACACATGCCTCTCAAACCTTCCTCCAGACCCGGAATCACCATATTCGCTCCGAGAGTCGTGATGGAGGGGGAGTCAAACTGGTCCCTGGAAAAGGACCGATAACTGGTTAAGGCTTTTAACAGTGGGGAGTTAACCTTTATGCATCAGGACATTTTGGCTCTTTCATTTGATTATAATTGTCGATGCGTCATTGATGCATATTGCATATATTTTAATTTAACTGTGTAGCCAACAAAGAGACAATCAGAAACCCCCCCCAATTTGACATACAATTCTTTGATACCCGGGCTTTAAATCATCTCAATCTAAAGCTCTGGCTTTACATTTTTAATTTTTAACTGTTTTCCACAAAATTGAGCTTGTTTTTAATGCTCAGGAATGTTTTGCCTATTGGGACATGCCGCCGTCCTGTTTTAAATTAGGCATATCCCAAACTGTGAAAAAAATCTCCCTGGCATTAAAAACACAGAAAATAATAATTCATCAACAGTGGGATTATTTATAAACTTGCATTTAAAGGGTTACAATTCAGAAAGAAATATTATGATAAAAAACTGAAGTAGATTAAAAGATCTAACTTGAGGGAAAATAGAAAAATAATAATAATTTTAAAAAACACTTTTTTTCCCTCTAAGAACATTAAATCAACTTTTTTTTTAAAGGGATGCAAAGGGTTAAAAATGCTAATTAAAAACCTATGCAGGAATATGTGTTGTAGTCACGGATACATAAATGGAGTTAGATCTGCAGTTCTAGTCCCACAATAAATCGATGATTACATGCATGCAGCAGCAGGGGGGTGCAGTGTAGCAGGGGGTGCAGTGTAGCAGGGGGCGCTCACGAGGAGTACAGCAGGGTGCCGTCCATCAAGGAGCAGTTATAACGATACTGAATCAGATCATCAGCTTCACTGGTCACTGTGCATTCCTGGGGCTTGTGGGTAACTTTAATGTCGACTGTGTCTTCGGGGTTGTGGAAATCTATGACGTGAATGTCGAAGACCAGAACAGCAGAGCCAGGAATCAGGTCAACTGGGGGGGGGGGAAATAAACAGGACTAAGTGGTTTGTTGGTTCATACAAAGTGTCTTTTGATTTTTCTTAAAGGTCCCCTATTATACTGTTTTTCATTACTTTAGAATAGATCTCAGATATATACAAGACATGTCTCTGAAGTGTTTGGCTTGAAATACCAAACGATCATTGTAGCATCCCATAAACTCCTCTGTTTCAGCCCTGTTTCAAAAGTGCTGATTCTCTGTCTGTTACTTTAGATGAAAATAAGGAGCCCCTCCCCACGCCCCTCTGAGAGATATTTGGTTAAAATAAACACAATGGTGCTCTAGGAGGAGATTCAGGTGATAAGGTGGGGGTTACCTTGGTTGGTGATTGGCTAATGGTTACACAAGCCAAAACATCGTTATGACATCACAAAGTGGCCAAAATCGGATCAGCTCATTTTCAGACAGGTTTTTATTAGGGCTGGGACTCGATTAAAAAAATTAATCTAATTAATTAGAGGCTTTGTAATTAATTAATCGAAATTAATCGCATTTTTAATCGCATATACATATTTGACCTAAGAACAGTGAGAAGCAATTTTTTTTCACATGGATTTTAGTATACCATTAGGCACATTCACACCGCAGTACTTTTCCCACAAAGGTTCATGAGAATTGAGTTCATGAGAACTCTTTGAACCTGGGGGTGGATTAGGCAAATGAAGCCGCTGACGTCACTTCTTCTTCTTCTGCTTTGGGTTTACTGGCAGGCCGCAAACCACTTCACGGCGTATACTGCCGCCCAAAGTCCCCGGCCGGAAGTCCCCGGAGTTGGGGACTGGCTTCAGTAGAAGCTGCTGGGAGTCCCAGCAGCCTTCCGAGTAAATCGCCAGAACGCCGACACCTCCTCATCTCCACCGCTCCCATGTTTTATTTTGTGTTGCCATAAGTTAGTCTCTCTGCGTTTCTGCGCTGGGCTAATGCTAATAATGCTAATGCGAGGATAATAAAATGGCGGCTTCACAAAACTTTTTGGGAGTTTTACGGGGCGTGGTTTGCAATCCGCCCAGCCAATCAGAAATATAGCTCTTTTCTCACAAGAGAGCCGTACGAAAGTCCCTGCTCTCTAGCAGCTCTCTGCTCTCTAGCAGGGACTTTCGTCGGGGTAAAAAGGTTCTCATTAACTAATTTTAGTACCGGCTCTTTTTGGTGTGAACGCGATAAAAGAGGCTAACGTCCACGCTAGCTTTCACGCTAGCTGCTATATGTTTTGCATTGAGGTGATACTTGAGGCTTGATGTGCTGCGGTGATATGCGAATTCCTTTTTGCATAATTTGCACACAACCGTGCTCTTATCGACGCTTCCATCCGTCCGTTTTTTAAAACAACATTTCCCACTGTTGTTCACTGTGGTTTGTTGTTGTCTGAAGTCATGAACGTTAGTTGGTGCTCCAGTATAATCGGTACGCCTGAAACTCATCCAGTGAGAAACGTTCCGCTGTGCAAAAATAAGTGCGATTAAAATGCGTTAATTTTTTTAACGCGTTAATTTTTGTGTAATTAATTAATCTTAATTAACGCGTTAAAGTCCCGGCCCTAGTTTTTATATAAATGGATCAGGACAAAAAGTGAGCGACACTTTTTTCCTGAAACTTTCAGAATCTCCCACACAGAGGGGACACATGTTTATACATAAAAGACATGAAAAAGTGGATTTTTTTCATAATAGTTGACCTTTAAACGCATTTGTCCAACTCACCAACTCCTTCCTCGCCGTACGCCATGTGAGGAGGGATGGTAATCCTCCTCTTCTCTCCTATGCACAGCCCATGCAGGGCTTTGTCCATTCCTGGGATCACGTATCTCTTGCCGATGTAAGTGTTATAGGTGCTGTTCCGCTTGTAGCTGTCAAGAGAAGCGTTACACTCGATTATTTTCCAGTTATATGTTTTATTTCTCTCCTGGAAATGGAATCCTATGTTCACCTGGAGTCGAAGGCGGTGCCGTCCTGGAAACTGCCGTTGTAGTGGTAGCGGATGTAGTCTCCAGACACCGTCCTGCGGGTGCAGCCTTCAGGCACCTCCTTCACCACAAACATGAGATCATCTTTAGGGTTGAACACATCCACCAGCAGCACCTCAAACACCAGCGTAGCCTGAGGAGGGACCGAGGTTCCTATTGGAAGAAAAAACAAAATGCGTCTTTATTTCAAATTCTAATTTGGTATGCAGTAGGGGGGAAGTAGTGGAGTACAAATACTTCGTTACTGTACTTGAGTACATTTTTCTGGTATCAGTACTTTACTGCACTACACAACTTTTTACTTTTACTTCTTACATTTTTAACACAAATACCTGTACTTTCTACTTCTTACATTTTCAAAACAGGCTTGTTACTTTAGTTTTAATCTGCGTTTGTTGGCGTGATCATTATTATTTAGAGTCATTGCGTGCCTATTGATTTTAACACGATCCGTGTATCCATCATTTCCTGGTCTTCTCTAAAGAAGAGGGACCAATGAAAACGTTGTCATGTTGCCATTGTTCAGCATTCATTAGTAACAATGACCTTATTGTTCTATTAATATAAAGGGAGGTCAGTTACTCTTTAAAACAGCTGGTAGTTATGGGTACTTTTTACTTAAGTACATTTCGAAGCCCATACTTCTTTGCTTTTACTCGAGTAAAGAAGTTTAGTCAGTACTTCTACTTTTAGTATTTTTAAACACGAGTATCTGTACTTCTACTTGAGTAAAGGATCTGTGTACTTTTGCCATCTCTGTTGGTATGTGAAATGATAAGCTATTAGCCAACTTTAACTCAAGATGATTTATTAGTTAGTACCGTGGCCAGTCTCTCCATACGCCAGGAAAGGTGGGACGATGATGATCCTTCTCTCCCCGACACACATGCCCAAAAGCCCCTCGTCCATGCCTTTGATGAGGTCGCCCTGTCCCAAGTAGGCGTCATAGGTTGAATTCCTTGCGTAACTAAATCAAACACAAGGTAGGTGAGGATGGAGGAATCCCACAACAGTCACCTTAATGTTAGAACCTAACCTCACCTGGAGTCGAAGGCTGCACCCGACAGCAGGGTGCCGTTATAGTGGTAACGGATGAAATCTGATGTCTTTGTGGTGCGTTTGCAGGCTGCAGGTTTGCCGAAGGAGCGGATATCCACCTTGTCCTCTTCGTTCCAGATGTCCAGCAGGAGAATATCATACACCAACACAGCGTCAGGAGGAATTACACCACCTGGGAGGCAAACAGCACAGATTTGGCCAACACCAGTACAGATTATGCATCCAACAAAGGGCTCTTAATCACCCATAGGGTTTGACAGTTTGAATCTGGATGGAGTCAACGATCACTTAACCATGGTTGAAAAGTTATGAAATCTATACATCATTTTTAAGATACGCTAATATTTTTTATTTCCCATGTCACATCGGTATCACTTTCAAATGCACCTCGTGGAGACCAGTAATACATATTTTGAGTTAATGTAAATGGAACTGATTGTGTTAAATATATATCTTATATCGTAACCTCTTCTAATTGAATAGATTTGAAAATATTTTTAAATGTGATATTGGATCCTTAGCCAAAGACTCTATTATATCCAAGGCCGGATTAACCATGGGCAACCTGGGCTATATAACACAGCTTTTCTATAGGGTCAAATTACTGTAGGTCTCACTATGTATGCGCTCAACTTTATTACTAAGCGGCGGCGGTGTATAGCTGAATCACAGCCCCACCCTTGAGCAACCACACAATTTCACTACATATTTTATTTTTGTAACTCTCAATGTTTGTGACTGAGAACTCCTCGTGTACTTGTACAGCCAGCCAGTCATATTTTGGCATTAAGTGGGGTGCTGCTCTGAGGTTTTGATTGGTATTACCTAGGTATTCCTGAGCCATCTTGGGATCTTATCCATTGTATCTTTGTCTTGTGTTTTTTGACTGAAAGGGCATGGTTGAACTATGTGGCTGCGTCGCTGCTTTTGACAAATAGGTGTGCGATTTGACATGCCAGATTGACTGAAAATTCTAAATATTGGTCATGTTGGTAGGATTGGGTAGGCGTGGTGTTATTTGTTGGTATGTGGGTTGGGGGGGGGGGGCCATGAGTGCTCAGTGCCCAAGGGCCCCTGGAGGTACTAATCCGGCCTTGATTATATCATATCATTTTGTGAAGAAACTTCATCATGTGTTTCTTCACCTGCCCCAATGCTCCCATAGGCCAGGTAGGGGGGGATGGTGATCCTCCTTTTCTCATTGACACACATGCCCTGAAGGCCACGGTCCATCCCAGCGATCAGTCTGCCAAAGCCCACCTGGCTGATGAAGGCCTTGCCTCGGTCATAGCTGTAAACAAAGAAGAGAGCAGGGTGAGAGGGCATAATCAATGGAAACCACTGAAGGTAAGTAGGTTGAAGGATCCAATTAGAAGGCAACATAAGAAAAAAGTTATGTTCTATTGTAAAAAGCTAACGTCATGGTGCTATGAAAATGTTATGGTGAAATAAAGTAAGCATTCAATGTTCCATCCACATTAGCAGTATTATAAAAAAGGACAATATGGGATGCATCATAATCAACCATTTTTTAAAAATATTTAAACTTTAAAAACTGGGAAGTCAACAAAAGACACAATTGATTTTGAATACTTAATTAATGCCTAGATTAAAGTCCTATTTATATACAGGGTTCTTACACCTTTTCCAAAGTCAAATTCAAGCACTTTTCAAGCATTTTCAAGGTGCATTTTCCAGCTTTTCAAGCATCTTACAGCTGTTGTAAATTACATATTTATATACACATACTCAAATGATTATTTCCCTACCTCACATTAAATCAGATGTTCTTTATGCTATAAACAACCAAATGTGTGTTTCGTGATAGCCTTCTACACGAGGATGAAAAATTAAAGAAAATAAAACTAAGTTTAATATTTCAAAATGAGTGACCCATCTGTATGTCCCATATAACCTGTCTGAGCCGATATAAAACAACCAGCCAAATAACTTTTCAATACATTATTGATTACTATTTTTGAGGTACTTTTAGGTTGGCAGTAAACACAAGTCAGAGGTACATGGTGTACTTCTACTCCACTACAGTTCAGAGGTACATGGTGTACTTCTACTCCACTACAGTTCAGAGGTACATGGTGTACTTCTACTCCACTACAGTTCAGAGGCACATGGTGTACTTCTACTCCTCTACAGTTCAGAGGCACATGGTGTACTTCTACTCCTCTACAGTTCAGAGGTACATGGTGTACTTCTACTCCTCTACAGTTCAGAGGTACATGGTGTACTTCTACTCCACTACATGTATTTAATACTTTTAGTTACTTCACAGATGTGGATGAATGATGTGAAATCTAATCAAGTGTTAAATCTATGGTTCCACCTGGAGTAAATCCACAAGCTACCCTGCAGTATACAAAGTCATTCAAACTAGCTGCACCTTTACCATCTTTGAGAACACTTTCATGATCAATCATTATAAAACACATCATATATATTATTCTGAAATGGACCAATCTGCACAACGACTACTTTTACTGTCGCTACTTTAACTATATTTGGATGAGAATACTTTTCTACTTTCACTTGAGGAATATTTTGAATGCAGGACTTTTACTGTGACAGAGTATTCCTACACTCTGGTACTTCTACTTTTGCTAAGTACAAGATCTGAGTACTTATAATTTCACTACAAGATCTGAGTACTTGTACTTTTACTCAAGTACAATACCTGAGTACTTATTCCACCTCTGGTAGCGTATTAGTCTGAATTGTAGCCACAAAATCATGCAGAGCTGCATACAAATAGACTCACAATGGTAACAAGTGGAAAATAATATTTACAAATGTGTACAATGATTTGTAGGTAATGCTGACTACTCAAGACACCTGACTTATACATCTTCAAAGGAAGACTGTGTTCATTCTACAATTACATGGGATTAAAGCAACATGTAGTTTTACTTGTATAATACTTCAATTTTATATAAAGACAGTTTGTTTTCATCTGTTTTCAAATAAACAAAGTCTTGGCTTTCAGAATATTAAACTTGTTTCGGCAAATTCAGATGATAAATACAACTTTAAAGCTTCGGCATAATTACAAGCGGAGAACTGAGTAACTTAACGTCACAGCAGGCATAACAACAGCTGGTGTTTCTTGTGAGTGTTTCCCCGGGAAACAAACGCAAAAATACACAAACACACTCGCGAGCTTCCCCCAGACCAGTAATACAAACGAAAATGTGTCTTCGGGTCAATGTGACTGATTTCGATAGAGCAAGTCACATTTGGTTTAGGCACGAAACATACTACCAGTAGAAATACATTGCTTTCAAAATCGCTCTGTGTCGAATCAATAGATTATATTTCGTGACTATAACACGAAATGCCGTGAGTGCTTCATCCTCTGAACACCACAGGATGGCGACTGTAACGCACATAACATAGGTACGCTCATCTGAAATGATTGTCCCCTGCAATTATTATTATCCGTCAATCGAGTTCGCTAATCAGCTAGCTAACGTTAGCTTAAACAAACGTAACATGCAACGTTAGCCTAATCTGAAATGCTCTACTACGGCGTACCTTTCATGTGGCTCGTCAGCGCAGACTCTCGCATCGTTATTTTTGCAAACTTTGCAGGAGGCTACTCGTGGGCTTGACCCTCGTCTTAGCCATGGCTTGTATTTGTCTTCTGCTAGCCAACGCTCGTTGAAACTGCAACCTCCTGGCACACAGTCATCTATCACTCTCATCAGAATGCCCAGGTCACACATAACACAAACACTTGTTTGCGGAGCTGTTTTATGTAAAAGCAAAGCAATTATTTTCTTTTAATCTAAAAAGCGAACTATTCAGTCAGACAGCAATTTATTGTAAAAGTAAAGCATTTACATTTTCAAGCACTTTATCTCAATTTCAAGCACCATTCCCAAAATTCAAGCACTTTCCCAACCTTGAAAACACCACGTCAAATTTCAAGCATTTTCAAGGATTTCAAGCACCCGTACGAACCCTGTATATAGTTCCATTGACAATTTCAATGTGATATGGCGATTGACACGTCTGCAGTTGTAATCTCAGTAAATGATCTGTGAATCCATCAGGAAAAATGGTCGCATTTCGATGTCGTATTGTCTCCAGGAAAGTAAATAACAATACCTTATAAATACATTCTTATCCCACTTTGCAACACAATTTTTGGAAGAGCTAATATGACATGGTGCATGCTGGGTTCCATTATACTTTTGCAGATGCATGTAAGGTTTGATGTTACTGTAGCTCGTTGTTTACTTCACAACATATGTAGAGAGACAAACTTAAGGCTGTGAATGAGCTCACTCTAAACTAATTGTATTTACATTCAATTATGTTTTTTGCTGTAACTGCACCTGGAGTCAAACTTTTTCCCGTCTTCAAAGAAGGTTCCGTTAAAGTGATAACGGATAAAATCGTCAGTCCCCACTTCTCGAGGACACACTCTCGGTATGTCGTACCGATCCACAACAACGTCCACAAAATTACAATAAACAGTAAGTACATGAAGGCAAAATGAAGCACTATATATTAACAGATCCATTTGAGCAGTTGTGACAATAACTGCGGAAGAGAGTCTGTAACGGGGGAGTGATGAGGTTAAAGAAGAGTGGAGAAAAGTACAGACAGACGAGCTGGGTCAAGATTGTCGAGTTGAGACGGACTACTTCCGGTTAAAATTACAAAAATAAAAGCCTTCTAATAGAATAAACGGATACACACACAGGCAGAGGTGGAAGTAGGCTACTCAGATCTTGTACTTGAGTGAAAGTAGAAGTACTAGAGTGTAGGAATACTCTGTTACAGTAATAGTCCTGCATTCAAAATGTTATTCAAGTAGAAGTAGAAAGGTAAAATCATAGGTTTCAAATATACTTAAAGTACCTAAAGTAAAAAATACTCATTATGCAAATGTGTCAATTTCAGAATAATATAAATTATATGTTTTGATTATAATTATTGATGCATTAGACTAGATCACTTTGCATGCTGCAGTATAGCTTGTGAATTTACTCCAGGTGTAACTAAAGTCTTATATAAGTGTTGTCACATCAATAAAACCAAATCTGCAAGTAGCCTAATTAAAGAAATGTAGTCGAGTACAAGTACAAAGTAGCATAAAATGGAAATACCGACCAAATTTCTTTCACACAAAAGTATGGTTGAACTATACGATCAAGCTTGGTAAAAACGCATTGGAATAATTCTGGTCAATATTTATTGTGTACATTTTCAATAACTTCACAATATGTTATAGTAAGTACTAAAAGTACTACCAAATGATCCTCTGTTGGTTGCACTTCACTAATACGTTATACGTTTTTTTGTTTTTTTAAACTATTTAACAACAACAATGCTTTGCCACATAAATGATCGACTGCTAGTTGTGCTACACTGGTAAAATATGCTTTAAACAAATGTTGGTGTATATTTACATTGAACTATTTTCAACAACTTCACTCTTTATATTTATTTTATTAAAGAGAAAAAAGCATTTACTTTGTGCTTTTACTTTGGACTGGAAACGACACAACTTCCGGCCTTTGTTGTCTCTGTCTTGCTTGACGCATCTTGGGATCGTGAACTCCTCAGAGCAGCAGGAGGTGTGGCCCCTGGGCCCCGCCCTCTTTTTAATGGAATTCTGCAAACGTGTAATGCCTGGCCCAGAGGCCTGACTGCCCCCATAGTCTCACTCATGAGTTGAGCCGAAAATTCTAACTCTGTATCATCTGAAAGTAATCTTTAGTTTCAGAGAAAAAAGTTTGGCTTACTGTTATACTGCAACTTTCAATCAGTTATTATTACACACTTTTTGGAGACTTCTGTCTGAATCACAATAAAAGGCCCTGGGTCCTAATCCTGCTCAGAGTTCTATCAAAACATGCCTAGTCTGATATTTATGAATGTGGAATGATACAGATATTGCAGACTCAGGTGTTATATTTGCCCAAAATCAAACATGCAAATGATTTTGTATCTCACCAACCCAAGTCTCAGCCTGTCAGTTTGAGCCTCGGAATGTGGGCAACCAAGATAAAAAACAACTCTTAAAACTCTTTGGACAAATGTTCAGTCAATATCATTTATGAATACACCATATTCCCACAGTTAGAGAGCTGCAGGGAACATTAGTTCAAGTAGCCTATATACAAATTAAACGACTATATCCCTGTTTTTAAGTTACATTTTTGTTCAGGGGTCTGTTGAGTGTTATGACCCTGTAAATCACTGAGGAAGCTGGACCCTATGTTTTTTTTGTTTTTTTTTTACCAGGTCCTATCAGTCTAAATGCTCTCACGTTTGTCAAGCACAACATATTTATCATCATGTAAACCGGAAGTAAGGACTTGTTTTTTCACGGTCATTTCATGGCAGAGACCATTTTACCTGATTAATATTGCAAGTTTTTTTTTAAATAAGTTTCTTGATCAAAATGATTTAAGTAAATAATAATAGAGAAGTCTACTGCAGGCCAAAACAATTACTTAAAGATTAATAAATGCACAAATTACGTTCCTGTTTTTTGTAATTAAATGAATGCCTTGTGGAAGTAAATGGAGTGGAGACAAACCACATACAATATCTAAAATACTCAGCCTGCTAATTGAGACTTGTTTCATTATAAATATATATGTGAACATTGGAGTAAATGTGCCCAAAATAAAAAAGATCCATCACACAAATCAGTGCAACCTTTATTTTGAAAATCATAGCCAGAAGTTCTTGTTTTCAGCATCTGGTTGGCCGCAGCTTTCACATACGTGCAAGCAGACATGTACATTCCCTGGTGAAGAAAGGAAGTTTCCTGCTCCATTCAAAACAAGAACTCCTGCTGGAGCCGGCCGAGGTAACGATGCTCCTGAAGGGCTTATTTCTGGCCCTGCTCCTCCCGGCCCTGGTGCAGGCTCAGTATGAGAATTACAGCTTTAAAAGTTTCCCCCAGAAGGACATCATGCCGCTGGACTCCTCATACAACTACGCACTGGAGCAGTACGGGGCCGAGAACTGGGCAGAGAGCATCAAGTTCCTGGAGCTCAGCCTGAGGCTCCACCGGCTGCTGCGGGACAGCGAGGCGTTCTGCAGCCGCAACTGCAGCTCAGTGAGCCGGGACAACGGCTCTGTGTCCGCCGACTGCAGCCTCCGCGTCGTGCGCCACATCCTCCTGAGGGCTGCGTGCCTTAAAAAGTGCAAGGCAGATTTTCCAGTGTTTAAAATCTCATACCCACGGAGGGATTTACTGGAAAGTTTCGAGAAAAGAGTACCGTATCGGTACATACAGTACGCACATTACCAGGTGAGAGCAAAGGCTTGATGTGTCGACATTTGTGCCAAAGACTGGATGCAAAATAAATGTAGGCCTACGTTATGAAGTTACACCAAAGTGGATGTTATAAGAATGTCAAATAAATTGCGATGTGGCTGTTATGGTGTCATTAGAATGTATAATAACAGTAGTATACAGTAGCCTACATGTGATTGAGCATTAGCTGTGCGTAACGGGCGCTATTGCACAGCAAAAATCATTTGCAGTCGGTTTCCTAAAGCACATTGACTGAGTTTGACTCACGGAGAGGTAATATGTGGCTGGTCGGTGTGCTGTATAGTTTCCCTGCTGCTTTGTTGCTCCCTCCTGCTGAGCGAGCCGGAGTTGAGCATGTGCCACGTCTCTTCCAGTGTTCCCCCCAAACAACCCCTTATTATGCTCTGCCGGCAGGGTGATGAGGACAGGTTACAAGGCAAAAACACTGACCTTATTTAGCTTTTCATAAAGTCTTTAAAGATCTCCAGGTAATCTTCTTGTCATTGTGAATACACAGCCACCACCACAAGCCCTTTAACTGTGCTATGATCCTCCATAAACTAAATTAAATTATTGACATGACACAATTGAATTAGAATGAATTGGAATAGTTTAAATTATTCTTGTAAATTCAAAGGTGAATCAAAGCTCTCAATATGGTGATAAAAAACCCACCCATACACTTTTACATGACTTTGATTTTACTCACTATTTTTGTTTTACAACCATGAACATAAGAAATTGTTGTAAGTGTCAGTATTTCTACCACATTTCTGCATAAAGCACCACAGCAGTCTTTTCCCTGACTCAACACAAAATCATATTCTGACATCAGTGGTCCATGATGATATCAGTATGAGAGATGATGTTTCATAATTAAATGAATATAATACCCCAAATGCTTTGATATCCATTGTCCTCAGATGAACAACTTGGAGAAGGCCGTGTCAGCGGCTCACACCTTCCTGAAGAAGAACCCAACTGATCCCTATCTGATCAAGAACATGAACTACTACAAGACACTGTTTGATGTGGAGGAACATATCATCGACCAAGAGGAGCAGCCGTATGAAGTTTGTAGAATAACATTGAAGTTATTATCCAGTGGACGAATTAAACCCATGCTAAACTATCCCTATCCACACGTCTCTCTTTGTTATCCAGAGTGTTTTCATGAAAAGTGTGACGCTTTACAACAGCGGTGAGTTCAGCAGCAGTGCCCAAAACATGGAGCAGGCCATCACGCAGTACTTTGAAGTGTACAGTCTCTGCTTGGCAGGCTGCGAGGGCTCATATGAGATTGTGGAGGTCAAAGACTTTTATCCCACCCTGGCAGGTAAGGCGACAAACCCCAGACTTAAACACTGTTTAATTGAACTGGTGAATTCTGAAATATTGGGCTCTTTTACTTATATAACATCTTTCAGACTAGTGAAAAGGAAACATCCATTATATTTCAGGACGAAAAACTTTTTAATGTTACTTATCATCTGGGGAGGTTTCATAGTGATATCTATCAGTTGAAATGTGTACATATTTTTTATCTGAAGTGTGTCCATGTAAGAAGAAGGTAATTTAAAAGCTGTTTCTGTTCAGAGTGTTTTAGATTCTAAATAATATGCTTGTTTTTTCCCCAGATCTTTACACTGATGTGCTGAAATGTAAGGTAAAATGTGAAGAGCACCTGAAGCCCAACGTTGGAGGCTTCTTTGTGGAGAAGTTTGTCGCCACCATGTATCACTACCTCCAGTTCTCCTATTATAAATGTAAGAACTATGACTCTGGATTCAGGCTTTTGACAGCAGTATGTGTAGGATTGTTTTTTAACACATATTATTTTGTGGTCCTTTTCAGTGAATGATGTAAAGAACGCTGCTCCGTGTGCAGCCAGTTACATGCTGTTCGACCGTAATGACCAGGTGATGCAACAAAATGTAGTGTACTATCGCTTCTACCGGGAGCAGTGGGGACTCGAGGAAGACGACTTCCTGCCTCGGCCAGTGAGTGAAACAAAGACCTTATTACTCTTCTGGGTGAACCAGAGGCAGCAGAAAGTGTTAGCACATTTAACACAGGCTGTTCTTAACCGAAGAAGGAAAACTATAGCATAAAGCGGTCTTGGCGTTAAGATTAACACGATCTCAGGGTGGTCATTAGAAAGCCATGTTTTCCTGTAAAAACACTTGCTTCCTATATTTTTTCAGCTTGTTGCAGAGTTGTCAACAGCTGCAGTGTACTAGCTGTTTTTCTTCTGAAGCGGCCCCAGCCTCAATCAAATTTGGCCCTGTTGTAAATACTTTAAGGCTTCCACAGCGAGAGGCAGTAAACAAAAGGACACCAGGCCAAATTTGTTTTTCTTAGCGGCGTGAAATAAAACAGGCTTTGGCTTGTTTGTGCCTTCTGCTGATGTTCTTTTTGTTTTTCAGGAGGCCCTGAAGTTCTTTAATGAGACAACCAAGCAGAAAGAGATGCTGGAGTTTGCACTGAACTACCTACAGACTGACGATGAGGTATGTTTCTAATGGGCAGCAGAGTGATAATGTTAGCTCAGATAACTTGCTTAATGTCTGGATATTATAATTGAGTTATCCCATGAAAATGTCTGTAAAGCAAGCCTTTGTAACTTTTGTTAAAACGGCACCACTGCATACATAAGTGACAATTGTAAAAAATAATGTTAAATGCTTAATCAGTGTAGCAGTAGCTGTAATATATCTATACCTTATGTCTGCTAACATTAGCAACCATAAGCTAATTGTCATACCAGACTGTAGCTGAAAAAAATCATACATCTATGTATACATTTTTCTATACATTCACAATATGTTACAGAATCCTTATTAATATATCATCTGACAAATGAAAGATTAAAGGACCATTTCACCTAAACAAGACGTGTAAAATGACTTACCCCAAGTAGTGGTATCTCAGTATGATTTGATCTGATGACGTTTTCAGATGTCCATTCCAGAGATTATTTTTTTAACTGCACAAACACAATTCCATCAACCTCTATTGTGCTAGAGTGGCGGCTAGAGTCAGACATCTCTAAACCTCAGCAGATAAAACTGTCTGCATGACTAGACAACCTGAAGGGTGCTAATGTATCCGAATGTGAACTGACACTTGAACTTGTCTCAACAATAACTAAAGTGGATGTTGTTGTGTGAGTTTGGGCTTTTCTTTTGTTTATTAAATCATTTAAAGAGGCCCTATCATGCTTATTTTCAGATTTATTGGATTTCTGCCTCTACTGTGTGTCTAAGTTTCCATGCTTTAAAGTTCAAAAGGCTCTTTATTTTTCGTGCTGCATCACCTCTTTTCACCCTCTGTCTGAAACCAGAGCCCAGTCTGCTCTGATTGGTTAGCTGGCCGGCTCTGTTGTGATTGGCCAATGTCCCACACCTTAGCCTTTCACGTTCAATGTGTTGGAGCAATAGCCAATAGAAGAGCGACTGTTGCATAGTGATGTCACCATGTTACATGAGTAAACCAAGGAGTCAAATGGAGGCGTTTCAGACAGGGGGGGGGGGAGTGTGTGGGAGTGAAACTCTCTGGAGGGATTTTAGCCTTTGCAGACCCTTTACATGAACACAAACCATAGCACATACTACAGGAAAGAGAAATCACCAAGAAGCCCCTAAAATATTTTTGGGGATGTAAACGTTTACTATGCAGGATTTAACTAGCAGACTAAATGCAAGCTGCTGTTGAGGTTATGGAAATGGAAGCAGGACAAAAAAGTCTAAGAGGATGAAAGAGATAGGAAGAGAAAGCAGGAGGGGGGCTGCGCTTTCCGCCAGCAGCGTGTGGTATGTAGCTGAGAGGTGTTGGCCACTGAGGCTGTGCCACATCCATTTATCTCCGTCAGCCCCTCCCACCCTGCCTGGACCTGAGGCTGGGGGGGAGGACGCAGAGAGTTTAAACTGAATTACAGGGTGCACAAGTGACAGATTTACAGACATGAAAAGGAAAAAGTAGGTTTTTGCTAGATCAAATGAAAGAATGTAAGATGATTGCTGTTGACTGTGAGTACTGTGTGTTATCTTTTTAAGGACGAGGTGAGTCCAGAAGAAACGGCCTCCCCTCACACGCCGCAATCTGACGCTGAGTTCGAGGGGATGGGAGACTACGAGGAGGCCTTCCTGGCTGACTGGTGGCAAGAACCCAAAACTAAGTGGGACGCAGGAGAGGTTTCAGACTGACCTGGCTTCCTGTGCAGAACGCTTCTTCATCTGGCTCTATTCCACCTTTAATGGCGACAAACCAAAGAATGCTGATCTCCATGCACACAGACACTGACATGCACAACAGTATTTAGCAGAAAAAGCACAACTAGGCTGTGTACTTTCATCCAGCTGAAGAATAAAACGACAAATATATCCATCATGTTGATCAGGAATCAGATTGACATATTGTGTCTGGGCTGCCATCAGCCTTTTTAAACTGTTATTGTTTTATTAATAATTGGCCTCTATGCCAATACCTGTCAATGACTTTTATGCAGTTTTTATTTAATGAAAGCTGAATGCCTCTGTGTGGTGATTTAAGGAAAGTGATTTTGCTTTTAAATAACAATTTCTCATTCCTCAACTGGGTTTTTGTTGTAATAATTTGCTTATAAATAAAGTAATATTTTAATATACCTTTTTTGTTACTTAATATTCCATTAGATTATCAGAAAAGTATAAGGCGCACCATCTCCCTACATTTGATTGGTTTAGACTGGTTGAAAATAGTCAGATGCCTGTTCCACGTTCACAAATGTCAGGTCTTGATGCTTTTTCTCATTTTTATTTTGTAAATTGTACCGGTTTTATCTATTTAGCCGGATTAAAGACAAATGAACAAATCAAAGACGCCAGTTTGGACTCTGAGAAACTAACAGTGATTTTTGCAGTTAATTGATTTTACATGAATTAATAATACAAATAATCGTCAGTCAAATATAGATGGATGATCTTCAAATTGTACATAATTTAAGTCAAATTATGAATGTTTCATTTAAACCTTTGCACCCTTGTTTTCTTTATACCCACTATAATATATAATCATTATATATCACAATTATGAACTTTCAGAAGCAGAAAACCAAAGCATTGAAAAAGTATAATCATTTATTAAAATCATGAACTATAAATACCAAAAAAAAAGCAAGGTAGCCAGAGATGAAGGTGTGTTTTAAATGTTTCAGTATTTTATTTTCCTTCATTGTCAAATCAACTACAATCTTTTAGTTAATTTCTCTCTTTTTGTCTCAATTCGAAAAGATTGTGTCTAAAAATATGGGATACGATTGATCTTATTCTCTTTTTTTAATTTACCTTTTAAATCAAACGGATTGTATTTCATACCGCTGTACATTTTCTAATTACAATAGTGCAGCTGCCATAGTGCAAAGCTCAAATGAACCAAACTGACCTACGTACAGTTTCAGACGAGCTGCCTCCTGGACCCCCCCACTAGATCTCTTTAATCTCATTTACAGCGGCATCATTACAAAGCCTCTTGGTGGAGCTGTTCACCCAGGGCTCAGGGCTATCAACAAACGTACAAAATATCCTGGACATCTAAGGGACAGCTGGAATGATAAGAGTGAGAGATTCATGGACAGTGTTGAATATTGGAGAGATCTGCAGATGTCTTGTCAGAATACAACTCATTATTTTAACATAGCTTTTAAATACATCTTCATACAGTGCATTCAGTCATTCTTGCACATATTTACAAATAAGTGTGCATACAGTTGGCTAGTGCTCCTTTTCTGTAGATACATTAAATAAAAACAGTTTCATTCTGTATTAATGTGCTGCCTTTATGGTTCCATGGCTGCCGTTTGTAGAAAGAGATGATATTCTAAGGTTCAAAACCTGCCAATCTACTGTGATAGGAGGAGTGTTAAAGTGTACATGGACACAAATGGCCCCTAGCACTAATGTAAACACACATACATTCTTACTTTCTTTAAAAAAAAATCTCTTACATGCGTACATTCATCTGTGAACAGACATACAGATCCGACCTGGGAGAGGGTACACACTTTGGGTCAGAAAGTGGTGAGCACACAGACAGATAAAGTGGAATGTATGTCGGCTGGAAAGCACTAAGTTACGGTCTCTGCTGAAGTTCAGTTGTTTTTAAAAATGATCCCAAAACCATGACACCTTGCTTCCCTTTTTGTACCTGAACACTTGTGTAAGGGGGCAGGTAAGATGCCTCAAGTTTAAAGAACAAATAACGACGAACATAAACTCGGTTATCAGTCTGGGATCTGGCTAGTGACTGACTGGTTTTTGAGCCTTCGGTTGAGCCCTTCCACATCAGTCCAGTGTTTTCTTTTCAAATTCATGGTGCCAGACTTGTGGATTGAAACAGACTATTGTCCACTTTGAGGGCCTGTCCTTTGAGGAACTGTGCCTTGGGTCATTTTCAAAAGAAAGCATTCAGCTCCTTTTACATTAGTTTAGTCTATTAGAAGTCCAGTCTGTCCAACATTTAGCTGTGGACTCAGTTGGTGGCCAGATTAATTTGTATCCAGACAGGCAGGCAAGACAAGTCTGATATAGAATTGGACGTCGATATGATCTTCACCAGACTGTTCAAAAGGAGGTGCACAGACACCGAATCACACTCCACCAGACTGGAGGAAGACCCCGGTGTCTCTCAGGGGACGGACCCCCTGCTCGGGCCCACACACAGTCCTCGGTGGCGACGATGGAAACAGCCACAACAAGTCTGACTTGGCTGGTTTGGTGAATGGAGCTCCGCAGGGCCCGGATGGAGGACGGACGATAGGAGGAGACGGTATTCAGTAGAGGTTTGGAGAAATTTGAGATGTGGAAGACTTTTTTTTTGTTTCCCTCTTCTCTGATGTGGAAAGGACACAGTGCGAGGAGGAAGACAGGAGTAGACAGGACAGACAGACAGAGAGACAGACACATCTTATCCACCGCCAGATCTGAAAGAGAAGGGAAAACGGAGACAGGTAAGAGAAAGAAAAACAAACTGTGTAGGCGACAGGAGAGGAAGTTGATTTAGAAATGGGAAATGCTATTCTGCCTTGCAATGATAAAGGGAATATTATGGGATAAGGGACAGGAATGGGGAGTTTTTTAAGCAAGAATTGGAATGGGGTGAAAGCAGAAGGAGCAGTGGGATGAACAGGACGCATGAGGCACTGTGGGGACAAACCAAGGGAAGAACTTGAGAGGGTGACTGAGGGAGTAAGGATCCATGGTGAGGGGTTTTGGGATGTTTTGTGATGCTGCTCCATGAACAGAATATCAGAAGATTGTGCAGGTTATACCTTCCTCTCCGGATGTTCCTGCATCCAGTGAAGACACGTCAAGAGAAAAGACAAGAACAAAGACATGTCAATATCAAAAGGAAATTATGAGAAACTCACAAGTAATTACCTTTTTAAGAAGCATGTAACGAAGATGATCATTCAAATTGCATGGAATCAAACAAACAAGCAGGCTTCCTTTGTGGCTTCAATCAAGCTTTAGTTCTGCAGTAAGAAACCAAATCATTCAAAAGGCAGATGTTATTTTATCCCATAAACATTACCCTGTCAACAATGTTAAGTTAAAGCAAACAAAATAACTGGTATATTGCCACTTCAATTGTCATATCAAATCTGAATGAATATTTGATTTCCCTTATAAGATTTAACAAAACTACACACAGTAATTCCTTCAGTCCATTATTCATCTTCCAGTCCTCTCCAAAACATGTTTTGCCAGATTATAATGATGGCATCACATGCAGCATGTACAGGAGTCATTGGACTGACCCTTGGCTGAAGGGTGTCTCATTCGGATAACTTCGTACAGCTTCTCACATGCACAGACTCTTACCTCTGGCCCTAAAAGGACTGGCTGCATGCCATCAGTTATAAACATGTTGTCTTCAAATAACAAGGCTTTTCATCAGCCTCGATTATCTTATGAATCTAAGAGCAGTCCTTTTAGATCAAAGTGTAAGGATTGAACCAGAGCAACATGCAGAGGTAGAACAGAGCAAAATGAGCGCATTAGGGGTTAGGATGCAGCCTGTAGGAGAACAACTGGGTATTGCGGGCTAAGGGAGCACCAGCGGTTAAACACATATTTCAGAAAAAGCCTATTTAATTAAATGTTTTCATAAAAGGATAATAAATCTAGTGGATCCAAGAGAAGCTCTGCAGCGGTCTCTGGCAGATCAATGTCTCTGTCCTGCCCTTACACTAAAAGGGACGGAGAGGTGCATGGTGTTCCTCAGGGTTCATTAATGGTTTGATCAAAACAAGGAAAACGGTGTGACGTTGCGTAAGGAATTTGGCGCTAAAAGCAGCATTAGAACAGACAAGCTCTGACTCCCTTTTGGACGATGAGTTGCAAACGGGCATCTAGTGGTTCTGAGTGAGAGTGGGAGGAGCGGGGGTCCTTTAGGTAGAAGCAGACAGGTACACAAAGGCATGCCAGAACTCTTACTTAAATCCCCATCCTGTCCCCCCTAGGACTATAGCTGCCAGGAGAATAGCCCCTGCGATGGACCCTATTATGATATTGGTGCCACTGGGACCTGCACAGAGGAAGGAGTAGGGAGGAAGAGTGCGGAAGAGGAGGGGCAGAAACAAAATAACACCACTAAAAAACACACGTTAGAGGACAGCATCAACACTGTACATCAACAACGACAACTAGAGAGAGAGAGAGAGAAATGCAGATGGTGGGATACCTGCAGACAGAGAAAGAGAGATGGAGGAGAGGAGGATACCAGCACATTGGGTGGAGGTGGGAGAACGGGGAGGTGAGTGAGGGAGGTCAGGGAGACAACAGTAACAAAACAAAGGAGAGAGAGTTTTATTACTTTGTGTTTATTCCCCCTCTCCTGCTCTCTCAGCTGGACACCCTCTGGTGCTTTAAGGCCCTATGAGCTGCTGCTCTATTGCTCTGTGTCAAGGGCAGACTGCGAGAAAGTAAGGAAGACACTTAAAGATGGCACTGTGCCTGCAAGATACACACACACACACACACACACACACACACACACACACACACACACACACACACACACACACACACACACACACACACACACACACACACACACACACACACACACACACACACACACACACACACACACACACACACACACACACACACACACACACACACACACACACACACACACACACACACACACACACACACACACACACACACACACACACACACACACACACACACACACACACACACACACACACACACACACACACACACACACACACACACACACACACACACACACACACACACACACACACACACACACACACACACACACACACACACACACACCACACACACCCACTCTCTCCCAACATTGAAACCAAGACGCGGCAGAAGGGAAAACACTGTGGTCTAAAAAAGTGATGTTAAAGGGAGAGTTTAGATAGTTTGAAGTGGGAATGAATGAGGGACTTATCAATAGGCATTGAGATGATGGTAGGCGGGTCCCAGTTTTGAGAAGCAGACAGGAGTAGAGAATAGAATATAGAATAGAATTGTTTAATGTCATTATACAGAGGCAGAGAAGCTAAGCAATGTACTGCTGTGGAGGGGGGCAGCAGCAAATGAAAAACAGCCCACCTAAATAAATCAGTGTTGTCTGTGTTAGGCAGGTTTGATTAACCTTGCTGTCGGACAGCCTGAGGGAAACTGAAGCTGTTATCCAGTGATGGAAGAAGTACTCAGATTATTTAGTAAGTAAAAGTACAGATACTATGGTGTTAAAATACTTGATTACAAGTCGATTTCCAAGTAACGTTTTTGTTTTTCAAAAAAAGAATGAAAGTATTACAATCAAAATGTATGTAATCTTTATGCACATTGGTCAAAATTGCAAAAAGTACATTAACTTACTTTCTATCACTGCTGTTATCTATGCTCTTGTCAAAGCCACCAGACTATATTGACAAAAACAGTCCTTTCAACTTGTAGAACAGCTACTCCCTTTTTCGTCTTATTTTGTGACTTTTATTATTTCGGATTAGCTAAAGTCACGCATTAACACAAGCTGAGTAAATGATCGAGGCAGTCTTGTTCTGCAAGGTTGAAGTGCTGTTTCTGTCAATAAGGTCTGGTGGCTTTTGAGAAAGCGTTGATGAATATAACGGCTTCAGTTCTATGTTGAATAAAAACTGTCTGACAGCAAGGAGAAGTGGTGAACATATTCAAACAGACATAGAGCTGGCCTTTCTTTTAGGTTGCTACAATAACTTTTGCTGCATCTTCAGCAGCACGTTTATTTGCTCCTGTGCCCGTGCAACCACCATCTACTGTAGATCACACACTGACTATGGATGAGAGCATCATAAGACCCCCTTTAAACAATCCAAAGTATCCCCTTTGACTTACAACCATCAGCAGAACTACTCTGTGTGTTGAAAAGGATGAGATACTGTGCTCTGCTCAGTACATAGAGAAGCTACAGGGATGATGGGTAGAGACTATGAGGGGGTATGAGAGGCAGACAGAAAGAGAGACATGGGCAGGTGGGGAGGGGTATGGACCTTTCTTCTCTGGGCCTGTTGGGACGGTTGGCTCTGGGATGGGGTCGAAGACACTGCAGTCCTTGCCTGTGTAGTCCCTGTCACAGATACACTTCACTTCATTACTGCAGGTCTACAGAGAGAGGAGAGAGAGAAGGAGAGATTAGTGTAGTGTTCAATAATAGCTGCTAAGAAGAGAAAGATGTTTAAACTACATCAATGTTTAAAACACATTGTAGCTAGTTAGTATGAAGTCGGTGAAATGCGTCACTCTGGTCCAAATATGTCACTCTTTCCTACGTGAACTAGCCAAACTGTTGTAACCCATAAGGACCCACCGTGACACAGGTGTCACATGACCTTTAAATGTTCTGGAAAGTTCCTTAGACAACTTTAGCCTTTATTTTATCTCATGAAGTCCCTAAGTGACACGCACTGAACAGTTTGGTGGGTCATGGTCCAGGACATTTGATTTTGTGTTCCCATGACAACTTGTCCAAGATGTCCATGTGCCAGAACTAGCTACATTTCAGAAGCTTGTTTTTTGTTGCTAAAGGTACAATTCAAGCCATTTAAGAATTAAAATGCTTACATAACATGTCCTTTATTACATTTAACCTGTTTTGGAAACATTTCTTCATCAAATTGATATGAAACAAACATCGCTGTGACACTGATGTCACATCGGGACTTTAACCCTAAACATTCACAGTAAACCCGGAGGGACATATATGTACAATTAGAAATATTATGATCTGCTCAGTTAATTTAGCTGATTCAATTATATTGAGTTAATATATTCTTTATTCTTCAATTCAAAGAATGTTCAAACTAATTTAAACCAAAAAATCTTCCTCCTTAATTAAGTTATAAATAACAGTTACTTTACCATTAAAGCCCAATTTGACATATATGTCACTTTTCAGATATTTGACACTAGGGGGGGGTTACTTGTCAGAAATGTGTTCTAGGTGGTCTATTTAGTCTAAATTATGTTCCCCTTAATTTCCCCAAAAGTAGAAATGGGTCCGGGTTCTTATGGGTTAAGGTTGTTTTTTGTCTTTGGGTGGATCTATGTTATTTTTGTATTACTATTTGTCATAGTTATGCTTTGAAAATGATAAGCAATAGATTATGAATGCATCTAATTAAGTATAAGGTTGAGACATTATATTCTTGGTGGAACTTGGGAGCTTTGAGTATAAATAATCTACTTATATTTTATTTATTTTTGTTCTTAATTTCAGTGTATACATACATATGCTTTGGTTTGTCCTAACTTGGAAATGGCTCATATTCTTTTTATGAATGGTTTATATGTGAATTTAAATTTTAAATAGAAAATGAAATGAATAAACTAAACTATGACCACTTTAATACAAATACTGTAGATATATGTTCCCCTAATTGTCACCAAAATGAGCTTCATAAATATGACACGGCTGTTGTTTTAGATGCACAGGTATTCCTTAATGGTGTATGTAACTTGTATGACTGTAAATGTTGAGTTGTGAGCTCAGGACTATTGTTTACCCCGTGGTCGGAGCAGATGCGCCCAAAGGTAGATCCCGAGCAGGTGCTGAGGTTGAACGTGGCCACAGGGAGGCAGCGTCGCTCCAGACACATCATGTTGGGCCCGCAGGGGGCGCCGTCCTCCACATAGCCCAGGTCGGAGCCGTCCTCCAGCAGAGCATGGCCTGCTCTGAGGGGAGCATCACACATGTGAGACAGGTAGGAGAGCAGGAGGAGAACTACACATCAGATATATGTGACCCACTGACCTGCAGTCCAAGTACTTGTTCTGGTGGTAGAGGGTGAAGCTGGTCACCTCCCCCTGCAGGTCTCCAAACTTTGGCTTCATGGTGACGTTGGCACAGAACAGGAAGCCGCATAAAACATCCCTACACAGGAGGAGTGATGTCAGAGAACAATGGGGGCTTTGTTCACAGAATTCAACTTGAATAAAAAAAAAAGCTTCAAGTAGAACTAGAGCTAACACATGGAGCTTATTTTGGTGACTGAGTTATTACAAAGGATTTGTTGCAACATAGTTTCAGGCAAGGCAAGGCAAGTTTATTTATATAATGTAGCACCTTTCAACACAAGGCAATTCAAGGTGCTTTACAAAAATGAAAGACATTCAGACAAAGGCATTTAAAAACAGTAAAAGATAATAAAAGAAACATTAAAAGAAAAAAAACATGAATAAAAAGTACATGAATAAAAAGTTACAGTGCAGTTTAAGATATGAATAGTTCACACAGAAGTTCCACTTTACTGATGAACACAACGGCTCAGTTTCAATTAAAAGCAGCGACAAAAAGAAAAGTCTTCAGCCTGGATTTAAAAGTAGTCAGAGTTGCAGCGGACCTGCAGGTTTCTGGGAGTTTGTTCCAGATATTTGGAGCATAATAACTGAACGCAGCTTCTCCATGTTTAGTTCTGACTCTGGGGACAGAAAGCTGACCAGTCCCTGAAGACCTGAGAGATCTGGATGGTTCATAATTTAGCAGGAGGTCAGAAATGTATTTTGGGCCTAAACCATTCAGTGCTTTATAAACCAGCAGCAGTATTTTGAAATCTATTCTTTGACACACAGGAAGCCAGTGTAAAGACTTCAGAACAGGAGTGATGTGATCCACTTTCTTAGTGTTAGTGAGGACTCGAGCAGCGGCGTTCTGAATCAGCTGCAGCTTCCTAATAGATTTTTTTAGTGAGACCTGTGAAGACACCATTGCAGTAGTCAAGTCTACTGAAGATAAAAGCATGGACAAGTTTTTCCAAATCCTGCTGTGACATTAGTCTTTTAATCCTAGATATATTCTTTAGGTGATAGTAGGCTGATTTAGTAACTGTTTTAATGTGACTGTTGAAACTCAGGTCAGAGTCCATGACTACACCTAGATGTCTGGCTTTATCTAGGCAGTTTACTAATTATCCTCCAGGTGTATGTAATACATACATTTTGTATTTGTTTAATTGTAGGTCATTAATCAGCTAACAGCAGTTTTGGTCTTTTCATGGAATTAGCTTTACCATTTGGTAAAAACTGCACAAAATGCCGCTGAGGCAGCACCGTTTTTGCAAAAACAACAACATCTTATTCTTCTATGAAATGATCAGCAGACTCACGGCTTGTTGCACTGCAGCCAGCCCTGGCCCTCAGGACCCGGACCACAGTTTCCTTTCTCTGTCCCCTCAGCGTTCAGCTTCTCATAACAAAACCTGTCTGCTGAATCTGGGAGGAAAAAGAAAAGGAGAATAAGACTACAAAGCCATAGATAAAAAAAAAAACCTTTACAACTATAATCTTCTTGTGCTCTATACTTACTATAACCCCAGAGGCCCCTACACTGTCCATCACGAGTCCTACATCGTCCTCCGTAACAGCGGCCCTGAAGAAATGAGGTAACAACAATCAAGAATACATCATAACTCAGAGTGAGCAGCAGACTAGAAAACAAACCTGCCTTTACCTGACTCGTATCACATATGTAGCCATCCAGCTTGTGCACATTGTGAGGACACTGCAAGAGAAGAGAAGTACTTCATGTTCTGAATACTATTGTTAATCTTGTAGTTCTGCCCCCCCCACTGGTATTACATAACAGTAATCTGTACCTGGCTGGAGTCTCCGGTGCAGGTCTCTGGGATATCACAGTCGTTCACAGCCTCTCGACACACCACGCCTCTCTGCTCATACTATGTCACAGCATGAAAAGGAATCAGGGAAATGCTGGATATGAAATATTCATTAAACATTTCCATTATGTTTGCCTTTTATTCCAGTTTAACTTTTAAGTAGTTGACAGGATGCCTGGTTTCTAAATGTGGTCCAACAGAAATTACAGCATGCACAACACATTTGACTATTTTAAGTGGAGGCAATAAAAGAGCAGAGTAGCAAATGAGATACAGATACCTCCATGTGCCAGGGCTCACTGAATAATTGGTGAGTATAACAATGATGTGAATACAAATGCTTTGTCCGTTGAAGTGGCCAGATCACAACCCAGTTTCACAGTTAGACCATCATGAAAGACATCTCCAAAACCATAGTTTTTATAATAGAACAACTATTCTTAATTGTATCCTATTAAACTATGATTGTCTCTGATACTTTATGTCCTTTTCCCATGCCTGGCGAAGTTTGATTTCTGCTGTACTTTGATCTTGATCTCAATTACCTGATCAAATGAAGTTGGTCTATATAAATGAGGGAACATGTGGTGGAGGAGGACTGGTGTTTATCCCTCCCATAAAGTCCCACAGACTTGAACAAGATGCACTGCAGCTATTCTCGAGGCTTGCCCGACTCTAAACTAAGACACTTTATGTTGGTTTTTCCTTTCATTTGTCACCTATCAATTTACATCTGGTTCCCGTTTTTGATCCCCTGTCATATACTGTAAGTGGGCTCACCTTGCAGCCGCTGCAGCAGAGTCCGTTACTGCACATGGCATCATGGGTAAGTGTGCACTTTTTACAGCAGGCTCCTCCGCTACGGGCGCACTCCTGCAGCCACAGATGGAAAACAAACCTTCAGCTCATTTCCAGAAAACAGCTTACAGTAAGAGCTGGCACGGTGTCCGACTGGGTACTCACCACCTGGGATCCACAATCACACTCTTCCCCCGGCTCCACGAAGCCATTCCCACACTCTGGAGGGTCCAACAGCTGATGGAGACAGACAGGGACATATATCAGCACTTATTTATATAAGTGGGAGTCAGATGGACAAGAGAGGAAATGTGTCAGTTGTATAGGAGATGAGCAGAGATACTAATATGAATTACTGTAAAGAAGAAGGAAAGAAATTCAAATATGTGTTTCCAATGGAAATGAGACCACAAGAAAAATAATAATAACACTAATTATAATAATTATAAATATAATAATAATACAAAATTAAATATAATAGTCCGTATTATTAAAATTAGAATAATAAGAGACACTTTACATGGTAATACAAAACAGAAAGCAATAACAGTACAAATAAATATTAGTCATCAAATATTACAAGCAGATTTACATAGTTGAGTGTGTTTTGGAAAAAGGGCAGTCGGAGGGAGAATGTCAGAAAATTAATTAGTATAAAAATGTTATGCAGAGAGGCTGCTCCTCTCACCACATCCCATCATGCCCCTCACCTTGTTTGGCTTGTTGAAGAGGCAGCTCCCGCCCCCCTGGAGCAGGAACTGGCTGTACTCATCAACACTGCAGCGAGAGAACTTTCTGGGAAGATAGTATCTGTGTGTACACACACACACACACACACACACACACACACACACACACACACACACACACACACACACACACACACACACACACACACACACACACACACACACACACACACACACACACACACACACACACACACACACACACACACACACACACACACACACACACACACACACACACACACACACACACACACACACACACCACACACACACACACACACACACACACACACACACACACACACACACACACACACACACACACACACACACACACACACACACACACACACACACACACACACACACACACACACACACACACACACACACACACACACACACACACACACACACACACACACACACACACACACACACACACACACACACACACACACACACACACACACACACACACACACACACACACACACACAGAAAGAGATTGAGACCAGGACGTGGCAGAAATGTCCCATCACTTTGCAATCGGACAGTAATTGCATGATCTGTAGTAGGATATTATACAAATGAATAATTCAAATCTGTATTGCACCATCTGGTCAGCAGACACATCTAAATCATGCATACTGTGTAGTAAATACAAATTCAATATGTAATTCTTGGTTAGCATGCTGATGTTTGATATATCAACACATGTTCCTGTTGCATGAAATCCAAGCTGTGATTATCACAGGCATGGCTCATTGAAGACAGAGTACAAGTCAAAGCATCCCTCTGCTACAGGTGTTTAATTCTATAATTGAGTGAAATTAACGGAACAAATCACAGCTTAGGGTGAATGCGAAAAGAAACAGTCCTGCTGTTTAATTGTGTCAACAAACAGAGAAGAGATTGATGTTTTGTTTTTGTTTAGTTCAGTGTGCTATAATGAGGATATTTACCCCGTGTCCTCCATGATGCAGCCCAGCCAGGCGTCTGGACACCTGCAGTCTCCTGTGAGGAACACCAGGAGGAAGAAGAGCACAGAAACTTCAATAAATAATGTAAAATAAATAACGTAGATCAGCATTTAACATCCGAGCTGTGACACTTCACATGCTGCAGCTCATGAGGAAGATGTATGATCTGAAAGGAATAGAACTGATGTCTATTGGAAGATAAATGGAGAGCCTATAGTGTGCGCTCCTGGCATTGAATAATGGACCTGATGGCTCTTCAACATTAATCACAGAGCACATTGTTCAGTTGCAGCGAGGCTCTAACCCCCACCCCCGCCTTCTTGGAGGCAGGTGACTAATCACCGAATGGAAAAGTCTAATTACAGACGAGACCTGCTGGACAAGGTTACCCACAATGCTCTCCCTCCCTGCCTCCATCCTTCCCCCACTGATCCTACTCTCTTGCTTTGATAATTAATTCAGTTCTACCATTAGTTTATAGATGTCTCTATCCTCCCCCATCCACATTCACTGTTATCGTTTACCTGCAGAGTTGCGCATGTTGTTCCACCTCATGCCGATGTTCTGGCCGAGACTCTGGCACAAAGTGATGGCCATCGCCCCTACATTCCCATACTGCAACAATCACACAGAGAGTCCACACACAGGAGAGCTTTATTGTGAGATGGAGACAACACTGATATAAAACGCTTAAGGAGCTAGGCTTTGACCAACATGATGTTCTGCAAATCAGGATTAGAGGAAGATTTTAGCAAGAGAAGATCAATATCACAACACATAGCAAGCTAGCAGTTTTCAGTTTTTTCCATTATTGATGCTGAACTAACGTACTGCTGGTTCAAGATAAATGTTTTACTTAAACACGAGAGGGATCAGAAGCAATCATCTCTTATAAATCTTCTTCTTAAATAGCATATTTCCCACAATGTCAAACTATTTCTTTATATCAAGATTAGCTAACAAACTAATTTGAAACCTATAATATGTAAAATGCAAACATTTCTTCATCTCTTGATTTAAACCTGGCAATGTGGAAACAGACTTTACCAACAATTCTACCTCTGAACTCGACTGGTTCAAAAGAAAAAACCTTTTCAATCTTAGATTCAGATAAACCTCATGTTCTAATATACAAAGGAAAATAGATATATTTGTAGCTTTCCCTCACCTCGTTGATGCCCCCTCCTCTTGTTAGAGAGCACACCCCCCCGGTGTAGGCCGTCCCACTGCGGCTACTGTGAAATGTACGCCCTCTGAGGCGGAAAAAAAAGATACCATCGTTTAGAATCAAACGTATCAAGCACCCAAAAATCATCCAAGCCTTAAATCTCCAGATATTTAAATTGCCTTACGAGAAAAGTTGGACGAGGTCACTCTGATCTTTGATGTTGTCTTTCCTGTATCTCATGAAGTTCTGCAGCGTTATCAAAGGATCTTCCAATACTGGCATCATATTTTTAGAGGTCCAGGTCTCCATGGCAACCAGCACGATCCGCGTGTTCAACTGTTCCTTGTAGATCTGAGGACGGAAAACCGCCATCACTTTCCTGCTTTGTTGGTGCGACACCTGTGCTGTCAACACTCTGTGTGCTATCTGGCATGAATTATTGGAAATAAACACACAGTCCCTGACAGGTGGCTGTGTGCCGAGCAAGCGGAGTTTAAGAGAAGGAGGACTGTTAAACAAAGCTCTTACCCGCATCTGCCATGTTGACCACTGCTTTGGCAAAGTTCTTGGTTTGGCTGCTGGAGTGACGCAGCTGTACAAACTGTGGAGACACAGAGATACACAGATGGTGTGAGAGATCTCCTTCTATCTCTCACACACAAAAGGAATACAGACAAACAAATATATAACTGATCCAATCCATCCATATATCCGTAAATTCATCCAATCATACATTTATACATCCATCCAATGTCTCCGGCAGCCAAAATGTAGCTTTCATTTTCATTTGTCTCCAGATCTCCCTTTAGATCTAGGTCCTGTTAAACAGCCTCATTGACTCAGACAATTCAAATTTCTCTGTACGACAAAGACCACCAGTGCAGATGTCTGACGTCTAAACAATCTTAACCGGAAAGAGTACTTTTTTACTAACCATTTCGTTGTCGTTGACCACCATCAACTCAATATATTTGGTCTCAGTCTGGACAGAGGGTTTGCGGACAGATCTCTTGGATCGCCTCAGCCCCCCTGACACCTGCTCTTCTGTGGTTTGGTCCGGTCTGTCGTGATCACCATCACCTCCTCTGCTATCCCACTCACTGTCCTCTGTACAGTCTGGACACACAGAGAAGCTCCAGGCACTCAGAGCAACACTACTTTTTATAATGCTGTATGGTACAGTGCAAATATTTGTATCTACATTGTCAGTCAAAGATTTAAAGATCCCAATCCAAAAGCTGAATTGTACATGGGGGTATTAGGACCATTGACTACGGCTTTGTATTCAAAACGTGTTATTCCTACAGTACATAAAACCTACGCCTTTGTTCACTTTTCTCTTTCACTGATGTGAAGAATTCCTCTCTTTGACCTCAATGAGAAAATAATTACTTTTTGTATATAGGAACATTTTGGAGTGTTTTTGTATAGTGACATAACAGTACCTATGAAATATTAAGCAACAGTGCATTTGAAATGATTGCAACAGTGGAATGAAGTGAAATCTAACTTGAGGCACTGCGGTTATATTAAAATCTAATTAAGATGAGAAGATTAGAAAAAATACTTTAACGCAGTATTATTCTGATGTGATGCGAGTGTCAGTAGTTTGTTTTAGTAATTTACCTGTGCAGTGAGGGGAAAGTCTGATATCAGGCATCCTGCGGATTAAGTGAGCACCATCCTCCTATAACACAATCAATACAGATGACATTACACACATTAGTACCTCAAAATTCAACATCCAGATCTCAATATTGTATTAATATCACTCTCCTATTTACCTGATTGCTTCCATTTTGAACAGGCTCGATACCGTAAGAGAAGAAGCCATCAGAGAACATGCCGCTAGGAACCAAGAGACGGGTGGTGAGATGTAGAGCAGAAAGAGACAGACAACTCGTAAATTAAGTACAGTTCATAGGAAATGTGTTTTTTAACAGGACAACGAATGTGATTTTATAAATAAAGGTTTACTGTGGGGCTCACCACAGGCCGTGGCAGGTGGAGAGCGCTGCCCAGGACTCGGGTAAACCTCGTAACCTTCCCTGGTAGTAGCAGTGCTCTCCTCCCTGTGGACACAAGAAACAACCTCTACTGACACACTTCAGGCTCACTTTCATACTTCATTGGATATTATAATAGGTCAGCCCTGAGTAGAAAACCTCCGCAAAGGTAACTCCCCGCTCCTTCTTTCCACACTCGTGCATTTACGGCACAGTTTTTGACCTACTTGTGTCCTCTTCTCTACCCCACTCTTTTCTGCTTCACTGCCAATAAAGGTGGAGGTAAATCCTTGACAAGGATCTCTTCAATAAATCATCAATCTTGTTGCCCACACAGTTAGATCTGAGAATTTAAAATGGGATGACTAGTAGGTAGGTTGCAACTGAAAAACACAGGGTGAGAGAAAAAAAAGGAAATCGCGCTCTGCTCTTTCCTGTCCTAGTAACCTTGAAAACCACAATAGAGCGTTTTGCCTCCAGCTAACATTTCCTCAGAAGTGGGCGCACCGCTTCACGAGGTCACAGTGAGCAAGATGAATCACCAGGAAAGGTGAGAAAAGTGAGAAACATTGGTTCACCACGACCAAATTGAGTTCAGCAGGGTGTCTCAGCCTTGCCACAACAGCTCGGGCAACAACAAAAATGCCTCTTGCTTTAAATGGAAACAAAAGCCGGGGTAACAACACGTTTTCCATTTGAATTTATTTCCCCATCGGACTCACACTTCCAGACCTCTCTGTTTATTTTAGGACCACATTTGACATCTGAGTAAAAAAAAGCTTGATGCTTATTGTTACAAAATGTTTTTAAAATCCAAGAGTTACATTTTGACTATGAAGGCTATTATGTTGCCAAATAATTGCCAGAGGATTGAAGAGTCTGTTTATTTGCTGATATAAATCAATCAACGGAAACCCACAGGATTTCAGGCTGTAGAAGTACATCAGTGTAATATTATTGTTTTTTGTACCTGTAACTGTATACTTTCACTCCAGACAATAACACAGAAGGGATTCATCTATTCACTATTTATCAGGGTATTTCAAAAGAGAACTTAAGTGTATTAATGTTGTGTTTCACGGCACCCTCTCATACATTGTTACCATTCTGGAGTCAATGCCAGTAAAAACAAACTTCTTGTATTTACATTTTTTTCAAAGAATTCTACACTTTATATTTTAGAAAATAAAAAGAGGTCTGGAAACACAAACATCCTTCCGTACTCTGTAGTGTTTTCTATATAATGATCAGGTACTATCTGGATAAATAAAGGTTTTGAATACTATAAATTACTGGAATACAATTCATTAGTTTTCCATGTTGTGTAGGAACCCTACAAAAGCATTTTGGCGACTGAGAACAGTCCGGTGACGTGCTGCCCTGAATGCATCACACCTGCGATGTCCAGCAGCACAGAGGCATGATGGGAGGCCACCGTCCAGCTGAGAGACAATCTGTCCTGACCACAGGTCTCCATCCCGGACATTTTAAGCCTCCTCCCCCTCCTTCCCGCAAAACTGGGAACAAACTGATCATCTATGACCGCACACACACCCCCAAAATTATCCAAACTTATATTGCCTTTGTATTCAATGGCATTTAACACCTCAATATCCTCCTTCTCTTCTCTCGCCGGTCTGCTCTTCCCTCCCTCTCGCTCTTCTTCCATTCTCCTCACCGCCAAGTACTTAATGACACTGCTGAGCTAACTGGTTGCTATGGAAACAGGCTTGTGATAGGTCAGGTGGAGTGAGGGAGAGTTTGGCACGATTGTGGGTGGGGACATGTAGTGCTGGTGGGTGGGTGGGCTGACTGCTAGGGGGGCAGTGAGTGACACATTTATACAGAAAAGAGCCATCCCTCCTGGGTAGCAGAATGCAGTGACATTCCTCTAGTCTATGCTCAGAAGCGCACATCACATTAGATGTCGAGGCTTTCATCCAGTTTCCTGTTATCTCCTAATTCTTTCTCTGAGCTCGTGGATTTTACACCACAGGCATCTGCTGCCTTTCTTCTTGGCTGTCGGAGAAAGGCCACAGCAGAGAGGCATCGTGCACTCCGCTGACAGGAGAAACCCACGTATGTACAGCACGGTAACATACATCATCTTAACAGCTACATGGTAGTGTACTTTGAAGCAGAGAGCACACAATGCTCTTTCTATAAATAGTTAAAACAAGAAGATGAGATCAAACTTTAATAAAACATCACATCAAAATCCTCGAAAGATAAAAACAAAATGTCTTTTGTTGCTAAATGGAGACTTTAACCAAACAGATCTGTGTTAGATGAGCCTAAAATATATATTTCATATCAAATATAAATTCACCCTTCTCTTGTATTGGTTATATGGCTTTTATCGTTTCTGTTTTTATTACCATGATAATTGCCTTTGAACTTCCTTTTAAGTAAAATGGTGTTGTATAATGAGCTCTGGTGAGGCATTGCATCTGACAAACAAAACTTTACTTTCATTCTAACATTCATGGCAACAGCAAGATGTGAAAAGTCTCAGTTTCTGCATCCAAAGAACTGAACGCTGCACTGCCATTCTGGTCACATCATTAATATGCTGAAGTCTTTGTGCCAAAAGATAAGTTAACTCACTAGAATCGTGTCAGTACACACCCCCACCCCACACAATCAGTCTTACCATCGACTGTGAGGGTCTGCCATCATGGTTAAAGTGCCGCTCCACATATTCTGAAGACAGGAGGTGACTACAAAGAGAGAAGAGACACCATTAACATCCTTAACAGCATTATCTCAATCACCATGTCATCAAAATTGGTTATCAAAATGATGAGTATTCTCAACCTCCCCTCAAATGTATTTCACAAAGAATACATATTAACATGTGATGTTAATAAAAATCAGTGGAAGCTCATGAAGATGCAGCAGTGTGTGTTTGCCACATTGGTATTCCCCGTCTTGTCATGCAAAATAGAGGGCTAAGTGCATTTGCTTAAGTGCTGGTAATTGCTAATGAGTACAGCTGCAGTGGATTAGGAGCACCTACTGTTACAAGCGTGTGCAAAAAGGCAGACCTGATGATTTTTTTGGATGGTAATACTAACTGGTTTAGCTCCAGGTCCAGAGTGAAGGTGTGTCCAAACGCTTCCACTTGAAAATAGCTCTGGGCCAAGTGGACAGGCTGAAAAACAACAAAGAGCGAGAGCGAGACAAATTGAATAGTTGATAAATCAAAGTGTAACAAAACAATTGTGGATAAGAGAGTCGCTCTATAACAGCCACAGAGTGATTGTGAAAACAGTGCTATGAATAATACAGCAGATTCAATAGTGTGCGCGCTTTAGCAACTCAGCAGCTGATATAATATGATTGATAACGTCTCCATTGATCGACAATGGCCGCCAGCATTTAGGCAGGCCTGACTGCAGAGAGTTATGGTTGTTAAAGAGCTAAACTAGGATTTCGTAAGAAGGTGGGAAGAGGAGGACAAAACTTTGCTGGTATCGTCCCAATTAAAAAAGAGAAAGACTAGGACAGCACAGATTTGATTTCTTAGTATTGCCTTCTATATTGACTGGTAATCTTACAAATTCAAATTGGAGTGCTGTCATAGTCTTTATTTGTTCAACATTTGCATTAATGATCTGGAATCCAGTTTAGTGTTTTAATTTCTATGGTCTATATTCAGCCATGCTGCCCTGATGGACATCTGGCGGAGGAGGTGAGGAGGAGACAGCAGGGCCAGGAGAGAGGAAGGCTCACTGCAGACTGAACAGTGTGTCTCTGTAGCAGCTCTGGACTTTGATCTCAGTCTGGAGGAACCAGGCTGATCCAATGCATCACTTTGCAGGAATCATTCCAGTGAGCATGGACAACAGACGTCTTACTGCCTTGTTACTGTCTATAGGGGCTTCTGTCTCTGTACAGTGCCGTGTTCCACAGCTTTATATTTGTGTTCAGATCATAAAGTGTGACTGCTCTTAGGTAGGTGAGAATGGAGAAACCAGCTCGAGTGCGCTAGAATTTGAAAGTACACAGCCGGAAAAAAAAGGCCCCTTCATTCAGACTTCCTTACAGAGCCCCTCCTCCAAAACACACGAACGTGCACATGACCAATGAGGGCACGAGATATGTTTGTGCACGAGATGGAAGGCTGACAGGCAGGTAGGCCATCCAGTTATCTGCCGCGGCCCGAGGAAGACAATTGGTCTTGCTTTTTACAGCGCCACGGCTTCCACAGATGAAATATTTGTATATATTTATTGTCAAAGCATTTAATGTATTCATTGCTATCGGGATGTTAAGAGCATTGCATGGAATTTAACAAAAAGTGTTTCTGAAGTGAATTACCTACCCCACCTTTAAGGTGGTTGCCAAACCTTTTATTTATCTGCTCAGAAGGATGTCTATGTTCAAATGTAAATTTGCTAGGCACCTGAAGGACTTCTAATTAAGGTTGTTCAAAAGGTGAGATTCATTATTTCTTCTTGACAAAAACAGCTCCATTTAGAAGCTGCTCTCGCAAATGTTACCCTGAAGGAAAAAGTACTTAGTTAACTTAGTTTTCATAAAACTTTGGTGGGGGGCTGTATCATAGTCCAAGTCAGAATCCGGTACATGTTTGGAGCTGAATCATGCTGCGTATACACACATTATGTTTTTGTTACGGAAAGGGTCTTGACAGAGGGCTTCATTCAACAAGTCCCCTTCTACTTTTTAGATAATAAGTAATGCCAAGGAAGTTGAATGACCTCTTTATGTTAAGCATAAAAACACATGTGGGAATTGTTCTCAAAGTGGTTGTTTCACAAATGACATACAGGGCTTTAATGAACCAATCAAATCAATTTCAGATAACCTGACGGTAGATAACCTACCAGCCAATAATATAGCTGTCCTTGAACAGCATGTCAACTGCTAAACCAGAAATGAAGTCTTTATGCTAAATAAAACAGAAAGAAAGGAATCTTATTATTAGTTTTTTAGGGACACAAATAATTTATCACAACAAAAACAAGTACGGCAAAAGCACTGTGTCAACAATTTTCATCGCAGCATGATGTGACACAAGAGAAAGAAAAGGGTCAGCTCAAGATCCCCAGCTGCTTCTAAATGTATCATGTCCCTCACTCCAAGTGTCTTTAATATTTAAAAAAAACAAAACACAGCAGGTCTGGAGAAGAGCAGCAGCTAAAACATGGACCTCTGAAACATTGTATACTTGAACAGTGTCCTTATTTGTATATTCTGAATGTCTATCATGTGAGATGCTGTCGTGTTGTATTCATAGTAGCTTGCTCTCCAGGGGCAATAACATTCATTTGACCTATAGTCTTTAATCATGTGCTCTCTCATAACAGTTACATGAACTACATCATATCAGCATGACCAAAAGAGAGAGATGGGGGGGTTTGCTAAAGCCTCTTTGGCCATGCAGTATTTCTCACACAGGCCTGCTTTATAATGAATGGGGACATACTTTAACACACCACTGAATAATGAAGAAGTGGAGAGCTCAGCCCAGCAGCCGGATGATCGGAAATAATGAGTCAATATTTCAGGGCGGGCTAAGCTTTATCATGTGAAGATGAGAGGCACTACACACAAACATTTAAAGACATTGTTGGTCAACTGTGCATTTACTACAAAGCTTGCACGGTAAAAAGAGAAAGCAGGTCTAAAGGTTCAAGTTGGCTTGAGTTTAGGCAGAAGAAAAAGGCTGTAAAAAACACAATGTATGTCTGTGCTTCCTCTCAGCTGATATTACTTCACGGTGGACATTCAAAGGTATTTTCAGTGACTAACTAGGTCAAAATCAGAGAGGAGTCTGCTGCAAAACAGCGCCCTGCCATCCCCGTGCAGCTTCAGCAGCACTGTTACAGACACTGGAACAATGTGGTTCCCACCAGCGGAGTAACAGTCTGTCTTAATGTCACACACACACATGTGCACACACACACTTGGTACAATGTCCCTAATAGTGAATCTTCCTCAGTAAGGTTGTATGATGATACTGAACACTAGATAAAACATATTCAATGATTTCCTGAACTCACAAACTGCATATCAAGCTGCAAGCCCCCGCTCCAGGTGATTTTGGTCCAGAAAGAAAATGAACCAATCTACTCCTGATTTTTGCTGGGGGATTCTTAAAACCCTATCAAAGCCCCATTGATGTTCCTCACCCAAAACACTTAAAACACTACGACCACTGAACTCAGAATTTCAGATAGAACCAATGTGAAAATGAACAGAAGTGGGGATATGAGAAATAATTGATGCCAAAAGCTGTGTTACTTAGAACTTACCAAAGTGTTCTCAGTGCTGTTCTTCACCCTGGTATCCAAGTAGTCACGAGCCATTTCCCCCTCCGACTCGATCTTTTGGACCAGCCGCTTTGGATAGGTGACCTCGATGGCAGTGTCCCCGCTGTCCGGCTGCCCTGCTGGGGTGAACCAGTCCCAGATGCCTCCATCCTGCACTGGGCTCCTGTCCACACCTGCAGGACGAACAACAGAGAAACTCACAGGGAGGGAGGGCAAGGGTGTGTTGGCCATGTAGGCAGGCACACACCTGTCTAAATTGGCTGGTAATGTGAACATTATAGAGGTGATATATTGTTTAATAAAACACAATGTGGGATGACCGAGATAAGTGTTTGTTTCTTTAATTGTATGGTGATGTAATTGATCACACTGACGAGTGAATCTGTCACTGATCTATTCTAATGTAATGGCCACAATAAGATATTGTAGGAAATAATGAATGTGGCAATTTGCAATAGTTTTTAGGCTACATTGTAGACTGACGCCCATCTTAATAATTGCACAGGGCCATAGCCTCACATTTCAGCAATCGTTAGACAGGCTGTCAAACACGGTAACTGGTGTTTGGCAGGTTATATCATTGTGCGTTTATATGAATTAAACACCGCTGGTAATGGTTATGGATAAATGCGAGGGGGGCTGCGATGGGAATGTGTTGATGCAGCAAATCAATCGCCTCGGAGACAGAGTGCTGCTTGGCACCGGGTGACTCCTACAATAAAATCGCCGGACTTAGAAAGTGCTGGTGCAAGTGAAAACAAATTGTGGATGCAAAGGAAACGAAAAAGGGTGCTCCCGCTCTTTATCCAAACCTCCCTCACACTCTCTCTTACCTGATACCGTAAGCCTCTCGCCCACTGCAGCAAAGACCATGAAGCACCACACCGCCAGCATGATCTTCACATATTCCCTCGGATTACAACATCGAGAGCCGCAACAATGTCACGAACTCGGCCGACGGTAGGGAGGAAAAAGACCAAGAACCGCACAGCAGGAATGACGGCGAAGAGCGAGAGAGGATCTGCTAAACATCTGATGATGCGGGTCCTTTCATCTCTCCCCCTCTCTGTGTTTCTCTCTCTCTCCCTTTCTCAGACAGACACCGAGACTTTGGTGAGCATATCAGAAGGATCAAACGCGAATCATAACCCGGACCTATGGCGAAAATTATATATTGATCAGTGCGGAAATAGTGAGGGGAAGGGAGAGTGCGCGCTTCGGATGCATCGCTCCGTGGGAGAGTTTGGGTGTATATGGGTGTGAGGATGTATGTCAATCTGCGGTATGCGGAAATGATGGCACGGGGAAGCGGAGAGAAATGTGTCTGCGGTGAGGAGGGCACGTGGGACAGCGGGACCCTCCCTCGTCCCGGGCAGCCTCCTCCTCCCGTTGCCAGGGAGAGGATGCGACAGGCTGGGTGCTGCTGAGGAGGTGAACCGCGGAGCAGGAGCCGGGGGGCATTCATGGCCTCACTGCACACGAGGATGAATGGGTGAATATATCTATGGTCCCCATCATCATGATTTAATTCCCCCCTGTTTCCATGGTAACCAAGTAAAACTGTTTATATGTTTGTCAATCCTTTTTTGTTTCATGTAGGCTAGCCTAACTTATTGTGACATAGCCTATAAGTCCATGTCTTTCTCTTCTGTTAAATGTACAATAAAGTCAAATTTCATGAAACCACACAACAGTTCTATGACTTATTTTCCTGGAATTGACGAAGGAAAGACTACATCATGTTTTTATTTCTAAAAACGGTGTGATGATTGAAAAGGATGTTAGATGTTCCTATAGTGTCACGGTAGAGCGAAGGAAGCAGGACCCAAATGCAGATTAACCTGATATACCTTTATTTCAAGGATAATGAAAAATAGAACTAGGACAGACAGAACACTCACCGGTGAACACAGTCAACAACGAAAGACAAACCGACAGAAAAACCAGAACTTAAATACACACAAGACTAATCACACAAACAAGACACAGGTGAGGAGGGAGGAGAAAACACAGGGGCCACAGGTGAACACAATCGGGTAATCAGACACACCAGGGAAACTAACGCAGACAGAAAACCAAAAACAGATCTAGACAAGACAAAACACCACAAAGACAGATCGTGACAGTACCCCCCAGGGGCGGAGCTTCCTACAGGCGATACAGGCGGTTGCCTAGAGCGCCACCCAGAGGGGGGCGCCAAAAATTGCACACAAAAAAAAAAACTTTTTTTTTTTTTTTTGTTGCTTGGCGTAGTTTTGGCGCCCCCCTCTATATCTGCAACCATTATTCTTACATAAAAAAAAATTCTAACATAAGGGGAAATAAGACAAAAATCTAAAACGGTCGGTCGGTCTAAGAGCCTCGGCTTTAGGTGTTCACAGTCAGAACATGCTAGAGCGCTGTGCATTGATGAGTATCGGTCAAGTGTTTCTAAATTGAGCGTTGAGGAAAGAAAGACTAACGTTAGAGAACTATGAAGAGGCAAAAGCCATCCGGGGCGCAGTATAAAAACAGAAGAAGAGAAACGTGCCAAGGTGAAATGTATGCAATTTTGATTGTATTGTCAACATTAGCGAATGGATCATGTAATCTTGCTAGTTAGCCAAGCCAAAGTTAGCTAGCCAGCATTTGTTATTGCCATTCAGTCGAAACTGTCATAAGGCTATTTTCGTTGTGTCATGAAATAGAAATATTAGTAATAATAACAATGTTAGTTTTGGTGTAGCGAGCTAGCCAGTGTGGTGGAATGTTAGTTAGTTGGTAACGTTAGCTAACGTTAAGTTTACCTCAGAAAGCACATTGACTATCCGAGTCAAACATTTGCCAAATTCAACCCTGTTATAATGTGCGCTAACGTTAGCTAACTAGCTCAGTGGTTCTCAACTCCAGTCCTGTTGAATGTTTTAGTTCCAACCCAGAACTAACACACCTGGTTCAACTGTTCTAATAACATAGGCATAGCTCTTGATTAGTTCAATCAGACCTGTCAGGCTGTCCAAATGCTTACTAACTAAATAATAGCTACATTTAACAAATGGAAATTATTCAATGTTGATAATACACATTTTGTTATATCATTTTAGATTCACTTTTAAAATATCTGGGACCACCTGCTGCATCAGTTGACAAGGAACAAAAGCGGCTGAAGTCAACAAAGAGGCACTTCTCATATGAGTCTCCTGATGAGACATTGAGGGATGCCTTGCAAAATCTCGAGGTAACCTTCCTTAATGTGGTGGTGGATGCTGCAGTGTCAGCACAAAAGGAGAGGTTTACCACTCTTAAACATGTGCAAGACAAGTTTGGCATTCTGTACTTCCCAGACCTGCCACACCAAGAGCTGATGAAGCAAGCAGAGGCAGTTGCACACACCTTAAGCCATGGAGGGAAATCGGATTTGTATGGGAAGGAGCTGGCTCAGGAGTTGGAAAATGTACCTGACTTGCCATCAAAGAGCATGACAACTCTTGAGTTGTTGAAATTCATACACACAAAGCAGCTCACCGAAATATATCCCAACTTGTGTATTGCTCTGCGGATCAGTGCAACGCTACCAGTAACAGTAGCTTCAGCCGAGAGGAGTTTTTCCAAATTAAAACTCTTGAAAACATACCTGAGGTCAACCATGGCTCAAGAACGCCTCAGTGGTCTGGCTGTAATCAGTATTAACCATGAGGTTGGTGGTCAGATTTCACATGATGATGTGATTGATGACTTTGCAGCGAGGAAGGCCAGAAGGATTGCACTGTAAATGGAAACCAGTAGGAGCTAATATGTAGGCTAACCTTGTGTGATGATAGTGAGTGGAATGTAAATAGTTCTTAATTTTTATTTATTTGTTTAGCATATTATATATTGATTATTTGACATGTGTAACATATTTTACATTTCTTCTTAATTTTCTTTTTTTGAAATTTGAACATTCTTTTATTGTTTGTTATTATTATTATTGTTTGTTACCTAAGTTGTTTGTTTTAATTCTTTAGTGTGCACTTTACATTTATTCTTAGCTCTTGTCCTTGCTTGTAATAAATAAAGGTGCAGTACTTTACTGTTAAGATGTTTTGATATTGCGGGGGGGGGGGGCGCAGTGGTGAAGCTCGCCTAGAGCACCAAATGTGCTAGGTCCGCCCCTGGTACCCCCCCTCAAGGGACGGATCCCAGACGTCCCAAAAAAAGAACACAAAAGTCCAAAACCTCAAGCAGGGTGGGTGGAGGGGGGTCCGGAGGAGGGACGTATCACTAGGCCACCAGGGTGGGTGGAGGGGGTCAGGAGGACGGGACTGAGCTGACCGCCCAGAGGCACAGCAGAGGACCAGGAAGGGATCTCGGGCGGACGGCCCGGGGGCAAGGCAGAGTTCAAAAAGGGGGATTCGGGCGGACGGCCCGGGGGCAAGGCAGAGTCTAAGGTGGGGGACTCGGGCGGCCGAGCATGAGGGCGAAGGCAGCGGCAGGAAGAGTCAGGAGGACGAGGGCAGCGGCAGGAAGAGTCAGGGGGCCGGGAACGCGGGCGAAGACCATGGCTCACAGAGGGCCGGGATCGAGGGCGAAGACCGCGGCTCTCAGGGGGCCGGGCTCGAGGGCGAAGACCACGGCTCACAGAGGGCCGGGATCGAGGGCGAAGACCGCGGCTCTCAGGGGGCCGGGCTCGAGGGCGAAGACCAGAGAGCTCCGGAGGCCGGGCAGGAAGGCGCTGACGGGCCAGCGCCGGAGGCCGGGCAGGACCCGGTGTCGACCGGAGAGGAACCGGAGCTGGTGGGACAGGCCTCGTATGGTGCCAGGTTGGGAATTGGGAGACAGGGAGCAAGCATGCCTGGAATCACATGCTTGAAGGAAGTCCAAAATCCAGTCAGGTAAAAACTCAACAAAACATGGTTTCTCTGCTGCCAACTGGAGCGCCTCTACCAGATCTGGGTCCATCTGTTTGTCGGTTCGTTCTGTCACGGTAGAGCGAAGGAAGCAGGACCCAAATGCAGATTAACCTGATATACCTTTATTTCAAGGATAATGAAAAATAGAACTAGGACAGACAGAACACTCACCGGTGAACACAGTCAACAACGAAAGACGAACCGACAAAGACAGACAGAAAAACCAGAACTTAAATACACACAAGACTAATCACACAAACAAGACACAGGTGAGGAGGGAGGAGAAAACACAGGGGCCACAGGTGAACACAATCGGGTAATCAGACACACCAGGGAAACTAACGACAGGGAACCACAGACAAAACACAACGCAGACAGAAAACCAAAAACAGATCTAGACGAGACAAAACACCACAAAGACAGATCGTGACATATAGAGGCCTTTCAAGGAATACTGTAGATGAATTACTTTAGAAAATCATAAAATAAATGTTAGGCTGTTGAGCATTGGCTGAGGTGAATACATGTGCCCCTCACTTGGAGCAAATTCAGAAACAAGACAAGTTTGTTGAGAAATAAAAAAGGCTTTTTTTGGCATAGGTCTACAATTGCAAAAAAACATTACAGCCCATAAGATAAACTCCACCCCTGAAAACCGTACACATGGCATTACTTCAATGAAATAAAAAATATTAGTAAAATGATTTATCATAGGCAGGTCACCTGAAAAAGTATATTGATAAATACTACAAACATCAGCATAAACATTTGAATCTGTAGATGTACTCTGACAACATTAAGTAATACACTATTTAAGTAAACATGAGCGGGTCTGTATGATGTGTGAATGTATTGTGTGAAAGATATTGCAGCAGACAATCAATTGGTTTTTATGAGGACCCATACAAAGATCAATCAAAGAATGAGGCTGCAGAGCTAAGTGTTGCTGTCTCAGCCCTGTGACCTGCAGGATTTGCTTCCTTGATAACGTTAAGTGTTCCAGCAGCCATCCTGCTAATGGAGGCACATTGTGCACTGATAGCCCACTCTGAATATTTCATCTGCCCCCCTTTGAGACAGGGATCAAGAGATAGTGGGGAAGAGATGGAGCGGAAAGCAGCAGGATGAGGGCAGCATCCATGCTAAATATGTGCTCGTTCTGACAAATTGGAGTTCTCCAACTCGAATCAGAAACCAGTTAAGACTGAGCCTTTCTTCTGTTAATCTGAATTCAAACATCACCACATGTGCCTTTTGGTGCCTTACATGGGATGAACATCTGATCACACAGTGCTGCTCAATTAATCAGCAGCGTTGAGTAACAAAAACTCCAGAAAGAGCTCTGAGAAGTCAGGCTGCTTCAGAAACTAAATGATTATTATGAGCTGTGGTCCAGATTTAAACAAGTGTTTAAATCCTTTACTGAGGTAGAACCATCGATGCCAAACTGTGAAAACACTGCATTAACCCTCCTGTTGTCTTCGGGTCAAATCTGACCGATTTACTTATTATAACTTTTTTGTTTTACATTCGATTGCATTAAGGCTTTATGATATCCTTCACAATTTGAACATATACAATTGCTGATCACTACTTTCATAGAATTTTGGATGATTTAGTCAACTTTGTAACACCCATGGTGTTCCCGGTCAAAAATGACCGCCATAAAGAAAAGGAATTAGTAACCATCCGGATCAGATACACACACACACACACACCACACACACACACACACACACACACACACACACACAGACACACACACACACACACACACACACACACACACACACACACACACACACACACACACACACACACACACACACACACACACACACACACACACATACTCTAGATGTGTGTCCCCCATGTGCCCAATCCCCCCATGTGAATCACACCTGGCACACACGAACACACAGAACAATTTGACACATTTCCCGCTCTTATGTGCCCATCCCCCCACATGGATCACACCTGGCACACGCAATACATGTTCAGTGTCTAGTCTTTGTGTGAGGGAATAATTCTCCTTTACTCCTAAGATATTTAACCTTATTGCCTGTTGACGTTTACGACCAAACCCTAGCTCTGTTATCTCTCTTAAGGAATGGGAGGCTCCAGCTGTCTTGATAAACCAGTTCAACTCTCGGTCACAAAATGGTTTACGGCTGTGGGAACGCTGGCTTTCTAAAGCTCCACAGATGTTTACGCCTCCCCCATTATGCTCATTAACTCTCTGTAAACTAGTTAAAAGGTATATTGAGAGATAGGCTGATCAGAATTGACATGACAACCCACCCGTGCAGTCAGAACCTTTTGCTGCTGTGACTTGTGATATGAATTCTCCGGCCGTTGACTTGTAATAAACTACCAGTGTTTGACATCAAAGCTCCAACTCTCCTTGTGTCTCTCTGAGTCCTGACTCTCCATTGCTGCAGAAGTTTCCCTTACACTTTGTATATTTTATTTACTGCAGTTTTTCATGTATACCAGTAGTGAAAGGGTGTTAAATGAAATTTGGTGATGATTAATGGTTTTTGTGTTAATGTAATGGCAGTTAAAACAGGACCGGTCAAATTTGACCACGAACAGCAAAGTAAGGGGGGGAAACGAAGACAATAGGAGGGTTAAGGAAAGGGCCTGCATTGAAAACCTTAACTAAGTTAAATAATAGGTATTAATATGAAAGTGTACTTCAAGTATCACGCTAATAAAGTAAGCACACATTGCAGTTATTTGCTAACGGTCAGCGTTTTCATTCTTCATAGACTGTTGGATGTTTAATCTACACAGCAATGCATCATATTCAATAAAACCATCATTTGTAACTTATAGCTATCATGTGAGAACCACCTACCAATCATTCAGTTTCCTGAGCTCTGAAAAACAGCCTTGTTTGAGCCTTGTGATGATGCATTTAGAACTAATCCAAAAGGGTTTTGAAATAGTGTATTTATAAGAAGTTTTCACAATTTATGAAGACATTTTTAATCCTCCAGTGATATCAAAAAACTGATATCATCACATTCAAAGAAACAAGATTTTACCTAGACAGCAAGGGATTGAAAACAAATATTTTGTAAAGCAGAGCTGTTAGCTATAGTTGAGTACAAAGTATAATCATTTAGTCACAAATGTAGTGCAGCAAAGTCCAAAAGCAAAACAACTCCACCCTGAATAAAATTAGGAATTAATGAGACGTAAGTCCTTATAAAGTCTAAACATATATAAAGTTATAAAGTTATATAAGTCTCTTATAGTCTGATGGTTTGACCTGATATGAGAGAGACATGAAGGAAGTCTTTTCCCTAAAATACATTTAAAAAAACAGAGACACTAAGGAAGATCACAACAGGACTTACCCAGATATTACAAAAACAAATCCAAACAGTGTACAGTCAAAGTAAATGCCAGTGAGCCAGAGACACACTACCCTCTACTGTGCAAATAGCTGCATCACACTTACAACAGGCTATTTGCAACTATCAAGTCAGCCAGGAGAAGGGCAAATATAACTCTGACCACTTTTGGAAATAGATTGCTTTCTTTCTTCTGCCATTGTGTCAGGCGTAGTGTTATTAAGAGTGGAGAATATGCCTTCTAAAAAGTTAAGAAAGCATTAAATGTGTTGATAATCACATTCTTTGGAAGAGTTTTTTTGATAGAAACTACTTCACAGTGTATTATTGTACTAAATACTAGTGATGTTACGTATTGCGCCGAGGCTTCGGAGCGTGTGTCGAGTAATCCCCGAAGCTTTTTGTGAAGCATGTATCGAGGCTTGTATCGTTTTGGGCCAGTGACGTCATCGATGACAAACGAAGCCTCGCTGCCTGTCGATACCACGTGACGTGGTCGGAACATGTCATAAGTATAAATAGATGCAAGCATAAATAAATGTAGGAATAAAAACATCAATAAATACAGGAATACATATCGTGCAGTGTTTCAGTGAGCTTTAGTGTGTGTGCTGTGGCTCAGCTGGAAAGCAGTTAACTCATGACCGCAGGGTCCCTGGTTCAACGACTGAACAATACGTATTTTTTGTTGTTTATAAAAGCTACAGCTATGAGATAATGTAGCCTAGTTAATAAATGTATTCTTTGATATGGTTTAGCCTTTCTCAGGCTACAACATGGTTAAGTTTATGAATATTATTAAGGAATACAAATCCCTCTTTGCAATGTTTACCAGCCTCCTTAGGCTTTTCAATCACAATCATTAAACTGGAATAAATACAATATTGTTAACATGAAAATATGATTTTATGTTCGTTGTTTAGAGTTATTATAAGGCTTTACTCAATGGGAACTCGGTATGAGATGATGGAGCACACTGTTGAGATGTCCAACCTGCCTGTTTTACATTGTTCAAATGAAGCCCATGATGAAGCCTCATGAGATGAACCCTTTTGCGAACAAATTGGCTGGAAAGCTTCAAAGCTTCATAAGGCTTCATCTCGCCATCACTAATACAGTGCGAGTCTCTTTAAACACTGATAGGCAACACATTAGTGGCGTTAAAAAGTTGGTGCATGTGTTGGCTTGCCCGTGTTTTACGTTTGTTTGCACACAGCTGAGCTGCGCAGGGCAATCAAGTAAATTAGTTTCAGCTTCACTTCTTGAGCCGAGCCAAGTGCTAAATCATTGAACACATGCTGGTGACCAGGCGCTGCAAATTAACCAATTAGCTCTCCCTATAAGACAGGGTGATGAAAGTGGCAACCTTTCCATTACATTTCATCTTAGGAAAAGTGATCACATATCGAAGAAAATGAATGGTGTACCCAACGGGAAAGCTGTCGTCAGTCCGCCGCTTCAGCTGTTCAACTGCGAGCAAGCTCACGATGCCTGTGGAGCGTCGTTCATCAGAAAGTGGAGACTGATGGAGCACCAGATGGTGCACACTGGAACGGTGAGTTAAATGTTCAGAATTTCTAAAGTAATACATCAATGTAACTTTTAAAATGCATTTTGCCAAACAAACATGACGTTGTTCCGTCACACAGCGCCCGTGTCTCTGCACAATTGCTGGCTGTGGTCATCGTTTCACGAGAAAGTCCCACTTGAGCCGCCACATGCTTCAGCACAGAGGGGTGAAGAAATTCCAGTAAGTCACATAATGTCACTGTCCTGTTTCTCCTCACAACCAAATCCCACGTCCTCATTCTTTAATTTCCCTTTTGGCAGATGCAAATTTGCGAGCTGCACGCAGAGTTTCTTCCACACAGGCAATCTGAAAAGACATGTTCACTACGCCCACGGAGACAAAGACACGTATTTCAAGGTTTGTCTTGGTAAACGAATGTTCCCACAAGATGGCGCCAAAGGGTCGTATTCAAACAGCGTCCCCTTAAATGTACTGCTTGACGTTCAATAGCCAGTTCAAGTCCTTTGTGTCATTTTAATATTTTTCTCCTACAGTGTAACCAGCAAAACTGCTCATTGACATTCAAAAAACGCAGGCTGTTTAAACTGCACTTAAAGGAGCATGGATTGCCTTCTAACTCAAAGTAAGTCTGTCAAAAAAGATTAGCTTACATGTCAGAGTAGAAGACTACGATGTTCTGTAATTTAAAATCAGACCGTTTTGTCCTATGAGTTAATTAAATGCATGTTAAATAATATGCACTTGCAATTTATATAATAAGATCCTTAATACCTGGCATGCAGGTTCTAGCAGAGATAAATTAGTGGGTGAAGTTGATTTTTAATTCATTTGTAATTCTTCCTGTCCTTGGTGGGTTACTTAGGTGTTCGGAGGCTGGATGTGCTGCCATGTTTGACTCCCATATTGAACGCAAAGCCCATGAGAAGAGGCACGCAGGTTGGTCTATTTCATAGCAGGTGTCCTTTAATCTTCTAACCCTGTGAAATTCTTTAATTAAAAAGGGGGTTGTGGCTTCATTTGCATGTAACCTTTTTGTGCATCCAAGCGTATTATTTTAAGACTCATAACATGTATGCCAGTTCCTCAAATGGATCCAGAAGGGAGCCAACTGGGGCCGATCCTTTAATTTCCCCACTCACTGGCCTTGTTGTTTGGTCCCTGCAGGTTACAGCTGCCCTCATGATAACTGCCAGGTGTTAGAACACACGTGGAGCAAACTTCAGAAGCACCTGCGTGCCAAACACCAGGGTAAATATGCTCTAAATGTTCTAAAGTAATTTGTACCAACATTTTGTTTTGTTTCTCACACTTTGAAAATGTGTTGTAGCCACGTTCATATGCCAAGTGTGTAAGAAGGAGTTAAAGAAAGCAGAAGCTCTGCGGAAGCACAAACGGATCCACGCTTCCCATAAGCCTGTGCTGGTTTGTCCCAAGGAGGCCTGCCAAGCCTACTTCTCTACGACCTTTAACCTGCAGCACCACATCCACAAGGTGCACCTCAAGCTCTTCAAATACAGATGCTCCTTCCCTGACTGCCCACGCACGTTTGCCATGAGGGTAGGTAACCCTGTATCCTGTAAGGAGATTTATCATTTTCTTTGTAATTAATGGCTTTTCTGGCACTGTTTAGGTAAGAATTGTTAATTTCTGGTTGTAAAGAAAATGCCGAATTAAGTGTTAATAACATGGATGAATTACATAATTTATATTCGTTAAATGTGTTTTCTTGTATTATTACATAGGAGAGTGTGACCAGACACCTGCTTCGCCACGACCCAGACGCCACTACACTGAAGGCAAGTCTGCAGATGTGATCTAAAGCACCACACATTAGTGAGCTCTAGAGCTAACTGGGAATATTGAATTGGGTTTTCTCTTTGAAACCTGTTTATCTGACTCCTCTGTGCTTCTGGCCAACTGAAGCTTTAGAAAGTAAGGGGATATGTGAATATTGGGGGGATGTATATGGTAAATTCGGCCTTGGATTTACATGATCTTGTGTCCAAGCATACCAAATACTATTTAATCCAAATGTGACATTGCACCGCAAGAACAGCCATTTTTTTTCAAAATCGTTCTCATAAATTGCTTAATTTCTCAACAGAAACATCGAAGGCCTAAGAAGTCCTGGATGAAGCGTCTGGACGGACACCATCTGCCCCTTGTGGAGGAAGACCTGCGTAATCTCTTTGCTCTGCGCATGAGGATCTCCAGACGTGCCAAAGTGGAAACCAACCTCCATGGCCTCTTCAATGAACGCAAGATCCGTCATTATGTTGACCCTGAAGTCAACCTGCGCAACTTGTTTGGTATCAAACGGCCTTATGTTTTCGAAGAGAAGCCTGAGGTCGAACCACTAAAAGTATGAATGATAATCCCTCCCAATAGCAGCAAAGTTTGAATATCTGTTATTGGACTGATTTTTCTTTATTTTTGAGAAAATTGGGTCTCTTTGGTTTAGTTGTATTTAATGTAGATGACATACATTCAAATATTTGTATTTCAAAGTAATTATTTGAATATGACTTGACACATTGATTGTCAAGCTTTGGTGAATTTCAAAGATTGAATTCTAGTTCTTGGAGACAAAGGGTACTCTTGAAATGTTTAATTTGTAATATAACAGGTAAATAATACCCAATAAAATGAGTTACATTTTGATCAAAGTTTAAATGGCGTTTTATCTTTTTTGGCTCATCAGGTATCATCTTCCAGACCTAAGATGCTCAGTCTCATTTTGTTGCAATGTAAAGAGTATTTAATTGTTGCCAATATTTAAACAGTCATTTTCTTCCAGAGCATCTATATGTTATGCTTGCCTTGGCTTCACATATTGGTTGATATTTTCTGAACATTTTGGATCTCATGAAGTATGGACAAAAGGAAAGGACTTTGAGTAAGAGCTGAGTCACTGAAAGTATGTCACTTTGGGGGTGGAGGAGACCTTTGAACACACAGTCGATGAGTAGCAGCTGTCCAATCTTTTAAAGGTTAAGCTTTTAAATTTTGATATGGTCCTTACCAACATTTACATAAGATGGTGCTTGTGTGTAGTTTAAATGCTTTTAGTTACTTTGATTAGTCTAAAGTGCTTTCTAGGTTTTCATTACAACTGTTTTTATAATTTTTCCAATGTATATGATGGATTTCTGTTTCGTGTTGGAAATGTATTTAGATCATTTACAAAGTAAAAGTAGCAAAACATATTTACAAGTAAAAGTATTTCATTCAAAACTACCAAATAGTTATCAGCAAAATTGTGAAGAATAAAGTAACTACAATCCAAAATATCAGAGCAGCATTATATATATTATACCATTTTAAATATTGCTTTACTTGAAGCACCTTATTGTTTGTCAGAAGATGCTCTAATTCTGTAATTTTTTGTAAAATGTGCTAAATATGCAGTTAATTAACGTTAGACTTACATTTGGGTACAAATCTAGAATTTCCTCTAGCGTAGAATCAAAAATAGGTATACTTAAAACACGTAAAGAAGGCCCACCACTTGACTCATGCCCACTAAATGTAGCAGACTCCATTACTCTCCACCCCTGTTGTCAAAGAACCAATGACAGCGAAACCTGGCGTTTCATTCCCAGGTGAACTATAGGCCTACCAATTTTCTTTTACCACAAAATAATGGACATGGACAGCTAAACTACGGAGCCCCCTAGGGGACATGGAGAAGAAAAATGATTTGCGAGATATCGCACAACCTTTGAGAGATCTTGCAAAACCTTTGGGTGGGCTTTAGGGGGCTCAGTACTAAACATACCTGACGGAGAATCTCCATCTTATAACTGGCCGCTGCAGTTTCTACACAGATTAGACAAAACAGAAATAAATGCTAGCAGAACTTTGAGCTACTATAGCAGCGTCAACATGGGAAGACGTATCAACAAATTCGAGCAGTACAACTCAGTATTTGGAATTAGACTGTATTTGGATAGTATGTTTTACGCATAGACTGTATACAATTTGTTTTAAGCGGCAACCCACCTCTCTTCTTTGTTCTTCGAATTACCGGCACGTTCCGAAGGGGTTAAAACAACCGTAGAAGAAGAAAACACGAGTGTCCTTCCTAGTATTTTCTTTATGTTTTGTAAAGCCTAAATATAACATCTTTATGAATTAATGGAATTACTAGCTTGAGCTTTCCTGCAATATTTGCATAATGTGTTTTTATTTAAAATAAATAATCAATCAATCAATGTTTATTTATATAGCCCAATATCACATTTATGTTACATTTGTCTCAGACTTCGTGTTTGTACAGAATATCAGTATGACAATACGACACCCTCTGTCTATAGACCCTCACATCGTACAAGGAAAAACTTCCGGAGAAAACCCACAGTTTAAAGGGAAAAATGGGAGAAACCCAGTGGCGAACCGTGTCTATCACAACTGGACCTTCTGCAGACACACACCACATTTGGCAAAAGTGCACCCCATTCAGACGGAGGAATGCACCGGGTTCGACTGTCTCTCTAGTAGCTCTGTAGCCCCCCCATCCACGAGTAACTTTTCCACATCAGGTGTTATGTATGCTAGCAGCACCACACAGAGTTAACTCAATTTTACAAACATGGGTTAATGATTAGAGATAACAGAGTTACTCTTTATTTTGTTAAAGTTTCAGCTATTCTGTTTACAGTTCTGTCATCAGATTATTTAATACGATTTGTTAAAACATTGTTGTTTCTTTTGATGTGAAATATTATTTATTTAATTTAAATAAAAAGCAATGTTAATTTTGTAAACAATTTGTTAAGTTAATTTAATAATATACGTATTTTTGAATCAAGTATTCATCTTTATTGTCCTCATTGTTAGTTTCCACATGCCTAAAACAACCTCAAGCTAAATCTAAAAGTTGATGGCTAAATAAGAGCGTTTGAGAAATTGTGCAAGGCATACAGTAATAGTCCGAATAGTCGATTAATCGTTTCATTAATCGATAGATTAATCGATTATCAAATTAGTCGTTTGTTGCAGCCCTATTGTAGTTATCCATGTATAAATAAAACGTGTTATTCAGCAACCCTTGCAATTTTGGATTTTATTTTTGGTTGGTAGACCTCAGTGAGCTGGTCATTTCAAAAGTAGCTCACCAGCCAAAAAAGTGTGGGCACCCCTGATCTAGATCCTCTGCCTCGAGCCAGTTAACTAGCGGGCCTTCTAGAGTACCCTGGAACCGAGGGGAACTCTGAAAGAATACGCCCATTGGCTACAAATCAATATATGATTGGTTGATCAAACTGTCAGTCCAAACGTACGCTCTCATTCAGTGCAACGGCCAGGGCATTCTATCAAGGATGTAGAATACCTTGGTTGAAGGATATTCTACCCAGAGACCCAGAACAAGATCTGATTGGGTTGCTTTCTTTTCTAACACAAAACCACTGAAATGCGTAGTGCATGGTCCGAGAAGGACAAACAAATCAACGTAACACTGTAATATTACAGATCATCAACACAGATATGATTCTCATTTATTCATTTTATATACATTTTATTTATATAATTAAATCGATTTTTTGTTTGTTTTATCTGAGTGTTCCAGGGTATTCTGAAGGCCCTGACGGTTCGCCACTGGAGAAACCTCAGGGAGAGCAACAGAGGAGGGATCCCTCTCCCAGGACGGACAGACGTGCAATAGATGCCGTGTGTAAATTGAAAAGATAATACATTTGCAACATAGGATTCCTTTAGAATTCAGGGATATTGAGCTCAGCCCACATTTTAAAACGTTTGTTACAACCATAGACTGTATAGGTTACAACATGCACTAGGTGTGGCATGTATGGCTATACTATTTTAATGATTCCTTCTGGTGTGGTTGTGGTTGTAACATAGGGTTGTAAGTTAACCACCTGAGATTTCAGGAAGGTCTTATGTGAAGAAAAGTCGCAGAAGTGAAAATAGCAAAAATTGTCCCGGAGTACAGATTTTATTAACAGGATGTTGTGGTATGTGACCAGTTACATAAAGATGTCACACACTGTTGAAAACTGTAACCAGATATTTTTACTTTTTTAATATTTCCTTTAAAATTGATGATTCAAACTCCCAAATAGTTTATAATAAAAGTAATGTTCTTGTTTTAATTATTGATTAATCTAATAATCCTTAATATTTGCATCTAGAACACAAGATTAAACAAGAATAAACAAAAGAAGATTATACTTCACATTTTGCTTTAGTTTGGTTAGGGCTATAGGTTAGGGTAAATAATTATATTTATGGACGCCTTGGTGTTTTAATATAGATTTTGTTTAACAACTTATCCTGGTGTTTGCTTACATTAAGAAGTAGGAGAGGAGCTTCATACAAAAATGAAATATACATTTTTAAACAACATTTTTCCTAAATGTTGAAGGGGCCTTGTTTCAAAAGTTCTTTTAAATGGCTCCTTTTTGCATTGCAGCCTCAGGCCACCTCTCTTCCCTTAGGTAACATACATTAACCTATCTGACCAGAGCTGACCTGCAACTGTATCGCACTGCAGCACAGCTTCACAACAGAAACAGGTGCTTCAACAGCTGTCTGTTTCATTCCTAATTATCTTCCGGTAAGTTATTGTACGTTTCATTTCTTTGTAAGAAAACAAGCATCAATCAGACACTGAGTGCCTCTTAACATTATGGCAATGTGTTGGATTAAGCCTTTCAAAGTCAGCTCAGGATGGTCTTGTTCCTATGGTGATCATTTTTTAACCTAGTTTACTGTGTTGCATGTGTGTGTTGTTAGAATAAATAGACTGTGTTTGCAGGTGTTCAGCAGGTGTGGAAAGTACTCAAGTGATTAGATGTTCCTTGTTTACTCCAGAGTTGTTTTCCACCAGTGCTCTCGAGTCCCAGAGTGATGTAATGAAACTGCAGGTTGTTTTAGGGGCTGAGGCCCAACTAGCAACACTTTTAAACTGTATCACGTATACCAAAAACTTCACCAGCACCCTCTGATGCTCCAGAAAGGCCATGTCAATTATACACAGAGTGAGCATGACCTTTATTGTAAAACACCATGCTTGATTAGCAGAATATGCATCACAGAGCAGCATAGGGGAAAAGCCACGACCACAGCAAGGGACACTCATTCCAAATGGCACAGAGGGACTAGTTCAAAGGCCCCATGAAAATCTACAGGAATGGATAATTAATGTCAAATGAAAAAATAAGGAAAAGCCTCAACAATCAGTGTGTTCATATTTTATACAAAGGCTCACAATGTGTCTTAATCTGCTGGAAAAAGCCGTAAAAGAGAAGTGGTTTCATTATTATTACACCGTGCCAAAGTGGTACAAGGACTTTTATTGCATATTTTTTGTTCAACTATGTATGTTTTTATAAATATTTATTTATTTATTTTACTGGTGCAACCATCATGGAACCCAATTTCCCCTTGGATAAATAAAGTATTCTGCTTATCTTATCTTTTCAGTTTCGATCGCAACTAGCATACATTTACCTGGTTGTTGGATGAAATACTTTAATCATCTTGAATCTTTTGTGAATCACTTCATCCCATTGATGATAGCTCCTTGGGAAAACATCACCTTGACCAACTACGGGAACAAGTACTTACTGAGTGACTTGGCAAGCGACAAAATTATGACATGATGTCTTCACTACAGTAAAAAACTGAACCTTTTGCTTTTACTACCAACACAGCAACTCCTAACACTAAAGTTCTAACTCTGCTATACTTTTACAGATCGACCTGGAAACAATAAGGTTTATTCGTAGTTGTGATTCAACTATAAATATAAAAACAAACATTGCATAAATTAATTTGGCCAACATTTTGTGCAAAATGTATCAACCAAAATGGAAACAATAGATAGAAGACAAAAAAAATGTAAGCGCATTATTCCGAAACAAACCAATTAGAGGACATGTTTCAAGTGCTAATACATGCTAGATGACTGAAGATTTTCTTTTTGAAGTAATTTCTGGGATAATGTATGGGGCAGTAGTCTTGACGTCTAACTCTTACTGTTTTTTCACCCTTTTATTAATAAAACATATCCTTTATTTTTTCTTATTCAAGCAGGAACACACATTTATTTTTTCCTTTTCACTTTACAGAATGTACAGGGGAACAAACAAGCAATCATAGAACAAGAAAAAAACGTTGCCTAAAAAACCGAAGCAAGGAGATAAATCAAAGTAGGTTAACCATACAGTCGTCATGCCCTGATTTAGCCTGCTTCCTCCAGAATAGATGACCCAAAAGCTCTTCTACCCTCCCTTTCCTTCCTTTTCCCATGGCCCTGTTTGGAGAAAGGTTTTCTAGTTATAACACAACTGCATGCCTGCTGAAAGTGAAATGACAGGATTAACATAATAAGCATAAGATAAGGAGCCCATTGCACAGGTTTAAACTAGAGGTGTAAACATGCTCAGCTCCTCTGCATTAGAAGCTTTTTTACAAATTGTGCCAAGCAAAAAAGCTTTGAAAATTCAAATGACATATGCAGACCTGATTCATTTGTGTTCCTTTGTGAGCACATGCCAACAAATATAACAGTATTATTTGAAGGTGTTACCTTGAAAACAGTTGAATGAGTCTGGATGTTAGCCAGATCAGATTGTTTGTGTCTTGTGGCTCTCTGTTTGATTCTGTCATTAACTCTGCTTCTGTGAACACCACAGTCTGTAACTCTGAAAAAGGTGTTTTGGAAAACCCTTTTAGTTTTACTCCTTTTACTGTTGATGTTGTTCGTGAAGTTTTAACCAAGTTAGATCCTAAGAAACCGGCTGGCCCGGACAATTTAGAGCCTTTCTTTTTAAAGATAGCTGCTGATTTTATTGCTCCACCGCTCACTACTCTTTTTAACCTCTCCCTCAGCACTAACACAATTCCAAAATTGTGGAAGTCAGCTTATGTCCTGCCTTTGCTAAAAGGAGGGGAGGCCACTTTATTAAATAATTATAGGCCCATCTCAAAATGGTCAGTTCTGGCGAAGGTGCTCGAACGCCTAGTGAGTGAACAGGTAAAGGTGTTTTTATGTACAAATGACATCCTGTCTAAACATCAGTCAGGCTTCAGAAAGCAACATAGCACCATCACTGCCACAATGAAAGTGGTGAATGATGTGGCGAGTATTCTAGACAATAAGCAGAGTTGTGCAGCTCTATTTATTGACCTGTCCAAAGCGTTTGACACCGTCGATCATCGCATTTTAAAGCAGAGGCTAGCCAGTATAGGCATGTCCAGCCATGCAGTGGGGTGGTTTGAAAACTACCTCTCTGAAAGGTCCCAATGTGTTCACTTTGATGGGCTGTCTTCTGAGTGGTTAAATATTGCTAATGGTGTTCCTCAAGGTTCTGTTTTAGGTCCACTTTTATTCTCCATCTACATCAATAGTTTAGGTGAAAATGTGGATGAAGCTACTTTTCATTTTTATGCGGATGATACCGTGATGTACTGTGCAGGTCCCTCCATTCAGGAGGCTGGTGTTAAATTACAGGCTGTTTTTAACATTATTCAGACTCAGCTTGCTGAATTAAAGCTTCTTTTAAATATTGAGAAAACCAAGGTAATGCTCTTTTCTAAAGCTAAAAAGACACCAGAGCATGTTTTATATATTGTAACTACACAAGGAACAAAACTTGAAGTGGTTACCTGTTACAAATACCTTGGTATCTGGCTTGATGATTGTCTCACTTTTAAACTTCATGTCAATAACCTGCTTAAAAAGCTGAGGGTTAGGCTAGGTTTCTTTTACAGAAATAAGTCCTGTTTCTCACTTGAGGCCAGGAAAAGGCTAGTCACTGTGACCTTTTTACCTGTGCTGGACTATGGTGATTTGATGTATATGAATGCACCTGCCAATTGCCTGGTCAAGTTAGATGCTGCGTATCACAGTGCACTAAGATTTGTGACAAACTGTAAAGCATTAACCCATCACTGTACCCTGTATGCAAGGGCTGGTTTGTTTTCACTAACTGTATGGAGGCTCAGTCACTGGTACATTTTTATTTACAAAGCCATGTTAGGGAAACTTCCATCTTATATCTGCTCCCTGATCTCACAGAAAATTGTAAGTGGCTACTGCCTGAGATCGAATGCTGTGGTTTTATTAAATGTGCCAACTGCTAGGACTGTCTTAGGGAAGACAGCTTTTAGATGTGCAGCGCCACTGTCTTGGAATAGTCTGCAACTGAAATGGAAACTGAGCAATCTGGTGCCACTAAATGTTTTTAAAGCTCGGTTGGATGCTACTCAATCGGAAGCTGTTGGTACCTGTACATGTGGATAGTTATGTAAATTGTAATCCCTGTGATGATGATGTAAGATGTCCTTTTGTTGTTCTGTTAATGTTTTTATGTTTCATGTGGAACCTACTTGAGCAGGTCTCCCTTGTAAAAGAGTTCAATGATCTCAATGGGATTTATCTGGATAAATAAAGGTTTGAAATGAAATGAAATCACTGCCGCAGGAGAACAAATGATGGAGGTTTCATTTGTCTGAACTTGGATGCCAGAAGGTTCATGTCATGACTGATGGTAAGCGTTAAATAAAGACGAGTGGAGATAAAAAATGAAAAACTTGTGTTTTGAAATATGTGGCTTTTGAAGCCGTTGCTAAGAAAAAGAGGAATGAACATGACTAATAGTATACAGCCTGCACAGCCATGTGATTAAGCTTAATGCTAATACCAGCATGCTTACAATGATAATGCTAACAGGCTGATAATGTATATCATGTTCACCATCTTTTACCACGGTACGGTATCATATGCTTATTAGGTACAACTGAGGCTGGGAGTATGACTATGTATTTTGAAGGCAATAGGTTTTAAATCAAACTGTTGAACACATTTACATTTTAAGTTAATTAAAATCACGGTGACATGCACATCAGTTCAAAACTGCATGGGAATCCTTAAGATATTTGAGTCTCGATCAGTGGTGGATGGACAGACCTCTTCATTAGAGATAATTATTTTGAGACATTTCAGCTTTTTACCTCTGAGCTATACTTACACACAATTGAGACAACAGTTTTGGAGTTTTATTCCAACAGTGACATTTATCTGAGATACTGTACATACTATACCTGTTGCATTGTTGGAGGAACCCGGGACCTAAGATTTTCATTGCCATTTCTACACTGTAGCTTATGACATATGACATTAAAACCTTAGAATCTGTTGCATTATTCTATAAGGGCTTCCACTCCATCCTACCCAACATGATCTTTAAATCCTATAATCCCTTATCCTATCATTCAGTCAGTCATAGAACCTTGGGAAAATGTAATGCACAAGTGTGCTCAAGCAAACACGCCATTGTCTATTCCCTCACTAAGCTTTTTATCAAGATGATTCTGTATTCCATGAATGTTTTAACAGTTTAAAAGGGCCAGTTTTGCCCCTGCTTTGTAGTTCAACTTCAGTCAAAGTTAATTGTAAATCCAAGCCACACATACAAATTAGCTATTGAACAAAAGCAGCAGAGAGAGACTTCACACAGACACACATTTGTTAAAGGTGAGCGGGTTTGTATGGGACACTTTGGTAACGATACAAAATAACCCTTCATCACTCAAGCCAAACTGAAACGTGAAGAGATTTTTTTTTTTTTTAAATGTGACCGTCCCCAGACATTGGGGTTGTTAATGACACCTTGTTCTGGGTTAAAGGCTGAATAAAAGATATCCTGTGTTTTAAATCTGTAATGTTTTTAAAATGTTTGAAGAGATCGATTTTACAGAGCTCTACACATTTCTCAAAATGAGGAAGATAGCAAAGAAAATGCAACCTGGCTGGAAGATGACGTTAAATCAGAAATGTCTTATTATTTTATTTAGGAACCAATCCCAAACACACAAAATAATGGACAAAAAGAAAAGAGGTTTTGTACATCACTACCAAATTGATCACACTTGTTAAAAAGCCACTATACAATTATTTGTCACACCACTGGATGAAATGTCCACTTGGCTCCAAGTGGCCAACAACTGACTTACAGTGAAGCTGTGAATTCAGAGAAAACGCTTTTCACTCAGCTTGAGCACTTCATCGAAAACTCTGTCAGGTACATTTGGTCTATTGACATGACAAAGGACATCTATTTTTGCCTCTCATCCTCTTTATATAAGCGGCCCTCAGTGACCTTGGCCGTAGGCTGTTTATCATGTTTTGTTGATGTTAAGATTCTGTCAAACCATACATCAAAGCGCTCCTTTGCTTCTCTGCTGTTTGTCTCTGTCTTCTGTTAGGTACATTTCCATGGCATAATATTCACTTTTCCAGTACATTACTTTATTAAGAGGAATTAATATGCATATTTCAGGAAGAGACTGACATAATCTTTTCATAACAAATCGCTTTGTGTATGTTGATAAATGATATGGTGTAATACATACTTGGGTAGATGCAGCACAAGATAAAAGTGAATATGAGATAATGAATAACAGATGAATGGCTTGAAAATATCCATAGTGTTCCTTCACTGTGACAAGAATTAACATAAATCAGTCGTGTACGCAACAGGAGTCTCTGAAATGATCTGCTGACATGTTTTATCTTGGCAGACTATCAGAGTTATTTTGATCAGATTAGATGTGATATTCTTAGCTGCTGATCTGTGTTGCCTGAGATGAGACATGATTACCAGAGACAACAACTTAGGGTTGATTGCACTTCCTCTTGTTGATCACAACATCCAAAATTGCCCCTATTTCCTCGTATTCATCGTGTTTGCATCTTCATCAATCAAAGCCTGGCCTCCAATAAGTGTCATGTTCTCCAAGCCTGGCCAGTAATTAAAAGTGCTACGAGGGAGCAATCAGGAAATGTGACAGCTACCTTGTTTTTTAACACCTGAAATGTCTGGCCAACATTTCTGGCCATTATGATAATTTATCAAAGCTGCCAAAAATGGAGAACCTAATTAAATCGACCATGATACACACCATATCTCTCTGCTAGTAATGTTCATTTTTCATGAGCTGAAGGTTGTGTGTCTGCCTGTGTGAGACGTGCAAAGAGTCCCTGATTGATTTGAACCTGCTGTTAAACCATCGTTAAGGACAACGCACACAGAGCAGCGGGGGGACCAGTGTTAAATTACCAGCCATGTAATCCTGAATGATTAGTTTACATGAGTTCAACAGCATGAGGAGAAACAAGTTACAAATCAAGCAGTCTTGGAGGAGCCTGCTTTATATGCAGTTTCGCACTAAATAAATATTATGGATCCCTTTGGGGTCTTTGAGACATGGTGGTAGCAAAAGTAATTTGGCTGGGATCAAATAAAGTGGATGTTAAGCGCAGAGAGGAAAATAGGATACTTTGAAAACACAAAATAGAAGACAGTAACTGAAAATGGTAACTGCAGTGATCTTATCTCAGATTGTTAATCCGGCTCTATTTTTAGTTCCCAAAGCTCTTGTGCAACAATAGAATCACTATGGTTTGGTATAGGTGTGTGATGGGGATATTACACAGAAATGGTAATGTAGTAGTTCAAAACATTAAATATCAGATTTTCAAAGAATTCATGGAAACAGCTTCACATTTTGTGAAATGCTTTCATTTGCTTTCATTTCATTTTTGAAATGAGAAAATCGATAACAGTCACTAAGTAGTCAAAGTGGTTAATTTACTTTGGTAAATCATCCTGACCCTAAGAAGCTGTCTTTACATTTTTTTAGAGAATAGTAATGAAAAGGCCTACTTATCCTCTAAAGTTTAAACGATGTCACTGATTTCATTTTCAGAAGAATCAGAATTATCTTTATTTTCAGTATACTCGGGTACAATCATTTTGCATTGCATTGTGTGTATTCAGGAGAAGGATATTGTTACAAAGACTAAAAAGTCAGGCACTGAGAAGCACACACTTACAGTTTCATTTAAACTCTACCGTCTCAAGTAAAGGTCAGCTGTGTGGAGGGAAGGATGAGTTGATGAGCTCTATAACAGCTTGTGTGTAGTGTGTGTGTGTATCTGGGTTTGTGTGCCATGAGCGATGCCTTTAGTTGTTAACTCTCTGGGAGAGAGAGAGAGAGAGAGAGAGAGAGAGAGAGAGAGAGAGAGAGAGAGAGAGAGAGAGAGAGAGAGAGAGAGAGAGAGAGAGAGAGAGCAACATGAAAGTGAGCAAAAGAGAGAATGCTCAGTGGGGCGGATGAGGCTCATGTTTCATAGGGCATATCATGCAGTGTGTTTTTGTTGTTGTGCGTGTGCATGAGGGGATGCAGGTCACAGTTGACGCTAATTAGAAGGAGAATGTGTTAAACACATGTAGGGCAATCACTGATTCACAGGCGGTGTGGCATCCATGTGAGTCTACCTCTAATCAGCGCTGATCAGGGGCAGAGCACTCTGGCAGAGCATTGAGACACTTTAGGAAGAGTGATGAGTCAGCAGCCTGTGCTGAGTCACAATCACACCAACGTCTCCTGTCATTATTTTTTATGGTGAAGGGTAGTGAAGCTCCCCTGTCTATCTCCCTCCTCACCTGACAGTCACTTCCGATCATCATACGTGAAATTACTTCTGACTCCTGACCTGTCTGCCTGTCTCTTACTACCACCGTGATTTATTGTTGACGTATGCAACCATGCTCTGCTGCCAATGCACATTCACAGCCAGCCTCCTCAGAGATGAAAGGAAACAACAAGAGTGCTATCAGATAAATAAATCAATGCATTTTGGAAAAGGTGTTCTGGAGGGAGTGTTGGTGCTTTGGTTTTGATTTGTCATTTTACTAGAATTCCACATTGTGTTTATTTTGTACTTTTTGTTTTTGCTGTCAAATTCAAAAAACAAGTTGTGCTTGTGGTTCTAGACTTTGAGGGTAACATTTCCATTTGACACAACAACAACAAAAACTGAGAGTACCAGAACAATTGACCAGACACTTGAGTGATGATGTTTATATTGAAAGTGTTTGTTTATCACTGGTCCAATCCCCCCCCCTGAATCTCTGCTTATCCTTCTGACTCCCTGCTCATTTGTCACACAGCACTCCTTATTCTTAGATGAACACCTGCACGCTGCGAGAAACAAAGAGGTATCATGTCATCAGCAAGTTTTACTTTAAAGTAATGAGTGAGATAAAAACAGGACTGTTGATCGTCTTTTTAATCTCACTCTAAAACTTGCTCAGGCGGCCTTTAGTTTATCCTCCAAATATGTTCACTTGGGACAATGTGCCGCCAATAGCTTGTCTGTATATCTTCTTAGTTTTCTTTCAGAATAAAAAGGCCTGTGTTGGCATTTGACTCCCATTCATGACATGTTTCTCTACTGTGTTATACAGGAAGACAATACAATAGAGGGGATGTAAAAGAAGAATAACCGTCAACCCTGGTGCCATGTGTACACTTTAGTATTTGCATTATATATTGCTTTTTGTCTTTTTCTCTTTTTGTCTGCCCATACTCTCTGTATATGTATGTGTGTGTTAGCTTGATTGCTATTGCTTGATTGCTCACTGTGTGGGTGAAGTACAAAGGGTAATGGTAGGTTGTACTCACAGCTAAAGGACACTCCTTTATGGTTCTGTCAGCCTCCATGACAGGGTGGTACTGTATGTGTTGTTGTGTGTATTCAAGCAAGCTGTGATTATGACTATCTTTAGAAAGACTATTTAATAGCCATTATTTTTCAAATTGGATTCCCTGACAGCTGCTATTGTCATTATTTGCTTTGCCTCGTTAATCGCTTGCTTCCACCCCGTAAATAAAAAGTGTGAAAATGCATACTGATTAAAAGAAACGTGTGTGTGTTAGAGTAAATGATTTCGCAGAGGATTTGGAAAAGCAAAATGGTAATTATACTGTGTGACTTTTCCTTTTTTAGTAACTGTACGTATTGGTTTTATTTGTGCTAATGAGGGATTAGGTTTTCGCATAATTTGGATGTTGTCCATTTCTGTATCTCACACAGATGATTATTATGGTTCCTTACCGGGTCCTAGTTCTATCATAGTGTTTAAAAAAAACATTTTCTGATTCTTTAGATGAAGTATTTATTTAGCCGTATTGCTTGGTTTGTTCTTGTTTCCCATATTGTTATTCTGGTCCACACCCAAACCTCTATACACCGCAAACGTTTTGATGTTAACTAAAAACGATCCAGGATGAGCGATAAAAGACGAGGAACACAATGTTCAGAGAAGCAGCTGATGCTCTCTCTTTCTCTCTGTTCGTATCTATTGATGTGATGGGGTCCGTTCACCTGGACCGAGGGCACAAGGCACAGGCTGTTAGTCCTGACACTTGCTTGGAGGCACAGCAAAAGGTCACGAAACGTAATAATAACAGCTGGGGACATTCTGAATAATGGTGGTGGACATTTCTTTTACAGGAGCAAACCCCTACAGCGTGTGTTCAGGGTCAGCGAGATATGAAACTGGGTCAGATTGAAAAAATAACCACATTTACACCTGGCTCTAATTATTCCCCTCCTCCTACCAAAGAGAGTAACCCTAATGGCCGAGCTGAGCTACAGCAGCCAGCAGAAATGAGCCGTTATTAATGCATTTTACTTTTAGCAGCTTCCCCAGTTATTTCTCTATAATAGAATCAGCCGAGGAAATACCAGATAGAGCCTCCGTCAGTAACCTAAATCATAAGCTGTGTCAAAACAAGAGCTGATCAAAAAAAAGGGATAGGAAATAGGCATAATTCCCTTATCTGCTTATCTCAAGAGTAACTCATAGCCAGACTGATGCAAGAAAGAAATCGGCATGAAGGTGGAAACTGATAGGAAAAAAAAGAACCGAGAGACAGAGCTGTAAGATTAAGTAGAACAGTACAAGAGAGGGGAGAGTCTAACAAATGTGCATCAATGTCTGTAGGATGAGAGGAAAAAAGGAGGCATGGAGTGATTGGGTGGAGCAGATGGAGCCAGTACAATGAATTGAGAGGATTAGAAGAGGAAGAAGAAGATGGAACTGTTCAACAACGCTCCTCCAAACTAGCAAAGTTTCATCAGCCTCAAAAGGCTCCCTGTGGTCTGAGTTACAGCAGATGGGAAGCCCTGTCAAGTGTTAATAGAGGTATAGCAGGCACTGCCGGTGGTGAATCCCAGCTGCTTCATCACCCGAGCTAAGATCCCTTCTGTCAGGACACTTGCTATTCTTCAGTTGGTGTTAAACAAACCCAAATTAATAACCACAGATAAAATATGCATCAATAGAGTTGGCCTTCAAACATTCAGCCAAAAACATTGCCAGTGTTAATCCACTGTAATGTCAAAACTTCAGTTTGAAAGTACATCTTAAGGTTAGAATGTGGACTAAATCTTCAGAACTGCACGAAAGGCTCCGAAAAAGATTGCGTTAATGCGCTTAAAGCTGAATACACAGTTATTTTCCTTATAGCTCTGCTCAAAATGTGACTTATAATGCAAATTACAGTACTACAGATCTTACTTACAGATCAAGAAGGAAGAAGAACAGAATTTGTTCTATATAAAGATTCAAAGGAGAGGATGACACGCTGGCAATTAGCAGTTAGTTAGCTGAGCTTCATCAAGTAGTAGAACTGTCATTGATACACATTGACTTGTGCATGGAGTATGAAAAAATACACAAATTCTAATCAAGTGAGATGCTTGTTCAAGCTCTTTTATTTTGTGGGACATCACAATTGTCACTTGCCTACTGTACAGTTGCACATACAGTACAGTAGGTGTAAACATAAAAACAGCTTGAGTTCACATCAACTACAGAATGAACCCTTGCAAGTATACTTTTATCCATCTATCCATCCATCTTCTATGCTTATCCAGCGTGGAGATATAATCCCTCTATCTCAGGGGTGGCCAACCAGTCAGAGGTTAAGAGCCACATTTTTTCTATGTTACTGCAAAGAGCCACATCAAACACACAGTCACTGATACCGCTTGTTTCTGTTTTTTGTTTTCTGGAGACAAGATTTCAACCACGTCACTGATGCATTTTTGTGGCATTGGGATATATATTTTTTAAATCCTCTGGAGCAGAGAGAAGAGCTGTGGATTATTGTTATTGATTATTGCATCAGTGTTTCTTAGGGTCAAAAACACTAAACTCACAACTTCAAATGAAAGCGTTTAGTTTATTTAATAAAAGAGCACATGTTCAATGTGAAAAGTGACAATAGTTATAGATTATTTGCAATTTGGTGCTATATATATATTTAAAAAAAAATTATATATATTTTTTAAACACCTTGAATTTCAGGGGGGGGCGCGGGGCTCCGTTGGCGGGGTGCAAGACAATGGTATGGGAAACACTGGATAGTAGTGTTTAATCAACGATAGGTTTTCCCCCCCTCAAAAGGTGATTGGTTCACTGCATCGCAGGTATTATTGTGATTGGCTCTTGGGCCACATCAAAATTAGACGCGCTGTCATCCTCTCATACTGACACCTGACACCACACATACACACGTAGGGAGAGCCGGACGAAAGTAACACGGGACGAAAGTAACACGGAACGAAAGTAACGGAGCGATTTTATCCGAGCCCAAACAACTTTGACCGGCCAAATTACGTCAGAATGATCAGCATTCAATACTTAACAGACCTACTAAATATCAGGTTTAACTGTCAGGAGTAGCTGGTGTTGTCACGATACCAACATTTTGGTTTCGATACCAAGTCAAGAATTGCGATTCCGATTATTTTTCGATACTTTTCTTAAAAAAAAGGGAAACAGTCTTAAATGTAATTATTGTGCTTTATTTCACACCAGAACCAGAACCATAACACAAACTTTTAAACAATGAGAACAATAAATAAAATAAATGACAAGAATTCGTATTAAATACAATTAATACATCTCTTACAGACAGGCCTCGTGGTGTCCGTAGGCTTGCCCTCACTGTCAGAGATATAGCTCAAATACATCAAAATGTCGCTTCTGGCGTCTTTTTTGTCAACAAGCCGAGGCGCAGCGGCAGTTGCACTCCCACTTGCAGCCATGCTTCTCGTTTTCTCACATGCTCTGGCAGCTAGCGCGTGCACGAGAGCGGGGAGGCACTTGAGCGTGCTTGAGAGGGGCGGGACTGCAGGCACGGCTGCAGTGCAGGGAGTGGAAGCAGAGCGCTGAACACACACGGCTCTTATTAAAACGGCGCTTTCTCACCGTCATTCTTAAACGGAGGAATCGTAACTTTTTTAACGGCAGGGTATCGCGGTATACCTTTCAAGTATCGGTACACCTTGCACCACTAGTCAGGAGTCAGTGTCTCTCCCCCAAACTCACACATATAAAATTCAATATGAACTGAAGAGCCGCATGAAACTAGGCAAAGAGCCGCATGCGGCTCGAGAGCCGCAGGTTGGCCACCCCTGCTCTATCTGGTCCTGGGTCTGCCCCTTGGTCTCCTCTCAGCTGGACGTGCCTGGAACACTTGGCGAGCCGTGACTTTTATACCTAGGCCCTAGAGATACTAATACTAGATACTAGATACTAATTATCTCTCTAGGGCTCTGGCATAGACCTCACAGGGGGCGGAACTTGTCATAAAGGCCGCGAAAATAAAGCCCGCCCATTTAGAGGGAAGATATAATTGGTCAATTGTACTGTCATTTGACATTACTCTCTCGTTGAGTTACTATAGCTGGCCCTCTGTGAATGTAGAGCAAGCCCCCAGGAAGTGCGCCGGACTCAGATGAAAATATTCGTGCTGGCCAAACGGCGGTACTACACTTCCGTTTGGTTGCCAGGCCCGGAAACACTTTTCCCCATTGACTTACATGGGGAAAGAGTGGTCTGTAACTCGTTGGATAATTTTTTTTAAACTAAATAAACTACCCAGTATGAACACTTGTATAGCCCTTATTAAAAACATTCGTTCCTCAAGTTGTAAAAATGTGCTAATAACGTTATTCTGAGAGTTATTTCCCTCTGCATTATGAACGCGCATCAAACCCACGGGACCGCGCCGCCCGGCACGTTCATGTTACGTGTCCCGACCAATCAGAACAGGGAGGGTGGGGGCTGGAGCTATTGGAGCTACAACGAGCCGTTAAAGGCAGAGAGTGAAATTCAGTGAATACACGTAGTTTACAGAGATGCTGTAGGAGAAACCAATGTGAGTTGCGTTTATCTTTACCCATGGATGCACAATAAGAACGGATCCATATCGTCTTACTGCCATCCCACGGAGCTGTAATAATGGATATATTGCACATGTTTGCTGTAATTCATTATCATACTACATGGGCTGTATGATTAAATCTTGTACCGTAAATGTTGTATTAAATACAGTTAATATTACCGACATTATTAACGTCCCTGTAGCTTCGTATTGCACTAAGAAGCTTATTGCACTGTATATAAATATATATATATATACAGTGCAATAATAATTTCATGCTAAATTAAGCTCTGTTGGATATCACTAGATCCTGTTACAGCGTAATATAAGTACATAACGATTGATGTGTACATTAGCATCATTACTAGCTAGCTGCTAACTGCCGCCTCGTTCATATCAAATCCATGATAACAACAATCCATTAACATGCTGTCATGAACGCACGGTGCTGTTACGTGTACGCAAATTGACGTGCTTGATGTGAACGAGCATTTTGGTTAAAGTTGCGCATGCTCTATGAGTGCACATACGGGTACTTCTCAGGCATGCTGGGTAATCTGTGACGTTTCACTCTCTCAAAAGTTGGGCCATTTTATCATCATGCGCTAATGAGCAGCTCTCATAGGAATGAATGAGGCCCCGCTTCCCACGCTGTATCCAGTTCTTATTATACATCCATGATGTAAAGAGGGACCAACAAACTCTCCCGTCTTCACATAACTCGCAGAGACGGCATTTAACCCTTCACATTCCAACAGAAACTGAACAGGCAGATTCGAAGGATTTATTTATTTGGAAATGTTATTTTAAATACAATTAAATCAAGTTATTTTGGTAAAACTAATGAAAAATGTAACAACAAAAACATATAAAAACATTTTTTTTTTACTTTTTTTTTTTTTTTTTATGTTTTAAAATATTATTTTTTAGAATATCTTAGGGCCTCACAGAGGGCCTAGAGGGCCCTGACGGCTCGCCACGGCTGGAACACCTCCCTAGGTATACGTTCAACAACAGCTAATCACAAATTTGGGACATGTTTGGCTTCAGGATGCTTGGTTTATAACATGCACTCTTGAGAATTGTTTTCAGCTGCTCATTTATAACTGTTCTAGCTAACTTGCTGTGCAGGCAAATACATTTCCCCGTTGAGTGAGTGAACAAATAAAGGGCTCGATTTTATTTTTTGCTACGACTAAAGCCCAAATCCGTTAAACAAATTGGTGCTCTTGATTTGTTTGATTAAAAAAAAGTAATCTTGTTTTCTTGTAGATTTGTAGTAAATAACTAAAATGTCTGAATCTCTCTCCCCCATCACAGAGCCATTTTGTGATATCCATGTTGCTCTCAGTCTTTTGGCAGTCCTCTGTGCACAGCAGTGTGTTACTAGATGGAGGATGGTGCATTATGCATAGACGGCACTTAAACTCTCAATTACAGCGGCCTATTCGGGAGCTCGCTGCTATCTTCGAGATCATGAATTTATTTTCAAATACAGAAAAACAACAAAAGCTACGAGCTATCATAATGCCCTATACAACAGCATTCAGTGTCCATGTAAGGGACGGAAACGAATTTGTAAAGATGTTTTATTAAGGTATGTGGCCAACCAATGACATAGCTAGGCACAATGCAAAAAGTGGTAACATGGGTAAAAATCATAAATCCAGTTTTGCTTTGACAACCATTTGAGTACGACAGCTATGAAGGAGACACAAAAAGCACAATTTACAAAGATGGGAGGAAATACATTTCTATTCTCGTTATAACAAGAAGAGTAGCTTATGTCTCACAGTCGCTAAATGCTTTCACATATATTAAAATGTAGACTAAATTATATAAGCTAGATCTCAGTTCTCTGGAAGAAGACATACGGTTCAAATAATTTTCAATGCCATCATTCTACTGTTGCATTTTATGCTTCAAACCAAAATGTTCATCCTGTTTGTGACACAAGATGTAGTTCTTTTGAAGAAAACTATAAAAAAGGGTAAAAAGAAATCGATGGATGTCTAAACATCAAAAGTCTACCTCCATACATTGGAAGAAAATCGCCTTCACTTTATGTCATAACTGACATAATAAAGAAAGGCATCGATAAAGAAAGGACGAGTGAGGCCAAACAGGGAAGATGGACATGACATTTGATCAATGATGACTGATGCACCCTTGGCTACAACACTACCTGCATGCACTGACTCATAATGGCCCAACGCTGATGTCATTCCTCTCACTGCACCTCCTCCAAGCTGTCAGTGAAACTTAAACTCCTTGTTATGGTCACAGAGATCCCCATTGACATGTTTTTATTTCCCACTGCTCCAGCTCTAGTGATGTCCTGTAATAACGCGGTGCAACATTTGCAACACCCACTGCAGCTCTTTGGCTGGCCTCTGAACAAACCAAGCCTTTTATGCCTGTCAAGCTCCTTTATGTGAAAACAGGAGAACTGCTGCAGCTACAGTCGGAAGCGTTTGCTCTGTGATCAGCCCCCATGCTTTTTAAGAGAGACTATTTAAAATATTTTCCCTCTGTTATATTTAACTGAAACAAAAAGAGGACAGATTAAGACCTATTTGAATGTAAGATACTTCACACCCAAGTGTATTCCTGTAGGGATATGCAATTTTTCAGAAGAAAATTAAAAGGATTCTTTCATGAAATCCCCGTAAGTTTAAGATGCTGTCGAGTAGATAGCAAAATTCAGCTGATTCATGCTTTCTACCCAGGAATTTAAATATGCCTGAGCACTTTTTATACTATATTTTCATTGTTATTTTATATTGAAAAAAGTCAAATGAAAAATAATCCCTGTGATCCTCAAAGCCTTACATTTTCCTTTGATTATCTTCTCGTCTCTGCCGTCTCAAGTTGGCGAGTGCACTTATCACTCACACATGCTGAGGATTTTCAGATTGTGTCTTCTCCTTTCATCTGAATCTCCTCTCTGTTTACATGGCAGCAGTTTTCTCTGGCAGTGGTTGTGCTTGGCAATTGTCCAATGTTATGATGCCCTGACATGAGCAGATATGGATTAGACACACAGGGGGTGAGGAAACAAGAAAATCACTCGGACAGAGACACAATATTCTCATGACAGGACTCAACCTCCTCCCACGCTGGTCGACATCTTTATAACGGAGGAAAACAATATATTGACTGGCATCTGGCAAGCATATTCAAATCCTGTTCACTTTCAACATTTATCTAACTAAACATTGGTCTGGTATTGTTAAGATAAAAGTGCTGAAAACAGTTCCTCTCTAAAACAGGACTACTGCATATCTGAAAACTCTTGAAAGACAGTAGATCAAATCAATTGGAAACCGTGTGCTCATGAAGGGCTGTGGTCCCGGATCTTTGCAGAAGTGTTCGTTTTTTTTCCCGTCCAGTTCATCTGTGTGTTTGGTTTGAGTCAGGCAGGATTGGTTGCAGAAGGCTGCAGCTGTTGTTCTGCAGAGGGGAAGGGGGAGGAGGGTTGATGCTGATAGTCTGAAGATGGGAGCCTCCTGGGGGGAGTAGAAGTGAAAGGATGGTGATGGGAGCACAGAGGCTCAGATCTCCTCTATGGAGTCAGCTGGGACCAGCCCTCTCTTCTTCCCACTGCTCAGCTTCAGAAACACATCGCCTTCTTCCCGCTTCCCCACACAGATCTGAAAGGAAGGGGGAAGAAAGGAGTCATTACATTTTCTTTTAGGTAAATGATAAGAAAATGAATAGCACTTTTAAAATATAGGTTTGTGTTGGGGGAATTGCCCACAAGAATATCCATCTTGGCAGAAGATGATGTGGAGTGTCTTCATCTTTCCCTGTAGCATTACCGCCATCAGAATGAATGAAAAAGCTTGAAGTAAGTGACAATGGCAGACAGGTATTGAAAATAATGAATGCTTGGTATATCTTTGTTAGAATCAACTTTTAATACAAAATAAATAGTCTAGTTTTTGACAGTTTAAATTTAGAAATACTATATGAGACAACTCATTTGTGGTTATTTTTCATTATCAAGAAGATTTTGTAAACTGCGCTTAAGGAAAATGGTGACTATGGTAAACTATGGTGACAGTAAACAGCGTTTTCTTATAGTGGACACACAACCTGTTTTGGATTTGTGAAATGAAGTAAAAAACAAAAATATGTGTGTTTTCATGCTGAGAGTGTGTAAAAGATAATGGAAAAAAGCATCATAATAAACACACAGAGACAGAAATGATTTTGTTGCCAATCTTTTGATCAAACACCGATCAGGATGTGTCCCGCCTCTCACCCAGTGTGTTATGGGATAAGCTCTCGCACCCTGCAACTCTGAACAGGATAAAGGAGTACCACAAATAGATCATCCCAACTACGCAGGCTGACAAATTCTCCTTTAAAGTGTCAGTGTAGTGATTTGCTCCTTGACCCTCTAACATATTACAAGGACTTGGGTGGGGGACCCCAAGAATAAACTATTGCAAGAAAAAACTAGCAATATGTTTTCTTTATTTCATGACATTTTTATGTAATTATCTAAGCCAGAAAAAAAAATGCATATATACGTTCTAAATAACTAATACATTAATAAAGTTAATCTGCATATTGGGTTAAACCAAAATAGACAGAGTACATAAAGTCATCTCTGTGTGTCTAAATCAAAATGAATACCATACTACAGTATTACATCAGGGTCCATGGTGTTCATTTTAACTATGTATCCTATTTGTCTTGTTAAAGGTCTCCTATTATGCTATTTTTAGGCATATATTATGGGTCTCAGATATATGAAAACATATCTAAAAAACATTTATATAATGTGTATTGCTCAAAATACCAAAGAGATCATGCATTTTAGACATCCCTCATATCTCTCTGTTTCAGCCCTGTTAGAGAACTGCTGATTCTGGGTCCTCTGATGAAAAAAAACAAAGAAGATGACAAGATCCACAGCGTGGCCGCGTGGCCTAATGGATAAGGCGTCTGACTTCGAATCAGAAGATTGCAGGTTCGAGTCCTGCCGTGGTCGTATTTTTGTAATTGTAGATGACTGTTTTCCGTGGCATCGTTGCCTTCAGAAAAATGGTATTCCGTTATAGGGTGGTGGCGGCAAAGTCCATAGGGACTTGGCTTGGCAAGAAAGACCAAGTGCTACCGATGTTTCCCTGAGCAAGGCGTCGTTGCCGTACTTAATGGCAGCACTAGGATGGGTCAAATGCAGAGTTCAGTGTCTCAGTCAGTCGGGGCTTGGACTGTCGCAGGGTTTCATCCCTCCAATTCTATCTATCTAAATGCTGCCGTGATTAAATGCCATATCGGGCACAAATCTGGATCAGCTCCGTTGTACCCCTGGATTTGAGGAAAGAGAGAGGGTTTTGTTTCTCTTACACTTTGTGAAAGACATCAAAAGGTGTATTTTGCATGATAGGTCGCCTTAAATATTGCATTGGCTGAAAAGTGGGTACTTTTGCCTTGTAAAGTGGTGTTTTTAAAACCAAGAAAACATAAAACTCATTAGGAACAAATTGATTAACACAGTAATGAAACATTGGAATGATCATATAGGCATCTGCGACATTTGAAAATAAGTATTACCCTGGGGTCCATGGGTACACCAACCGGATGAGGGTTGAGAATCATAAACATAAATGAGAGAAAGACACACAGTGGAATAAGTCATTAAAAGGTTGGATCATCTCAGTGTACCTGGGATTCCTTCACGGCCATGTGTCCTCTCTCTCGGTTTCCTGGAAAGCCCTGGACGACCCGCCACACTCGCTCCCCCGGCCGGACCCTCTGCACAAAGTTGGCAGGAAAGAAGCCTACTTTGTCGCCACTCTTGCCCTGGAAAAACAAAGGAGAAAAACGTGGGTGTCAGGATAATCATATACTGTTGAAAGACAACTTAGTATGTACCATATTAGTTGTCCCTGTGTGGCTGATGATGAGAATGTTTTGTCTGACACAGAGGTCCAGACTGGCTTAACGTTTCTGAACTTAATAATGTGTTTCATCATGTTTCATTGGTAGAAAAGGAGTTTCTCCATTCTGAATAGTAATGGGAAATTAAAAAACAAAGTGAGATCAAAAGTGACACATTTCTAACTGTGCAGTGATGAATCATTGAGGCTGCAGAGACTAGTAAAGAATTAGGAAAACAGAACACTAAAATTACTCAAATTAAGAGGCAATTTCATTTCTGAATACAGAAAGAAATTGCTTCACCTTAATACCACATTCATTCTTTATGTAGTTAAAGAAACAGCAGCGGGCTGGAATAACAGCAATGCAGCAATGATTCCGTTTATCACGCTCTGCCTCAGGTGTTGATGTGCATATTGAAGTTATTCACAAACCATTCATCAGTTATGAACAGATGATTCACAAATTAAACAGAATTTTGGAGCGGCAGTGTATATTTGTAAGTGCTTAATGACTGCTGCTTCACTTTACGCCACCTAAGTGCTAGTAAACAGGTACGCTGATGGAAGATAAACAGACTGCACTTTATTTAAGACTTGGTGCTTCTTCCTTTTTCTGTGATGGAAAACCTACACTTACAGAAGCACATTTGTTTTCATCAGGAGCGAGCAATGCTCATTACAGACTCAATAAAGACCTCTTTGAGGTTACAGCACTTGGCAGGTTCATTATGTTAAACTCTGTAATTTTCAGAGGAAATTATGTTCTATTTCTGTCTGTGGCTGCCTGCATGTTTATGGAAGAAATTAAGCAGGCGTCAAGCAATAGTTGTTTTAAAGCCTCAAATTAACACATGCACACAATAAATGCACGTACACAAATGTCTCTCAAACACACACTATCTACACAGATACCCGCCAACAAGCACACACAAATACGCCTGCAAGTGAATTAATACCCACCTTCCACCACTCCTCACCAGAGTCGTCAGTGACCTGCACACGATCACCAGGTCTAGAGGAGATAAGACATGAGAGACGGTAAAGGAGGCATAAAGGGGAGGGGATTGAGGGGGAGGGAAGTTGGATACATGATGGGGAGAAGGAGGTGAGAGGGTGAGAGCAGCAAGCACATCAAGAAAAAAAAAAGAGTTGAGTACAAGGGCTGAAGACCACATTATTAAACTGCCAGAGAAAGCTGTTGTACCCATGGTTACAAAGTGGTTAAAGTGGTGTCGCTCGGCAGAGTTTACACAGCAGCAGATACCAAGTCATCAGGTCTCCATGAATTATGACTAAGTAGTGTCTACTGCAGAGGGAAAGGCCGGACCAAATCTGCTAACCTGGCCTGAATGCTAATGTCACTACCAGATTTTTTTATTTTTTTTTGTAAACCAACCCTCCACCCCAAAAAGGAGTACAAGTTGTCCTAGTTTCACTGAAACTGCTTTTCGGGATGCATTTCTGTACATGCAGTCTCCTGGGTGTCTGCTCTCTGCCCTCTATGATCGCCGCAACACACACACTTTAGTTTGCACACTTACATCAACTCAAAGTAGGGTAAGACCCATATATCTCAAACTTATACTGACCATGTTTTACATATGAAACAATTATTTGTTACACTAATGTTTTTCACAGCTATTTAAAAGAAACACACAATTAAAATGTGTATGCTGAACAATGGGATCGGCCTAGTTAAATACATGTCCTTGGAACTGGCAGATTTGCTCATTTGTGTCAGAAAGAGCACATTTAATTATTCTCCAATAATGGATAGGGAACATGTTGTAATTTAAATAAATGTCATTTTGCAATCTTAACATTTGGAAATATATCAAATGTTGCATCAGTATTTCCTGTTTCTGTGCACCTACAGCCAGAGAGGAAAAGTAGCTCAATGTGAGGGATTTGGTTTTTCTGGGTTTTCTCTTAATGAAATGGAAACCGGAGAAAAGGCAGAGTAGAATACATTTATCTTTAGGCATCTTACGGGGTACAGAGTCGCTTAGATAAGTGGGGGAGTGCATCTGACGAAGAGATAGGTTGTTGTGCTCCCTATCTCTGTTTCTTATCTTATATCTAATAGAACTGCTCGGGTCTTGATAGATTGAGTGGGGAAGTTCATGAGATCTTTCTAGAGGGTTATCAAGAATAACTTTTATCCAATGACCTTTTCCCTCTCTGTCTGTGTCTGTGTATTCTCTTGTTCTGATTAACCCAGCCAAATCTTTTTTCTTGTTTTGTATCTATATCTACGCCGGGATCCGGAGTCGAGGCTGATCCTCTTGCTGTAGTCCTGTGTCTTGGATCCTCTATCCTGAGTTCTGGATTAAGTCGTGGACTTCGGGTCGTGGCTGAACCTGTCTCTGCGGTCCTACCTTGGGTCTCGTCATGCTGCTTCCCTGATGGCTTCCACAGGATTGTAGCTGACATCCTCGTGGATTCATCTTCCTATTACAGACACATACATTTCCTAACATTCGGCCTATATGCTGTAAAATGTATTGTCTCTTCGATTTACACACGGCATCTATTGCACGTCTGTCCGTCCTGGGAGAGGGATCCCTCCTCTGTTGCTCTCCCTGAGGTTTCTCCCATGTTCCCCTTAAACTGTGGGTTTTCTCTGGAGGTTTTTCCTTGTACGATGTGAGGGTCTAAGGTCAGAGGGTGTCGTTTTTCTCATACTGATATTCTGAACAATCTGTGCTGTTGTATTTGCTGTAAAGTGTCTCTACTGTAGGCTATTTTTATTATATGTACAGCACTTTGGCTCGACCAAAAATCGTTTATAAATGTGCTATATAAATAAAACTTGATTTGATTTGATCAGCTACTTTTTTCATCCTATTCAATTTATGAATAAAGCTAAACTAATCTTATTTCACATTTATATTGAAGGCTTGAACATAAGCAAGGTCTAGACTTGTGTAGAAAAAATAGGAATAGGAAGATTGCCCTGAAATTACACTCTAACAATTTTAAATGACCCAAACATAGATCTTTTTGTATTTGTCCAGTGCAGTCTTCTCTTAAAATATCATTTTCAGGCCACACCAGTGCATGCTTATCACTCAGAATCTGTCATTTGAACATGGCTTTGGGTAAATGTGCAATGTGGGAAAATAATTAATTAGAAGTAAAGCTCTTACATATCTAATTTGAGTGCAGTACATGCTGCTAAAATCCCTGACTGAAGCACAGAGACACACTGCGATTTCATTAGCCCACATATATTGTGCAGTTACAGACACATAGCCACGGCGCAGATGGCTGACAACAGTCTCATTGTTGTCCCTCCATTGTCCCCTAACCATTCATACACACACATCCTGTCCTGCTTTTTACTATTCTGTCCTTCCTTTCTTCACCCTTCCTTTATGGAGCTTTGACTTCTATAGCTGCACTTTTCGCTGCCTATTTTCCCATTCTCTCCCTCTCTGCCTATAATAGACTTCAGCTTCATGCCTATTCCCCTTGTGTCTGTCCGCTCTTTCATTTCTCGGTTGTTGAGTTTCTCCATCCTTTCCCCTGATGGGTACACAGCTCAGACTACAGCCCTGTAAAGGGACAGGGATGGGCTGCCGGTTTATAATTAGTCGTCCTTAAGGGCACCCCGGCCCCGTCCTCTACAGATGATGGAGACATGTTATCCTGCAGGAACAACAGCTGGGGCAAAAATGCAACCACTAACAACAAGCAAATAACACGAAACAAGCGCTGTGGCATTTGTATTCCAAAAAGAGAAAGGTTCCTGTATGTAATCAGTGTGACTTCTACTCACTGGAGTTCCAGGTCGTTCTGTTCTTGAGGCAGAAACTTGTAGAGCGCTACGTAGGTGTGGATGGAGTGAACTTCAATGCGCTTGGGAACCTGGACAAAGGGACGAAGATGTCGTGATACAGAAATACACGCTCCAGGGAGGAAAACAACAAGATGTGACAGTCTGCACAGTGGGATAAAAGAGAGCGTACCATCACATTGCTCTCCTCTGCAGGGTCCGGAGCTTCTGCGAGATTCAGCTGGCTGCCACTCTCTTCCTCCTCCTCCATCTCAGCGTCGGGGAAAGGGTTGTCTGAGGGCGGCGAGGAATTTTATTAGAAGTTGTCAGGCATTCACATATATGCAATCAGGCGTGTCCTTTTGAACAAGTAAGTCTCTCTCACACACAGAAAGGCATGCACAGTAAACACAGCATAATAATAGACACAAAAGCATGGATACACAGCACATATGCCGATCCACAGACACACAGCAGTGTTTACCCCCTGTCTCCTGAGTAATCTCTTCATCCATGCTGTACTGTCTCTGCTGCATCTCCTCACCTCCCTCCCCCTTGTCAAAGAAGGAAAAACAAATCAAAAGTTAACACCAGGATATCAAAGAGTATACATTTGACAGTGGGCGTAGAAATGTGTCAGAAGCACAAAAGACAGATCAGTAGTACTTGGTGTTGTAAACAGATCTGCATACATGCCATAATCACTATTGAAATAGTTTTCGGTGGGTTTGATTTCAATAGGGGACTAGCATGACCCTAAAAGTAAGGAATCTTTTAAAAAGCCTTGTTTTTAAGGAACAGTTTTACAATTTTAGGGAACTATGTTTCCTCATTTTCGATAAATGTCCCAAATATTGTATATTGCTTTATTTATATTGTTTGTATTTGATAAAATATTTTAAATGTTTTTTTTTTATTTGTAATTGTTAATTATCTTTTCCACTTTTTTAAGTATTTTAAGCATTGTATTTTCATGTCTGAACAAACTTCTGCGAGAAAATTATTTCCCAAATTGGGATCAATAAAGTATAAAAGTATTAATATATCTATCTATCAAATCAATATCTAATGTGATTTACAGTCATTTGTTAGATGAGGCCAAAAGCCAAAGAGGTAACAATCTTTCCATCTATTGATATTTTTAGATGATTTGCTAAGTTTTTAGAAACTATGGAAGAATATATGAACTTGGGCGTGTAGACATCCCTGCACTGCAGTATCTAGGGTCTCCATAATTCACCAGTGAGTTAACAAATGGACGGATCTCGTAAAAACGTCCTTATCACACGGATCATACTGTCCTCAACCCCAACACAGGGTGATGATGTCATACCAGGCTGCGTGTTGGTGATTCTGACAAACTGCCAAAACTGGAGCGGCTCATATGCGCCAAGGACGTCCCGAAGCGCAGGGCGGCGTACACAGGGTCCACACGCATCCTCGCTGCCTCTGAAACACACAAACACACATTCATAAACTCATGCACAGTTATATTCACTTTCTTTAAGAACACATTGAAATGATTCACGCAAAGATACAGCTCCACGCACATCTTGGGCTACACTGAGTGCCAATCTGGAGGAACCAGAGGGTCTAAATATAACTAAAGTAGAGTGCTGGGCCAAACTGACCCACTTTAGATCTGACAGAGAACAGCAGCCAAAAGTGAATGAGACATCAAGACTTTACAAAACTTTACGCGCTTTGATTTATTTAATACACATACTTGATGTCAGTAAATGTGTTTTAGTCTCTAATAGTTAATTTGAGGTTATATAAGGTGAGCTGTTGTTGGGGAGAAGTGGAATAAGAGATAAGATAAAAAAAGATGGAAAGCCTAAAAAAGTCCTTCATTTCATGTGGATGGCAGCACTTGGTGCCATGAGAGTATTACTGAAGTGAGGTATTAGGTTTTCTGCTCCTTTTTCCATCCATATCTAAACGATTCAAATGATGACTTTCCTCCAGGGCCAGGCGCTCTGGCAGTCTGAAGGATGAAGACATAATGATTTGCAGTTCCATATATCGACGTCAGCGCCCTTAAAGCTCTTGGGGATAAATTAAACAGGAGTGCCTTCAGTGCACCTGCTGTAGGTAATTACAGGTGATAAGGTTTACCTGTGCTTTAAATAGGTTGGAGTCTTTTCAGTGACGCTGGCAGTTCTGCATGTTAGAGCATGCAGAGGAAGAGAGTAAAGAACAGAAAGTCTTACTGAGACTAATCATTATTTTCACCAAGCAAGTGACCTTCAGCTTTCCTTTCAGTGCAGAAAGGAGAATTGTGTGTGACATGGCTTCATATCTATTTTCGATACCTTTTTCAACCTTATAGGCTTTTGTGACGTAATTACTTTGACAGACTATAAGCTATACACTGAATAACAACCAGGGTTTGACAAGTGACTCATTTTTGAACCCACATTTTGGGGTTGTCTTTCATTTGGTCCAAAAAGCTCTTTCACCATATATATATATATATCAACCCAACACAGCTGTGTTTTTTTTAATGAAGAATCCTTGCACACATTTCAATTGGTAGCTAATACGATTTTAATTGTGATTCAGAGATTGCAACCTATAACATTGAATGTTAAGTACTTTGCTCCTGCAGCTATTCCTCTCACACTCATAAATATGGTTCAGTATGGCACTGCTTTGCCAAAAGGCAGTTGATGGGAAATGACACGATCTGTAACTAAATCTTATGCGGGTTCAGCATTTCACCAGGCCTTTAGTGAGCATAATTACGAGAACACTTTGAAATGTGTGATTGTGAGTTTGGCAGGTTGCAGCCTCAGCTGGAGGAGTCCCAGGCGTCATGCTGCTCCGCTCGGGGGGTGACAGAGCTGTGGGTTAATTGTTCCCTGCTCTATGGAAAGTGCAAGGTAGTGACAGCATGAGGTGTCATGTCTGATTCAATGAGTTATACAGTCTGGGAGGTGAAAGACTGTATCTCCACATATTATATATATATATATAATAGTAATATATAATATAATATCTTCCGAAGGTATAGGCAAGGAAAAACAAGTTCTTATTTAGAGATGATGATGAAAAGAAGAACAAATTCAGTGTGTGCTTGTCCTTGCGTTTTAACCTTCTGCAGGTTTACTTGACAAAGAGAAACGAGAAAGTGTCCAATTTGTTTGCTTCCATTATTGTAAACTAAATAAAATGTACATCATTTTTTGAAGAGTTATAATGCTGAGGCAGGTTAAAACCAAATGAAACTGAAGTGCAAGGAGTAACAATACAAAGCATAAACAGAAGTATAAAAATGTATGAATATTTATTCACATACTTTCAGGGTGCGTCCGTCAGCCACCAAGAGAAGCTGAATTTGTTCTTCCTCTTTACATTTTCCCACTTCATGCTCCTCGGCCGTCAGGTGAGATGGAGACAGTTCTGGTTTTATTACAGTGCATGCACAAGCACACAAACATCTACAAATAAACCAAAAGGCTAGACAGCAGCAACATCACGAAACAAAAGCACGTACATAACAAAGCAGTCACTCGTGAACACACACACACACGGTCTTTCAGGTATGCTCACCTTGGCTCGGTTGAACTTCCTTGACGACAGACAATTGATCGTTGACCAGCAGTGGTGAGCTGAAGTTTCGCTTGAACGCTCCAGACTAACGGAGGAGAGCAGAAAGAAGGATTTTTAAAAAAAAATGAATTATTTGCATTTTAAGAAATTATTCACAAAGCATACATAACAAAATGAACACATAGGTACATAAATTAACTACATAACAGTTGACAAATCCGAAAGGAAATAATAATAATAATAACACAAATAAAAGAATGGATACACTATTAATACTCAGGTATACATTAATTATCAATTCTTACCTCATGTTCCTTATAAATCTTTATTATAGTGTTCTATACTTTACCAAGTTTTCCCACCTTTCCTCAAAGATATGCATTTGGTTTCTAATTCTCATAGTTGTTTCCTCCATTACATAGATTTCATTTACTAGGTTATTCCATTGTGAGTTTACTAAGTTATTATCTTGTAGCCAATCCCTTGTAATTTCTTTGATGATCGCTATTCTTATCACAAGAACTAGGTAAGAAAGGATGATTTTTAATTATTGTTTATAGACTGAGCTGATGGGGAAAATGGCTCCATCTATGTAGTGACATTGGGACATTTAAGGAGTCCTTTGAAATGACTGAGGTTCTATTTACTGCTTATAATGAACAATACATTCAATCAACCACCGAAAATATGCAAATGACTTTAACACAAGCAGGGACATGTTATGCTGCGTGTGTCTGCGTGGGTACAATTTCACACTGAATTAAGCCCAGTAAGTGACTCGGCTGAGGTATCAGTTTGTCTTTGCATTGACTTGCAAATGAGCCACCCAGTTTATATATAATGATGACGAGAGTAACACACTGACACCAGCGCTCCTGTTACAAAAACCTGGTTGTTGTGTGATAATATTGTACCTTTTGCTGCCCTCATCGTTCCCCTGGCTCTCCCTCTCTGTGCATTTCTATCAAAATGCTCTGAGTCGATTTGGACACAGTGCTCTTACATTTTCCAAGTGGCTCTCAGAAGGTCTCGCCTCTTTCTCCATGCTAATGTCCTCTAGCCTGCACGAGAGGACAAACCCAAAAGCTCTGTCTGAAATTCATTCAAATTTGAAGCCTACTCTCCTCACATCAACAGTGTTCACATGTTTTTATTTACTGTGCACAGTTCGAAACACTGTTCCACTAATATATTTAATTATTTGCGAATGCAGGTGAAATTGCGTAATAAAGCAGTTCAGTTTTATGGTAAAGTTACCATGGTAACAATGTTCCTGCTCAGGTTATTTAAATCATGATGTAATCTGAACTGTTATTGTTGCTGGTGTGTTTTTAATCCGTCCCAAAAAAATATGTCAGGGAGAGAAATTGGAGGAACTGGATTAGGGAGGAGAAATGTATTATCTGCAACAAAAAAAGGGCAAACTGAGTAATCGTAATCTCAAAAAAACATGATAAACTGTTACTGAACGGCGAACGCACACTATATTATGTGGTGACCTTTATTTTACATCTTTGTTGTTAAAAAGCATTTAATATCGAAACCACTCTAATAATTGTTGTTACATATGAATATTGCAGCCGGCAGCGGGTTAGCTTAGCTCAGCACAAAGAATAGAAACAGCCAGTTAACCTTTTCTTACGACGGTAACACAATCTGCATAGTCCTAAAGCCCGCCACTCAACATGGGTTGTTTATTTAATCCTGACATGCTTCGTTTGAGAGAGGTTTTTATTTGCTGCTCCAAAAAAGTTGCCAAATAAATGAACACAGAATCACAGATTGGTTCACAGAAAACTGAAAAAAACCAAGATATTCATACATGTTTCTGAAAAAATAAAATGTAATATATATATATATTTAAAGGGAATGATATCATCAAAATTCTGTGAGCGTATTCGCACCTTCCCATGACACAGCTGCTGCGAGAGTTCAGAGGTGCACCACAGGTGAGCAGCCATCTTGCAGGTTTTACACCGCAGGGCCTGTTTGGAGTTTCCTGCAGAGAGGGACAGAGATGAAAGAATGACGCAGACTGCCACACTAAAGAAACAGACAGCAGGCTGCAGTCCTAACAAACCAAAGTGTCCTTCAGATCATATGTACATGTTTCCTGCGCTCAGGTAGAGAGTTTAATCAAGAGTTGTCCCAGTTGTATTAAGCTGGCACTGACACTAACAGCTTCACAATCAACAGCTCCCCTTCAAAAACAACCTGGAGAAATTGGAAACCAGCTGGAGATATTTCAATCATAATTGATTTGGCCCGTTGCTTTTTCACATTTGCTTTCAGGTGCTTCAGTGATAGAAATGTTGAGCATTGAGATGTTATGCAATGATAGATGTTTTGATTTGTTGTAGATGGGGAAGCAAACTACTAAAAATCAAACTACTGCTTCTGCTTTGAATGGACTGCAGGAGCAAGGTGATGCATTAGAGAGAAACAAATCACGATGCATGCAAAAAAAAGCCTGCAGAGGAGCAGGTTGGAGGCTGAAATTAATCATAGTGACATCAAGTGGATTTAGCAAAAATACTAGCAGCAGCTAGGAGTTCATACAGGCAATTAGGGATAAGAGCACTCACATATCTGCAGCAGGCGCACTGCTTCAGATAGAAAGTGTAGGAAAGCAGCATGAAGACTAACGTTCCAATGTGGACTGTTATTCTAAATAAACCGAGCAAGAAAATCTGGCATTGAGCTGAGGTTATTTAAAATGTGTCTTTAAAACCAATTACCTTCATGCTACCATCTTTCTATAACATATCTGGCTGGCAGAGAACCCACTGCTCCATAGCTTCTCTTTGGACAACTGGACACACTATACATTTTATGTTTATATTTCATTTTATATTCCATTCCCTACACAGTTAATGTGAATAATATACTGCTTTATATTCTGTCTATTGTCAGAGTTTATAGATTTTATATCTTCACGGCCTACTGTATATTTTCTACTTTTTAATGCTGTTTTAATTCTATTTTGAGATGTTTAAATTCTAGAATTTATTTCTACTCTTTAATTTCTACCTATGTGCAATGCCTTGTTTTGTTTTGCAGTTTTGTATACTGCTGCAACGCAAACATTTCACAATTTCGGATAAATAAAGTGTCTCACATCTTATCTTATCTTATATGTGGAGGATTTTAACATGGTTAATGTATGCATTTCCACAAACATCTGACTTTTGCTCTTAGGTGTTGCAGACTCAAATCCTTCGGTAGTAATAAAGACATGATAAAACAATGATAAATGCCTCAAGAATAATAGGTGTTGTTCTCCAGGTTGCACTAGATGGGATGCATACTGTAAATATGAAGACATGGATGGCAGAAATCCTGTGAAAACTGCAGATATGAGTTGGCTTGATGAAGAGCGGAGGTCTTACCCACTATCATGTGCTTGCAGTGCTGGCAGTTGGTGGGCTTGCGAAAGACATGGTCCTGGAAACAGTGGGTGATCTGAGGTTGGGGAGGCTTTATGGACAGTGATGGAGAAGGACTGAGATTTGGGGAATGGGAAGCGATGGAGGGGTTGGGGCTGAGGGATGGTGATACGGAGGGGGAGCGGTGGCCGACGAGAGGGGAGCCAGGCAGCAGTGGGGGGGAAGGAGGAGGTGGGTCCGTGATGAAGTCTGGGGGCAGGCGAGCGTCGCTGTAGGACCTCTGGAAGAAATTCTCCACGCTTTTGCTCCGCATGATGGTCTTGAAGGACATCGAGCGTTTTAGTCTCTGGAGCTGCACACACACACATTGACAGAAAGAAAGAGGGCACACTAAGTATAAACAATAGATAAGCAAGAATGCAGCGGCATACTTGGGAGCAATAACAAATGTCCAATATGCCTGCAGGGCAGCACATGTAATATCTCGGACTCATAAACACAACACTCGGCTCCAATCTGTATACCATCGGGAAGAGGGTGACTCATGAAATGCAATATCACCTCATATGGAAACAACACATTGATAGCTGAGATACTTGTATGTTCCCTTTAACGGATTACTTTATAACCCTAACCTATGAAAAATGTTTTCCTCACATGCCTTCACGGTGAACAAAGAATCAAAAAAGTATTGAGGAATTAAGTAGCTGTTTGTAAACCCTCACACAACCTGTGCAGGTGTGAGACTGTTCATGCGAAAGTCTTCTAAATAGTTAGATTTCAGCAAAAGATTGTGAAAACTGACTTTTTATATAAATTGGAGTATCTATATTGGAGAATATATATATATTTATATATATTGCTGTTTTTCAATTAATCAAGAATTTTCTAAGTGGAAGCATGCAAGAATAATATTTTATGAATAGTTCAAGGTCACACAGACAGAGTGATGAAGAGTAATTTAAAGGGTGATGTATTCCTTTAGTGATACAACGCATATCCTTTGCAGACACACATCTAACAGAGCAGCGTGTGCATCACAGGGTTTAACAAGATAAGCCTTGCCTCTTTCAGAATGCCCACGGCCATACCTTGAGGACTACTGTGCGCATATGACATTTTCTTCGTGGCAGGGGGGCTATTGTGATGAAATAAAACAAGACAGTTTACAAAGCGTTATCATCTATCAACAGCCTATCTTCAGGGCCCTTAATCTGATGGAGTCTGATCGTTGGACCGATTGATGGTGCCACAGGCCTGCACTAAGCAAACAAGGCCTACAACATCCAACCATTTCAAATTGCATGTAACCTCCTGTGTATTGACATAACGGGCCATGCTTGTATTTTGTCCGCTGCATTGACCAAACAGTCTTCAACAATTGATGGTTTCTGCAATTCAACAGCAGAACAATCAGACAATGACATGTCACATGAGCTACAAAGCTTGTAAGCTCTGCTCTCTGCGGCCATCAAGCATTGATTGGCTAGATAAATGCATGTTTCCTGACGTTTTCCTCTGGCTCTGTGAACAGATGATGATACATGCAGTGGCAGCGGGTGAGCAGTGTCAGGGTGTGGCCGTGTCGCAGGGGAGAGAATGGATCAACACAGACAGACAAGCAGACAGATCATCAGTAGGCCACAGACCCTCCGTGTGCACACGCTCTGCCTCCCTGCCTGTCTGCCTGTCTGCGCTTGCTCTGTGCTCAGCGCCAAACATAATCACTTTACAGGGACATGCTGTTTACAGCTCCACACGTCTGGGAACAAGATATGAAAACAGTTTGTCTATTTCAGTTTGTGTGTGTGCGTTTGTGGCACACATAGGCAGAGCAAGAGAAACACAACTCTATGAAAGTGTGTGCATATGCTTCCTGTAAATCTCCATTAGACAATTTCCTTCATCAGATTACACTGATGAAGGACAGCTAATACAATATTGTAGCTTTGGTTGCATAGAATGGTGTTATTGTGTGAGTCAGTCTGACTCATGGCCTTGATTGTAATTCAGTACAGTTTTTAGCCTCTGGTCGGAGATTGTAATTCTATACTATAATCTAAAGACAAACTACCGGCATTGATATATAGCCTGTGCTCATAAACAGTTTAGCTTAAGTGCAACAGACGCTGCTTTAAGTGACACCACTTGAGGAAATGTATCAGACTTCACACAACTCCCTCTGGGTCAATTCAGGTTATTCAACTTTTTTCACACTCTCTTAGACTGTATACAAAAATAGGATGTCATCATTGTGATGCAACCAATTGGTGGAAGGTTTTGAGGCCTCGAGCTTTGTAATTGTAATTGTCACCATTTTTGTGCATCCAGAAGTGGCAAGAAAGGGTGACACAAAGTTTAACCAAACACAAGACGTTTTTAGGCGACTGAAATGTAACAATTAACATAATGAACTGAAGTTTAACTGTTAAAAGGTTAAAGTTGTAAGACAAAAACACAGAGAACAGCCAGACTGGAGAGCATCACGGTACATGTCAATCAAAGGGTAGCCTTCCCCTAAAAGCATTTCCTGCTTCATATTCTATGTAACTCTAAATGAGACGCTAATTCAAATATTAACATCATGTTGAAGAGGATGAAATGTTAATGTGTCTTCGGTGCAGCGTCACAGTCTTGAGCTATGCTCTCTCCATCAGAGCAGCTGAGTAGTGGAATAACAGCTCTGGCTAGAGCACATGTCTCAATTACAGCTAATCGAATCATCAGTCAGTGAGCGTGCCTAAAAGTATTGCTGTTTGGTTCGATTTGAACATTAGCCGAGAGCATTATGATTCTGAGTCAAGCCAGAGGGATACCACATCCAATGGAGGAGGGAGGCCGATGTTTAAAATGAGGCAGATTGAGAGCCGAAGTTTACCAGGGGTCATAACCTGATTGTGATGTATGTTCTAGTCCTATGTATTATTGATCCCCTGTAATTTCATGACAGTACCTGTCAAGAGAATTACCGCACTATTCTTTCAGTTCTCTACTAAATGTATTTCTTACTATAACTATATTAAGCAAAAAATGCAGCGTTCCCAAAAAGAAACATTTTGGTTCAGTTGAGCTTGCTGATGTTTTTCTCTAAATCAATTATTTATACATTTAAAAAATGATTCACAATTCCATGCAAAATGCAAAATGTTGAACACACGCACTTGCACTGACAATATTTTTCAAGCAACAGACCAGATGTAGGCAAGTTATCTCAGCAGACCCGTAAAAGCCCATCATTTTCAAATCTTCGATCCACATACCAACCTCCAATTGTTCTTATGTAGCCAAAATAGATCAAAAATCAATGCTCCATATGGACTGTTTGAGTAGACATCATTCAATAATAAAGCTCTTATTTCATACAAACATACAGCTCCTCCTCCCTCCCTCAGAGCTGTATGGGCCCAGGCTGACGTATATGCTGCAGCCTGTTTAGACGTCAAGACTGAACAACAAAAGATGAGTCCTGCCGGGAATATGATCATAAATACAGCCTGTGGCCATGACATACTTGAGTACGAGCCGTTTTAAATGATTCACCAAGTGGATAGCATTTCAATTTCAATGAAGGTCATCCAGTAAAGTCAAAATATAATCTCACTTTGGTGAAAAGGTTTTGCTGGTAGAGTTTGCATTACTTTTGTATTGGTCTTAAACCAACAGTCAAACAGTTACAACGCTTAAAGTAAAGAGTGGTAAGGTGTACATGGGTCTAAAAATGGACAGAATTGTGCTGCTTTTCTCTAAATATCTGTTATTCTACCACCATCTTCACTCCTGAACGATGCCAATCACACCTGTGTACGAAGCAGCAGAAGAAAAGGAAGTGCAGAAGTCATTGGGAAAACACAACAACAGATATACACCCCGACTTTGCAGTTTGAATCAAAACAAAATCCATGTACATGCAATATTTAAGCCTGTAATTTGAATTTTTGAATCCTGTCCTAGCGCCTTGCCCCCCCTCAAATACTAGGTTCTCTTTTAACAACCTGTCTTTCTTCATGGCCACCGTCATAGTGTGCGACCTTGTTCTAGATGAGGATGTTTGCGTCTCAAGAAGGATAGCTGTGCTGAGAGAGACACAGTTTCCTGGCTAAATCCAGGTCTAAGACTTCAGAATATGTGCTTTCAAGGAGAATTGTCAACCTCAGGTACCAGGTGTACATGATGCATTCACAGCCTCACGGCATGGCTTCATTTGTTTTGGGTAAGTAATGGACAACCTTAATAAGAAGATAGGAAACAACTGGTAAAAACAACCTGAATTATTTATTACAATGACACACAGTATGGGACACAAAAAAGTACACGTATAAATAAATCTTTTAGCATAGCGTTCAAACAGCTTTGGTCTTTGTCATTACACAGAAACTGTGTAAACCAGTTTCATGTCCCCTTCTCGGCTAAAGTTTGTCATTATGCACGGCAGCATGGCAGATCCGCTTTGAATACAAGATAATCACAGGCTGCTTCCAACTGCTTCTGTCCCTATCAAACACATACACACACAAGCACAGAAAGCCAATCACAGGCTAGCTCATACACACTCTCCCCCTGATTGTTTATTGTAGAGAGAAACTGTGTTTGAAATAGTAGCATGGATTAGACCCACTTCCCTCACTGCAGTGTAATTCCTCACACCCACATTCAGCCAACCCTGCCACGCAGCTCTGCCCTGGTAACTCATCATCCAACCATTTTCACTCACCCAATCACAGTTCACACACTGAACACCCCAAGCACGGTGGCTGTCATTGTCTGACGACTGGGGGGGGATGTTATTTCTGAGTGAGCATCAAAGGCGACAAATAAATCTCCCAAACAGATACTTTCTTCCCCTCGTTAGCGATACACACAGATATACAGCCAGTTATCATATAAGCTACTTGTTGCCTCCTAGTATCCAGTTCTTCAGCAGCTCACACCTCGTTCGTTAGTGTCACATCAATGAACATCACAGCAGTGAAGGTGTCACATTAATCAATAAAGACCTTGGCCTCCCTCTGCAACTATACCTCCCCGCACGCGTCTCTGCATAAGTGTCATCTCCCTTCATCTGAATAGAAAATAAATCCAAATGTGAAGTGACATTAGGTTTCAAATAGAAGGTGGAAGAATACATTGTGAAAAGACAGCATAGTAACTAGAAATCATCGATGTATACCCTGTACATCATTAGCATTAGCAGTGTGATGTGAGTGAGTTAACACTGGCCTGTGTAAATAGGTGTGAATAATAAAACTAGACTGCTTAAGTGCCTAATCACGAGTGTCTGAGAAACAGATTTTGAAATATATTCAGACCCATATTTGATGCCCCTATTAGCTTCTCTTGCCCTTAATATTGAAATGGATAGAGATACTTTCCTGAGGTCTGGTTTTAGAAAAGCTAGCAGCTTGGCTGAAAGGATATCACTGTCTGTCAGTCGCTCACTCAACCAATTTGCAATTCACTTTTGCACAGGGACTCATGGTCCCCAAAAGATGAATCCTGCAGATTTTGGCTATTTTTTTAGAAATTCCCTTATCAATCTTGTTGAATTATTTAGGGGAGGCTGTCGCTCAGTGGATAGTGTGCTGGACTTCAAATCAGGGGATAGCAAGTTTGAGTCCCACTGCAGTCAGCATGTCGTTGTGTCCCTGGGCAAGACACTTCACCCCAAATTGCTCCTCTGGGGATTGCCCACAGTATTGAGTATGTAAGTCGCTTTGGACAAAAGCGTCTAACAAGTGACATGTAATGTAATTTAATGTTTCTTCTCGTGCGATCTACAGCACCTATTATGAAATGTTAGCATGCGTTCACACTTCACAAATATAGTACAATGCTAAGCATCCACATGTTAGCATGCTCACATTAGCATTCAGCTCAAAGCATCTCTGGGCATACAGCCTAAAAAACCTGGCTTTTCTGATATTGTTTAAGTATAATTATCGCAAACGACTACATTTGGCACACAATTTATTTATTCTATTGTTCCAAAGCACAGTTGTGCATTACATCCGACAAAACAGTTCTAACTGTGACAGACTGGTGTTTAGATTTAGCTATGAAGCGGCTAAATTCTCAATTTTCCACACCTAGGCATTTCCAGACACATTTTATCACTCTGCTGACTGAGCAAGTGCTCGCATTGAGTGAAGAAATGTGTGTGAAGAATCCGGAGGGACACAGAAGAAACTAATGTTCTTGTCAGAAAGTGGGCGAGCTGACAAACGGGCCGATGTCCCAAAACACGGTGGAGGATTTATATCATTTTTACATCTTGACATCTTACACTCAGAGGTTTCTCCTGTGCACTCATCATAAAAAGGAGATGTACCTGTGTAGTTTTATCACAGAAAGGCTCCCAAAGCTTTAAACAGTCCTTATGGAGCAAACAGCTCTCTACAAAGAGCGACAGTGTATGCCGCTGATAGCTGCTCAGGCATTTCATCTGCTCAACCAATCACATTTCTGCCAGCCTTGGCAATACGCCACAGTACATTGTTGGGAACCAGAGAGAAAGTCCATGCATCCTTTCCTCTTAATCCTCTGGCACAGACTAGTTCTCCTCTCTTCCTGATTTCTGATATCCATCTTGGTGGGGAATTTGCTTCTGGTGAATTTCAGGGGGGAGCATCAGTTATTAGAGCAAGCAGTGTCATCCTTATCTAATTAAAAACATCATGGACACATGGCTGTGTGTCTGATTAGATTCCCTCAAAGGTTAAACCCTTGGGCTGTGATTTTTACTTGTATAGGCCTAGGTATGGTTTTGATTGAGTGCTTAAAATAGATATGGGTGGAATATTGATGTAAAGAATTTCAATCTCCTGGGAACACATCATATGATATCCTGGCTGACATTAACTTCAATAGTTTCCTGTAAGATTCCTTAAAAGACTTGGTACTACAGGGTTGCAAATTAGCATTGATTGATCTAGTCGCATAGAGCTTTCACTCCTGGACATTAAAAGGAGGTTCAAAAGATAGGCAAGTACAATTACGTTTTTCCCCAAACATGAAACAAACCTTATATTAACCATGTAATGAGCATGAGAGCTGAAGATTAAAGTCAAATCCATTCAACAGAGCCCTGGAAATCAATCGATTGGAAGAGCAGGGGGATTAGGTGATTGAATGGTCGCCACATTACTTTGTGGCAAAAATGTTTGTGATGTGGTGAAGCTGGCCAGTGAATGATGTGAATACTAATCAGTCCCGCTTGGCACAAGATACCGCTTGATTTTCATTGGTAGCAGCTGGTGAGGAGTTGGAACTTGAGTGGAATACACAAGAGACAGATTGCTATACAATGCTGACTTTCTGCATCTCACAGAGGACATCAAATATTTAGATGAAACATCTGAGTGTCACTTTTCCTCAAACATTTCCACAGCATGTGTTTGTGCCTTGGCGGCTAGAGGAAGCATGAGACTCAGCTGAGGAAAGTTGCATCATATTTGGACCTGATGAATCAAGTGTCCTAAAAGCCCTTCATTAAACAGCAGACATTCAGAAAGCTTTCACCGCTCCTGCACTTGGAGGACAGCACTAATACCTTTGTTTATAAAGTCTAGTCAACAAATTGGATGGAATCATAACTTACACTGTGCAAGGACACTTGAGCCTCAGACAGGCCCACACTGTACTATAAGAGATCCAGGTCTGCATGTAAATAAACGTGGCCATTTGTGTTTATTGCAATAAAAACATTCTTACCGCATATGGTTTACAACAAAGTGTGCATGAAAGCAGCAAGGAAGGGAAATATATGATTTCATCAAGTCATTCTTGAAAAAAAGGAGCTTCCAGTAATACATCTGAAAATAATGTAGTGTTCTTCCAAGAAATCCTTACTCGTTCACATGCATATTAATACTAAGCATAAATGTGTGAGTGTGTGTGTGTGTGTGTGTGTGTGTGTGTGTGTGTGTGTGTGTGTGTGTGAGCAGGAAGTGAATTTGGAGTGGCAGAGAGAAAGGGGCAGACAGAGTGACATCACACCTTACGCGTGAAGTTACACCTAGTGACGCAGTCATGACAATACAACTGCAATTGTGAGGGATTGACATCAATATTACATAAACCAGTGGAATAATGAGGAAGGCATTAGCAACAATTAACAATAAACAAAACAACACAGATACCATTAAAAGAATTTCTCCCCGTTATTCGGACAAAATCATATTTTTGTTTGAGTTTGTGAAGGAAGCTGCTGTGCAAAGTTGATCGCCTTTTTTCAGGTCGTTACAGAGATCTGTAACTGTAGGAAATTACAGTGTATTTAATTTACGGAGCAAAGCTCAACTTGCCTTGGATGACATCGGTTGGATGGACATGGTGCTTGGGGAGCGCTGGAGCTGAGTGTCGCTCTCCATCTCATTGTTCTCAGTCATCATTGACACCGTAAAGAAAATAGTCGTTGAGGACACACACAATTAAAAAAAACCTCTTCAAACTGTCTCCAGTCGATAAGAAATATCGAGCTTTAGCCATATAAAAGCTTGGAAAAGTGTAACAGATCCACATCACAGGAATGTGTGCGCGCTGCGATGTGGACGCCTTATGGCCATTAACTCTGCACACACCGACTGCAGGTTGATTAAACACTTTCTAAACATAAACACACACCAGCTGTTTATATTTCACTCCTGCCATGCAAGGACAAGCATTCAGGATCCTGTATGGCGCATTGGAAACTCCAATGTGTCATACAGTTTCCCAACAACAAAAAAGATTGAAAGCAGCAAAACGTCGATGTGGAAAAATATCTTAGTATGATTACATCCAAACAAAGCTTGTGATCTGGAAGGCGCTGGCTATAAATCCAAAGCGAACTGTGTCCTTCACCACTGCACAGACTTAAATTTAAGCGCAACCTGAGGCACGCCCTCTCGTGCGTCTGGGGCGCATGATTGGTTCAATTTTTACAACTCTACCAGGATTGATTTAGACACAATCAGGATTCACTGTCGTGGGCGGATGCTTTAAGCCCAAATATAGACTACCTTTCAAATTGTAAGCAAGAGCTGGGTTTCTCTTTGAGGAAATTAGTATTTTATAACAAAAGCAGGATGTCTTTATTTTTGTAGCCTATCCTAATTGGTGAAAATCTAAATACTGCAAGTGCATAATTGCAACTAATTCCAACAGACTAAATATGATACAATTTGCCTTTTGTTAAAAAGCTATTATATAGAATACATAGGGTTGAATGGGTTTCAGACCACTGCAAATGTAAGCAAGCACAGACACAACATGATGCAATACTAGAGATTAGAATGCTCCATTTTAGTCGACTAATTGGTTGTTTTGGTCTTAGACGACTACTTTTTTTTTATGCTGAATAACTTTGTCCAAGAAACCTATGAGCGCATCTATAATATTTGAAGTGGTGCTTTGTCCCTTCTGGAAAATCTCTGTGATACAGATTTACATATGATAATATAAAGAAGAGTAGTGCTCTGATTATGTGACTCATTTCATTGTACTTGTAATGTTGACATTACATGTTACTTGTTAGACGCTTTTATCCAAAGTGACTTCAATACTCAATACTGCGGACAATGCCCACAGGAGCAATTTGGGGTGAAGTGTCTTGCCCAGCGACACAACGACATGCTGACTGCAGTGGGGTTTGAACCTGTGATCCCCTGATCCAAACACCTACGGACAACCCACTACCCCACACGCCTCTGTAGACCTCTGTCAACCAACTTGAGACCAACAAAACAGAAACTTAAACTTGATTTGTCGAAGACAGCCTTCTAGCGACACCATATAAAAACAACATAAAGTATGTCATTATTATGAATCAATGTCAGAAGAATGCTGAAGTAGTGACGGAAGAGGGTGGATGACATTGAGGCAGGACTTTCTCCAGGCTGTATAACAAAGCTGTGAGTCACATAATAATGTGTGGGTCATTATTTCCTATAGCTGACCCATGACCCATGTGGGATGAGCTACTTTCAGTTTGTTTTTTGGGTGGTAAAATAAACACTGATTGTTTAAATGTATTCCATGCCATTTCCCACCTGCCCTCGGAGGCACTGAATACTGAAGCAGCTGTAATGCAGAGTTAAGGCTAGGCTATATTTTCTTCACATTATATATTTAAAGCAGCTACAAGGCTCGATGATTGCCGCCCCAAATGTCAAATTCAATCACATTTCATACCTGTTTTCACCACCCGTCAGGGGGGCTTTTCCATTGATTGCCCCTTTAGAAGTCATCACATGAAAGAGAATGAAGTAATAGGGTGCAGTCACAGCTGCTGATTTTGGCATTAACCCCGCTAAGGTATGAAGACAGGGATAGTTTATCTAATAGGAGCATTTTAAAGGTGATTCAAAGCAAATACTGCAAAGAAATGGGATTAGAGTGTATATTTTTTTATCTAAGTCTGACATCAAAGTTCTTTCCAAGCTGTCAGAAAGTGCTTGTGTGTGGGTGTCTTGGAGAAAAGAGACAGGAGGAAGACAAAGGGAAGGAGCCTCTGTTATCACGTTAATTATTGCTTCACAGCAAGGGCAGAGCAGATAGCAGAGTGACTGCTGAAGGGAACACTTTGTGAAGAAACAAAACAAAAAGCCAAGTCAAAAGTTTTCTAGCTGTGGCTTCGCCGTCAAAAATAAACCGAGACACAATGTCTTGGTGGGGCATTGTGCAGTGATCTGCCAGCAATTAAAGAAGAACACACAGAAAAGTGAAATGCTGTAGGAAGGAAACACATTCCAATGTCTCCTACCTTTCATCCACCATGTGATCCCCCAGGTGCCGGAACAAGGCTGCTAAAAATGAACATTAAGACGACAGTGGAAACACATTACACACTCAGTGATTTGGAGACAAGGGAAACTAAAGGAGGATGAGAAGAAAATGAGTCCCATGCGGCGGAAGACAACTCCCAGCCATGACAGCAGTCGTCATGGTGCAGTAACAGGGCCGGAGCTGCTGCTTTTTCCACTGGAACAAATTGATCGTGATTGTTCATCTGTGATTTCACCTCAGAAATGTGTACGTAAGCAAACACAGAATTGACTCTGCATGCAGTGTCCAACGTGCTCAGACAGTCACATTTTGAACCACATGCCCCCATCTGACAAAGGCTGTGCTTTTGGATTCTTGTGGATTGTAACATAAATCAGCAAATTGACAAACAAGCTGTGCTTGTGAGTAAATTATGTTATAATATAATAGACCCAAAAGATTAACAATTTTTGCACTTATCTTCAGATAAACTTGTGAATATATACAGAAAAAGGACTATGTAGTTTGTCCCCGATCGCCTACAATGCAAGTGTATTAGGGCTCTTTCAATAGCCAGTATGCACAGGAGGATCATTACAGCAAGCTAAACCTGCCTAAATGTTCATATGGACGCTTGACTATTGTTTTCAATGGACTAGAAAATCTTCTATTACCCAAGTGCCAGCTCTAATCCTACAAGATATTTTCATCTTTATAACTGAAAGGAAAAGGAAAGCATGTCCACTTGTGTGTTCTGATGTGGTTTATTTGGTCCTCAATATCAAATGTACCCTGCTGTGGCAAAAAGAAAGAAATTGTAACAGCAATCAACACATAAACCCTTATTTAACAAACATTGCTGTAGTGGTTTTGTTGAATAGAAATAAAAACGTTTACAGTGTACATGTTTTTATAAAGAATTTGAAGGTAAAAGTTCACAAGAATATGTATATTAATGTGAGTTACCGCAAAGTACTATAGAATCCAGTTTTTTTTTCCCTTAAAGAAATTATCCATTGGCCAAGATTTTTTATTTTTTTTAACCAAACTATTCACCTCGATCATTTTATTTCAAATAAACCATGTATAGCAGTCTGGGAACTAGAGGTTTAACTCACTTTAACCCTGACTAAAGAAAATCAATTGGACTAATTAAATAAGCTGACAGACCCTGAACCCTGCCTCCAGCTGGCCTGAGATCAGCCCTGCAGTGATGGAGCGAGCATTACAACTGAGTCATTGCTGCCATCTGCTGTCTGACAACCAGAAACGACTGTTAGCTGTGAATTGAGATCAAGTTCAACACCAGAGAGAAATCCAGACGTCTTAATAATATAGGTATATATTTATTCATACGTACATATTCATTTATATCGGTTAATAAAAAAAGAAAGAAAAAAAGGAAAAGATTTACAGTAATTATATGAGCTACAGTCATTGTCAAAATTGTTTTTTAATTTTCTCAGGTGTCAATTTCCCACGAACACACACCTTGGATTCATCTCTTGCCCTCTGTCCTCACTCCAGTGTTTGGGACATAAAACAAACACATCCAGAGCGCAGAATCTCGACCTCCGAATGAACAGGTGGAAGGTCTGACAGAAGGACGAAGCGGTGTTTGATACAGTGAGGAAAGATAAGTTTGCTTTGTAGAGCCTGTAGTGTATACTGTACCATGAAAAGACTGATATAACATTTATTTTGTTCATATAAAACCATCCGGAGCAGGTCAAAGATTACCTGCAATCCCTTCAATGTGTCGGACTTGTTTGAGCACTAGTGTAAGAAGCACTGCAACAAACAGTGCACGCCAAGGGTTTTAACAACCAGGCTCACAGTCTGTAATCCTGCAAACCTCTACTTTTTCCTCCAGTTAACCTCCTTAACCCCAAAGGCAAGTGACAGAATACATTACATATATCCGCCATCTTGACTCTAAATTGTTCCCTAAGCTCCCGTAAACCCCCATTCAAAGAAAACAGATCAGACTGGATTACACTGAATCATCGCAGTTTGTATTATTCCGCCTGCTGAAGCCGTCAGATCTCAAAGTGAATAGAACAGTCATTATAGATTTAGTTTTTGGGCAGGGTGCATTTTGAGAGGGCAAGGCATACAATGAAGGTCAGCGTGCATATGGGAGAAAAATCTGATTCTGCTAATGTGGCAAACTATGCCTGAACAGCCATCCTGACGACTTCCCCTTGATGGAAACATTCAATAAGAAGAACCTACATCATACATACTGTATGTCATCGTGAACCCCTTCTGAACTCACATTTGAAAAAATCCAACTCAGATTTGAACATTTATTACAATTGCACTGGCTCCAACACTTCCCCTAGACAAAGGCTACACTCTGGACATTTAGTAACAATAAACTCTGAATAAAAACACAAACACCATCAGATCAAAACTGAGGACTGGAAGAGGGCTCAAACTCAACTTGGAGACACTGAACTCATGACTTCAAACACAAAGCAGGCGCAATCCAAACCACACCAAAACAGAACTGCGAAAGAAGAGGGAAAAAAAAGGTGGAGGAAATCAGAAAGAAAAGCAGTAAAAGACACATTTATAAAAAGAAAATTTGAAGAAAATGAGACAGAATAAAGCAGGTGCAAGTGCAGGAGAAGATAATCCATAAGAAAAAGGCTTCAATACTTCATAGGGCGTGGCTCCGAAGTCCATTATCGCCCTCCGATGAGACAAAAATCATTCTATCATATCTGTCAGTAGGCCAGAATTGTGCGCTCAAGATTCAGTTGACTTCCTCGTTCAGTGACTGATCTGGTCTATACATCGGGCAGCGTCACAGCTGGCAGGGTGTCACACGCTGCAAGTCCTCATGGGAGTCGAAAAGTCACCGCTGCACACCACTTCCTCGTCATCAGAAACGTCACCGATGCAAAAACAAGATCAACTAAATGAAATCAAACTTACTGAAAATAAACGTACTTGGATTGTTTCCAGTTGGCTTTTTCTTTCCATTCTTCTCGTCTGACAACATGAATGTCAGACTTTTTTTTTTTCTCCAGTCAAAACAGCGTCTTTTTCTGCTGTTGACAGAACCGTTCAGAGTCCAGTCACAGTCAGTTCTTCTGTCAAACTCCAGATTAAGTGACGGCTCATTTTGATGGTCCATTAAGCGCCAGCACATATTTCGAAGACACTTTACCCAGCATGTGTGAGCGTCGCCATAGTTCCCTCGGAAAGACCCACTGACAGAAACCTCTGCCCTGATCTCATAACATCATCTGTCGTTTAGCTGGCTTTGACTCTCGGACTCCGCAGTCCAAATTTATTTACAATTCGATTTTAAAAAACTAGAGGTGTTACATGCAACATTTGGCATCTTTTGGAGACCCAACTTGTGAGTCTTAATTGGGGTCCATTTTTAGAAAAATATGAAACTTTGTCTTTTTTCCTCTTCAGTATATTGAAGCATCTGATTGTAACAGAGAGACAGAGAGAGGCGACGGTACGGGTGTAGCAAGCTCAGTGTGTGCATGGAGATTTGTAGTTGTGTGTGTTGTTAGTAGAATGACAGTCTTAGATTCTGAGATGGTCATCTTTTTAAAGTGTCTCATCCTTGCTTTACTGTAAGTGCAAATAACTGCAAGTATTTTTTTTTAAATCACAAAAATAGGCTTTCTGCTGCTTTCTATGTGTGTGTTGGAGGTGTCGGCAGTTTACTAGCTGCATCGCTGCTCTTTTCGACATAAACTGCAGAACAAAGCTAACACGGGATCTACTCAAGTGTAGTTCCCGTCTAGACGGTAGCTGTTAACACTGAGGGAAGTATTTGGGAGAGGTTAAGAGGGCTTTTTCAATTTTCTGTTTAAAGGCTATGACTGTAATCCGTCTCAAAGTGCTAAATAAATAGTATCACTCTTCTCAAATACAGAACGACGGTTTTTGGATTTGAATATTATTATTTACTTTATATGATTGAGAGTTAAAACCCTTGAACAGTAGGGACCGCATTGTATTTTACATAACCCTCTTTGTAATAGTGGTTTGTCCACTGACCACAGACCAGGAATGTTGTGACATTCTTCGAAGAGTAAATCGGTGTGTTTAAATGTGTGTGTGCACATCGGAGAGTCAGCTGTGCATGAACTGTATTTGTGTTTGAGGAGAGATTGGGGAATGTTTTTTGGGGGAAAGTTACCCAAGATCTTGTAGAGTGGTTTGGCTCTCTCCCTCTCTCTGCAGCTCAAAAGGGTGGTAGGGTGGTGGGGCGGGGGGGGGGGGCACACCAGCACGTACTCTGACGGGGTGCCAGGAGGAGGACAGCAGGTCAGGGGTCAAGTGACGAGCTGCGGGGAGCGTGTTCGAGGGAGAGGGAAGGGGGGGATGTTGTCTTTACATCATAGCAGGACGCAACAGCGGCAAAACCTCTGACGGCTGCCCCCGACGGAGGGGGGCGGAGTGACGGGGGCAAAGTACGCATGCACTTTGATGTTAGGCAGATGGGTCTGTCGAGAGAAAATAATGAAAAATGTCTTAATAGATTGTACAAATACTTCAAATACAAACATTTCACTCACTTGATTCATCACTGTGTGGGTGGAGAGCCGACTCTGAGTTTAATTTGGATAAAGTGGAATGAATCTTTGACATCTAAAACTCTGTTGCTTCCCTTACCAGACTGATGGAAACATATATGTCTTCATAAAAATCAATCTTTGTTTTGAAGCTGAAATGATAGGCCATCTTGAATTTCATGCATCATTTAAACCACTACTACTACCCAGGAAGTGAGTTGCTCCACACCCAACTGACTATAAATATACTTCTCTAAATAGTTTATACTTTCAACACACTTTCATCAATAAGTTGCCTTATTGAGTTTTCTTTAAAACACAACACATTTTGAATACATTATGTGTTGCAGCACGGAGCTTACACAGGTTATAAGGTTGAGAGGTGATGAGCTGTTTTGGTAAAGGACTTCTTTACTTCAATTAATAACCTTCCAGAGTCCAAAACTAGCCTGGATATTTGAGCCTGAACTCACAACCAATGGACATTTAGGGTTACAACATCATTACCTTATAAAGGCAATTAAAACATACGGTCACTGATCAATGAAAACAACATTGCGCCAAAATTGAAGTTCACAAATGTGGCGCTTACAGTACATTCTAGATATGAATCAGCGCTTTCTCACTAATGTCAGTCCACACAACTCACCCTTAGTCTCTTGATGCCTGCGCGTGTGATCTGCTGGCAGTCGTAGAGCTCGATGCGGTCCAGACTGTGGCAGCTCTTCAAGTGCTCCAGCGAGGCGTCTGTGATGAGGGGGCAGTTGTCCAGCTCGATCACCTCCAAGCGGTCGTGAGCGCAGGGGCCGCCGCCCAGGTGTCTGATGCCGTCATCCGTGATCAGCTCGCAGTGAGACAGGCTCTACAGGAGGACCAACACAGGAGCTCCATTACTCAGCTGTCCGCCAGAACAAGATGTGCTGGGGTTTGGGTAAACGCTACAGGAGTGGCTAATGACACTCACCAGGACTTGCAAACGAGGACAGTGGATAGACAGCTGGATGAGTGTTCCATCCGTGATCTGAGGAGACAGAAAAAGACAAATGTCACAAACTGCAGTCTTGGTGCAACAGCGGCGGGAAACGTGTTTGTGTTGCTGGGTTTGTTTACTTACCTGCACACATTCTTCTAAATCCATTTTCTCAAGCTCATGACAATTCTGCAGCAGAGAAAGTGACAAACAGAGGGGAATGTCTGATATAGCGTTGGGAATGTGGAAATATTTTTGTTTTCAAGATGATTTTGGAATAAAAGCAAATGAGACATCAACTTCAAATGTGTGTTCATTAAGTCTTTGTTTTTGCATGTAACCAAGATGGCACACTCACCCTTGCTAATGTAGTGAAGCCCACGTCTGTAAGCTGAGAGCAGCGAGCCACTTCTAGTATTCTGAAATGAGAAAAAGAGGAGCAGAGAGTTATTCAATAGCACTACTTACAGTCTGGTAATCTATCTGAGTCTACTGTAGTACAGCTTGAGATAGCTTTACTGCAGAAAGGCCAATGTTTGTATTCTTAGCCATCAGATTCTTATTCTCCATGCTTCAATTGTACGTATGGCAGGATTATCAATTACCTCTGCAAAGGAGGTCATTGATCATAATTGCCTGTTTGTCAGAAGGATTGCAGAGAGAACTACTGGCCAGATTTTTCTTGAAACTTGGTTAAACAGTGTAGCAAGGGCCAAGAAAGAAAAACACATCAATTTGCAGCAGATTGAAATCACAGAGCAGATACACACATTATTTGTCACTTATTTAAACAGCCTTCAATGAGGTCTGCGTGTAATTAGTGAATTCCCTTCTTGTTAAGAGTTTTTATTACAAATATTTGACAATGACAAAAACATCCTTCCCTGAAAGCAATTCATTCATATATTAAGTGTTAAAAACCTGTTTGCACGAATCAAAAATGCAAGAGAGAATAACAAAATGAAGTGGATTTTTTTCCAACATTTCAGACAAGTCAAAGAAATCAGTTTTCAAGGATCTAGAGTTTCAATCAGAATACTTTAATTTAATATATAGTACTCAAGTAAATTTGTGTTACAGTGTAAAGACGATAATGACTCAATAAAAGAAAGATTTTCAGACTAAATGTAAAGAAATAATCCACATGTGCAGTGTCTAGGAAGTGGTGCGTGCCTCAGTATGAGGAACAGTGTGTATGTGTTTGAATTGACCTGAGGCGAGGGCAGTTCTGTCCCAGGGCATGCAGGATGGCGTCTGTGATGTTGGCGCAGCCCGACACACACAGAGACTGCAGGCGGTGACAGCCCCTGCAGATTGTGATGAGGCCCTCATCTGTGATCTGCTGCTCACAGAAAAACAAGAGTGGTGTTTGTGAGACACTTAAATCCATCTAAGGGTAGATGAGAAAACTTTTCCCGTGCATAAAAGTAGCTATGTGCAATATAACATATCTATTCATGAATACCACCTCGACACTCAGAAAATGACAGCAATTTCTTTTTCCTTGCATTTTTAGTTTCAAGCAAGTCTCAAGAAAACTCTTTGGAGATCAGGCCGAGGATAGATAGGTGAGAAAAAGCTAGGCAAGGGAAGGAACATCTGGGACAAGAGGAGATGATGAGATCCTAAGGTGTGAGATGAGGAGAAGATGGAGAGATGAAGAGCATTCAGGAGGTGCTGAAGGAGGGGGATTTTGAAGACGGGTACCGCCAGAGAAATATATCCGCGTTGTGTGGATTATAGGCTGTAACAGCTGGAAGTCCACAATGAGATTGGAGTTGAAATTTAATTTTAATTTAACCGACGAGCATTCAATTTGAAAAATGTCAGTGAAATTGCAAAAAAAAGGACGTTCTCCACCTTCATCTTCTCGCCTTGTTGTCTGTACTTACTGAACATGTCTGCAGGTTGAGTGTGACCAGCTCCGGACAGTGAGCCCCGATGTGCTTCAGAGCCTCGTCCTCTAACTGGGGGGGAGAATGGCAGAGGAAAGACAGAGGGTGAACATTCATTAATGTTTGGTACTTTGATAATACATTTAGTACTATTATTATTTGGTAAATGTATCATCATCATCATCATCATCATCATCATCATCATCATCATCAATATTGTCATCCAACATAGTCTATTCAGGGGACTAGCATTGACCTCTTTTACAGCAAAGACATGATTTCACATTCATATGGGCCAAAAGGAAATATCATGTACGATACAAATCTAAGTAGTAGCTTGAAAGTGAAGACAAACTCTAATTGAATAAATATATAAATAAATAGCAGACGTGTCTGGCAAGAAAGATATAACGCAATAAAAAGTGTAAGATTATTAAAGAACACATTTTATTGATAAGTCAGTCTGCCTAAAAAGGAAGGAAATACAACAATGGAAATAACATGTAAAAAAAAAATCTAACAAACCAACATATAAGGATTATCACACCTAACCCCTCTACTGTCACTGATATAAAGAGTTGTTCTACAAACAAACATATCTCGATTCAACACAATATAATTGAACAAACGTTAAAATGACTGTTCGGTTGAATCGGCGGCTCTGGCAACACAGCCTCTGTTGTGATTTGTTTTGTCCTTTAAATAGATTATTTGTGACAACCCTAGATACATATGTGGTTGTATTTTCACACTGCAGTGTTGACTGTTAATAGAACCGGATGGTGCTATATGAAAGCGTTCACATTTGCTGTAAACAGTGTCTGGCATTGCATTCCTCAGAAATACTGTCTATTGCACAGGAAGTGTTTGCAGTAGCAGCAACTGGTTGTATTAGAATGAAAATAAGAGGAACTTGGTAGTTGGTGAGATAAGTGATGGCTGCTATGAAGAAATGTACAAAAACCGTTAAACCTAGTGCAGTGCTGCACTACAGTTTTCCAATATCCCATACTGGCTAAGGTTACTCATAATGTATTTTATATAAAATGTTTAAATTCAAAGCTCAATCAAGAACTTACCTAAATCAAGGGCTCCTAAAAAGTAAATTTGTGAAAAAATAAATAAATAAATCCTACAATAGTTTAAAACATTAAAAATCAATATTAAAATGATCTAGTTGGTAGAATATTATTTTACGCCAGGACTTCTCTGCAGCACCAAAATACTTTCAGATATTGACAAATATTGCGCTTACTGTGATTCAGATATTGGGATTTCGATAACATTTCGATTAAGATTCAAGGCTTTATTGTCATATGCACAGTAGCTACAGTGTAGATATGGCAATGAACAATTTAAGTCCCAGGCTCCTCCAACAATGCAACATTAATATATATAGGTCATAAAACAGATAAAAACAATAAAAATAGGGGCAGAAATAAACGAATAGAAATAATTGGGCATACCTGTGTGCATCCCTTGAGGAAAAGGCCTTTGAGCCCAGGACAGCAGCGCACCAGGGCCTGGATGCCGTCCTTGGTGACCTGATCACACCAGGAGATGTTGAGCTGCTCCAGCAGGGGACAGCCCTCACTGACAAGAGGAAATAAGGAAAGGTCAGGAAAGAAGATGGAAACAAAACCAGACACAGATCGCAAAACAAGAACACAGCAATGAGAGAGGGAGAGCATATACAGGACAGAATGTACACAGAAAGTACACAATGTGAGGGAAATCTTACAAACCTTTTGTGCAAACCAAATACAATAGGATTGTAAAGTGTGGGAGTATTTCATTAAAATCTGATTTGTTACAATTGTGGCTTGAACAAAGGAAATAAATGAGGGATGTAAGCTTGTATCCGAGTGTTGAATCAGGGTGTTTTAGATGTTGTAAATGCAGTGGAAGTGTACAACACAATGTTGACCGTACACACCTGAGAGCTTTGAGTGACAGGTTGGTGATTGAGGTACAGGAGGCGAGGTCCAGGTGCTTCAGCTTTGGACAGAACTTACTGAGGCTATTACACGTGCTGCAGAGGAGAAAGACAATGAGCCACTTCAAGCAGAAGTAATAATAATAATAACGTTTATAATAGCTAATATCAAAACCAGTTTAACAATGTGCTTTACAATGAACATATAGACCAGGGGTGTCCAAACTACGGCCCGGGGGCCAAATGCGGCCCGCGGCCCATTTTGAAACGGCCCTCAGCTAGTTCAAATAGTATAATGAAATATGGCCCACAAATTAAACTGGTGCTTGTCATATTGTACTAATTAAATATATGTACAAATATATATCGAAGTATTCATGTGTGCGCACTTTTCAAATAAATTCAATCAATTAAAGTTGGAAACATTTTCAAACTAATCTTAGTTCATATAAAAAGCCCAATCACTTATTTGCATAACAAATCTTTTTATAAGCAATCTGAAGCTTCTGTTTTAAGGGATGATCTGCAAACTAAATAAATGAAACCCTATGGAGAGCTGTGATGTAGGCTGTTGTGTTTCTTACAGCATTTTCAAGTATCAAGCCTAATTTACCTACATTTGATTGATTTTGTTAACTTATAACTTAGCATATGAGGCAATATACCTCACCTCTAGTGAGTGGCACAGCCTTCATATATTTTTGTGTATGTGGCCCTCGGTGAAAGAAGTTTGGACACCCCTGATATAGACACAACAAGATACACAAGTTTTCAAATAACTAGGCAAGAACTTACGAATACACATAATAAATACACATAAGAAGATCTGTAGAATTCATCAGACAGACTTTCAAAAGACACATAAGCATACCTGTCAGTGATTTTGGTGCAGCCGTTCAGACTAAGCAGCTCGATGTTCCTGCAGTTCTGCGAGAAAGTCCTACGGAGAAAAAACATTGTTTATGTGATGTCAGTTACACAGAACTCGCTGGTCTCGCTCGCCCCAGACTCTGAACTAGAACTAAGATTTCTGTCAGGCCATGTCCTCTCCAAACTCACCTCAGGGCGCTGTCACCCACACCCAGACACCCCCGCAGGCTCAGCTTCCTGAGGAACCCCCCACATCGCTTCGAGATGTTCTCCACCACCCGGCCCTGCAATCAAAAACAATTATTTCAGCCGGCTGTATCTGCTTCTAAACCTCAACTTAAAGTAATAACATAGCAAATAAAAACATTACTTTAAAATCAACTGCTCACCCAGTGTTACCTTGAACTCTTAAAGAGAACTTGTTTTTTCCAGCATGACTCCACGTTGAATAAAGAATCCAAAGACGTATTGAATTCAGATAAATGGGGGCCACGCTTAAGAAGAGCAAAACTAATATCACCACATCCGTTTACAAACAATAGATATCCAAGTCTCATTTATCTCCACAGAAACAGTGTCAAGCTTGCAGAGACGTGCTACAAGTACTGTAGTGAGAATAGAATCAAATAATAAGGTTTTAGAAAAATACATGTTTATTAGGAAGTAGTGAGCATATGACTAAGTACGTAGGACTTTGTTTATACGCTTGAGATTGTGGGGGTGTTAGTGAAAGGATGTTTTGCGAAAGATTTGTAAAACACGGACCCCATTTACTTCAATTCATCAAAACACTTCTTTGTTTTTTGATTCTTCGATCTCTTTTTAGTGAGAAACGTTTTTCTTCACAAATCTAGGTAACACAGGGTGAGTCACTGGTATACCAACGATCATGTTGGGTTTGAGTACTCCTTTTAGCGTGAAGGGAAGAGTACATAACAAGGACTGAAGTTAAAAGGTAGGAGTAAAGTAAATGAAGATCAGATTTACCTCAATGTCCCTCTGAAAGTCGAAGAGGTCGATGCGTTGCCAGTTGCTGCCATCCAAGGCCAGAACGTTCCAGGACTGAGAGCAGGGGGGAAGAAAGACGTTTAGGGTCAAGTTTGTTCTCAAACATACCACATACACACACTAAAACACACAGACAAACAGGCACCGTCACGCACATATGCATACCCACACATGCATACACACACCTGGTGAACACAGACTCACCCGTGAGACCTGGGCACAGCGACAGAGTGTCACCACATCCAGAAAGGAGAAGATTCTGGAAGACAGACAGGGACGGTTTAGAGACCCTGAGGCCAGTTGCGAGAAGCTTCCTCTTTACAGTAAACCGCCCAACTCAACCCTGCTTCTGCTCACCCTCACAACACACGGGTGTCAGTAAAACAGCTAATATTGTCTTTGACTAAAAATGTATGTACCCTGTTTGTTTATGCAAAGAGAGGGACCTGGAGAGGAAGACACACAATCTGCTTCTAAGCAATAGAGCTGGAAACTTACTATAAGCTTCACTCAATGCAGCAAAACCTGTGTTAGTGTTGAGGCAGGGATGCAGTGAGTCCCATTGCAGCCTGCCAGCCTCACAAATCAGGGTGATGAACCTGGCCCACAGCACAGGCAGCTGGGCTGACGAGGCGGAGGCTGGAGTTATGGCCTTCATTTGCTGTGTGCTCAGGGGCTCTTGGATTTTATTTATATTTTTTAGCCTTAACTTGATTGCAATGCTTTATAGCCTCAGGCATCTGTTTTTAATTACAATGCGACTATAGCAGGGTGGGGAACGAGGGGAAACTTACATCTCAGTGGTTAGTTTAGTTCAAATATTTGCTAAGGGGCATGTAAACACAACAGTATATGATTGTGAAAGAAATGCACAACATTTGGAGGTTGTTGAGAAGGAGCGTAGTGCAAGGCCAATTGTGCTTTTGTGTATGATTGGATGTGCCGATTGGGAATGTAGGCAGGGAGGGGAGTATACAATAATGCCATTTTCACTTGACAAAAACCCTAAAGAGATTCTGATTTAAGTGTTTTGAAATGTCACTCACCGTAATAACAGCTCCTTGGGCAGCTTCTTATTGATGACCGCCTCATCACTATTTGTGAACATCTGAAAGGTTGCAGAGGATAATATTAGTCCTGGTAGCCAGGGCCCCCTCTATCCAATCGCCTCACACAAGGACAACCCCAGCATAAAAACAAAGAGACATTTTCTAGAAGCAAAATCAGTGCAACATGCATATTTTCCGCATGATTCCGGTGTTGTTTATACTGTTACATTTCCATCAGTATTTACTGAGGATTTACCCTGGAATTAGTTACAATATATAGTTTGAGAGTCTACAACAAATTGGTCCACATTCTTCAAACAGAAGGCTTTTCCACACAAATCATTGTATGTTGTTTCAGCAAATACAGGTCCTTGACCCACAGAAAAAGCCTAAGTACACAGAAGCATGGATCAAGATCCAGATACTTAAATACACAGTTATTGATGACTAGGGTTTCCATCATTTGTAAACTGGATTTGCAGAACTAAGACCGTCATTCACAGAGTCGCAAGAAGGCAAATAAAGCAACGTCTGGCCAAATGCATTTTCCTCCATAGATTCTTTGGAAGATAAATCTAAACAGGGGACAGAGTAATTGAGAGGCGGGGGCTTAAGTGTGTAAATAAAACATGCACATGATATTTACAAGAGGCAAACATCTGTGTCTACATCAACAAGGAATTAGCATGTTCTTATTTGCGCAATTCTTTACAGTTACAAATATGAAGCATCCATGATCCCAAAATAAATAAATAAAAATATTTATTGTGTAAATACATTGATTCATGGGTATTAACATAATTTACTGCGTGCCTTTTTTATTATAGGTGTCTGTCCTTAAACGTTATTCACAATAGTTTCTGATTTTGAGGGACTTACACAATTCTATTCATCAGCTCATAAAAACAAACTGACAGGTCTGCCGTTTTAGAAATCCAGCCTTCTCTGGGTCATAGCCTTTCTATGTCTCTCTGATAAACAGACACACTCCACAAAATCACAGCTGTCTATGCAGGGTCTGCCTGCCAGCGCAGATGTTTGAAATTGTGACGGGGTATAAAGGACAGACATTTCGCATTTGGATTTAGGGCAAATTGACTCTGACAGCTCGCCTTCCACAGCGCTACTTTGTGGCCAAATAATCCAGGGCCATTTCCAAAGAAGCAGATGGTCGACAGGCATACACTGTCACCTTTTGTAATCTAACAAAAAATTAACCTGATGCTGCATGAATGCAGAGCATTATGTTTTCTCCACTGGTCAGCTATAGCTAGTGAAGCAGGCCTGGCAGGAGGTAGAAAACTGGGTGAGCTGTAACCGCCAGCTAGAGATTATTGTAAAGCAAAACACAAAGTGAATATATCTTTTGGAAAAATCGTTTTGTATGTTTTCGCTTGAGATTCTGACGAACTAATGTAAATGAATTCCTATTTATTTGGGAAATAGAATTAGGGATCATTAATGCCTGTCAACTTTTCAGAGGGCTGTATTATTTTGTTTAGAGCTGGTATTCATCAGATCACTATCTGCTGCAGAGCAGTAAAGCCAGACAAAGTGCAAGAGGAAGTTTCTGGAAATGCCTGTTAAAATAAAACTCTCCCCACAAACAGTTTAGAAATTGCTTTTGTAACTATTTGATCTCAAGTCTCAGGCTTCAGGCTTTTTACAATTAGACTACTGGGCTAACTCTGGACAAGTGAAATAAGCCAAAATGATGTATTGTGTTTTAATCCTATATGCTTCAACTACTTGGAAGCCTAGATACATTGCATTTATTTTCAAAATCAACCAAATATGAATAAGCATTGTCTTTGACAAATAAACTAAGAAATATATGACATATTTACCTTTTAAACATGGTAAAATATCAGATCAATCATGCCATCAAACATTTCACAGACTGCATGAGTTTCTCAGATAAACGTATACACAATTTTAAGTTTTGTTATCAAAGATTTGTAACAGCCACTCAATGTTATACTAAGATACCCTATGGGATCCGACCCAACCAACTGAGAAGTAATGTATTCCTGATGGACTTTTAAACTTGTCCACATTATGTTTATTATTTACTGCCCCAATGGAGACATCACAGTTTTATAATGTCTACATATACTGACTATGATGAATACAGGATGAAACATACATATTAGAAATAGTATATGGACAATGTTTTTTTTTTCTAAAGCAAAGTGAAGGGAGCTGATTTGTAAAACGTATACTCAAAAGTATACATAATTAAAACCACATTTGCCGCTAAACCAATACTAGGAGACTACAAAAAAAAGACTGGTGTTTTCTCCCATTTAAACGAAAAATCTTTAAAACAGGTACCTCAAATTAAAAATTAAAAAGATGAGCCCATTTTAATTTGAAGTCTAGTTCGTGGCACTTCCGGTTTCCTACCCCAAATCCCCTTAACTTGACAAAGCAGCTCTACCGCAGCTGTCGGGTCAGAAGGTAACGGCCTGAATCTTCCGAGTAGTCAGCTGTTGCACAGTTAAAAATAAATAAAACCACACACAAATCCCACGCTAGTCGGGGATTAAACAACACCAAGTGCACAGGCCACGCCGCCCAATGTCAACGGCCGGATACAAAGCGTTTGAGTGCAAGTTTCACCAACATATTCAGCTACGCTTCTTGCGGCTGCGACACAAAGTTTACTCAATGGTAAATGCTACATAACACCGTAGCATGTGTGTAGCTTCAATGTGGCCCTGGTGCTATCATAACAGGTTATGGTGCGTTACATCGGGGTGGCTTGGGCCTATTTGTTGATAGTGTCCGTGCTAACAGGGGGTTCATGTAGCAGTCACTACCCGAGGCCCCCACAACCGCAGCGGCCATTCACAACAATACGGCTCGACAGACTCCCCAACAAATAAAGTCGGTAAATAATCACACCCTGGCATATATGAAGAACATAATAAAACTGCTTCTTAGAAAAGTGAAGCCCACACATTTCTTCTTAATACATATGTTAATGTCTGCCGGAGATGTCCTCGGCGTGCTTTGTGTCTTTGTTTTGACGGCGAAACGAGTGGAACATTTGAGGTCCTTTAAAGCCCTCTCATTCATCGATTAACAGTCGGGTATGCTAACTGATAATAGCGACACGAGTCCTGAACGACATAACATGCCATGCTTAGGATATGTTGTTTGAACAAAACAACAGCATTTGACCTAATCCCAAACATTGACTGCGGAAGCTGCATCAACAGCCTCACCATAAACGCAGATTTACAATAAATACAGCGACAGCCTCAGTGTAGGCCCATATCCTAACTTGTTAAACAGCTACGTTGAATGCGTGTCAGTGACTGTCAGGTAATGTTGATGGTTAGCTCACCTCAAACCGACTCCGCGAAACACCGTTTACCTCCTTCCCCATGTCGGACACTGGTGGTTACCGACTCAATGGATTCGGTGCAGGCGAAGTAAAATACAGACACGGGCCGTCTTCCGCCGATTCCCCTCCACGGACTATCATGCTACCGTCCTCTCAGTGGGGTGCGATGTCGTTGTTGTTTTTCGGCCTGTAAAACAAACGTCAATACCTCTTATATTTGATTAAAAGAATATGAGCTACAGGCAGCAGACAGCCAATAAGCCACTTCTCTTATCTGCTTGCTTGCTTGCTTCGCCCTCACCTCCTCCCCCTCCTCTCCCCTACACAGCTTCCCATCCATCCACACAAAAGACCGAAAGGAATAGGCCTGGCAGCCTAAAATGGAGCAGTCTTACGCCTACATCTTCTTTAAAAATAATAAATATAAAGACATTGCACCGAAGCATGTATAGGCCTATTTCACAATGCACACGAGTGACTCTGGCTACTTACTTGCTGGCTGTTCCTTAAAACCAAAGCTCGCAGTGCGGGTCCAGTAGGCTCCAAGCTCATATGAGCAAAGATAAATATCAAAGTGGGGTGTCAACCTTTCGACAGCCCACGTAGCACGAATGCCTGGCTAGAGGCAACAGGTTTTCAGAGCTATGTTACATTAATTTAGTTTTATCCCAGGTGGTCGGTATAAATTGCCACCCCTGAAGACAAAGAAAGACAAGTTAGGATTACGTGAGCATATAGTCTGTGATATCTTTCAGACAGCCTTCCTCTAATAATAAATAGCGCTTTTAATGTCGTTTACACTAGAAGTCCCTGTCCTAGAAGTGTACAACAAAGCGCTCATAATTATTATCACAATTACATTTTTCCTATTAAGACACACTTACCATATCAATGACTTAGAGTATATTATTAACTCTTATTTATTCTATTGCATTCATTGTAACTTTGTTATTATTGTAGAAAACACCACTTCCTTGTTTTTCATTGGACACGCCCCAGTTTGACAGTGGAGCCAATCAGCATCCATGACGGCTGCTCGTCATTCTGCGTAATCGAACCAAGGAACATGCTTGACAACAGTGCTTTAAACATGGAACCTACTTTCTTTGTTATTGCACTTATTGTTACAATTAAGAAAACGCTCTTATAATCACACAATAAATCATTCATAACAGCAAAACAAATTGCAACCTTGAGGGTTGATAATGTGTTATCCTCAACACATTGAATAATAGCATTACAAAATTGTACAAAACATGTATCTGGCTAACTTATTGATCTCAAGATTGGTGGTCCTTGATTACACATTTGAATTTTATTTAAGAAAATAATAAGAAATGATTAGCATATTTTTAGTGAATGTCAATAAACATTAGAATTATGGAAGAAAATTAAGGGTTATTTTAACTCAATTAACCATTAAGCCAAGGATATACAATTACACTAGTAAAACAATAACTAGAACGTTTAGTGGACTGTCAATGTATTAATTGAAACAGGAACTTCACATGACTAGGTTCACCTTGTATTAATGCATGGTAATTTTGGATTACAAAAAGTAGCCTCCGTACCAAACCCACACTAAAGACTGATAGCAGAGACATGAGGGCCTGAGGTGGTTTAAACCCTGTTTAGCTCTGTTTTGGATGTGCAATTTTGTATCCCTCAATCTGTTTGATTTAAATAAACCTAGCTGTTTCCTGACGTTTGGAATGTTTATATTTTCAATTTACTGTTATTCTTTATAGTTACAAATTATTTACACACTGTTACTGCTTGCAATACAGGCCTTGTGTACATCTGAGTTGTGCACCTTATTGATCACCTTAATTGTTCATATTTTATTCACTCTTTATGTTTTCCCTATTTCCAACATCAGCCTACTACAACTGCTGCATACGGATTGATCTGTACAAATTGTTTTATGTCATCTCAGTGCAATTTTTACATTTTTCTCTGTGTTATGTATTGGTATAACATGGCCACATGTAGAGTATTTAGAATGAACATGCAATGAGTTAAGACACAAAGGCCAGTCTCAAAGAAAATGAGACAGTAAAACAGGACCTACTAAATGTGCCCTTATCACATCAGTTGTTGTTGTTCTTTAATGGGTAATTGTCCTATTTTAAATTAGACCAAACCAGATGACATACATCTTGGCGTTCGCAAGACCCAGGGGGAGCTTCCCACTTTTGTGTTACCAGTGTTTTTATATGTTCCTTCATTTCATGGTTAAAACTTTATTTATTTGTTTGTTTTTTCTTGGACAGATTGTTGCATCTCTGAGCATTTTGCGCAGCTGTCGCTCGATCACGTGTACAGTAGGCGGAACATTGTGTACAACAGTGTTCTGATTGGCCGTTGCTTAGATACGTCACTTGATTGACAGCTTTCCTGTTTCCGGTTCATTCCGCTATGAGCAGAGATTCGAGAAGTTGCCAGTCACAGGAGCCACAATGGCGTTTGTAGTCTCCTTCAGATAGGGCTGTGGATAATATTAAATCCACTAGCATCGCCCTAAATATAGGCCTGGTTGATTCCCAGAGCCATTGATAATAAACTGGAACATCTACTGCACACGAAAATACTATGATTTCTAAACAATATTGAATTTATAGTGGATAAAACTTGCATTAAAAAGGGAACATGTAAACAGTACCAACCGGGTCAAGTTTTCATTTTGTTCGAGAAACGAGCTGCTTTTAATGAAGGCATTTGCTTGTTTCTTAATGCTTAAACCGTAATTCTGTGGAATAAAAGCACCTTTACTTAACTTGGCACCGAACAAGGACACCTTTCACAAAGGGACTTTTTCTTTTTTACGAATCAGCTCGCTAGCCGCCAAGCATTAGCTAGCGGTGCTAGCTATATTTGAGACGGAGACGACCCCACAATGCTCCGATGTCTGCTTGGGATCTTTTTCATTCACTGACTAATTCAAAGTACTATACTTTACAGCACTGGAAAACCACCTTGTCATCTTTCAGCTTTGACGAACTATGTTGGGGATCTCAGAGGAATGAATTGGCTTTGAGGAGGACTGGACGTGACAGGCCTGGTGTGTTTATTTTGTGTATTCTTGCCCAGTTTCTGCTTAGTAACACGTTTATTTTGGCATTTGGAGTGGAGTAGCTACTGTTCTCTTGTGAATGAATTGCTGGACCACCGAGGCCCAGCGCAGGAGAGGCACCGACGCCGGCGTGAGGGATGCCTGGGTCGGACCGACACCATGGGACCAAGAGGAAGCCGGAATCCAGCAGCCTATAGCGGCGTGCCACAGCAGACCCAGGCCTCGACTCGTACCTCCGCTGGAGACAAGACGAGCAAGGAAGGCAAGGTGCTTGTAAAATCTTCAATGTCTTCTTCTTCTACAAAACGCAAACGGCATAAATTAACCAAACATAATCGGGAATCCTCTGCACCTGGAGCCGAATATGTTACCCTCGGCGATGCGGCGGCGGCGCCACCTGGTGTCAACACGGTGAAGCCTCTCGTGGAGTACGACGACATCAGCTCGGACTCGGACACTTTTTCAGACCCACCGTCCTCCAGGCCCTCGGAGAGGGGGGGCGGGGACTTACAGGAGCCGTCACCAGACTACGATAGGCAGGTGGCCGGGGCAGAAACAGGTGGCATGGAGAACAAGGGACACAAACATTCCCGAAAAAAGCCCAAGGACCCCAACAAAGTTAAAGACCCTGGGAATGGCGAACGTGGCATCAAGAAAAAGAACAGCAAAGACCACGAGAAAGGGGTTGCTGTAAAGAACAAGGAGAAGGCTGCCTCCTCAGGTACCTCCTCCAAACGCCATGTCCAGCCAGAGGGTGACTCTAAACGTGCGGAGCTGATGCTCACCACACAGCCTGCAGCCAGTGTAGGTAGTGCTACTTCCTCCACATCCTCATCTCGCAGCAAGGAAAGCAGCCGCTCAGGAAAGACTCGCAAAGAGAAGCAGCAGCGGAAAGAGGGCCGAGCAGAGGAGGGCAGCCAAAGCTCCTCCCAGAGGAACCGAGCAGACAAGACCCACCGCAAGGCCTCCAAGAGCCTGAAGTCCAGCCCTAAGGGCAAGTCTTCGAATAGGGGTAGCCCACGCAGGAAGGGCGCAAATGCTGCTCATTCACCCAGTCCCAGAAGAGCGGCTGGCAGCGAGAGTCCACAGGCCAGTGGGTATGGACAGCAGGTGGATGACACCTACTCCAGGCGGAGGGTGGCCCAGCAGAGCCCGAATCCTTATGGGGACACTTCCCGCCGCAGCAGACAGAGATCAGACAGCCCCTATGGCAGCAGACACCGGTCCTCCAGCTATGAGAGGGACAGCAGCCCATACTCAAGGAGACGCTCCATCAGCCCCTATGGCACCCGCAGGTCCTCCAGCAACAGCCCCATGTCTCGGTGAGTATAAACTGCAGGTTGGTCTTTACATCTTAGGGAATAATAGCTTTAACTTAAACACTTGTTTATTGGAAACGTGTTAAGTATCTTCAGGCATGATGACATAGAATACCAATTTAACCCTCAAGTCATATTTGGTATTATGTTTGCATAGTGAAACTTGATTTGGTGTTTTATAATTGAGCTTACAACTATTCCAACTATATGATTATAAAAACCTGAATTGTAAGTTTAAAGTCAGGCAAACTTGTTGTACTTGCAGAGTCCCCAACCCTCTAGCAAAAATAGTTACTGTTAATGAAAGCTTGTCAATTCTCTTAAACACCCTATACTGTAGACATAAGCCTGGGGGTGAAAACATGAAAAGGCTGAAAAGGTACTGTGAACACAGGCAGGTGACCGCATGGTTTCACTTCAGCTGTTTAATTTTGCATTGCAAAATGTATACCACAAACTTTGGCTAACAGGACATGGTCAACTCGACTTCCTTTTTTAAATCACCTTACATGCAGCCCTAAGTGATCCAAATTAGAATAACAGAAATACAAATCAATTAATAAAAGCAAATTACAAAAAATGCAATCCTATGATTGTAGCTTAAAAAAAGCAAGGCTATAACATCACCACTGACTACAAATTAGACCATAACCATCCTGGTCAAAGCCACTAATTATTTCCAGTTGCCACAGTAAGGCATAGAGCTGCAGCTTGTGATTTAACAGTAAACGGTTCAAAAACTCACTCTTAACAAAGCTCTCTTTTTTTAATGTAGAAATGCAGTATATTAGAAAATGTTTATGGCATTCTAAAATGTATTTCTTTTGTTTAGCCGCTCTGGCCGCTCCAGGAGTCGCTCCCCGATGCACTACTCGACTTCTCGTCGCTCCACCTCTCGTCCCCGTAGCAAGAGACATACTTCCTCTGTTGCAGCGGGGGCCAGCTCCCACAGCAGTCGGCCAACGAGCCGCTCTCCCCCCTCCCGCCTGCCACTCAACTCCAGCCTGGGAGCAGAGCTAAGTCGCAGGAAGAAGGAACGGCAGGCGGCTGAGGCGGCTGCTCGTGCTAGTGGTGGTGCTTCCACCCCTCCTCCGGCAGTACGTAAATCTGCAGGCACCTCCGCCCTAAGGCCCACTAAACCTGCACCTCCCCAACCAGAAAAAGACTCTGCAACACCAGCTGAACCTCTGCCCGCACCACCTGCGCCCTTATCCCAGGATGCTCCCAGCGCTGAAGATCAGTTCTCTGCACCTCTACCTTCCTCTTCCACCTCATCTCCTGCACCTCCTCCTCCCTCTCCTCCTGCGCCACCCGCCCCAGTCATCCAGATTCCTCCACCGCAACCTCAGGCCGAAGCAAGTATTCAGCCTCCTACACCCTCAACCATATCCCAGGCCAAATCTCCAGCTCCGGCTCCTCCACGCAGCCCTGTCCGCCAGATGCCCCTTCACAAGACGTCGACTCTGCCTCTCCTGCCTTTACCACCTGCACTGCTGGGAAACACTCAGGGGAGGTGAGTACCCCCTCAAGGTTACAGACATACACTATACGTCCCACTGGTCCTAATGCATCTCTTATATGAAGTGAAAGTGATGATTTGTGCAATGAATTCTATCCCTTTTTGCCACCAAACCATACTTAACATCATTATGACTCTGGAGTCATCACTTTTTTTGTTAAGTTGTGACAAGTTAATGCTATTACTTCAGACTCTTTCAGTTGTTACTTAATTCCAATCATTTTTATACTGCAACAAATATAACGTCACACATCTTAGTTTAAAGTGACGCACGCCATTTCATGCATCAAATTTGGATAAATGGGTAATAAGTATATTGACCCTTAAGATGAGCCATTTTGTTTTCAAGTGTGTCCTTAATGCAAATATACCAAAGTACAGTACATGAAACAAAACAAAACCACTCGTGCAAACAAAAGCTCTCCCAGGTCTTGCTACTTCCACACCTGATTCCCCCCAAAAATGTCAAATGCATGTATTTAATGTAAATGTTCACATAGAAAGATATGAACTTGAGCCTCAGGTTAAAAGGAGTACATAACAGACTCACAAACAAGTTACTATTGACATTTTTTCCCCATAATTTGCATAAATTATCATAATATTCTTACTGTATGTTAAATGCTCTGTTAGGCCCCCATGTTTAACCTTTCTAAGCAGAGTAAGAGGCAGCTGATAACTTTGATAATAAATGATTACAAATCCTCTATTAATGTAAGGTCCAAGTCCCATGCGCTCATGGTCTGCTCTGTCCCAACCTTAGAGTTACATTGTTGTTCGTCCACAGTTTTAAGTATATATTTAATGTTTGTTTCTCTTGTCGCTTCAACAATTTATACTTTTCTCTAAAACTCTTTTTATTTTGTTCCGTCAGTCCAAAGAAGTCCACCCCTCCTCAGAGGCCATCCAGGAAGGAAAAGGAAGTTCGCAGCCGGACATCACTGATCGACCTTCCATTACCACCCTGCCTGCCTGGAGGCGACTCCTCACCCCCACAGTGCCCCATCCGCCAGGCCAACAGCCGCTACCCCACCCCGGCAGTCCTTAAGAAGAGACCAAAGTCAGTTTCTTTCATTACTTACCCATGTCCAAAACTTCCCCTTCTTCATCCCAAATCAAGTCACATTTTTATTTTATTTGATGGTTTACAGGATTTGCTGCGCGCGATATGGTGAGCGCAAACACACCCAGAGTGACTGGGGCAAACGCTGTGTAGATAAATTCAATATTATTGGCATCATAGGGGAAGGCACCTACGGCCAAGTGTACAAGGCCAAGGACAAAGAAACTGGTAAGGGAGTTATAGCTAGACGCGAGTCACTATGATACTCCAATGTGTTTAATGTAAATACAGGCAGAGTGTCAATTCTCATTGTGATATGTTCTCTTTTTAACATGGCAGGTGAACTGGTCGCTCTGAAGAAAGTACGTTTGGACAATGAAAAGGAGGGTTTCCCCATCACAGCCATCAGAGAGATCAAGATCTTGCGGCAGCTCAAACACCGAAGTGTGGTCAACATGAAGGAGATTGTCACTGACAAGCAGGATGCACTTGACTTCAAGAAGGACAAAGGTAAAATAATCTGATATTTTATGCCATAACTGGGTAACATTGACACATATACACAGTATTCTAACCTACTAAATTGAGGCTGCGTGCTATATGCATACAATTGGGACATACTACTGCAACTTGAACATTGACCCTTTAGCTCAGATATCCCCTGTGCAATGGATTGTGGGTAAGTAAAGCCAAAAAATAATGCCACCAGATGCAGAAGGTCATCCTCAAATCTTTGGGCATATAGCATTTCACATACTATTTATTTAGGCATACTAAATATTTTCCTGGCATACTGACTAATATGACAGTATGGTTTTGAATAACACCGTAGGTAAACATTTCTGAGCTGGTCAAAGTACATGACAATCTTTGTGCCACATGCCCAATTCTCTCAACCCGAGACTTCAAGTATCAGGCTGTACAAATTGTAGACATTTTTTAAGCTTCACTTAAACGGTCACATAAAAAATCAACATTTACAATGCTGTACAACTTTTTTTTTTTCAATCTCATTATACAATTTAAACTCTACTTTTGCACAGTTGCAGATATAATAATTAGGGATGGGAAGGATTAATTGAATATTCAAAATGATTCAGGTATTCGAATATGAGTTATGAATATTTTTATTGTAATTTTTGTTGCGAGGGATGCCTAAGTTGATTACATATTATCAAATGGAATTATTCAATGTATACGACAGTGCCATAGCTAAGTGTGTTGGTGTGTTTTGCTCCGCTCACCGGTCCCTCAGTGGGCAGAGCTGCAGGTGCTGATCTCTCTCTCGCGTCCGGTTATACTTCACTCGCGTTTATGTCCAAATCCATCAGATCTAGCTAGTTCTAGCTAATGATATGGCTGCTGCCCCTCCCTACACGCAGATCACACAGACTCAAACCTCATCTTATGCCCAAATTCCAGCTGAGAGGGACTTCTCTACAGCTGGCCTGATTGTGAACCGTTTCTGCACCCGCCTCTCCCCTGAGTAGACATGCTCATATTCTTAAACAAGAATGAGTATTGAATAGCTGCATTCTGTGCACAGGCCCTGTTACAGGTTGTTGATCTCTGTTGTAATAGGGTTACGTTGCCCTAACCCAGTGGTTCTCAAACTTTTTCTGTCATTCCCCACTTTGAACAGGTGGGCCTTTTCAAGCCCCACCTGTTCCTCATCGCTCCAATAAAATGGTAGGCCAAGCTTAAAATTGTCAAATGTATCGTTCTATAACAGGGGTCTCCAACCTTTTTTAGGACAAGAGCTACTTTCAACAACAAAAAAAGGTCGTGAGCTACTTTTACTCTTTTTTTGTTTTTTTGCAGTGTATATATTTAGCACATTTTAATGTTATTATATGCTTACCTTTAAAGGAATGCTCCACTCATTAGATAATTAATCAAAACTTCAGTATTTAGTGAAACATTATGTTTAAACCATACCCTGAAAAAATCAGCGATATTCCCCGGTAAATAATGATTTTATAGCTCTTTTTTTATCAAAACCTGTATATTCCGTCAGGCCGCTGCCATTTTGCCCATTTTCAGTAGTCACGTGATGGTCGTGACGTCATCCATGCGTTCACTTTGTAAACACACGAAAACATGGCATAGTATTTGAGTTCGGACTCGTCAGCCGAGGAAGAAGTTTTGAGCAATATGAAGAGATTGGATGGGGGAATTCAGCCATACAGGTTCGAGCCTACTTAGTACTACTTAGTAGATACAATGATTTTGATTACTAGATATGTATGCATGTAGTACCACCCTTGCTAGCGATTCCCTCTCTAGTTTAGCATACTCAGCCTCGTTGTCCCTGGCCCTAGAACCACGATTTGATGGGGCCGGAAAAACTGGGGGAAAGTACCCGCTAGCCGGTACTACGCTATATGGAAAGGCCACCAAAAACTGGCCTGGCCTGGACGATAAAGGACGTTTAAACGGGGCTACCCGCTGCAATGGAAATGCGCCATAACATACCTTATTCTTACTCCGAGCACTACTTCTGGTCCTCCGTCGCTTCACACTTGCAGAGGGCGATTTCTCAACTGGCCGAACTGGTGTTCTGGTCGGTGATGACACCAGAAAGACCGATGGTACTGCATCTCCATTAAGTAATGGTTGTTCAATAAATCCCATGTTATGTTTTATCATACTCTCAGAGTAGTCGTCCGGAAACTTGAAATGTTCGCTGCATACATGCGCCTGTGGATCTTTCGGTTCGGGCCGGCCACATTTCGCTAGCCACTGCCTCCGAACGTACTTCCTACGCTTACCTTTTGGCAACAGATGGAACCGAGCATTCCGTGGATTGTTCCTATCAGAATTGTGGCAATGTTTCGCGATACAATGAGGCATATTTGAAGAGAGTAACTACAGTAAATAACATGAACATCAACGTGTCCTCGAAACCAAACGCATGGTTTACGTCACGTCCGGTAAAATGGCGCCGCCCACAGTGTTGATGTTATTTCGGTAATTAATCAGTTTAAAATCACTGATAATGTCATCGGATTAAAAAAAAAAAGAAGAAAGACTGGCAGAGACTGGTCTGTTTTATCGGATGATAATTATTTTAAAATGAGTGTCATGAGCATACCATTCCTTTAACCTTTGTGTGCTGTTTGGGTATGTGGGACCCGTTTTCAGTGTTTACTAAAAGAAAATGTATGCAATCTAATTATTTTAACCTGCTTTATTTGGGGGGGTGGACCTCACATCCTCTAGGGGGGTCCAGGGGCATGCACAATCTGTTTATGGATACAGCTCTGAACACTCATGAAAGAGAGCTGTATACTTTTCAATAATCCAAACATCTTTAGAATATGATCACAACCAATAACCAATCATTTAAACTTGTTTATTCTTATCTTATGTTACCTAGTTAGCATTCTTTCTTTTTATTTATGCATATTTTACTAATCACTCCCCTTTTTAAACTGTTTTCTTTTTTTTAACTGTCCTATAGTACAGGGGTCCCCAAAGTGGGGGTCGCGAGATGATTTAAAAAAAAAAATTGAAAAGAAAATGTTTATAATTTTTTTTGGCCTTTATTATTAATAATAACGTGTGCATAGACATTTTTCAGGGGCGGACTGGCCATCTGCATAATTTCCCCGCAGCGAGGCTCCCCCCGTTGACAAAACACTAGCGCAGTGTTTCTCAAACTTTTTCATACCAATGACCACTTAACCAATAAAAAAACACTCACGGACCACCTAACTCCACAAATATCCCAAAACAATAGGCCTGCTCACCACTCCAACAGTACATAACAGCCTAATAAATAGAGAATGCAATTCCTGAAGAAATTGCTAGTGGGAATGCTTTATGCTGAAAAGCTGACGCTGAATTGCTATTCTACCTATGTTGCAAATGTATTATCTTTTCAATTTACACACGGCATCTATTGCACGTCTGTCCGTCCTGGGAGAGGGATCCCTCCTCTGTTGCTCTCCCTGAGGTTTCTCCCATTTTCCCCTTTAAACTGTGGGTTTTCTCCGGAAGTTTTTCCTTGTACGATGTGAGGGTCTAAGGACAGAGGGTGTCGTATTGTCATACTGATATTTTGTACAAACTGTAAAGTCCACTGAGACAAATGTAACATTTGTGATATTGGGCTATATAAATAATCATTGATTGATTCTGAAATGTAATGTGTAAGAAGAAAGTGAAGAATGTAGATTTAAATGATACATGAACACTGGGGGCTTGAATGTGTGATAAGAGAAGAAAATAAAGTAAAAAAAGCTTGGAAAAGCAGCAGAATATTTGAACTGCAAACTATTGAACTCATTTGATGACGAATGATCTGTCGCCATGGCAACGGTATTTGATGACACCCCATAATACGCTTAGATGTTTTGATGGCTGCATCGTTACCAAACCTGTGAAGTTTTGGGCCGTTTGGAGCATTTTCACTGAAGTTATGAGAACCGCGTTTCATAGCGAGCATTGTGTATTTGAAGAAATTTCAAAACTGTCACGTAGATGTCTTCATGGCTGGACTGTTAGCACACGTGAGCTTTGAGCACTTTTTGACCATTTTCATAGGAGTTATAGCAATATCGTGTTTTACGGCGAGGGATGCCATGGCAACAGCTTTTGAGGAAAACTCAATAATGGCACATAGACATGTTGAGGGCTGGACCATTAACTGTCACCTGAAGTCTGGTGGTGTTTTGACCATTTTCATATCAGTTACGTCAACATCGTGTTTTTTGGCGAGGGATGCGTTTCCATGTAAACAGCCTATGGTGAGATCTCAGATTTGGCGTAGAGCTGTTGAGGCATGGACCGGTGATATACAAGCAAAGTTTGGGGGACGATTGGACCGTGTCCATTGGAGTTACAGCGACATCTTGTTTTATGGTGAGGGATACGCATCATAATTGACGTAGAGCTGTGTTAACCATTATCTGAAGCAGAGTTTCCGTTAGCCGGTAATTACCGGCCTTTGACCGGTAAAATATGCTGAAGACCGGCAAATCTAAATCTCTCTGGTCAAAATGTCCGGTCAAAATAATTTCCCCTTAGCGCAATACCGCATCAGTTGCGCCACTTATGTCATAGACAAGAATAGTATGTGACAGACAAGAATAGTCAATTCTAATGTCTAACACGTAATGTGGAGAAAGAGATGTCCTGTATGGGTTGATTGTGCGTTGATCTGTTGGTAATGCCTCGGGGTTCCGGTGGGCATGTAAACAAATGCATAATGCTGTGCTATACTTTGCGGCCTCACCCGGTTGCATAGCGACGCTTATTGTTGAGGTGTCTTTTGATAAGCAGGTAGTCCTATCATTAGCTAGAACTAGCTAGATCTGATCGATATAGACATAAACGCGAGTGAAGTCTAATCTGACGAGAGAGATGATCACCTGCAGCGGTGAGCGGAGCAAAACACACACTTCAGGTTAGAATATCACACGTAGCTATGTTAATTACCTCTCAAACTACCTATACAACTAGTTATAGATATGTTTATTTTTACTGTCAGGTCACTCATTACTGGATCCGCGAGCTGCATGATACTGACGGGCTGTCAGGAGAGAGAGAGTGCTCCGTTTATTATTCCTGTGTTAATATAAGCTCCTGTGTTACTGTACACTTTTGAATAATGTAGTTAATCTACTATAATTAGTTTGTTTAATATCGAATCATATCAATTTGTTTTTAAAGCTCAATAAATAACAAAGAAGACCTTTGACCGGCACTTTTCTCATTTTGTCCGGAAGATTTCAACTTTAACGGACATGTTGACCGGCAAAAGAAAATTCGAATGGAAACTCTGATCTGAAGTCTGCTGCTCTGAGCATGTCAGTTGGAGTTATGACATCATCGTGTTCGTAGGTGTTTATGTGCTAACGACTTGTCCAGAGATCAAAGGTTTCCATGGTGATGTGCAGTAATCAGTGAGAGGAGAGCATTTTCTTTGTTCTGAATGAGATAAAACCTCTTACATGTGAACGTTTTGTTGAAGAACCGTAACAGATATAGGTGACATTGCGTGAAGCATGTCAAGGAACTTGAGCATCTGAAGTGTACTTTTTGTGTACTTTCGGTTAATAATGTGGCCTTTTTGGCAGATTAACTAAAGGTGTGCGGCTGCTGTGGTGGCAGGGTGTCCGCGGGGTCTTGACAAGTATTAAAAGTTGATAAATCAATTTAGCGAAAATGAAGGCTATTAAAAAGTATCTTCGGCATCTTCCAAGGTATTACTGTGACGGGGTTCTATTTGTCCGTTCGAAACACTGGCCCAGTCGGTTGTTTTAAGCTCCAAAACTTTAATTACAGCAGCAACAAAAAAAATAGCGAACAGCACAACTTAAACAAACAAAATAAAAGTCCAAATCAGGCCGTCCATCACTCACGGAAAGTAAACGTGTTCTGCTGTTGCCTTCTCTGCAACGATCTCTCGAACACGTCCCAGCTGTTGCCTTCATTGCAACATTCCCCCGAGTGACCACCTCCAGGGCCAAACCCCGTCCCTTTTGAACCCAAAGCCCCTCCCACCAGGCTTACCGTCAACAGGTGACACAATTAAACTTCAAACCACATTGTCAACATAAAAATCCAACCCAAACATAAACAGGTTAACTACCTCTTAACACAATCATTCCCCATAATTTAAAAAAAAGCTAAATAAATAAGAAATTCAATGGTTCATTTCACGGAAGAGAGCAGGAAATGTTTGGTGTGTGTGTCGGCTGTCAGTGGCGGAGTCAGTCACTCTGTGATCCGCTCCGTCACAATTACATTTTGTAGCTTGTTTTCAATAAGTATATCAATTGTCCAAAGAGGTTGTATTTTAAACAGGACATCGCACGCTCACTGCTTGATAGCGCGCGAAGGCCCGTTTACGCCGGTTGTTAAACATCGTTATGGGGAAATGCAAGTTTGCGTCCAAATGGTTGGAAGATAAGGAGGAAGGACAATCAATACTGTATATAGTAAATGTGAGGTAAAGTGTGTCGCCAATGTAACCGGTTAATATCTTAAAATGTATGAAAAGGGACTAAAAAAAGGTCCTACAACGTATTACATTTGACTTCAGGATTCCTGCATATACCCTGGGTGGGGAAAGATGAGGCTGAAATTACAATGGGTTTTAATGGAGACATGTTGAACGTTTTTGTCACTTCATGCCCTCAAGAGGCATTTTGTTTAATTATTTTTGCTTAATATTTTTTAATTTTTCAAGCAATGAGATGTTTTCCTACGTTTCTCATGAAAAATTATGTCTCAGGAATGTAGGGTTTGGGAATTATGGCAGGTTTAAAAGAAAATATGAAGGCAAAATTAAATCTGTTTTCCACTCTAGCTGTGACATCACGCACTGTAAAATCTGAAGAAGGCCTCTTTACCTAGGTCTGAACAATGTTTAATATCTCTAAAAGTTCGAATCAGATTTAAAAGTTGTGTTACACGAATAATGTCAGATGTAACATTTTAAAGTTGGAATGAGGTTTCTGAGTGAAAGTATGAAGGAGCAGTTGAAGTTGCATGAAGATTGTTCAAGTCTGAAAAGTTTCTCCATTGACTTCCATGTTAAAAATGTGATGAATTATGGGATGTATCTCTGGAATTATGAAAGTTATGAATGATAAAAGTAATAGCCATCGATTCCCGATCTAGCTGAACGTTTTGATGTTTGAACGGAGTTTCTGCGATGGAGAAGAAGAGGTGCAAAATAACCCGGCGGAATAATAAAGAATTTTGTGCGTAGCATAACAGATAGTTGCAATGCTGTATCAGCATTCCCACTAAATGACAGCTTAACCTTCTCTATATCGCCTCGTTCACACAATAAATCAACAATACAAATACAGATTATATAAGCATTTAGTTCAAATGCGATTCAAAATGCTCAGGTTTTACACCTCTTATGAAATGTAGACTACATTTATTATGGAGTTTATGTCCGAGCCAACAGACTCACAGATCGTTGGCTACTGAGAGATATGCAAAATACACCGCATGTAGTACGACACAAACCTCCGCTGAAGATTTTCAAAATAAAATACAGTAAAACTGGCCGCAGGCCCAAGTTTAACTCTGAGGTCGAAGCCCTTTTTTCACATGTTAGGCTCGCATTTTACATATGTCTGTAAATGATTTTGGTTTTGTGTGTGTGTGTGAGCAGGCTCGGATTGGCCATCGGAAGATTTGGGACTTTTCCCGGAGGGCCGCTGCTGTTGGTGGGCTGCTGCCTTTGGGGGGGCCGCTGGCTCTGGCATAGGTGGGCCGTGGACTTTCACAGCGCCGGTACCGCATCCGCAAACACCCGCCGTTGCCAGGCTCCGGCGCTGTGAAAGTCCACCGCCGTTGCGAGTCTCCGGCTGTAACAGTCCACTACCATCCGCGAGGCACCAGGTTCGATTCCGGCCTGAGGTCCAAAACATTTCTAAAAAATAAATAAATAATAATCTCCCATTCATCGCGTCCATTCGCGCCCCACACTTTGAGAAACGTTGCCCTAACCTGTTATGTTGTTGGTGTGTGATCCCTCTTTAATTTAAAAACCAAGTTATGTTTTAAGCATGAAAGCTGTAGGCCTATAGCTGTCAACTGTTCAAACTGTGATCACCAGTTCAATACATTTGACAAAAGTTTTTGCAATTTCCACTGCAGGACCTAGCACGGCTTAGTACGGTATGGTTAGGCTCACTCTATGCTGCGTTTCCATTACAGTTTAGTTTACTGGGGTAGTAACTATAGTAACGCAGTGTGATTGGCTGTTCGGCGGGCGGAGCAAGTACAAGTACAAACCACAGACTGTCTGTGTCATGGCGAATACAGTCGCTGGTTTATTGATGTCTGTAGGCCGTTGTTGTGAGTGTGGACGGAGCATATGCAACGTTAGCTTAGCCTGATCGATCCGATCTCCATTCAGAAAAACACGCATTTTAAAAGGTTTTTCGCCTGCCGTCTTGTCTGCAGACCGGTATCAGTATGTTGTTACTTGGGCATCATTTTGAAACGTGTATTACAATTAAATCACGGTAAAATATGTTCATTTTGTTGTAGTTGTAGCCCCCTTGCCAGCGATTCTCTCTGACCAATCAGCAGTCGAGTGTTTACGTCACTAGTTTAGCATATTCAGCCTGGTTGTTTGCCCGGTAAGAACTTTGATTTTGGAGGGCCAGAAAAAAGGTGAAAAAGTAGCCCTGAGCCGGAACTCCCCCTAGTGGAAAAGCAAAAGAAAACGTGCTGCAGTGTAAAAGCACCATAAGGGAACAGACGAGTTATATTCATCACAGACAGTTGATTTAAAAAAATAAAAAAATACTTTGTGTTCAAATTGTTCTAAAGATGTTATTTGTGTTGGGGTAATGATGTCATTAATTATGATGAGTCTGTTAAAAGCTTTATTCCAAAACCTCAAGCTTAAAATGTAAAAATATGAATGATGATGTTTCCCAGTTCTGAATCTATCTTCCTTGGGTTCAGGTGCTTTTTACCTGGTGTTTGAGTACATGGACCATGACTTGATGGGCCTGCTGGAGTCGGGCCTGGTCCAGTTCTCCCATGAGCACGTCCGCAGCTTCATGCGCCAGCTGATGGAGGGGCTGGACTACTGCCACAAGAACAACTTCCTGCACAGAGACATCAAGTGCTCCAACATACTGCTCAACAACAGGTAAGAACAGGAGACATGGACACCAGAAGTGAAATATTGTTGTTTAGGTATACATGCAACTTGGCTTTTACAATCAATTGTTTAGCAGTAACAGCTGGTTCAAATAACAGTAATGAAAGCAACTTCTAACAGACACTTGCTTTTTACAATTCTGTGTCCTTTCTACAAACATAGAGGATACAAGTGAAAGCTAGAAGATGCTAATAAATATGAGCTGAAACGGAGCATTTAGAGCAGAGGTCACCAACCGGTCGATCGCGAGTGTGGTGCGGGTAGATCGCGCACTGTTCGAGTGTGGTGCGGGTAGATCGCGCACTGTTATAGAAGTTTAAAAGAAAATATTATTTTTAGATGTCAGCCTATCATCCACCACCCCGTTAGCAGGTGCCACTTGATTGACGTATCTTTGAGACATTACCTGTCGCTCCCGAAAATAATAGACTGACTTAAAGTATTTTGGAACTCACTGCACTTATGGTAGATACCAACTACAACAAAATGAACATTTTACCTTGATTTAATTGTAATACACTTTTTTAAATTATGCCGGAATAACTACATACTGATACCGGTTAGTAAAAAGCATGAATTAATGCTTTGACAAGTGTGCAGACAAGACGGCAGGCGAAAAACCTTTTCAAATGCGTGTTTTCTGAATGGAGAATGGATCGATCAGGCTAAGCTAATGTTGTATAGGCTCCGTCCAAACTCACAACAACGTCATACAGACAGAAATAAACCAGCGACTGTATTCGCCATGACACAGTCTGTGGTTTGTACATGTTTAACTTTTGTCCAGTTTTTTGAACAGATATGAGGAGCTGTGAGCTCTGTGTGCGAACAGCTAACTGTTTATGTTTTGGTTTTCTGATTCAACGTCAGTGGCTGAGATCCTCACCGCTGATTGGCTACCGCGCGAACGCGTCATTCGCATCAACCGCGTCATTCGCATCAACCGCGTCATTCGCATCAACCGCGTCTGTCTGTTATTTATACCAGTGGCAGAGCTGGGGGGTGGCTGGGAGTGGCCACGGCCACCCCCAGCTGAATCCTGGCCACCCTATTGGCCACCTCAAACACCCTCACCACAGGGGCCCAAACAATTTTAGAACATTAAGAAAAAAATGTTTAAGTAACCTTTCATCATTCATCAAGAATTAACTTTAATAGGACGTTATATCGTTAATGTACTCACTAAACTTACAATTCATTTAACTTATTTTCTTCCAAAAGTTAATTATCCAAAGCCTCTGTACACCCCCTTCTATTTACATGTAATGGTTTGGTCCTGCCTCCAAACGCGGTGCAGCACCGCCAGCACTTTCTAGCAGAGAGTGAGAGCAAGAGCATGTTAGGAGCAGGGAGGCTAGTACTTACGTGTGTGCCATGTCTCAACGACTCACAAAGTCAGGCTTTCATAAGAGAAAAGAAAGGAGAGAAAGACAAGAGAGAGGGATTAAAGGGCCACAGTATGTCACCCAGTTTTTCAAAGAAAAGGTGGGTGTGGTCTATGAGTGGTGGAAATGTGTCTGTTAGCTAAGTGTAGTCCATTGTAAATAATAATTTTTATGTTTTTTTTTTTACTAAGCTGACATTAAGTACTGTTAATATCTATACAGGTTTTTAATTTTACACTTTTAGCTGACATTTAGTAAATGCAGTTACATTTTTAGCAGCTATTCATACTAAATCAGTTGTCCCTCACCCTGGTGCCTGGACCAACAGATCCATCTCTAGGCTCAGCAGCCCTGTCCCCCCATAAGTGTTATATATTGTGCGGTTAGTATTGGACTACGAGATAGATGCAAGCCTGTACAGGTAGAGTTATTTAAAGCATAAATGAGGCGGTTGGGTTCTGGATGTGTGATTACAGCAATTGTGCTTGGTTGACGTGGCCTGGGGCCTCATTTATAAAGCTGTGCGTAGGATTCACGTGGGAAGGTTGCTTACGTAGTAGAAATTTAAAAAATAGGTACAGACATTTTCCGATTCACCAAACATTGCGTACTGGCGAGGAAAGTGCGTACGGCACTTCCTACGCCGGTTTCCCTTTATAAATCACAATTGACTCGAAATGCGGTGCAGCTTTTGCGGGCTTCACGTAACGCCCATATTTGCCTATAAATAGTCAAAGAAACGCCCATTCATTCATTCATTCTGACTGACTTTATGAAGAAGATAGCAGGAAATGACGACAGAACAGCTAAAAAAGACATCTCACACCGTGTCAGATGTGGGTTATTTTGGGGAGGTCGAGATAAATCATATTGTTTGTTGGATGCAGTTTGAACCAGAGTAGCAGCATGGAGGTCGGATCGTCACCAAAATAAATAAATAAATGGCCCGAAAAAGGTTAAAGACAAAAAAAATACACATAGCCTTCCTCAGGCAGTGTGTTTGCACCGGGGACAGGAGATACCCCCTTGATGAGAAACTGTAAGAAATGATCGGGGAATCCCTCCGGAGTGAAGTCATGACGACTGGATCTGAATTATGTTTTTGTATTTGGTGGTTTGTGTCCCTGTTTGTGTTCTCTCCATTCTTCCTTCTGCCAACGGTGTCGCAGTTTCTCGTCTCTCCCGTTTTTGTGCTTAGTGCGTACTAGGGCTGAACGATATACCGTGTCATGGCGATAACCGCGATATGCGCATGCGCGATATTCACACCGCAGGGACATGCGGTTTTATTCATTTTTTTTTTTTTTTAATGCTAACGCACTTTAGCACAGAATTCTAAATAAAGATACCCTTATTACTTATCGAAACTGCACATACAATATATCCGATTAAAGCTGAGACTCCACAGATTATTTAAGTATAGTATCTAAGCGATCCGATCTCGCGACAGGGGAAGCAAACACAGACATCACAACACGTACCTTTTACGGAGCTTCTAGGGGAGATCGTCTCACCGTAGCTGTCAATCTGATCAAAAGACGTGTTCAATGGCATTAAAACGAGAAAAAACGCGGCTGAATCGGTTGATCCATAGGTTGATAATGTATCTGTGGCTTTGAAGCAATTGTTTATAATCCATAATTCCATTTTTATGTAAAAATCGGAGCACAAAAGTTAGCTGCTAATGGTAGCCACCAGAGTGTATGCAGCTTCCGGTTTTGGCTACGCGTCACTCTCACTCCTTATTTGGTAATGTGTGTGTGTGTTAGACTGCGCTGGACTGCCGCATAGCCAACACCGGAAGCAGCAGCCACTACCATTAGCTACCATTAGCAGCTAACTTTTGCTCTGCGATTTTTACATAAAAATGGAATTATGGATTATAAATGAAATAATTTTTTTATACAGAGACGTTAAAAACCTATGGATTAACCGATTCAGCCGCGTTTTTTCTCGTTTTAATGCCATTGAACACGTCTTTTGATCAGATTGACAGCTACGTGAGACGATCTCCCCTAGAAGCTCCGTAAAGGTACGTGTTGTGATGTTTGTGTTTGCTTCCCCTGTCCGAGTTCGGATCACTCAGTGATGATACTATATACCTAAATAATCTGTGGAACCTCAGTTTTAATCGGATATCTTGTATGTGCAGCTACGATAAGTAATAAGGGTACTTTTATCTTGAGTTCTGTGCCAAAGTGCGTTAGCATTTTTCGCTCAGGGGTCATTTAGATGCTTCTTATGAGACTTGTGTTTTGTTTTGGTAAAAATGGTTTGTATCGTCAGTTAGCTGAGATTATTTCCGTTAATCTGGTATAACACATTAATAGGTTCTTAAATATTAAGATCCCTTGAGATACAGTGTCGTGAAAAAAAAAGTAAAGTACCCGCCGGGACTTTGGGGCTTAAAAAAAACGCAATATATATCGCGATGTCAGTTTTTTTCAATATCGTGCAGCCCTAGTGCGTACGCATGGGTTAGAGTTTGCGTGGAGGACCGCATGTTTTCCTGTCAAGTTAATATTTTATAAATCGCAAACATTGCGTAGAAACTGGCGTACGTCATTTTTTGAGCGTATATCCCTTTATAAATGAGGCCCCTGGGCCTGGTGGTCGGGCCCAATGTAATATATTTTCATGGGGCCCAAAATCCCTAGCATTGTTAGGCTGAACAAAAGGGCCTTTTAACTATATAAATGTAGTCTTTTTTAGGATAGCTAAAAGTAATGTTGTAAAATTACAACTGGGGGCCTTACAGGGTTAAGGGCTATTGTTTATTGTTATTTACTTTAAGATGTTTATTCTTAACCTATAATTTAATTTAAAAACTCTTTAACCTCTTAAGCCCTGAGCCTGTTTTTCAGGTTTCAGGCTCGAAAATGCCACTAACACAACAAAGACTATATCTTCACTTCTAAAAGGGGTAAATTAATAATCTTTTCTCTCAAAGCAAGGTTACATCTGTGAGTTGGATGTAGAAGTGTCAGAATCAATATAGATGTTTTTATTTTAAAGTAAATTCAGATGGAACATAGTAAAAACATGTAAATTCTAATGTCCGCCTAAAAAAAAAAACATTACTTATAGTGAAAACCACCCTTGAATGATGGGTTAGTAGACTAAAAGCTTTAGGAATCCAAACTATAACATATAATAAGTACCCTGTATCAAGATTGAGGCAAAACAAGTGAAATTTGACCTTTTTTAGAGAGTTTAGAAAAATAAACATTTGGGAACCATCAGTTCCATTTGAACTTTTTCACTGTAAAAATCATTTTATTACTTTGAATTATCACTATAGGTATTCATTCCATCCAAATACAACTGTTGTGAAAAAAATAAAAAAATAAAACATACTCTGTTATCCTCTTAGGCCCCACGGACCCGAAATCGCGTCATTTGCAGGAAACAACGTCTAAGGAACCTTAATATTTAATAAACTATGAATATTTTATATCTATTTAACGGGGAAAAACTCATTTAACTGATCTTTTTCATTTATTTAAAAAAAAAAAACACAATGCTAACAGTGAGCCTCTGAATTAGCCCAGAGCGAAAAATGCTAACCTATTACTGCACCGAAAATCACTCCTAGCTCCCTTATTACTTATCCTAGCTGCACATCCAACACATCGTTTATGATCGTAAAGACACAGAATCTAACGGTGCCCACCTCAACACTGAAAGATACAAACTCGCGAGGTTATCAACAAAAACGTACATCAAAACAAGTGGCGCTAGGCTAACATGGCTTACCTTCCTCTTTGTCTGGTCTAAACTGGTCTTCAATGGCATTAAAACGATGATGTAGTTAATCCATAGGTTAATATCCAATGGGGCTGTGTCCCCTTTGAAATGTTCTGATAATCTATAAGCAATAAAACTGCAATTCCGTTATCTGCTGTCCGCTCTGTGCTCCGTGCGCTCTGGGTCCTGCAATTCCTGCTTTCTTCCGTAGTAAACAATAAGTAAAGTCTGCTGCGTAATGTACTTACGCTGGCTGGCATTCTTTATACTTTACGAAGGACCATATCTCTGGAACCCATTGGTCGATTTGGGTGATTTACACCTTTTTCTTAACCATTACATCCAATAGAATCGATGGGCAGTTCTCAAATCCACGTAAACATTACCATTGCGGACGTAATAGAGAAGCAAACTAAGCATATCTGAAAGTACAAACCTGGACGGCAAAACTTTATACCCAGTATATTGCCATACATATAATGATGGATTATCAGTAAAAATGTCTACGTGACACAAAGACATTGGATTAACCTTGAGCGGCGTTTTTATTCCGTTGAACACAACTTTTGATCACAAATCTAAAAAGGTAAGACGTAATTATTGTAATATTTTTTAAACCGGATGTTGTTTACTTTCTCTTTTCTGGCTGATAGCTCCAGGAATTCGGGGTCGTACAGTGATGACATTACATGTGTGGAATCTGTGGAGTCTCAGCTTTAATCGGATATCTTGTTTGTGCAGTTACGATAAGTAATAAGGGCATTTCTACCGTGAGTGCTATGCAAAAGTCCGTTAGCATTAGTTAGCATTTTTTCGCTCCATGCTAATTCAAAGGCTTGGTATTACTCTTGTGTTTCTTTTAGCTAAAAATGGTTCACATTGTCAGTTAGCTGAGTTTCTTACCGTTAAAAGGGTATGGAACATTAATAGTTTCATAAATGTTAAGAAGCCCTGAGACATAGTCTCGTAAAAAAACGGTGGGAGGGGTCCACTGGGGGGACCCTCGGGCTTAAGAGGTTAAATGATGTGTCTCTGTATTCCTGATGATACACTGAGAGAATGAGCTCATTGTGCTGCTGATCACCATAAGCTAAACAGTCTGTATATTGCATTACATTTGTATAATGTAAGCTTTGTTGATACTTTGCCCGCGGGAATACGAAAAAAATAGTTAATATACTGAATATTATTTGATCTATTCCACCACTTAATCCCAAATAATGTAGAGGTGTGTGTAGGTGCCTTAAATAACCCCTTATTTTCTAATGAGATGTATTTTTATGTTCATATAATAGTGATTTCAATGCCACCCCAAAATGATGAGCGTTCACCCCACTGAAAATGTCCTGGCTCCGCCACTGCTTTATACATCCATGGTCCGTCCGCGTCTTTGCATTGAATTTACATGTAATCGCGCCGCCCCAAAAGTCGCAACGCGTCCGGTGTGAACGCACTAATGGATAAAGAATGTTGTTAGAATTTTGAATTTGTCAGAATTGTGTTAAAATAACAAGTTTTTAATGTTAAATGTTGCACTTGCATGAAGCTTCAGTGGACAGGCCTCACGCCCCGTCTACACTACAGGCATCAAAAAATCTTGAAGCTGGGCGTGTCTGAGGCTTGGCGATTTCTCGCGCCCAAGGCGACCAACAACCAATCACATGAATCTCCCGCCCCCGACATACAAAGCAATAGCAATGTTAAAACGAAGTAAACTGGATATAAAATCCCCAAACAGACAAAAACCTACCAGTTTCACCCACAGTCTCTGCCACCTCCCTCCATGCCTGGTTCCTCCGGTTTGTATCCCGGTAAATAGTTCTGGTCGTAAAGAACCGGTGATGTGCTACCGTAATTTCTCGTTTGGAATATGAGGAAATGAACTGCGGTCTGGCTCTCCCAGCTTGCACGCGATTTGATTGGCTAGCGCTTGTACTGGCGGGATTTGCATAAACGGGATTTGATTGGCTGATGCCAAGCATCGAGCCTCAAAAGTTGAACATTGCTCAACTTTTGATGCTCGCGATGCTTGCAAAGCCACGCTCCGCTCCCCACAATGCAGTTCGGCGAAGATTCAAAATCAACTACGTCACCCCATTCAAGTGAATGGGCGAAGCGTTGAAAGCATTTTTCGATGCCTGTAGTGTAGACGGGCCGTCACAGTTAAAATGGCACTTTATGTTATCTGCTCACTGCAAGATGTTATTTTTTTCGTTGTTGTTGCTGTCAACAAAATAATTGACTAATTCACTCAAACTACGTACATTTATATTTAGGATTGTAATGAAACTTAAAATGATATATGATGTAAATATATGTATTTATCCTTTTTGACATGTTAGTTATGTTGTGTTCTTGGTTTAATCAAATTGGAAGTTGCACCAAATGATTTGATGTAATTCAGATGCAATTAGCCTACATAAAAGGCCTCAAATTGGAAGTATGGTCTGGGCCGTCTTTTTCACTCAATTCTGCAATAGGTGGATCTCGCCTTTCACCAAGGCCAAGGTCGGGGATCTTGGGCTTAAAAAGGTTGGTGACCACTGATTTAGAGCAACACTGCAGTATTGCCTCCCTCTAGGCTCTACAACTTAGGTTTATTTAGATTAATGACTATCTGAAAATTATAATTTTTCTTAATAGACTGTTTGGTCTGTTCAATCATGAGAAAAAAGTGAACATTTTCTATCAGGTCTTATTGTCTAAGCCAGGGGTCGACAACCCTAGACGCGTGTACCGTAACCAGTGGCACACTATAATAATAAGTGGAATAAGTGCAAAATATTTAAATTGTATTTCCGGATCCTGAACGAGACCGCCGCCAGAGCGTGTCTCCCCGTTACCTGTGCAGAAGGAACTAATGCGCGCAACTTCTAGGCCCCGCTCTCTTTAACTCCAGTCGACTTGCTGCTTTCCTCCGTGGTGAAACGATCAGGGGTGTAGTGCTGCCGGAGCGCACCGGAACTTCACAAATTGCAGTACCCATAAGGAGCTGTACACATGCCGCAGTTTTTGCGTGGCTGCGCTGACAGGCGAAAGAGGTCCATAGCTTCCCCGCAGTGAGGCTCCGGGGAGGCACTTGAATCAGTGTTTAGCAACCTGAATCAGATCAAAATAGCTTTATATAGTTGCAGTAAGCTGTTCATAATTTTGTTCTATGCAAACTTGTTATTGAAAACAACCTGTGCATTGTGGTTCCTAACCCTGGTTTATTATGCGTTTCTTTGTATAGAGGTCAGATCAAACTTGCAGACTTTGGTTTGGCTCGGCTTTACAGTTCAGAGGAAAGGTAAGGGAATAGTTTTTGTGCATATCTACATATATATCCCTGTAAATATAACATAACAACATCAAATGCTTAATTTAAACATGTTAATGAAATGATATGAAGTATGAAATGATTATGAAAAATAACACTTTTGCTTGTTATCCAATACTTGTATATATAATGTATTCTTATTGAGTGTATATTAAACTTTTGGATGTAAATATATATTAAAGCTCATGGAGACATGGATTATCCTCTTCATTTTCAATGCATCTCCACTAGATGGCAGTGTGTGTCAGATTGTTGTCAGATATCCCTGTTAGTGAAACCTGGATTGTGTGTGTTGTGCACTCGGTTGTGCACATGCTTTGCAGTGTGAATGTGTACAGAGTCTCACTGTCCTCTCTTCCTGCCCCCAGTCGGCCGTACACTAATAAAGTAATCACACTATGGTACCGCCCCCCTGAACTCCTGCTGGGAGAGGAGAGGTACTCTCCAGCCATCGATGTATGGAGCTGTGGGTGAGTAGACTGTCATGGCAGTACATATCTGTTCTACATTTACATTGTTTCATCTTTAACAATTCCATTGTTTCATCTTTAACAATTCCATTCTATAACTTTTCTCATGTCGTGTAATCTTCATAAACTAATGAATGGGTGTAGTTTCTCTAAGCCCTTATTTTTTTTTTTAAATAAACATAAAATATGGCCTTTTCATCCCAACATCACTGAAAAAATGAGAAGTCATCAAAGCTATATCAACCTTTTTTTAAAGAAGATTGTTTACAAATGTTCTTTCTACTTGGTATCCTCTTAATAGAAAACACTTGTAATTGTTGCAGAGTAATCTTTGTGCCACAGAGTCAGTTATTAATAAACATGGGCACCAAGAGGCAAATGAAGCTCAGTGAGATGTTTTAGTTTTCAAGCAGGCTGCCAAAATCTAGTGTATTTATAACAGAAGACTATTTCATGCAAATTGGTTTCTTATCTGTTGAAAAATAACATTGCTGTGAACATTTGCACTAGCTATAATGTACTTCACAATGTCGACACTTGTATTATTTATGATTACTAAATCAGATAGGAAATGTTATCTTAAAGGATGTGTTCTAATTGAAATGCATCATATTCAGAAGTAGTATGATGTATTGGTCACTGTTGGGAGTCATTCACAATTTCAGATAATAAAAAGATAATGCCTACACACTTGCTCCATGCCATTTAAGTTTTCAAAAATGTTATAAGGGATGTCATACATATTTGTATTCAAACTGGTCATAATCCCCTCCCATATTTTTCAGTCAACGTTTTCACAATTTTGACACCATTAGTTTTGATTCTACTTGGATGAGTCAACAAAGTATAACAAGTAATGTTAGTGTGCAGGTGCTACCTTTTTGTTATTGATGGAGTTTTTCTGATACATTTGCACCTGCTTAAAGTGTGTATTATTTATCCTCTGAAACTGTTCGTATATAAAACTGTATATTTGTTTACTAACACTACACATTCTGTCATGTCTCAGGTGTATTCTGGGAGAGCTCTTTACCAAGAAGCCCATCTTCCAGGCTAACCAGGAGCTTCTACAGCTGGAGCATATCAGGTAGGCTGACCTTTCTGACCACAGCCCTTTTTAAAGTAGAAAACTTGACTGCAAACTTCCCACACTGAATTCTCTGTTTCTTTATCACCCATATTTGCCTTTCTGTCATGTCCCTCAGCCGTCTGTGTGGTAGTCCCTGTCCTGCAGTCTGGCCGGACGTCATTAAACTTCCCCTCTTCAACACCATGAAACCCAAGAAGCAATACAGACGCCGCCTGCGGGAGGAGTTTGCCTTGTAAGTAGCGCTGCTGAGCGTACCCACACAAACTGTAATCTACCCTTAGTTTGTTTCTGCAGTTTTAAAATCTCTACCCTCTGCACAGTTTACCTTCTGCTGCCCTGGACCTGCTGGACCGAATGCTGACCCTTGACCCCGCGCGGCGCTGCTCAGCAGAGCAAGCTCTTGTCAGTGTCTTCCTGAGTAATGTTGAGCCCAACAAGATGCCACCACCAGAGTCAGTAGCCCCATGGCCGCCGCTTTCACCTTTTGTTTATATAGTATCATATGTTGTGTTTTGTTGTTGTGAGAGATAATGAAAGAGCATTGAAATACACGCTGTGAATACTTTGTTTGCTTAGGTCTTATCTAGGACTGTCTTATTTTCTTCTTAGGATTTCTTTATTAATGGTTGTACTATAATAATTTTGTTTTTTTGCATGCCTCCAGTCTTCCTCACCATCAGGACTGCCACGAGCTGTGGAGTAAGAAGAGACGACGTGCACGTCAGAGCGGGGTGCCCGAGGATGTGCCCAAAGTGCCCCGTAAGGAAACGACAGGGACCTCGAGCGGGGAGAACAGCCGGCCCCAAAGCAGCCCGGCTGTACCCCCACCGCCTCCCCCAGGAAAACCGGCCCCCCCAGTCACCTTAGAGAGTGAGTTGTCAGGTAACGGATACATCTAAATAAAATGTTACCACAAAAAAAAACATGGTTATAAGATATGTACTCTGTGTTATGCGTGTCATTATTCCAGTTTGCGTACACAACGCAAACTGTGAACTACAGAGCAGGCCTTTAATGCATTTTCCCTCTGATTATTCTATCATTCCTCTCTTACTGCAGTATGCTTTCATACTGATGAACTGCTTTCCAAGGAAAAGTCGTTTAGAATTAGACCTCTGTGTTTGCACTGTATTGCATTTTCATAGATTTGAATTGTGGTTGTGTGACTTCGTCCAGGCCTGGGAGTAGCAGCAGACCAGTTGAACCCGACAGAGCTGGCCGTGCTGATGAACCTCCTCCAGGGGCAGACGGACCTCAGCCTGCCCCAGGTGGCCCAGCTCCTCAACCTCTCCACCCCAGAGACTCTCAGCCAGTCGCTGTCAGCCCTCAGTGAGGCCTCTGACCAGCAGGGGGCTCCAGAGGACCAGGCCCCCACTGCTGCCAGGTCCCAGCCCCCGGAGCCGCCGCCTGAACCCCAGGAACCCTCGCCGACATCCGGAGACCCCCCGCTCAGCCAGGAGGACCAGGCCAACCTGCTCGCTCTCCTTTTGGGCCACATCATTAAGCCCCAAAGGGAGGAGCAAGGCGATGAGAGCAATGGTGTCCAATCAGAGGAGGCACTAATGCGCGGCTCGTCCGCCTCTACTACTGAACGCAAGGGCAAGTCTGGGTTTAGTCTCTAGATGGTGGTAAAAAAGGCGAACTAAGCTCAGGTGAAAGTCACTGGGGACAAGAACGAAGAGAGCAGAGTAGAGGAAAACATAATAGGAGCTGACTGACAAAAAATTCCTATATACTCTAATAATGACGCGTTAGACTACCTGACAAAATCAACAAAATGGTCAATTAACCATATGAATTGGGCCAATAGACTTATAATTCATCTCCCACCCCTTCCTTCACCCTGACATTCCTTAAACTCATGCTCACCATCGTCCCCTTTAACCACCTCACACATTGAAAAATGCAGTACTTCGCAAAATGTCTGTCGAGTGTTCGTTGTCACGTGACCCTGGTAACCAGACAAAGGTTTGGTGCACATGGACGTCTCTCACTGGTGTACCCACTAAACCAGAAGAAGGAAGAAAAGGTTCACATTGTATTGTTCCCTTCCACTCCACTGTTCTTCTACTTTCTTGTTTCATTCTGAGTTTTTGTTTTTCTGTATCAGTCCCATCCTGTTCACATTTCATTTTCATTACAAAGGAGGTCTCATGGATTCTTCACAGAAAGCGATGTTGCTTTAAACCGTCTGTAATGTCCACCTTTTTATGAAGAAAGTCTAATAAATTATCAAGTGGAAATAAATGTTTTGAATCTTTAGGCCTCACCTGCATGTGTTTCTTTACCCTTTTCTTTGTCACACATTTTTATTTATTTGTTATGTTCACTTCAACTCTGATATTAATTCAAATGTTTTTAGCAAGTGAAATAAAACTATTGACTATGCTGCTGACACTGGAATGGTAACGGTCCTGTTTTCTTCGGGTTATTTCTCTTTTCATGCTGCTGAAACCCTTACCCTCGGTTGGCCTTGCACGGCTTTGGATTGAAAAACGTTTCAAGACTAACCTGTTAGTGATCTTGTCCTGACCTTTAAAATACTTAAAATATTCCTACATAAGTCACCCTTTCCAGTTTTCCAGCTTTACATGCCCTTCCTAATGTTTCCTGCATCTTTTTAATTTTTTTAAGGAAAAACTAATTCAGCTGCATCTGTTTTGCATACATTAATGCCATTATTTTGGGACCATTATAGTGAACAACTTCAATCCTTAACTGTGTTAAATAATAACTGATAGTCACGGTAAAACCAAACTTTCTTTCCCTTCTCAACATTGATATCTAAATAGGGGTATTGTTGGAGGGTTTTCATAGGCCTGACATCTTTGTTTTCAGGGCTAAATAATTGTAGCATTTAATGTACCGTATAATCAATGTCAGTGTTGGCAATCTTAACTTGAACTAATGCAAACTGTGATACCTACAGATATCTTATGTTTGCCCTTACAATGGTCATGTACTTAATGTGAAGATGCACTTCAAGTGCGTTGCCCTCCCTCTTGTGGTGAAGGTAGGGATGTCACATTATTAGGCCCATTTGATTCTAAACTAAAACGTAGTGACTGTAAATAAGACATAAAAGGGCAACTAGGCGTAAGGGTCTTTGTGTAGATAGCCTAAAATTAAGTGAAACATTACATGTCAAATGTGTTCTACCTAATGTTTTGTCCTCCTTCCTGTTTGTCCCCTTCAGATGGTGCAGTATCAAAAAGGAAACCGCTGGGTGCCAACCAGGTGCCTCCACCTGGGGAGCAGCGTCCCCCCTCTCCACCCGGTCCTCCTCCACCGGCTCTCCTCCCTGGAAATGCCCAGCAGGCCGGGTCTGAAACGCAGCCCAGCCAGGACATCAGCCCTGCTGTGGCAGCTGCTTTGCTCCAGCTCATCTCCCAGCAGGACTCGGATGATGGGGCCCCCCCGCGCAGCAAGGACCCCTCTCCTGCTGCAGAGGCCCGGGGACCGCCCCCTCCACCCTGGATGGCTGACTCCTCACCTAAACCTTCGGCTGCAGCTGAGGCCACAGCAGGACTGAACACAGCAGCACAGTTCCCCAAGGACCAGGACCTCCGCTTCTCCCATGGAGCTGCCCGCTGAACCCCCCCCCCCCCCTGAGAGACAAACCCTAGTAGGCTATCTTAGGGCAGCTCCAGCAATCCTTGCCTGAAGGACACGCAGAGGAAGAAGACAGAGGGACACCTACAGATTAGGATTCACTGGACCATGAGCAGGTAGTTAAAGTTGAATCAAAGATGTTGTAAGGGGCCTCAGGTCAAGAACATCACTTCCCTCTGTCGTTTTGAATCGGAGGGAGTGTTTGGACCTGACCGTAAATTAATTTGGGAACGTCACCACCTGCAGTCCCTTTTCTCTCATCCTTGACTGAAGGTCCCGACTTGAATGAAGTTTAGCTTTTCAAATTGAGTGCCATGCAGCTGACACTCAAATTAAAAAGCAGCTTTGATTTTTTTTTTCAAAACAAATGATTGTCATGTCCACTGCAGTGCCCAATTCTAAAAAAAAGTTCCACGAGCTTTATGAAGATGAAGTCATTTTTGCTCCACTCTGTAATGGGGCGGTGTCTGTCCCAGTGTGGTGGAAGCTAAAGTCCTGTGTATCTATATTTGAGGCTTTGAGCACACTGATAAGAACAATGGAGGTTTGTGAAGTTGTGTCTCATTGAACCTCACATGCTGGATAGCTCCCGTTTCAGCCTTGTGCCTCGTTTGTGACCCCAGCGACCCCTGAATGATCGCGGCTTGGCAAGAAAGTGTGGGTTAAGTTTCCATTTTTGATGGCAATAGCGTCCATCTACAGGACTGATTTTCGTTTTACTCAAAGGCTGTTCCATATTGTATTCAGTTTCTCATCAATTAAACTGAATTGCGATATGTTTTTGGTCCATATGAAGATTTTCCCAAACCTGTGTCATAGCAGTGCTCACTTTATCTGTCTGAAAGATGGATCAAACCTCTACATCTCAACGTATCGCTCCATGATACACTTGTATAAAAGCTAGACACACACACGTACGTATGCACACACTGACTTCTCTGGCTTTTTCTGGTGGGCTGTGAAAGCCTTGTATAATATGTCGTTGCCTCCCCGCCAACTTGTGCAACAAAAGCTTTTTCTTTTGCTGCAGTTATTTTCTACATAAAGAAAATGATACACGCTTTGAAAATGGTCCATGGTTTCCGTTTGCATTTTTTTGGTTTTGAAGGAGAAAATTATTTGTGTATGTAAAAAAGAAAAAAATATTTTGTAATATGTGTTTTCTTGGTTCAGTTTATTAAAGGAAGTTATGCGACCAGTTGAATTCTCTCTCTTGGCATCTCTGAATGTTTCTGTGAAGTGGCCACTAGATGGTAGGCATTCCCTCATACTTCAGATCAAACTACAGGAAGTGCGCACAGTTCGGCCTCCGCAAAGCCTGGTTATAGTTGAAAACCTCACTATCACCTAAGATATAAATGCTTACTCGTAGGACCTGGAAACTCATGTTTACACATTTTCATTCTACAGGAAGTTCTGTCGGATCATAAAAGCAAGGTTCCCATGGGTGTTGGAAATAATTGAAAAATATTCATGTGTGTTACACAGAGATGGGGTCGTTACTAAAAAAAAGTAATATATTTCATATTACTTAAAAAAAACAAAACAATATATTGCACTACTTCGTCACTCTCTACATAAAGTAACTCGTTACTTTACTCGTTACTTTACTCGCAGGGCCGGCCCGTATGTGCTCAGAACAGTCTCATAATACACACGTGCACACAGAAGGATTCACACTTGTATTTCCGGATCCACACTTGTGTTTTTCAATGCACACACAAATGTGTTCCGTTTCATATACATGTAAATACAATCCAAATACAGAAAAAAGTTTTACATATGTATTTTTGATCCTCACATATTTGTTTTCCGTGTAAAACCTCTGAACCTGCAAACACAAACCGCTTTCTGTGCACGGATCGCTGTGCATTCGTGCGTGGGTTTTTTGAGACTCCCCTGACGGTCAGCCGATTCGTACTTGTAATTGTTTCTATCTATAGCCAATCAGATGTCTCCTCAATTCTAAGCCAATCACATGAGCGCGCCCCCACGAGGGTAGATTTCTTGCGTTCATGACGTAGAGCTTCATGTACGCATTTTGCGCCGTCCGGAGCTGACAGCTCTATGGAGCCTGCCTGCAGGCGCTAATCTCAGGACACCTCCACTCTCAGTACAGCGCCACTTTCCGAACAGGAAATGCACGCAAATACAAGCCTTTATATTATTAAGGTACAGCGCCACTTTCCGAACCATTGATGAATGCTTGTGTACACAAAAACGGCAGGCAAAACCGTTTTAAATGTGTGTTTCCTGTATTTATGTCTGTATGAAGTTGTTGAGAGTGTGGAGGGAGCAGCTACAGGTTAGCTTAGATGTCACACAGATGACGTCACTTTGCCTCGCTTTTCGCCGAACTGCATTGTGGGGGAGCGAAGCGAAGATTTTCAGGATTCAAAAGTTGAGCAATGTTCTTCTTTTGAAGCTGAGCTGGAAGCGTCAGCCAATCAAATCCCGTTTATGCAAATCTGACAGTAGAAGCGCTAGCCAATCAAACCGCGTGTAAGCAGGGAGAGCCAGACCGCAGTTCATTTCCTCATATTCCAAACGAGAAATTACGGTAGCAAATCACCCGGTTCTTTACGACCAGAACTATTAACGGGATAAAAACCGGAGGAACCAGGCATGGAGGGAGGTGGCAGAGACAGTGGGTGAAACTGGTAGGTTTTCGCCTGTTTGGGGATTTTATATATTATATATAGGCCTATTGCTCGCATAAAATCCCCGGGTTTTTTTGCTTTGTATGTCGGGGGCGGGAGATTCATGTGATTGGTTGTTGGTCGCGTTGCTCGCAAAAAATCCCCAAGCTTTCAGACAAGCCCAGCTCCAAGATTTTCGAAAAGCTGCAGTGTCACCTGAATAATCACCTGAAGCCCCGCCCACTGTTTAGCGAGCTGAATACGCAAAATGCGCATATGAAGTGTCATGAACGCAAGAAATCATACCCTCGTGGGGGCGCGCTCATGTAATTGGCTTAGAATGAAGGAGACATCTGATTGGTTATAGATAGAAAAAATTACAAGTACGAATCGGGTGACCGTCAGGGGAGTCTCAAAAAACCCACACACGAATGCACAGCGATCCGTGCACAGAAAGTGGTTTGTGTTTGCAGGTTCAGGCGATTTAAACGGAAACAAATATGTGAGGATCAAAAATACATATGTAAAACTTTTTTCTGTATTTGGATTTTATTTACATGTATATGAAACGGAACACATTTGTGTGTGCATTGAAAAACACAAGTGTGGATCATGAAATACAAGTGTGAATCCTTCTGTGTGTACGTGTGTATTATGAGACTGTTCTGAGCCCATAGGCCCGCCCCTCCCTACAGGCAGATCACGCAGACTGCTAATTAAAGTTTCAAATGTTCTTTTTAGTTCAGTTTCCATTTCCATTGTCGCATAAGACTGATCCAGATAGCTCCTGAATGTTTTCCTATCTGACCGTGGCTGTCCTCTGTCTCCTGCTATCTGTATTTTGTGCAGTATATCTCTGCTCACGCTGTTGCGTCGGCGTGTTCTCCTGCGTGTTGGCCACCATGTGTTGCACTGGAACCATACACCGCCAAGACTTCAGCCGAGCACGTACGAACTGTGCACAATAGAGTCTGGCTGCAGACCGCAGCAAGGAGGCGGATCGTATAGGGGCAGATCGTATAGGGGCGGATCGTATAGGGGCGTTTCCTAAAGGGTTATGAACCCCGCCCCCACGTATTTCTTAAAGGTATATGACGCTCTCTGTTTCTCATTTATTTTAATGCTTTGAATGAATCATAAACGAACTTTGAAAAATAATAACTATAATTAATTTGCATAAAGAATGAAGAGTATACAACCCACAGAGAAGACAAATGCATAAATTGTAGGCATATCATTTTTCACTGTTTGTGCAGTGGTAGTAATTATTATTCAAATCAATCAACTACGTTTTATGGAAGATATTGCTGTATATCATTTAACAACATGAGTAGAGGTTTCTGTACACCTAAAATACTGAAGTTTAAGTTACTGTCCTGATGTGTATCATTCATTTGTTCATGTTGTGTCTGGTGGTAAGATTAATTTAAAAAAAAAAAATAATATATATAGTACATACAAAGAGGAAAGTCTTTATTAAACAAACATTTTATTCTTGGAAGGTGCCTCCAGCATCATAGAAACAGTCAATGCTGCAGAATCCTGCCAGCTCATCTTCCGAGTACATCCCAGAGAGTTGTCCTCTGCGCCCATGTCCCCTATAGCCTTCCGAGTTTTTGAATGAGCTTTGATATTTATATTTTAATTGGATTGCTTATTAGTTTATGCAGCTCAAAGGGTCACATAATTTGTATAATATAACTAGTGTTTTTACTTATCGATATTATGAAGTTTTTATTATGTTACATTCTTTAACCTGTCTTTAATAGTGTTAGGTGAGCTATTAAGCATGTGTTAGATGACCAGTGACTCTTCTCTAATCATATTACTTTACCACATTTCTGATGATGCCATAACTAATGTTACATAATTATAGAAGACACATCCGAAGTGTTATTTTTACATATTGATTAGCAGCCGACATTTACTGAAAGGATGCGTTCGTCTCTCGTCTGGTTCATTACAACTAGTAGTTACAAACTGTTACAGTTACAACCTTAATCAAGCTAGCCATGTTGTCTATCCGAATCCATACCATATTATTTGATTAAGTTACAGTATGTAGGGCAGGCCTACTTATATTTCCAAGATAATACAACAGTACACTAGCATCATGCTAAGTGCTGGTTAGCATCACAGCATATACGCTAACCTTAGGTCAATTAGATGATCAGCTTTGGTAACACAAATCAGTATTGTTACCGAGCCTGATAATCTATTGACCTATCTAAATTTAACGTTATTACAACAGTAGAGTAGGCCTGGTTGCAAACGGGACTATAGGCCAACGTGTTTATACCATCATGCTAAGTTAGCATTTAATACCACAAACATTTTTACCACATACAACTATTATTTACTTTATTAACGCTTAACGAGGTTGGACAGTCGATGTTGTACTTTGATAACGAGACAATTGTGTGTTAAGAAAAATGACATTACAATAAATTAGGGCTGTCAGGCGGTTAAAATATTTAATCGCATTATTGTCCATAGTTAATCGCGATTAATCGCAAATTAATCGCACATTTTTGATCTGTTTTAAATGTACCTTAGAGGAATAGTTTTCAAGTTTTTAATACTCTTATCAACATATGAGTGGACAAATATGCTTTATGCTAATGTTTATTATCATTTGAACAATGACAAATATTCTCATGAATATTAAACACAACAACTTCTGAACATTACAAATATTTGCCTCAATTCAACCTGGAACCTAATACAATAAAAATTGTGTGTGTGTGTGTGTGTGTGTGTGTGTGTGTGTGTGTGTGTGTGTGTGTGTGTGTGTGTGTGTGTGTGTGTGTGTGTGTGTTGGATCGTTGGAGCTATGTGCAACTCAAGGCATATGCTCGAACGGGAGCTGCCTGGACGCTGCAATCATGTTGCACTATCCGTGCTGAGTGTGCTGACTTCTCGTACAATGTCCCACTGTCTGGCTTCCTGCATAAAGTGAAGTTGTCGGCGAAATGTCGCTCCTCTGTTTTCATTTAAACAGCTCCTTATATCTGTTAGCGCAGCTAGCTAGCACCAGATGCTAACAACAACAATGCACGTAAGGTCTCTCTCTCGCTCGCTCTCGCGTCTCGCCACACATACACACACCCTCCCGGTCCTCCAGATAGCCAGTCGGTGCCTGCCGGTGAGCGTGGAAGTGTGGTCTGCCACAAGCGGGCGGCAGGAGCGGGGCTGTCAGCATCAGCTTGTAGATGGTATTTTAAACTCGATGCGCTCTGAAACTACGGGGCGGCCGAGGAAAAAAAAATACACATGCGTTAATCGCGTTAAAATAATTAGTGGCGTTAATTTTTTTTTTGCGTTATTAATGCGTTAACTTGACAGCCCTACAATAAATATAAACATGCATCTCTGGAAAATACTATTACCGCTGTTTCAACTTGTTGTTCGGCCATCGTGAAAGAACGAATGACTTATTCTGCGAGGATTTATAAAAGCAGCTGGAATCCCTTAAATTGCATTACTGCCACCTACAGTATGTATTTCTGCTGAGTGTCATTATTCTATTGGATAAAAAAAGTTAGGAAACGCCCCTATACGATCCGCCCCTATACGATCCGCCTCCTTGCTGCGGTCTGCAGGCAGACCCATCTCACTGTGCATGCGTGAGTGGCAATAACTCTCCTTACCAGCAGGCGGCGGTAGTGTGTATTCGTCATTCAAAACAGGCAACAACCGGAAAACAGAGCAGAAGAACAGACTACGTGATATAAACAAACAACAAATAGCTGTGCGTTAGCTTCACCTTAGCATGTGTTCTTTGCCGGTGTTTGTTGAGGTTTGATTATTATTTTTATTATTAATATTATTATTTTAGTAAGTAACGAAGTAACGCGTGTCGGGGCAATGTTAGTAACTGTAGTGTGATTACTGAATTATTACAGTAACGCGTTACTTTGAGGCTCGAGGAGCGGACAGTGTGAGCTGTAGGCTATTACTTATTATACATCCATGGTATTACTGGTCTCGATTTCCTGGTTGCTGCGTGGGGTCTGCGAGACAGCGAGACACTTGAAGTGCTTGAATCTTGAATAAAGTGCAACAATTGTAAAGTGTATATGTTTTTTTCAATTTACATAAACTAATGGGAGAAAAAGTGCTCGAAATTGTAGGAACACTGTACAAGAACACAATTAAAATGACTCGACCAAAAACATAACAAACATCAACTGAAATGAAAGACATAAAGTCTTAAAAATAATAATTGACCCCAATGAATATGCAATGCTACATCTTAAACATGGTAAAGACTATGTTGTCCATCCCGTTTAATTATTGGAAACGCTTTTTCAATATTTAAGGCATGTTTATGAAAATGTGCATATTTGTATTATTTATGTATATGTTGTATGCCTTATTTCAAATGAATTTGGTATTGGTACACGGGGCTGGAGGCATATTTTAAAAACTATATATTTATTACGGTTAGGTTTTCCCTGTTGAATCAAAGTATTTTATTTTTAATTAATTGTTTCATATCACGCGCTGAACTGAAGTGATAGTATAAACAAAGATTGAGCCAGACAGTGATGTGAAGTGCTTGCATATGCATACCATCTTATTTATGTGTTTGATTTCTTTACCACTTGGGTCTTGATCTCTTTATGAAGATCATGACAGGCGGAAAAGGATCATAACTGCAGATTGGCAAAGAGAAGAAGCCTGCTAGGTTCACGAAGACTCGGTCTATTGTCTCTCTCTCTCCGTCTCTCTCTCTCTCTTCTCTATCTCTCTTGCTAGGTCTTCTCTTTGTTATTCTCGCTGTCCGTCTCCTCTCTCTCCTTCTTCCTCCTCTTCTCTACTCTCTCTCTCTCGCTCTCTCTTCTTCTAGTCTCAGAAAAATAAAAATTCTCTCTCTCTTCCTTCTGTGTGTATGTTTCGTGTTCTGTTGCTTGTTTTGTTTTTGTGTGTGTGTGTGTTTTTTTGTGTTTTGTGTTTGTGTTGTGTGTGTGTGTGTGTGTGTGTGGGTGTGTGTGTGTGTGTGTGTGTGTGTTGTCGTCCTCATGCATACCCGGACCAGCTCCTCACTTGGCAGGCTTACAGAGCCGCTTACCCCTCTGGCCCACCAAGCATGCTGAGAGATCCTTTCAGAGTGGAGGCAGTGGGAGGCTCACCTGCCCTCTAGCACAGGCCCAGTGTGAGTGAGATGAGACGTGCACTGTGTGTGTGTGCGCCTGTATGTGTGTGCGCCTGTATGTTTCTGTCTGATGCTTTTGCCCATTGGGACACCAAATAATAGTGAATGTGCCCACAGGGAGTTTCCACAGGAGAAGTAGTGGGCAATGCCAGTGCCAAGTCACAGAGACTAGACGAATAAATCAGGACTGAGGAGTGAAGAGAGGGAGGTGCACGAGGCTGCGCCATCAATCAGGAAGGCACCTTATGGGGAATGCCCATAAATGTGCCACGCTGCCAGTCTGAGGCACGTACGCAGAGACGGGCAACGGTGTGGCGGCATTCAAAATGGAGCGTCCATTTTGAATGCTGTCGCTTCACTGTCTGCTGCAGTGATTTTGGTATACTTCCAGACAAAGAGTAAATGGACACGCACTTAATTTCACTAAATACATGCCACATTATAAGTATGCGTTTGGATTTTGTCTTATTAGTCCCTGTGCAGTGGGATTGGTGGAGCACACATTTGAAATCTAAGACATATTTTACCACTCTCAGCAGTTAAGTATCCTTTGTCCCTTATGTAGAATCTGGCAACCTTCAACAAATAGCTGCTTATTTTCTAAATGTATGGTAACGGATGCACCCAGCTCACACATCACACATCTGCTGTACTCTGACTGACTGCAAAGAGCGCTTAGCTACCTAAACACACAGCATCCACTACAAAACACATGCATCATTCAATCATAGTACATTTCTTCTATTTGTTATAAAGTCTGGTTTAGAGGCTCCAAAACGTTCTTTATCATTTATCTGCTTGTCACAACAAACATGTAAGAGTTCTCTAAAACTTCTGTTTGTCTGAACTCTTGTTACATTTCAATTTGGCAGAAAACTCACTCAGGATGCAAAATAAAGAAGAAGGCATCTGGGATGGAGAAGGCGAGAGTAATGGAAAAGGAAGACATTCAATGGCTTGGGAGAAAGAAGTGAGTAATCCTTCATTTAATGTTTTTGGTAAACATTTCAATACATTCAACATTAGATTATTGTCCTTGTTCACATTTCTAAGTGCACAGTTTTAGTTAGAGACTGATGAAGGCTTCTCCAGACAAAACATAACTATGAATTCTGCTGCTGAAGCAGTCCATAAATTCAGTCACTCATATTTTATGACTCTTACTCGTTACTGTAATAAAATTCGACATCAAATCGAAGGTAAAACGATGGGATCTGTAGTAATACCCCGTTTACTGACTTTCTATGTGCTAGCCTGTGTGGTTCTGTGTCTGCGCTAACTCCTTTGTTTAAATCTGGGCCTCTGTTGTCTCTGAGCAATGCTACAGTTTGATGACTGAGGCTGTTTGATCAATGACTATGTGTAAACTTGGCGAGGGGAGAAGGGGACCTACACACACACACACACACACACACACACACACACACACACACACACACACACACACACACACACACACACACACACACACACACACACACACACACACACACACACACACACACACGTGCTGCGTGAACAGAGCAAAGCGTGGAGTATTAACTGATCATGTAAAAATCAAAAGATTACAAATACATTCGCTCCCTTTTCACCCTTTTATAGCAAAGCAACAGAAAAAAACCAAGCCATTATGAATGCATCTTGGGTGGTGAGCAACATTTGCTGTCTTCATCAGATCCCTTCTTTGTCTTCTATCAAGCAAAATGTAATGTCAGTCATTCCGTTTATGGCTACATCTTTATTTATGTGATATTTCGAAAATTGATTGACTTTATCCCGGCAGTGATATATGCTTTAGTGCTGCAACAGCGTGCTTTATTGATGCCATAACACCATCTCCATTTCTACTCAGTTTATAGTTTTGTGAGAAACTGCTGTCACACACACTCGTTATTCCTTTATCGTTCAACAGCAGCGACACCAACCAAATAATTGTTAGGAGCCTTTGGGATTGGCAGATGATACAGATGTTTCGTGATTTTGTATAAAGTTGCTGGTGCCAGGTCATAAACCAAAAAATGATCCAGGATTGCAGTAACTCCTTTGGTATACATTCCTTCTACTGAAGTTTTTCTAGTGTCCACTTCATGAGTATTCTGTAAAGAGAGAAAGCTTAAAGGTCCCATGTCATGCTTTTCTGGTTATTACCCGTCCCCTTGTGTGTTATGCAGCTTTTTATACATGTAAACGGTCTGCAGAGTCACAAACCCTCAAAGTACACCCTGTAGCGAGTACAACTCTAACACAGAAAATACCTGTCTATGCTGCCCCAGAACGCCTCGTTGGAGATTTTTCTTCTTCCATCGTTTACTTCCCGGTCATAGTGACGTAACGGCTCCTCACACACACACTCACTCAGCCTTATCTTTTCTCAGCCGCGGATCTCCGCACACACACACACACACACACACACACATACACACACACACACACACACACACCACACACACACACACACACACACACACACACACACACACACACACACACACACACACACACACACACAGGCTGAGCTGTCTCGCAGACCCCACGCAGCAACCAGGAAACTACACCAGTAATACAGCTCACACTGTCCGCTCCTCGAGCCTCAAAGGGGCAGAGCAGCGAGCCCCGCAACGTCCCGCCAACACGGCACCCAGACCCCACGCAGCATTCTCATCTGTTTGTCGATACTGGTGTCATTTTCTGGTTGCAAACGCCATTGTAACACATAACCACTGATGTTCCGCTGTAACGGTGGTGGACTCATCAGAGCACAGTGGGCTCATAGGGAGGGGGGGGTCAGGAGCTCCAACAAGCCGTTTAGGACAGAGTGAATACACATACTATACAGAGATGCTGTATGAGAAACCAATGTGAGTTTGGAACATTGAACAATGTAGATCTATTCTAGTCAACCTCAACAATGGAATTCTGATCAGTAGAAATGGCCATGACATGGGACCTTTAAAAGTGAGAACACACTGGTATTTATTCATTATGTTTTAATAGTTTTCTCCAAATCAGCAACCTCAACCTCTCTGCATGATGCTGCACTTTTGCACAGCAAAGTACATTTCCAAGGTCATGTCATTACCAATTCAATTCAAAGGCAACATTATTTTTGCCTGTCTGTGCTGATGCTGCCGCTTTAAGGGCAGAGGGGCTGCTGGGAAAGCAGTCAGCAAAGGGTGGCGGAGGAGGTTGGGGTGGTGGGGGGGGGGGGGGGGGGGGCTAGACGGGCCCTGCAGGACCATTTGTGCTGAAGCTCATTTGCGCAGCGACACTTAATTGGCTACAACAATTAATTAATGTGTTGGAAAGTTGGCACAAAAAGTTCATTTAAGAGGGTTTTAATAAGCAATTAGAGGAAAAGCAGCGAAGAGGGGGAATTACTGGAGAGGAAAGAGAAAAGCAGAGATGGAGCGAATGGCTGGCCACTAGGAGCGTCTACGCCCCGCTGTAGCAGGGCGCGGGGCTTTGTCTCCTTCACTGACCCTCCACTTTTGAAGTGCTGATGAATGATTGGATGCCATCATCATGCCATCTTATCTCTTTCTCAGGCTCTTACTGCTGTTCTTAAGTTGATTTGAAAGCCATGATGCCCTTATATTGTATACATATCCACCCCGGTGGCCCCTCCTGCCCCTCCCATTCCTACCTCTTGTCCCGGCGCCCAGTGTAAAATACGCATGACTAATGAGTGGAGCAGGTTGGAATCCTGGGGAAGATGTCCTTGGAAGACAAATGCATTTTCAGCAGAATAATTAACTTAATTAACAAATTTACATGCATATTCATCAGCCTATTAATGTCTGCTCCGCGCTGCTTGATGAGCAATGCAATAATAACCGTTTCATTTGCATATTTGCATTCACACTCACACCCTTCTCCAAATAATTGTAAAGAAAGGACACACAGTGTTAAACTCTAAAGAGAAGAAAGTCACTCGGTCTCATGCTGCATTTTGCACTCATCACCTGCAGCATACGCATGGCTGCACACAGATATCTATTTCTGGAGTGTGCTTCCATCTCTGCATGCCAGTTTAACTTAAATGAGATGAGAAGTGTGTGTGACAGCCTCTCTTCACTCTCTCTGCCTGCACCTCCAGCCTCATTCCAGAAATCACTGCATCTCCCTCTCTGCTTCCTCTCTAACTGCTGCACACTCCTTCCTGTTTTCTCTCTCTTGTTATTTATTCATCCATCCCTATCAGACTCGTCTTTCATTTATTTATTTCTGGCTTTTGAAGTTGGGCTGCCTGTCAGAGTATGTATGTTTTGCTGGAGAACTTGTATGCATGCGGCTGGCTGCGTGAGCACCGATGACAGTTGTGTTATTAAGCCCGTTTGAAACTAAAGGAGCAGCTAGCAGGGAGAGAAAAATAAACAAATAAATGTGGAATGTTCATGTTCTTTTACTTCCTCGATTTGTGTTTTAAGGGCTCATCTTGTGTGTGTTTCTTTCACACTGGATTTGTATTCTGAGAAGCAGAGATGCTGTCTCTCTGTGTCTCTACTGTCAGTGATGAAATGTGTGTGCGTTTGGGAGTGAGTGTGTATTTCCTGGGAGGCTGTTAGCATCTCGGTCTTTCATTACTGCGTGTGTATTTGTGTGTTTCTCTCTGATTTCAACTTGTACTTTATCATTGATGTCCCTTGTATGTGTCTGTGAAATGATTTCCAATATTTCAGATGACACTGATGTGAAAGGGTCTGTGTTGCATTTGAACCGGAAGTGGGGCGGCTGTGTGTGTCTTCCATTGCCCATTAAAGGGAGGTGTGTGTGTGTGTGTGTGTGTGTGTGTGTGTGTGTGTGTGTGTGTGTGTGTGTGTGTGTGTGTGTGTGTGTGTTGTGTGTGTGTGTGTGTGTGTGTGTGTGTTGTGTGTGTGTGTGTGTGTGTGTGTGTGTGTGTGTGTGTGTGTGTGTTGTGTGTGTGTGTGTGTGTGTGTGTGTGTGTGTGTGTGTGTGTGTGTGTGTGTGTGTGTGATGCCAGCTTGTGTTCAGACAGCAGCAGTTTGTGGAGCGAGAATTAAAAGTAGGGAGGGATGCCAAGTGAGTCCCAGGAGACAGATACAGGGGACAGAGAGAGAAGAAAGAGGAAATAAAAAGGATTTCTCACACACACACACACACACACACACACACACACACACACACACACACACACACACTTACACAAAGAAACCTAGCCTACTAGTATCCTCTTACAAGCCCTTCACAGCAACATGCTCACACACATTAAGCTGGGTTTCTTAATGGGGTTTCATGTGTGTTTCCTTATCAGTTGAATCAGGTATAGCTTGATCACAATACAATAAAGCATTCACTAAACCTAACCTTAATCTAAATACATCCTCACGTTACATAAATGTCCTTATGGTCTTAAACTCAAGTCCTCACAAAGGTAGAGGAAAAGAACGCAGAGTGAGATAGATCTTTCACCTTTTTTCTCTGTCTCTCTCTGTCTCTCTCTTTCTCCCAGCCTGGTGAGGTGACACCCTGTGTGCAGTGTGACACCGAGCTGTCACCTCCCACTCCCTGCATCACACCTCTGCCCCCTGCTGGGCCAACCCCGTCACAGCACCCCGACACCCGGCCAGCCTTCTCCTCCCCCGATGAACTGGTATCACTGAACATCACTTCCATTCTCTCCATCATTCACTTCAACTTTTCTGAGAAACAGATAGACCTACTAACATGTAGTCATTTGTAATCTATATTAGACATGCCAAAACTATTTGGCATTTGAAGCTTTATTAGAAAGCATTGTCTATCTGTAACTCTACTGCCAGTATCATTTTTTAAATGTTGGGAAGTTTAGCTTTCACTAAATTGCATGCCCAATTAATTTTAAACTTATTCTATCCAGTATATCACAAAGAAACCTTTATAAAAATACATTTTTATGTGACTTTTTTCCTTTTTTCCCTTCCCCTTGTTTGCAGCAAAATATGAGACCTTAGGAAGGATGGATATATGTTTTAGGATAAAAAGAGGATTGGTAGTAGTAGTACTTATACACAGTTGTTTTTCTGAATGATTTTATTTCCAGAAAACATGGAATGAATTGACACATTAATTAAATTAAAACTATTTTCTATTTCAGCAAATGCATAGACCTTAAGTAACCTCATGATACACTTCTTCGCATCTGCATTGGTGTCATAATTTGTAACCATTATAAAAAGCAAAACATCTCTCTAGACATACACAACTGTTGATTAAGGGCTGACTCTTATTTTAAAGGTATTACCAGCCGATAATGATGGGAAATGAATAGTAATTTGATAACTAAAGTTGTCATGAAGCCTCTTCAAGCCTGGTTTTTCAGACTGAGGATAGAAGAACAATCCAGTTTCATAGCTCAGTAGCAGCGTGTCTGAGCGTGATATTTCGTGATACCAGGTAAGGACTATGGCTCTATGTTATTCTCGGTTTGCAGTGTTCTGTGTGCTTTTATGCCTGTACGTTTCTTACTCACTTAGTCACCAGGTGTGTGTGTCCAGCCAGGCAGGCCAGTGGCGAGCAGGGACGGAGAAATTGAGATATAGAGCATTAGTTGATGTCAGGAGTAAATTAGAGGCCAGATCTGTTTTCTAATCAGAGCACAAGCACCGTGTTAGAGGAATTAGGGCGACAGCTGCTGGGAGCTTTTTATTCCTCTCTCTCTCTCAGCCAGAGACAGGCAGACCCCAGCTCAGGGACCACCTCTTTACCACAGCCACCTGTCACCACCGGTGCGTGTGTGTGTTTGTGCTTCCACATGCATGTTTCCCTCCCGCATTTTTGACGTGCACATTCACATACATGTGAGCACACATCTACATCCATGCGATCCTGCACACATGTTTGCACACAGACACACAAACACCGTCTGGTACACTGACCTCCCTCCGTTTCTGAAATGAATGACAGTGCAGGTTCTGTGTTCATGCAGCCATTTGTGGTGTGTTTATGTTTTCCGGCAAGTGTGAAAGGCCCTTATGAGATATCAAATGTATATAAGGTAAGGTGGGCGGCCTTGCATATGTCTGTTTACTATGAATCCCCGAGAAGGCCTTAACCGATCAACCGATGAATTCAATACACAAGATTTACAAGTTAACTTAAATGACTTTGACAGATGCATTGCTAAACAAAACAAATGGAAACAATCCTAATTTGTTGGTGACACTTTAGAGAAGACACCAGAAGAGCAAATTGAGTGTGAAAAGCATTGTTGGCAAAGTGTAGATAAGGCAAGGTCAAAGACATTTGGATCTGTAGAAATCTCATTGTTTGTTTTAACATTTAAGTAAAATAGCCCTGAGGAAAAGCACTCGTAAAATGAGTGGATTATTTAAATACCGTTAGTGATGTTTAAAAAGGATGACGTCTGTTTCTAAGGATGATTGATGATACCAGTGATGAATACATGAATGTCGTGAGCTGCTTGCACTGATTTTACCCGGCAGAGATCTCTTGTGGGCAGGATTGTAGGAGGGTGTGAGAGGTGTGGGAGGTGGCATCGAGATTCACACCGTGTCACGTACTTTCTTCGGAAATGTCACCTCTTTTTTTTCAGAACTGTTGAATCCGTGGTGTATAGTGTCTTCAGGTAATGTGCTGGAACAGATTTTGGAGAATATTTGTTAAAGTTTTTACGCAAAGTTTCAACAGAATGAAGTGTAGCGTTTTACATTTCAATGGGTGCTAATTATTTCTGTCTTGTCCAGTTCTATTGCTACATAATTTCCAAACCACTTAGTCTGAGGCTGTCTGCTTATGCAGGACACCTCTGAAGATAAAGAGGGGCAATATCATTGATTGAATAACCCCTGTTTTTTTGAGAAATCTGATAGTCATGTCATATTTTCATCCTTTATTTTGAATAACATATGACATTATTACCATTCTTTGCATATTAGCTTCTTTATATGTCATAAATCAGTGTTATGTGACTTGGAGGTCCCATAGTTCGTCCTTTTCCTCTCATCTCCGCCTTATTTCTTCAATAAATTATTTCAGAATTCTTACCAAGCAGACCTCCTTTAGTATTGCATATCATAGCCTGAAAGACCAGTAGCCAGCTAATAACACTATAACATTGTGTTGGATAAGACTGTGTCTCCAACTTACCACATTATTTCAAACAATTTTGTGTGAATAGTAATTTAGAGAATCCCTCTCGCAGGAGGAATCTGTGTTTGTAACACACATCTCTCTTTCTGACTTCCATTTAGGCGACAGCTCATTTCCTGAAGTCTAATAGAGAAATACATGCACACACTCACTCGCAAATTCACACACACACACACACACACACACACTTGTCGTCCTCTCACTCTTGCACATCCCACACATGTGTGCCGCCACACAGTGTCATAAATAGACAGACAGTGCCAATCCGAGGCCTGGACGGGAGCCAGCTCTGCAGCAGCTCAGTAGTTAAATTATTAACACCAACTGGGGGAGAGACAAAGAGAGGAGCGGATCAGGCAGCTCAGCGGAGAGGAGATCTGGAGAGGAGAAAAAAGGAGGTGAATCGAGACGATCTAGACATCAGAGAGGGGCTGAGGAGGTTAGCTGGTTAGGTGCTGAAGGTGTGTAAAGATAGAGAGAGGAAGAGAGAAACTTGGAAATGTTTTGGGGATTTTATAGAGTTATAGAGTTTTGAATACATAAAACCCCAGGATCTGATCGTGTTCGAGGGTAAGGTAGATAGGTGTATTTTGAGGTCTTTCATGGATGTTAGAGGAATACTAATAGTGTCTGTGTGTGTTGGTGTGTGTATTTGGCAGAGTGAGGGGAGGGGCAGAGGATGGAGAGAGATCTGGGGATGTTGGTTGTGATCCAGAGAGTTAATGTTGCGCTCATTGATGGATAGAGTGCCAGCCATGAGGCTCCATACCCACACAAGATGGATGTAGGACTGACTCTCTCTCTCTCTCCCGCATGTTCCTGCTATAGTTTAATGTCTCTCATCTTATGCTCTCCCTTTTTCAAAGCTAAACGCTGATCAGAGAGCTCTGCCACAAAGCCACCATCGGATCCCCAACAGCACCACCATGTGTGTGTGTGTGAGGACATCTACATTTTAAACATACCTGTACGTAGGTGCATTCCATGATGATTTATGCGTATGAAAAAGAAGATGCCCCATAACCAAAACAAAACACGTACATAGAATTGTATTACGGATATTAGGAGAGACAAATTGCTCTGTTATTCGTATTGTAAACATATTTTTACAGGAAAACGATCGCAACACAGACCAATATTTTTATGGGAATCCGTAGACTAGCTCTGACGTCTAGGCATGGGCGCACGCATCAACCAAAAAACTAAAAACGTCCTTGGGTAGTGTGTGTGTGTGTGTTTAAACCATAGACTGTAGGTTTAAACCGATAACTTTTGAATGTAAATGCATGTCAGCACTAAACCAGAAACAGAGTTGTGTTTTATAACGAGTGTGTGTGTTTGTTTTTATTTACACACAGAACAAAAAGCTTGACTACTTTGTTTGTAAGGCCGCTGACGCCTCTACCACACACACACACACACACACTTTACCCAGCTTCCTCTTCTCTGGCGGGGGCATCGGGGGGTGAAGTGATCTGTGCGAAAGCCTCCTGTTCTACGTGCCGCGCGGCTGAGGCAGAGGGGGATTGTGGGTAGCTGCTGTCTGCAGGGGTGGGGGGGTAGAGTTAGCGAGGAGGGGTGGGGTGGTTGGGTTGCCGGGGCGGGCGGCAGCAGATGGCGTGCCACACTGTGAGGGCCGTCGGCTGGCATCCAGAGGAGGGAGGGAAGGATGGGGGGGGGTACAGGGATTGGAGGGGCACTGCTCCCAAAGTGCCAGCAGGCATCAGGAGGGAGAGAGATGGAGAGAGAGGCAGAGGTGAGGGGCTTTGGTGGGAGACGGGCTGATGGGAGGCTGGCTGGAAGGAGCCCACAGACTCTGAGATTAGAGCTTAAGCGGGGCTTGGGAGCCGGATTTCGCTGTTAATTGCATCTACTGAAGAAGAACCAAAACGACAGATTTGTCTTTGAACCCTAACTCACTAGTGACTTCTGACCTTTTCCACTTCCATACCGTGTCTCCCGGTGCCCACAGTCAGGGGATCTGCCCACTGGGCCAAACAGAGGTCCACCGGTGGCATATTGTTGTCTGAGTATTGCCACCGATGTAGCATGAGGTTGGCATGAGGAGGGCATCGGGTTGGCATATGTACTGTGAGGAGTTGACACCGGGTCTGCTCTGATGTGACATAAGTTTGGCAGGCTTGGCATCAAGGTGGCATAAGACTGGCATCGGGTTAGTGAGGGGGGCCGAGTGGACAGTGTCTGGGAGGAGTGCAGTTTCTTTGTTTACGTATCTAACTCTGACACTGACATTGAAAGTGTTTACATCCTTCCCTTAAACAAACAAAATCAACTTGCCTTGTCAGAGGTAAAAGTCGCACTACCACACAAGATTTACTTTATTTAAAGTACACACATATTATACGGGAAATGCGCTGTAAGCTTTGTTTAAATGTTATAATTGTTTGAGTTGGAGTTAATTTAATCTAAGTTATATATCATTCTACATATAGCAATGCGTTATATGTGTACAATCCAAATTTGTAAAGTAGTAATATAAAGAAGCCCACAATGTAAATTGTTTAAAAATATAGTGTAAGCACTTCAAATGCGTTCCATACTTGAGAAAACATACCTTTCAACACTGACGAGCCCCACAGCTGCTTTGAAACTCCTGTCGCTCTCGCTCAGGAGATGGCACACAGGACTTAAATATTTAATTTCAAAAATCTTTGTCATTCCACATTCATACGTGCGCATGGCATGCTATTGCTAACCCACATTTCTCGCTGACTTCTTCAATTATGTGCTAGAATACTGTGCTAAATGCTCTCAGGCGTATTAACGCCTAACTGCAGCTAGGACTCTCTCCTGTGTCATGTAGGTTGACCTACTTGGTTTGTGTGTTTCCTCTCAGCCGTACTCTTCTGTACTCTGTGTTTGATAAGGAACCTCTGTGTTGTTTTTTCTGACAGGACAACCTGCAGCATGCATCATGGCTTTGATCAAAGACTCTGAACTTGAGCTGTAATTTGTGAGTGGAGCTTTTGGAGGTGAATAGATCTCTTTTTGTATTCACTACGAGCGGTTCACATTACCTGCAAGTATTGTCGAAAATGAGTCTCTGTCTCCTTCTAATTAAGGTGCGGGTAACAACCAGCACCTTCAGCAGAGCATGCACATATGCAGACAGACACAAACACTCAACACGCACATAATATGCACTTGTTCACACACACACACACACACACACACACACACACACACACACACCACACACACACACACACACACACACACACACACGTACACGCACACATACACGCAGACATCACAACCCGCTGCTGCTACCGCGGAGAAGGGATGAACAGATGTTGAGGAATTTAAGATGCAAAAGGGAACTGGGACTCCCCCCCACCCTCTCTTTCCGTATACACACACATACACAACCCGTGCCCCACCTCTCTGAACCCCTCCAACACACACACATGCGCTCACACAACTAGTTTTACACTCTGCAAACACACTTAATTATTCTACATATATTACACCCAAAACTTGAAGCTCCATCTTTCTTGTTTCTACGCCTTTAGACACCGTATGTGTGGATGGTCATGCATACACATGTATGTACACGTGCATGCACAAAAGCAGGCAGATACACACACACGTACATGCATTGTGGCCCTCATCCCCCTCCAGGCTTGCCCTGCTCATAAGGGGCACCATGTGGCACTCTATTCCCTCTGGCACGAGGCCCCGACTCTGCCAGCTCTGCATTGTCCTCTGCCCGCTGGAGAGCACGCGCCAAAGCCGTGGCCCCTCTCTTCCTCTGTCTTTATCCCTCTCTTCCTCTGTCTTTATCCCCCTCTTTTTCTCTTTTCCCTCTTGTTTACCGTACGTGAACTGAGATGGATGTCGCTTGCTTGCATTCGGTCTCCAAAGTGCACCGAAACTTAAGATGAATGGGTTTGTGATGGAACACTGTTGGGAAATCCTGTTCCCGTGCCTCATTGTCTGCCTTTGTGTCCCGCCCCAATTTCCCAACCTTCATCCAAATAAGGTATATCTTATTTTATAGTGCTGTCGTAAATGGTCGATAGCTTGGATCGCTGTCAAAGGAAAATCTGGGAATTTAATCTGTTGTGTGCCCCCATGATGGATTGGTTGCTTGAATCCTTTTTTTCTTGTCCACTTCCCTGTTGATTTTACGATACAGACCAGTCAGAGCAGAGAGGATCCTGAGTGTGAAGTCACTGCTCGAGATCAAGACGTTACAGACAGCTTTGCTTTGCTGGAGCATCTTCAACAGTGAGAGGTACATGTAGTACAAAACGCAAGGTCCTTTGTGTTTCAAGATAAAAAAATATTCATTTAAGTTTTATTTCTATCCAATAAGTGTGTTTTCAGTTGACATTTCCATCGTCAGTGAATCAGTGTGAGCTCTCGCTGACATCAGATGGGCCTGGATCACTCTTACTGCAAAAGGTAATCACATTCTCACTTAGGATATTGTACTGTATTCCTTCCTGTTTGCCTTGATTTGCTCATTTTAATTGAATTAGTCATTTCAATGAAACTGTTATGATTATTTGAGCAGCAAGTAATAGTAGACACATAAGAAAAAGGAGAACATTATTGATAAAAAGCAATTATTATAAACGGGGACACATTTTAGAAATGAATAAAAACTGCATTGACAGGTGTAAAAAATGAGTCGTCATTAAACTGAGTTCATGCACTGGAGAACACTACAACAATACATTAATACATTAAAAACATTTCATGTGAAATTCACGAAAAGAGGAATGGAGATAAAGGTTGTTATTTGACGTATTATGTATGGTTGTGTTAAGCATACATAACACTATGTGAATGTGTTTGATTGATGCTTTGATTTCTCCCTCTTTTCTCCTCAGAGGGAGGCAGCTCCGGCTCTCGCTGCACCACAGCTGCTCTGAGGCTCTGTTAGCCTTAGCTCTCTGTGCTTGGGTGAGAATTAGCCAGCTTTAGCGCTCGTCTTCCCTGGTAATCCCTTAATCTGGCTGGGATGAGGAGAAAGGCTTTGGAGGAGAGATGGTGTGTCAATCCATGTCTTCACATCTCTCTTGGCACAGCGAGGCGCACAGACAACACGGAAAAGTTTGCAGTCGAGAGTTGTGCTCTACTTTAATTGCCGTGTTATTCTGTGGGAGCTTTTTCATCTCCTTTAACACTTGCCTATTCAAACATCAATTTACAATGCCAATTTTATTGAGATATCTCAGTATATTTATACAATGTTCCATAGTTAAAAGCCTGTATTTGATTTCACACTAGGGTCCTGATGGTATTTACAACATTTGACACCACCTTTACGAAGCACCATCTTGCTTCCTGGGCAAAACAGGATGTTGCATTATAGACCTCAAAAAGCTTATTTGTGTGTGTGAACACAACATTGACATGTGACAGCAATTTCTGACATGTTTGCCTTTAAGATAACTTTAACGATGAATCAAATCAAAATGTTTTTATTATTTTCTACTTACTGATAGCTGAGTTATCATTGCCTCTCTAGGTAAGTTTAGAAAAAGGAGAAATTGGATTGGGGAGGAAAACACAAACATGACATCCACTGTAGAATGAAAAAAAACCATTGGCAATGGTTACTTGTTCCATTTTAGCGGTTATATAATATTAAAAAAATGTACTAAACAAATGTTAGACCTTAGACCTTAAAAGCCGACTCAACCCTTATACCTGCTTTTTTGTTTACAGAGAACACAACATAGAAGTGCAGTGCAGAGAGCAGCTGTGGCTCACAAGCTTTCCTCGCTTTGTCTGTGTTTGTTTTTTAGCAATCACATTTGATATGATAATGTACTGATGTGAAAATCTCACATGTAGCACTTTCAAAATAGATACTGTTGTGTAGCAGAAATCAGAAATGGCATTGCAGTGCAAGGGTGTAAATTAAAAAAATCACACATAGTAATAATAATGACTTTTTTCTATAGTGACAATTGCCTGATGATAAGTAATAGTTGAATTATAGACCTGCTAATGGTCTATGAATAACAAAGCATCGCGACATGTTAACATTGTCATGAGTGCAATAACACAGAGGGGAGTGAGGGGCTGCCTGGTACTGATTGTGCAAACACACGGTAATGAATGGCTAATGTGCTGGTGCAGAGGAGACGTTAATGCCATCCCAATTCCCTTTTGCTCAGAGCAGGGCACTGTGTCCGGAGCCTGTTCATCTGAACCCTTTAAACCTTTCATCTGGGAATCTGTCACACACAACCACACACACACGTAAACACATAGACACAGCCAACCTGTCACCGCCTTGCAGGAGTACAGCACCATACCTGCCACACCTCTCTCTCTCTCCGCCCCTCTCTCTCTCTTTCTCTCTCTGAGACACATGTGACATATTGAGCGCCTGCAGCGAGATTCTTCCCCATGAGCAGCATTCCAGAGCAGGACGTCCCAGGGGAGCATGGGAGTGGGGCCGGGCGGTAGTGGGACTGGGGGCGGTTGGGGGAGGGGGCTTGTTGATGCAAAGGTCTGGTTGCTAAGGATGATTGGAGGGGTGTTAGGGTCGCCTCCCTTGGTCCCTTGTTCATGAGTTGTGGCTTTAAAGCAGGACACAGTGACCTGAACTGAGCTCAACGCATCAGCAGTTTTCACATTGAGAATGGCATCCAGATTTTGTCCCAATGCACTGATCGATGCATTTATAAATATCCCAAACGCACAAATGTATCACCCTAAAACAATTATAATAATAAAAAAGAAAATGCACGCAGACCACAATAAATCACATACATCATTCTACTAAAACAGTAGAATCATAAAACTCAGTCAAGGTTATCCACGGATAAAGAGTCAAACAATATCACTTAATTTGTATCCACATGTTTCCCTTTAAACTGTGGGTTATCTCCGGAAGTTTCTCCTTGTACGATGTGAGGGTCTAAGGACAGAGGGTGTCGTATTGTCATACTGATATTCTGTACAAACCGTGAAGTCCACTGAGACAAATGTAACATTTGTGATATTGGGCTATATAAATAAACATTGATTGATTGATTGATTGAAAAGCATAAGAGCATTTCACTTGAATCTGAACCACCAAAATATGAATAAATATGAAATCACACAACAAATATCACAAGCTATGCATAAGCGTGTGGCCACAGGCCTTCCTAACATGTTGAGGACTATCTGCGCATCACAAGCCAGTCAACCAACACTTTTACAACTTTGAACCCAAACAGGAAATGGCCTTCATATTAACCTATAGTTTGAATTCATTCCGACTCTTTCCATCTTGCTCTTTGTGATGTATCGGTTTCTTTGCAGTGTCCTCTTCTAGCTTGAACAGATACAGTGTTACTGCTTTCAACTGTCAATAAAGGTTGATCATTTGGAGTAAATAGTAGCACAGACACCTCTTCACGTACAGCAACCTGTTCCCATAAAGCCTCACATTTTGGACACATTTCATGTTCCTTTTCTGCCTTGCAGTGACAAAGAGTGCAGTTTTCTAGGCCTTTCCATGTGAGCTGCTGATGGTGTCTCTCTCTTAATCAGATCAGAATGAGGACTTTGTGTGCGTGAGTGGAGACGCTGTATGTGCGCATTTTTGTCACATATTATCTTATCATTTTTCCTCTTTCTCTCCCTCTCCTCATTCTTTCTGTCTGCCGGTTAATATTTCATTTGCTTTCTGTCGTAGCAGGCTGGTACATTAACCAGCGGTGCCAGCCGAGCTCTCTGCTTGTGGCTGGCTGTATAAAAATAAACACACTCTAGTTGTAATGAACAGATGTCACCGAATTTAAACGTGCATACCCACCCCCCTCCTCCTCCTCCACACACACAAACACACTTCGCCCTCCTCTCCCACCTCTCATCCTCCACCTCCTCATCATTTTTGCTCACGCGTAAAGGCGCACATGCATGCATACTCACACAGCATGGAGTTACACTCATGCATCAACATGTTTTCAGAAACACAGATAGCAAAAGAGCTGCAGGGTCAAGACACGTGTCCACCTGAGTGTATATTGAACACTGACAATCCTATATATGTAATCCCATGTGAGCTTTCAGAGGAGCATGGATGGCGGGCATTGTATTGCTCTTCCCCTCTTTATCTTCCTCTATTCTCCTCCTCCTCCTCCTCCTCCTCCTCCTCCTCCTCCTCCTCCTCCTCCTCCTCCTCCTCCTCCTCCTCCTCCTCCCACCCTCTCTGTGTCTGTTAGTCTGACAGGCTAACACTCTGGTCATTTTAACAGTCTTTTTTCATGAGGTCCTCCCATCCACTTTGTAGAACCGGCCTGTCAACCCACAATCCCCAGCGGCATCATCAGAACCCATTTTGGTACTGTGAGGAAGGGATGGGCAGAAGTGTGTCTGAGTGTGTGATGGTGTGTGTGCATCCCCTTGTCACTCCCGATCTTTTCCCACTGAGCGTGTGCCAGCTCTCTGTGTTTGCTGGCTGTCAGGACCGAAGGAGAGACGATTGTTCTCCACGTACCCAGAGACCCTCCCCTGCCAAGTCTGGGATGAAATCCTTTCTATAGCGCTAACTCCTCACAGTCGGGCATCTCACAGCAAAACACACACCATTACTGCTCCGGATGGGAGGGCGACACCACGCTAAAAGTCAGTCGGATACACACAAAGGTCTGTTTTTCACCAACACTGCAAAACTTAAGACCTAACATTTGAGCAGCTAATTCAAATTGAATCCTTTTTATTGAATTATCCTGGTATTAAATGACATTTTGTTGATGGAATGATCTGCCCTTATTTTCAAGAGGTATTTGTAAGAATCATAATTGTCTGCTTTTTAACAATTTAGCAATTCCAAAAACTGTTCACTAGCCCAAATCAGATTTGTTTGATTGATTTCAGTTACGTTTAGCATTTGCAGGACAGAAGATCACATGCATATTTAACCTGTCACCCAAAATGAGTGTCAATCAATGAATCCCCAGCAGCAGGGGTAACATCAGAAGAAATACTTTTATGAAGACAAACCAAAATAGACAAACTAGCTCAAATGTGCTTAATCTGGTTGGCTTCAAGGTCAAGGTTCAGTGGAATTACAGTGGTCCTATGTCTTAATCAACCGACCCTGATTACCCAAACATATGGATCTTGCGAAAAGAAAGTTTCTAAAAAGTCCTACAAGTTTGGAGGAGCTGTGGAAAGTAGACAGCGTTGGTGATGGACAGGCAATGGCAGAAAGGCGGGCAACGGAAGATTAAAGGTGACGAGAGGGATGA